>NC_092752.1:1449263-2049263 GCF_047496795.1 Chiloscyllium punctatum
CTCGGCCTTCCCAAACCTACCACCGCCCCACCACTACCCACCCAACCCATACCAAGAGAGAGAAACAAAAAGGGAATGGTAGAAAAACAAAGGATAATGGGAGGAGAGAAAGAAGGGAGCAGAGAGAGAAAGAGAAAAAAAGGGAACCCCACTTGTTAAAAAAACAAAACCAGGAATACCAGGCAAACTACAGAGAAGACAAAGTGAACACTATTGTCCATATTATTCGAGCGAGCCGGTCTATTTTAAAGTGTCCGGGAAGCCTTTTCCTTTGCCTTTTCCGATGAGTCAAAACTAAACATGGACCTTCCGTGACTGAAACATAATATTGTCGGATATCTTACAGAGTACGGAATATCCAAGTCTCTCAGTCTCCTTTTTACCTCATCAAGGGCCTTCCTCTTACAGATCACAGCTGCAGAAATGTCTTGGAAATGTATAATTCTTGATCCTTTGTATATATCAGAGCCTGTGGATCCTTCCCCAGTGCTCTCGAAGCTCTAGCACCATTTGCTTTTCTCTATAATGCTGGAGCTGCACTAGGGCCAGGCAGGGGAGCTGGTCTGACCCGGGACTGCACACTACAACCCGGTGGGCCCACTTGACCCACACCCAGCCTGCCCTGGTTTCCAGCTTCAAAATCTGCAGGAGCCATCGCTCCAAGAAGCTGATGAGCTGACCTTCCTCCTCCCATTCCGGTAGCCCGACCAGACAGTTGTTCTTCCGACAGCCTCAATTTTCCAGGTCATTGACCAGCTCTTCCAAGGCCCATACCCGCTGTTCCAGGGCCTCGACCCAACCCACCGAGGATTTTGCCACGGTTTTGGAAGCCACGGTCCACTGCACCACCTCCACGATGTGTCGCCCGAGTCACTGGATCTCCTGGTCAAGCTTCTGCAGTGTGGCCACGATCGGTTCCAGCCTGGTCTGGGTCTCCTCCATCGCTGAATCGTTCTTCTCTTGGAGTTTCACAAACTCTAAGATCCGGCTGTGTTCCACAGAGATGTCCCCGGCGGTGTTCATGGAGGCTGACACTGTGGCTGCAGACGTGTCTGTAGCTGCCGGGGAGTGCCCTACTTGGTGTAATCCTCATGGTCCTTTTCCCTCAGTCATTTTTCTTAATCAATTAAACTGACGTGCAGCTGCACCACTTTGTCTGGGTTCTGGTGCAGATCTCAGCAGGGCAGACATACTGGATCACTGCCATCTTGGACCTCCCCCTTTCACTGTCTGATCACACAGTGTTGCCCTTTGATGTGAAGGGCACTGCTCGTCACTGGCCACTCGGGTATTTTCTTTCTTCCTGGTGGTGGAAACTGAATAAACACTTACACACTTGTTGTTCTTCACTGTGTCTCATACTTTCACACACATGACATGGCTGCTGGGGAATGAATAAGCACCATCGCAGTGAGGCAATAGTGAGGGAAAATATGAAAGAAGGAAAAAAAGAAGAAAAAAGAGAAAAATTAAACAGGAGTGTGAGGGGTCATTAGGGCCGACTGTCTGCCCCTGTTCCGCGGTTACGTTAGAGCCCGGGTGTCTCTGGAGAAGGAGCACGCGGTGTCCACCAACACCCTGGAGTTGTTCATGGAGAGGTGGGCACCGCAGGGAGTGGAGTGTATTATTTCCCCGTCCAACTCTATTTTGATTCAATCCCTACCCTCCCCTTCACTGTTTTGATCACACAGCGTTGCCCGTTGATGTGAAGGGCACGGCTCATCACTGGCCACTTTCATTTTCCTTTCTTCCTGGTGGTGGAATGTAAATAAAGTTTTACACGTCTGTTGTTCTTCACTGTAACCGACACCTGCACACAGCATGGGAGAAATAAAAGGAACAAGAAAAAGAAAAAAAAATAACCAGCAGTGCAGCATTGCCCTTTGTTGAGGTGGGCAAAAAGAAAAAAACTTAAATAAACAGGGGTTCTGTTCACTCTCGGAGCTGGCTCTAAGCCAGTTGGCTCAGTATCATGTACTACACATGTGTAAATAAAGGGTGATTTGGTGATAGGATACTGGCCTCTGGAGTTATTTCACCTTCAACCTTTATAAGATATTTGGATGAGTACTTAAAATATCATAACATTCAAGAACATGGGGCAAGTGCAGGAAATTGGAATTAAAGCACGTTTCGTGGTTATTATATTGGTGCGGACTCGATAGGACAAAGAGCCTTTTCTGTATGACTCAATGACTCGTGAACACTCTGTCCCTAATGCTCAGACAATCTCACCTCATTCCACCGGCTGGCCAGTGGAAATAATTTATCATTATCAACCTTGTCTTTTCCTGTTAATATCTTCAACACTTTGATCAGATCACCCTTTATCCTTCTAAATCCTAGAGAAAAAATGCCAAATTTGCAATTTCTTCTTATTACAACCCCTACAGAATCATTCTTCTAAACTTACATTGTACTCCCTCCAAGGCCAATATCCCCTCCCTAAGGTGTGGTGCCCAGATCTGCTCACAGTACTCCCCCAGTGCCATCTCACCAGGGTTTTGTATGACTGAAGTGTAATGCCTGTGTACTCCAGTCCTCTCAGTAACAGGTACCATTAACTCTCTTGATTATTTTCTGCACCTGCTTGTGACTTTCTAAAACTTTCTGCACCTGAACTCCAAGTCTCTTTGGACATATTCTGTATTTAACTTTGTAGCATCTAGAAAGTACCCTGATCTATCCTTCCTCACTCCAAAATGAGAATAACCTCACTTTTGCTGACATTGAATTCCAGTTCTTCCTGTTCACTTCACCTATCAAAATCCCTCAATGATTTACAGTTATCATCTACACTGTCAACAATGCTGCTTAACTATGTGTTATCAGCAAATTTGGATATATAGCTTTCTATGCCATTATACAAATCATAGAATCATAGAGTTATACAGCACAGAAACAGAGCTTTCGGTCCAACTCATCCACGCTGACTAGATATTCTAAATTAATCGAGACTCATTTGCCAACATTTACCACATCCCTCTAAACCCGTTTTATTCATGTGACCATCCAGATACTTTTTAAATGTTGTAATTGTACCAGCCTCCACCACTTTCTCAGGTATTTATCCCCCCCCCCCCCCGGTTCACTCAGACTGACCCTGCTCCTCAGGTATTTATCCTGCTGTTCACCCCCAGGTTCACTCTGAGAGTCAAGTCAAGAGTAACTTTATTTGTCATTTCTACTAATACAACGGATACAGTAAAAATGAGACAGCGTTCCTCCAGGACCGAGGGCGCTACATGGACAGCACAAACTACACCATCATACTCAGGGTGGCATAAAGTGTGTAAGAAATGCAAAACACGCAAGACAGCACAGTAATTCCTGACACATCAAGACAATAGCCACAGTGGTGCACAAATTACAGTGTAATAAAAAAAAATAATTAATAAAACGTTGTTCTAGCAGCAAATTCTAACTCGTGCAAAGAATTTCAGATGGGACAGAGTCTGATTCTATAGTGTTAAGGAGCCTGATGGCTTTGGGCACGAAACTGTTGTCGAGTCTGGCCGTGAGACACTAAATGCTCCAATATCTTCTGCCAGATGGCAGCAGGGAGAAGGGTTTGAGTGAGGGGTGTGTGGGGCCTTCCACAATGCTTTTAGCCTTTCTGATGTAGAATGAGGTGTAAATGTCTGTAATGGAGTGGGGAGAGACCCTGATGATCCTTTCAGCTGTCCTCACTATCCATTGTAGGGTCATATAACCCGAGACAGTGCAATTCCTGAACCAGGCAGTGATGCTGCAGCTCAGGGTCCTCTCAATGAACCCTCTGTAGAATGTGGTGAGAATGGGGGGGGGGGGGAGCTTTCCTCAGTCTGCGCAGAAAGTATAGATGCTGCTGGGCTTTCTTGGCTATGGAGCTGGTGTTGAGGGTCCAGGTGAGATTCTTCATCATGGGGACGCCAAGAGACTTGGTGCTCTTCATGGTCTCCACAGGGGAGCCAACGATGTCCAGCAGAGAGTGGTTGCTCTGTGCCCTCCTGAAGTCAACAACCATCTCTTTCATCTTGTCTAAGTTCAGAGACAGGTTGTTGGCTCTGCCCCAGTCCATTAGCCACTGAACCTCCTCTCTGTGTGCTGACTCATCATTCCTGCTGATGAGACCCACCCACAGTCATGTCATCAGCAAATCTGATGATGTGATTCGAGTTGTGCATCGCTGCACAGTCGTGTGTCAGCAGGTGAACAGCAGTGGATTGAGCACACAGCCCTGTGGAGCCCCCTGTGCTCAGTGTGATGGTGCTGGAGATGCTGTTCCCAAATCCAGACTGACTGAGTCAGGAATTCCAGGATCCAGTTACACAGGGAGGTACTTAGGATCATCAGACTCAGCTTCCAATCAGCTGCTGAGGAATGATAATATTGAATGCAGAATTGAAGTCGATGCACAGTAATCTGATATAGTTGTCCTTCTTCTCCAGGTGGGTAAGGGCCAGATAGAGGGTGGTGGGAATGGCATCATCTCTTGAGCAGTTGGGATGATATGTGAACTGCAGGGTGTCCAGTGAAGGGGGGTCAGCAGGGTTTTAATATGCCTCATCGCAAGCCTCTCGAAGCACTTCATGATGATGGGTGTTAGTGAAACAGAGCGGAGGTCGTTGAGACAGGACACTGAAGATTTCTTCGGCACGGGGACGATGGTAGCGGCCTTGAAGCACGTTGGAACTGTGGCGCAGCTCAGGGAGATGATGAAGATGTCCGTGAGAACATCCACCAGTACGTCAGATCATCCTCTGAGCACTCTGCCAGGGATGTTACCTGGACCAGCAGCCTTCCCTGGGTTGACTCTGCAGAGGGTTTTCCTCATGTCAGACGTGGTAAGGGCACAGCACCTGGTCATTGGGAGGAGGGGAGGGGTGGGAGGGAGAGGGTGGTGGCCTCAAACTTGGTGCCTAAAAGTTATTCAACTCACCCAGGAGGGAGGCATCACGCGCACAATCAGGTGATACTGTTCTGTCGTTGGTGATGGTCTGAACACCCTTCCACATGCTCCATGTATCACCGCTGTCCCGAAAATGGCTACGGATTCTCTCTGCGTATCCCTCCTCAGGTATTTATCCTGCTGTTCACCCCCAGGGTCACTCTGATTGACCCCACTCCTCAGATATTTATCCCCCTGTTCACCCCCACTTTCTCTCCTCTGTTGTGGCTGCTGTCTTTGCTCAGACAGCACTTCACTCAATCTAATCTGCTGTATTTGTTGCTCACAATGTGGTCTCTCCACATTAGAGAAATGGAATGCAGACTGGGTAATTGCTTCACAGAACATCTACGTTCTATCAACAAAAATGACACTGAGCTTCCAGTTGCCGGTCACTTTAGCACACCACTCTGTTCCCTGGCCAACATCTCTGTCTCAGGCTTGCTGGAGTGCTCCAGTGAAACTCTGTGTATGCTGGAAGAACAGTACCTCATTTTCTGCTTGCAGATTCTGTTGCCTTCCAGACTCAATATCAAGTTCAATCATCTTTGGGCCCTTGTCCTAGTTCTCAACCTCCTACACCAGGCCTTGTCATAAATCGGCTGCTCCTACAACCAACCCATTGTCAGCCACTAATGATGAGAATAGAATAGAACTTTGTTGTCACACGCACTTTTACACCAAAAATACAGTGAAAAGTTTTATAAGTTGCTCCAACACGGCACCTACATCAATGACAGAAAGCATATATAATATTAATAAAATTAAGTAAATTTAAGACAAATTTCATCACCGCCCAGTAAACAGCTCCTGGACTCAGGGAAAGCCGAGTTAGGAACAGTGGAAGACACAGCTGGAGCAAGACCACTTACTGACCCACTGGAATAGCATGTCTGACTCATCCTGCTGCTGCTATTGGAGGCTTAAAAGAAAATGAAAAAAAAAGAAAAGAAATGAGAAAGAGCAAAACTAATTAGAAGATGATGAAAGAGAAAGAAAGTGTACGGGAGCAGAAAAGCCCTGGGCTTGGCCGCCCTACTCCACTGCGGTTTCAGACATATTAAGGTGAAAGGTGGGAGGTTTCCACAGGGTCTGAGAATTACTTTTCCATCTGAAAGAGGTAAGAATGTGGAATGCACTGCTTGGTAGGACAGCAGAGGCAGTAAACATCACAATCTTTAAACGTACCAGGATAGCCTTGAAATAACATAACATTAGCACACAACTGGCCAAGTGCTGGAAAATGGGACTAGTGTAGAGGTCAGTGTAGAGAGGTCACTGTAGACTAATGTAGAGAGAGGTCAGTGTAGAGAGGTCAGTGTAGACTAGTGTAGAGAGAGGTCAGTGTAGAGAGGTCAGTGTAGACTAGTATAGAGAGGTCACTGTAGACTAATGTAGAGAGAGGTCAGTGTAGAGAGATCAGTGAAGACTAGTGTGGAGAGAGGTCAGTGTAGTCTAGTGTAGAGAGGTCAGTGAAGGGAGGTCAGTGTAGGCTACTGTAGAGAGGTCAGTGTAGGCTAGTGTAGAGAGATCAGTGTAGACTAGTATAGAGAGGTCAGTGTAGACTAGTGTAGAGCGCGGTCAGTGTAGACTAGTGTAGAGAGGTCAGTGCAGAGAGGTCAGTGTAGAGAGGTCAGTGTAGACTAGTGTAGAGAGATCAGTGTAGACTAGTATAGAGAGGTCAGTGTAGACTAGTGTAGAGAGAGGTCAGTGTAGACTAGTGTAGAGAGGTCAGTGAAGGGAGGTCACTGTAGGCTACTGTAGAGAGGTCAGTGTAGGCTACTGTAGAGAGGTCGGTGTAGGCTACTGTATAGAGATCAGTATAGATTAGGGTAGAGAGGTCAGTGAAGAGAGGTCAGTGTAGAGAGGTCAGTGTGGACTAGTGTAGAGACGTCAGTGTAGACTAGCGTATTCAGGTCAGTGAAGAGAGATCAGTGTAGGCTAGTATACAGAGGTCAGTGTAGACTAGTCTAGAGCGGTCAGTGTAGACTAGAGTAGAAAGGTCAGTGTAGACTAGTGTAGAGAGGTCAGTGTAGACTAGTGTAGAGAGGTCACTGTAGGCTAGTGTAGAGAGGTCAGTGTAGGCTAGTGTAGAGAGAGGTCAGTATAGGCTAGTGTAGAGAGAGGTCAGTGTAGGCTAGTGTAGAGAGAGGTCAGTATAGACTAGTGTAGAGAGGTCAGTGTAGACAAGTGTAGAGAGGTCAGTGTAGAGAGATGAGTGTAGACTAGTGTAGAAAGGTCAGTGCAAGCTAGTGTAGAGAGGTCAGTATAGGCTAGTGTAGAGTGGTCAGTGTAGAGAGGTCAGTGTAGACTAGTATAGAGAGGTCACTGTAGGCTAGTGTAGAGTGGTCAGTATAGGCTAGTGTAGAGTGGTCAGTGTAGACTAGTGTAGAGAGGTCAGTGTAGAGAGGTCAGTGTAGACTAGTATAGAGAGATCAGTGTAGACTACTGTAGAGAGGTCAGTGTAGACTAATGTAGAGAGCGGTCAGTGTAGACTAGTGTAGAGAGGTCAGTGTAGAGAGGTCAGTGTAGAGAGATCAGTGTAGACTACTGTAGAAAGGTCAGTGTAGACTAGTGCAGAGAGAGGTCAGTGTAGACTAGGGTAGAGAGGTCAGTGTAGACTAATGTAGAGAGCGGTCAGTGTAGACTAGTGTAGAGAGGTCAGTGTAGAGAGATCAGTGTAGACTACTGTAGAGAGGTCAGTGTAGACTAGTGCAGAGAGCGATCAATGTAGACTAGGTTAGAGAGGTCAGTGTAGAGAGGTCAGTGTAGAGAGATCAGTGTAGACTACTGTAGAAAGGTCAGTGTAGACTAGTGCAGAGAGAGGTCAGTGTAGACTAATGTAGAGAGCGGTCAGTGTAGACTAGTGTAGAGAGGTCAGTGTAGCGAGGTCAGTGTAGACTAGTGTAGAGAGGTCAGTGTAGGCTAGTGTAGAGAGAGATCACTGTAGACTAATGTAGAGAGCGGTCAGTGTAGACAAGTGTAGCGAGGTCAGTGTAGAGAGGTCAGTGTAGAGTACTGTAGCGAGGTCAGTGTAGACTAGTGTAGAGAGAGGTCAGTGTAGACTAGTATAAAGGTCAGTGTAGACTAGTATAGAGAGGTCAGTGTAGACTAGTGTAGAGAGAGGTCAGTGTAGACTAGTATAGAGAGGTCAGTGTAGACTAGTGTAGAGAGAGGTCAGTGTAGTCTACTGTAGAGAGATCAGTGTAGTCTAGTTAGAGAGGACAGTGTAGACTAGTGTAGATAGGTCAGTGTAGACTAGTGTATTCAGGTCAGTGTAGAGAGATCTGTGTAAACTAGTGTAGAGAGGTCAGTGCAGAAAGGTCAGTGCAGGCTAGTGTAGAGAGGTTGGTATAGGCTAGTGTAGAGAGGTCAGTGTAGATTAGTGTAGAGCGGTCAGTGTAGATTAGTGTAGAGAGGTCAGTGTAGATTAGTGTAGTGTGGTCAGTGTAGACTAGTGTAGAGAGGTCAGTGTACAGAGGTCAGTGTAGACTAGTATAGAGAGGTCATGCAGGCTAGTGTAGGGAGGTCAGTGGAGGCTAGTGTAGAGAGGTCAGTGTAGAGAGGTCAGTGCAGGCTAGCGTAGAGAGGTCAGTGTAGACTAGTGTAGAGGTCAGTGTAGACTAGTGTAGAGAGGTCAGTGTAGACTAGTGCAGAGAAAGATCAGTGTAGACTACTGTAGAAAGGTCAGTGTAGACTAGTGCAGAGAGCGGTCAATGTAGACTAGGGTAGAGAGGTCACTGTAGATAGTATAGAGAGGTCAGTGTAGGCTAGTGTGGAGAGGTCAGTGTAGAGTAGCATAGAGAGGTCAGTGTAGGCTAGTGTACAGAGGTCAGTGGAGGCTAGTGTAGAGCGGTCAGTGTAGACTAGTGTAGAGAGGTCAGTGTAGGCTAGTGTAGAGAGGTCAGTGCAGACTAGTGTAGAGCAGTCAGTGTAGGCTAGTGTAGAGAGGTCAGTGTAGACTAGTGTAGAGCAGTCAGTGTAGGCTAGTGTAGAGAGGTCAGTACAGACTAGTGTAAAGAGGTCAGTGTAGACTAGTGTAGAGAGGTCAGTATAGGCTAGTGTAGAGAGGTCAGTGTAGTGTAGTGTAGAGAGGTCAGTCCAGAATAGTGTAGAGCGGTCAGTGTAGGCTAGTGTAGAGAGATCAGTGTAGGCTAGTGTAGAGAGGTCAGTGTAGACTAGTGTAGAGAGGTCAGTGTAGGCTAGTGTATACAGGTAAGTGTAGAGAGGTCAGTGTACGCTAGTGTAGAGAGAGGTCAGTGTAGAGTAGTGTAGAGAGGTCAGTATAGGCTAGTGTAGAGAGGTCAGTGTAGGCTAGTGTAGAGCTGTCAGTGTAGGCTAGTGTAGAGCGGTCAGTGTAGGCTAGTGTAGAGCGGTCAGTGTAGACTAGTGTAGAGCGGTCAGTGTAGACTAGTGTAGAGCGGTCAGTATAGGCTAGTGTAGAGAGGTCAGTGTAGGCTAGTGTAGAGCGGTCAGTGTAGGCTAGTGTAGAGAGGTCAGTGTAGAGCGGTCAGTGTAGAGCGGTCAGTGTAGAGCGGTCAGTGTAGACATGATGGCTGTCCGACTCTCTATGAAGCAGAGGTTGTCATGAGCAGAGTTTATGGGAAAGACAATATAATGGTTAGTGTGAGATAGGCATTAGAATTATTATCATACAGGTTCTCACACAATTAAATTAAAAAGCAGAATTTATTTATAAGTCGCTTTCACAGAAGCCCAGGATTATGATTCTTTATCGCCCTTGAATACTGATTGAGTCTGTGCCAACCCTTTACATAGCGCTCCACCCCTCCCACTGCCAAACACCCCACACAGCGCTCCACTCACTCCCACTGCCAAACCCCTACACAGTATTCCACCCACTCCCACTGCCAATCCCCCACACAGCACTCCACTCACTCCCACTGCCAATCCCCTACACAGTACTCCACCCACTCCCACTGCCAATCCCCTACATAGCACTTACCCACTCCCACTGCCAACCCCCCACACAGCGCTCCACCCACTCCCACTGCCAATCCCCTACACAGCACTTACCCACTCCCACTGCCAACTCCCTACACAGCGCTCCACTCACTCCCACTGCCAACTCCCTACACAGTGCTCCACTCACTCCCGCTACCAACCCCCCACACAGCGCTCCACTCACTTCCACTGCCAATCCCCCACACAGCGCTCCACCCACTCCCACTGCCAATCCCCCACACAGCACTCCACCCACTCCCACTGCCAATCCCCCACACAGCACTCCACTCACTCCCACTGCCAATCCCCCACACAGCACTCCACCCACTCCCACTGCCAACCCCCCACACAGCGCTCCACTCACTCCCACTGCCAACCCCCCACACAGCACTCCACTCACTCCCACTGCCAATCCCCCACACAGCACTCCACCCACTCCCACTGCCAACCCCCCACACAGCGCTCCACTCACTCCCACTGCCAACCCCCCACACAGCACTCCACTCACTCCCACTGCCAATCCCCCACACAGCACTCCACCCACTCCCACTGCCAACCCCCCACACAGCGCTCCACTCACTCCCACTGCCAATCCCCCACACAGCACTCCACTCACTCCCACTGCCAAACACCCCACACAGCGCTCCACTCACTCCCACTGCCAACCCCCCACACAGCGCTCCACTCACTCCCACTGCCAACCCCACACACAGCGCTCCACTCACTCCCACTGCCAACCCCACACACAGCGCTCCACTCAGCTCTTCAATCCTTTAATCTTCCATTTATTTCTCTCAAGCCCTCATACAATTTATTTTTAGATTGACTGATCATTTCCGCTCTCTTAAAGTAGTTCACTTTTAATTAATTTTTTAAAAATGCTTAATCATTGTTTTGAGGCAAACAAAATATCCAACCTATTAACAGCAAGATTTTGCAAAATAATAGTCCATTTCATAATGGTGTTTGAGTGAGCAATGTTGGCTAGGATGTTGGGAGAAATATCCTTTTACAGTGTGTTAGGAGCCTGAACACCAACTTGGAAGAGGATGAGCAAAGCTCTCTCACAATGTACAGGGCCCTGGTGAGACCACACCTGGAGTACTGTGTACAGTTCTGGTCTCCAAATTTGAGGAAAGACATTCTGGCTATTGAGGGAGTGCAGCGTAGGTTCACGAGGTCAATTCCTGGAATGGCAGGATTGCCTTACACGGAAAGACTGAAGCGACTGGGCTTGTATACCCTTGAGTTTAGAAGACTGAGAGGGGATCTGATTGAAACGTATAGGCTTATGAAAGGACTGGACACTCTGGCAGGAGGGAACATATTTCCGTTGATGGGGGAGTGCCGAACCAGAGGACACAACTTAAAAATACGGGGTAGACCATTTAGGACAGAGATGAGGAGAAACTACTTCACACAGAGAGTGGTGGCTGTGTGGAATGCTCTGCCCCAGAGGGCAGTGGAGGCCCAGTCTCTGGATTCTTTTAAGAAAGAATTGGATAGAGCTCTTAAAGATAGTGGAGTCAAGGGGTATGGAGATAAGGCTGGAACAGGATACTAATTAGGAATGATCAGCCATGATCATATTGAATGGCGGTGCAGGCTCGAAGGGCAGAATGGCCTACTCCTGCATCTATTGTCTATTGTCTATTGTCTAATGTAACGTATGTTCCAGATTCTGTTCTGAAATCCTGGACTCAGGAATGAAGTCACCACCTGCAAACTCAAAGGGAAACACCAAAGCAAGGCAATGTTTAAAAATTCTTGCAAATAAAATTCTTCCACTCTGTAATCAACATGTCAATAAATTTTATTTCATTAGACAGATAGCAGATTTATGATGTAGTTTTTACTATATTACAATAAATGATACGTATTGTACTACAGTCCTGTATTTTCAGAGCAAGAAAATCACACACACTAATTCACACAAAGCAAATAGCAAATAAACAATTTAATCGACTCTGTCAGAGCTCATCTCTGAGACATGTTCCTCTTTGAAAACAGTTTCAACTTGGAAGGAGGAAGGAACCACAGGCAGCAAATGTCAACACTAGCAAAACATCCCACACAATTCAGAAATGGAACGTAATTTTTCGCTGATTAGAATTTAAAGAATGCCAGCCTGACTGTTTTGACTTCACTTTAGAGTCAGAGGCACTTGGCTAAGTGACATGAGAACAGATCGCATCCGTGACACATCTTTGGACACTTTGCTGGTCTTGGAGCTCAAATCACAAAGGTGTAACACATGCTCCCACTCAGAGCCCACAACAACCTCTTGACCTTCACTCACATCTGGGTCTTCAGCTGACCTGAGGCAAGATGAAAATAATTTTACTTGAGTATTGTTTAGAAAGATACATTTTGTTAAAGCTTTTCACCTTGAACTCATCAGGACAATTCACAAGAATACAAAATCAAGGGGAATAATAACATTTATACTGAGAAGAAGAGAATACTGACTGACTGGCAAGTGGACTCTGATTGGTAAAAGAATTTCCACGGAAACACAATATCAATTCTGATTGACAGTTAACGGCCAGGCTTTGTTCAAATTTTAAACTAGGCAGGTTGATTTTGAATAGTCAAGGCAGTGCCCCAAGAAATGAACTAATGAATGGTTGTCACCTATTTTCTTGAGTTTTTTTTATTGAAGTTATTCCTGTTTTACCTGGTTTTAAGAAATATTTTAGATTGCTGCATCAAAATGAAACCCGGAATAAATGTTAAGAAATTTACAAAGGACTTCAGTACTGTACAGCCGATCCCAGTCTCAATCTTTATGTTCTCAATCTGATTGAATTCTTGAAAGAAGTAACAAAAAAAGGAGATAAAGGTGGATCAGCAAAACGTTAAAAAAAACATGGGAGTGGATCCTGTTGGTGCAAATGAGTTAGAGGTTTCATCTGTCAATCAGACGTGTGGGTGATAACTGGAAAAGTCCGGAAAAGGTATTGAGCAACAAGTCCAGGATACCTGTCCTTCCAGGTTTCCTGCCTGGAAGTTCGCTACCCCTTGTAATTACTGGAGCCAATACCATCAATAAGAATATCAGTTCTGATGAACGGTTACTGGACTCAAAATGTTAACTCTTCTTTCTCTCCACAGATGTTGCCAGACTTGCTGAGTTTCTCCAGCATTTTCTGTTTTTGTCTCAGACTTTCACCATCTGCAATTCTTTGCTTTATTAACATCATAAAGGAACTGCATAAGAAAGAATAATGGAAAAGGCCAGGGAAACAAGATTTGGATCAAAGGCTTCCCTCTAAACTGTAAATCTTACAATTAATTCCTTGAAAATTTTGATACTATTTCTGAAAATTATTTATCATAAAAAGCAAAATATGGATGCTGGAAAACTATAATAAGAAACTGAAAATTCTGGGAATACTCAGCAAGTCACACAATATCTGTTGTGAGAAAAAAAGAGTTATTGTTTCAGATTTATAAGCTTTCATCAGAATGAGATGTGACAGTAGAGGTCGCCATTTGAAATTATAAATCTGTAAACATTGATCTGTAAACAAGTACTTAGTGTGCTGCAGCAGGTGGTTGTCTGATGAAGGTGCGTCGCTCCGAAAGTTAGTGTGCTTCCAATTAAACCTGTTGGACTATAACCTGGTGTTGTGTGATTTTTAACTTTGTACACCCCAGTCCAACACCGGCTCCTCTTGTGTTTCTGTTAAAGGACACCCCGGGCTGAGAAACTTGCATTGTCTCATAATTGACTCCTTGACAGTTTGTATCCAGAAAGAGTTAAGAATGGTTCACTTAACTGTTGTAGGTTGTAGCAGTGTTGCTTTATGTTTGTGCTTCATAGCATATTGGAAAGCGAAAAAGGAAGAAAGAAGAGTTATATATTTGTATGTTGGAAATTATTACAGTTAAAACTTCAGAACTGTATTATATTCAATAGTAAATAGAGACGTAGGAGCTGCAGCAGCATAAAATTACTGATTCATGGCACTGACTTCAGGCGAATTTACACTAACAGTCAAAACCTATTCTGACCTCTTGATTGTTATACTTAAAAGATTAACAGCAAAAACTGAGTTAACTAAAAGCAGTTTTAGTTTTAAACAATAATTATATATCTCAGACACTTCCACCATCACAATAAGAACCCTTTGTTCTATGTTTAAAAGTAAAATACATACTGGAAATCTGAAACTGAAAACAAACTCCAGCAAATACCTAGCAGGTCCTGCTGCATAAATGGAGAAAGAAATAAAATTAATAGACAGCATCTTTCAGGTAGGAATGGGGACATTTTGTAAGTTGCATTTCTGAGCAATTCCCCATATCTGTAGGATTTTCTGCAGGGGTGTTGGCATGGGAACTGGCAGCCCTGATTTGTGGACGTGGGAAGATAGTTAATTTGATTAAGATCTCACCGGAACCTGTTGGTAAATTCCTGAGGTTAGGCAGAGAACACACTGAAGCTGGAGACAAGAGGATAATTTTTAAATATGTTCTTATCCCAGCAGCTCAATAATTGGAGCTTTGAGAGGTTTCTCTGGTATATCCTCTCATCCACCATCAAGAAGCCATCACCAGATAACAGCCAGTGGCTTTGGTGGTGAGTTGGAGGGGCATTGGAGCCTGCTGGGATGGGTGGGTGAGTAATCCTGCCTGGGGGTGGGGTTAGCTATGTCAGCTGAGGTTATCCTGCATTTTTACATTTCCCTTATATTGTATATATTATATTGTACATATTATATTGAACATATTATGTTCCATTTGAAGGTATGTTTGCACTTTACCCACATGCCTGTGAGGCCCTACTCCCACTCCCAGCCAATCTGAGACACAGCCCATTCTCCTGTTCCTATTGGAGCTGTGCCACTCCTGGATCAGTGTGGTGTCAGGAGCCAGATATGGTCATGACCCCTGGCATTTTTCAAAGAGTATAAGATTCTGCCAACCCTTTTCTCAAAGCTGTAATGGCTAGAGATTAATAAGGGAATCGAGGGCTATCGGGTGTAGACCGCAAAGTGATCTTAAGACTATCATCCGATCAATCATGATATTATTGAAGGGTGGAAGATCAGGCTCGAAGGGCTGAATGGCTTCCTTTTGCTCCTAAAATATAAGTTCCATATTTTAATCAGGAGATGGGGACATGTGATGGGAAAAAAATGAAAGAGATGTCTCTGATAGGATGAAGGGCAGCAGATTAAATGGGAAAAAAAAACAAATAAGAGCTCTGATGAAATGCCCATTATTCCAATGCTAAATATTTCTGACACATTTTTGTATTTATTAAAGACTGAAATTTTACCCATTGCAATATCAGGGTGCTCCACGTTAGAGAACGAGACTGTCATGAGTAAGGGAATTGGATGATATCCTAAAGAAATTTAGGGTGCAGAGTGAACAATAAGCTCACTTTATCAATTTATGGAGTTTTCAGAGATGCTATTTGCTTTATATGAATTTGTTCATGGGGTGTGGGCATTTCTGGCTGGGTCAGCCTTTATTACCTGTTTATAGTTGCTGTTGAGAAGGAGGTGGTGAGATGCATTCTTGAACTGCTGCAGTCCATGTGCTTAAAGTAGTCCTACAATGCCCTTAGGAAGGGCACTCTAGGATTTTGACCCAGTGACACTGAAGGAATGACAATGTATAGGCAAGTCAGGATGGTGAGTGGCTTGGAAGGGAACTTGAAGGTTGTGATTTTGCCAAGTTTCTGCTGCCCTTGTCCTTCTAAATGGAGTGGAAATAGGTTTGGAAGATCTTGTCTATGCAGCCTTGGTGAATTTCCACAGATCATCTTGTAGATAGTACCTACTCTTGTGACTGTGCATCTGTACTATCTCCATATGCTTTAATGTCTTTTGTCTATTGATCTCTCAATTGAACATGCTCACTGACTGAGCACCCAAAACTCTCTGGAGTACAAAATTCATCACTGCGCCACCCCCCAAGTGAAGAAATTCTTCTTCATCTCAATCTTAAATGACCTATCCCTTATTCAGACATTAGGACCCCCTTTTCAAAACCTCTAACCTGGAGAACTGTCCTATCTATATCCACCCTGGCACCCCTTGGAAGATTTCTGTCAGCTTCAGTGAGATCACCTCTCATGCTTCAAAACTCTGGAGAATACAGACCCAGTCTCCTCATGAGACAATTCCACCGTTCCCAGGGATTAATCTGGGGAATAATTTTGGGGAATTTCTGTTGTGCTCCCTCTATGGCAAGTAAATTCTTCTTTAGATAAGAAGGTAAAATTGAACCCAATCTTCCATGTGAGGATAGAGCAAGGGTCTACACAGTTGCAGCAAGATCTGTTTATTTCTGTACTCACATTCCCATGCAATGGTTGCAATATATCTCCTGCTGTCCATATTATTTGTTGTATTTCCATGCTAGGTTTACGTGACTCATAAACAAGAACATTCAGTTCTCTTCCAACACCAGCACTTCCCAAACTGTCACCATTCAAGAACTCTCACCATTTTCTGTTGATTTTAACAAAGTGAATCACTTCACACTCACCATGTTTTTGCTCATTTATTAAACCTATCCAAGTTCAACCGAGGTTTCTATCTACCTCACAACTTACACTCCTAGCTAGTTTTGGAAATATTACCTTTGGTCCCAACATCCAGACTGTGAATAGCTGTGAATCTGGCACTGATTCTGCCAGTAACCCTGTAACAGTAAGAGCCTGCCATCCTCACAATGTTATGTTTATCCATAGTCTTCAGTTTCTGTCTGTTAACCAACTCTCAATCCCTACTTGTACAGTACCCCAATCCCTTATGCTCTGATTTTATTTAATTTTGTTGTGCAGGTCCTTAACGAAAGCTTTCCGAAAATCCAAATACACCATTTCTATTTGTTCTTCTTTCTCTCTGCCACAAGTAACATCCTCAAACATTCTGTCCTTTGTCAAATATGATTTTTCTTTCCTAAATCCATGTTGACTCTGTCAAGTTTTGTCACACTTCTCTAAGTGGTAAAAACAATAACTGCAGGTGCTGGAAACCAGATTCTGGATTAGTGGTGCTGGAAGAGCACAGCAGTTCAGGCAGCATCCAAGGAGCTTCAAAATCGACGTTTCAGGCAAAAGCCATCATCGGGAATCTCTAAGTGTCCAGTTATCACATGGATTTTGACATTTCTTTACTATTTCCAATAATCTGATAGATCTGTCATTCTCCATTCTTCCTTTCCACCACTTAAATAGTGGGGTTACATTTGCTACTTTCCAATCTTCAGGAACATTTCTAGGATCGACAGAATTATATACTATCTGTGTAGCTATCTTCCTGCTACACTCTGGCATGGAGCTGATCTAGTTCAGGAATGTATCATCTTCAAACCCGATAAGCTTTCAAAGGCTCCCATTTTAAAAATTCTCTTGTGGAATGTGGGTGTCACTGGCTAGCCAGCATTTATTACGTGTCTTTAATCGCTCTTTGAGAAGGTGGTGGTGAGCTGTCTTTTTGAACTGCAATACGAGTCATTGCTTGTATACCATCAAATCTTTGATTGCATTTTTTTCAAATCAAGAATAGCCAACATGCCCCTCAAACTTTCATGGTTTCTCTCTCTCAGCTTTGTCTAGAGCGGGAGAGGGGAGTGTAGGAGGAGGAAATCAGAGTGGGGCAAACGATGAGTGAGGAAAAGGAGAGAAGATTGGGAATGGAGAGAGCAAACTTGGGATAGTGAAATGGGTGAGGGAAGAGGGGTAATGGTGCAGAAGTGTGTGTGGGGGGATTGAAAGTGGGGAGAGGAGAGAGATTCTCAGGTTCATTGAGTTATACAGCGCAGAAAAGGCTCTTTGGCCCATTGAGTCTGCACCAACATAACTACCACCTGTTTAGGAAGCACCTGCTGATAGTGCTGGATAGGTTTATCCCACTCAGGCAAGGAAGGGATGGTAGGGTTAAGGTACCTTGGGTGACAAGGGATGTGGAACATCTAGTCAAGAGGAAGAAGGAAGCTTACTTAGATTGAGGCAAGGATCAGACAGGGCTTTAGAGAGCTATATGGAAGGCAGGAAGGAACTTAAGAATGGACTTAGAAGGCGGCATGAAAAAGCCTTAGCCGGCAGGATTATGGAAAACTCTAAGGTAATCGACACTTATATGAGGAACAAGAGAATGGCCAGAGTGAGGGTAGAGCTGACCGGGGTAGGGAAGGGAACTTAATGAATACTTTGCTTCAGTATTCACTACTGAGAGGGACTTTGACATTTCTAAGGACAGCGTGAAACAGACTGACATGCTAGAACAGGTTAATGTTAAGAAGAAGGATATGTTGAAAATTGGGATATACCCAAGGTTACTACAGGAAGTGAAGGAAGAGATTGCTGTGCTTTTGGCGGTGATCTTTGCATCCTCAATGTCCAATGGAGTAGTGCCAGATGATTGGAGGGTAGCAAATGTTATTCCCTTGTTCAAGAAAGGGAATAAGGATAATCCTGGGAATTACAGACCAATCTGTCCTACATCAGTGGTGGGCAAAGTATTGGAGAGGATTCTGACAGGATTTATAGTTACATGGAAAACCATATTTTGATTACAGATACTCTGCATGGCTTTGTGAGGGGCAGGTCATGCCTCACAAGCCTTATTGAATTATTTGAGGATGTGACAAAACACATTGATGAAGGTAGAGTACTCGATGTGGTATACATGAACATTAGTGAGGTGTTTGATAAGGTCCCCCGTGGTAGGCTTGTTCAGAAAATAAGGAGGTATATAGGGACAGGGAAACCTCCCTGTTTGAAGGAGCTGACTGGCCCATAGAAGACAGAGGGTGGGTGGTAGATGGAAAGTATTCAGCCTGGAGCTTTGCGACCAGTGGTGTTCCACAGGGATCTGTTCTGGGAACTCTGCTCATTGTGATTTTTATAAATGATTTGAATGAGGAAGTGGAAGGATGGGTTAGTAAGTTTGTCGATGACACCAAAGTTGGTAGAATTGTGGATAGTGTGAAGGGCTGTTGTAGTTGCAATGGGACATTGACAGGATGCAGAGCTGGGCTGGGTCATGGCAGATGGAATTCAACCTAGAAAAGCATGAAGTGATTCACTTTGGAAGGTGGGATTTGAATACAGAATACAGGGTTAAAGGCAGGATTCTTGGAGGAACAGAGGGATCTCGGGGTCCATGTCCATAGATCCCACAAAGTTGCTACCCAAGTTCATAGGGTTGTTAAGAAGGCATATTGGTTTTCATTTGTAGGGTTATTGAGTTAAAGAGCCGCAAGATTATGCTGTAGCTCTATAGAGCCCTGGCCAGACCACACTTGGAATATTGTGTTCAGTTCTGGTCACCTCATTATAGGAAGGATAGAGAAGCTTTACAGATGATGTGGAGGAGATTACCAGGATGCTGCCTGGACTGAAGGGCATGGACTGAAGGAAGGTTGCGGGAGCTAGGGCTTTTCTCATTGGAGCAAAGAAGGATGAGAGGTGACTTACTAGAGATGTACAACATATTGAGAGACATAGATAGAGTGGATTGCTACATACTTTTCTCCATGGCAGAAATGTCTATCATGAAAGGGATATAATTTTAAGGTGATTGGAGGAAGGTTTAGGGGCAATGTCAGAGGTAGGTTCTTTACACAGAGACTGGTGGGTGCGTGGAATGCATTGCCAATGGTGGTAATAGAGTCAGATACATTAGGGGCATTTAAGCGACTTTTGGGTAGCATATGGAAGTTAATACAATGAACAGTATGTAGGTTAGTCAGATCTTAGAGTAGATCTTAGAGTAGGTAGACTAATATGGAGGGCCAAAGGGCTTGTACTGTGCTGTACTGTTTTATATTCTATATTCACCTAAAGGTGCAGTAATCCCTATTTCCTGCACTTGTCCGACATCTTTGAATTTGGTGTGCTCATCCAAATATTTTTAAAGCTTGTAAGGTTTCCAGCCTTCATTATTTTCCAAAGCAATGCATTCCAGATTACCATTACCTGCTGAGTGAAAAAGGTTTTTCCCAAATCCCCTCTGAATTTCCTGTCCCTTACTTAAAACAATGTTCTCTCAGGATTGACCCTTCACCTAAGGTGAATAGCTGCTCCTTATGCACCCTGTCCATATCCCTCAATCTTATAGCCCTCAATCATGTCAATGCAAGGAGTATCAGAAATAAGGTGGGTGAACTTAAGGCGTGGATCGGTACCTGGGACTACGATATTATGACCTTCACGGAAACGTGGATAGAAGAGGAACAGGAATGGCTGTTGGAGGTTCCTGGTTACAGATGTTTCAGTAAGATTAGGGAGGGTGGTAAAAAAGGAGGGGGGTGGCATTGCTAATTAGAAATGGTATAACAGCTGCAGAAAGGCAGTTTGAGGGGATCTGCCTTTGGAGGTAGTATGGGCTGAAGTCAGAAATAGGAAAGGTGCAGTCACCTTATTGGGGGTTTACTATAGGCCCCCCAATAGCAGCAGAGATGTGGAGAAACAGATTGGGAAACAGATTTTGGAAAGGTGCAGAAGCCACAGGGTCGTAGTCATGGGCGATTTCAACTTCCCAAATATTGATTGGAAGCTCTTTAGATCAAGTAAATTGGATGGGGCGGTGTTTGTGCAGTGCGTCCAGGAAGCTTTTCTAACGCAGTATGTAGATTGTCCAACCAGAGGGGAGGCCATATTGGATTTGGTACTCGGTAATGAACCGGGACAAGTGGTGGGCTTGTTAGTGGGTGAACATTTTGGTGATGGTGACCACAATTCTGTGACTTTCACCTTGGTTATGGAGAGAGATAGGTGCGCACAACAAGGTAGATTTTACAATTGGGGGAAGGGAAATTACGATGCTGTAAGACAGGATTTGAGGAGCATACGTTGGGAGCATAGGCTGTCAGGGAAGGATGTCGTTGAAATGTGGAACTTTTTCAAGGAGCAGATACGACGTGTCCTTGATATGTATGTACCTGTCAGGCAGGAAAGAAATGGTCGTGTGAGGGAGCCTTGGTTGACAAGGGAGGTTGAATGTCTAGTTAAAGAGGAAGAAGGAGGCTTACATAAGGTTGAGGAAACAGGGTTCAGACAGAGCAGTGGAGGGATACAGGATAGCCAGAAGGGACCTGAAGAAAGGGATTAGGAGAGCTAAGAGAGGGCATGAAAAATCCTTGGCGGATAGGATCAAGGATAACCCCAAGGCATTTTATGCGTATGTGAGAAATCTGAGAATGACGACAACGAGGGTAGGTCCGATCAAGGACAGTAGTGGGAGACTGTGTATTGAGTCGGAAGAGATAGGAGAGGTCTTGAACAAGTACTTCTCTTCAGTATTTACGAACGAGAGGGACCGTATTGTTGAAGAGGAGAGTGTGAAACGGACTGTTAAGCTAGAAGAGATACCTGTTAGGAAGGAAGATGTGTTGGACATTTTGAACAACTTGAGGATAGACAAGTCCCCCGGGCCTGACGGGATATATCCTAGGTTTATGTGGGAAGCAAGAGAGGAAATTGCAGTACCGTTGGCAATGATCTTCTCGTCTTCACTGGCAACGGGGGTGGTACCAGGGGACTGGAGAGTAGCGAATGTTGTGCCCCTGTTCAAAAAAGGGAATAGGGATAACCCCGGGAATTACAGGCCAGTTAGTCTTACTTCTGTGGTAGGCAAAGTAATAGAAAGGGTACTGAGGGATAGGATTTATGAGTATCTGGAAAGACACTGCTTGATTAGGGACAGCCAGCACGGATTTGTGAAGGGTAGGTCTTGCCTTACAAGTCTTATTGAATTCTTCGAGGAGGTGACCAAGCATGTGGATGAGGGTAGAGCAGTGGATGTAGTGTACATGGATTTTAGTAAGGCATTTGATAAGGTTCCCCATGGTAGGCTTATGCAGAAAGTCAGGAGGCATGGGATAGAGGGAAATTTGGCCAATTTGATAGAAAACTGGCTAACCGGTCGAAGGCAGAGAGTGGTGGTAGATGGTAAATATTCAGCCTGGAGCCCAGTTACAAGTGGAGTTCCGCAGGGATCAGTTCTGGGTCCTCTGCTGTTTGTAATTTTTATTAATGACTTAGATGAGGGAGTCGAAGGGTGGGTCAGTAAATTTGCAGAAAATTACGAAGATAGGTGGAGTTGTGGACAGTGAGGAGGGCTGTTGTCATTTGCAAAGGGACTTAGATATGATGCAGAGCTGGGCTGAGGAGTGGCAGATGGAGTTCAACCCTGTCAAGTGTGAGGTTGTCCATTTTGGAAGAACAAATAAGAATGCGGAATACAGGGTTAATGGTAGGGTTCTTAGTCAGGTGGAGGAACAGAGGGATCTTGGGGTCTATGTACATAGATCTTTGAAGGTTGCCACTCAGGTGGATAGAGTTTGTAAGAAGGCCTATGGAGTATTATCGTTCATTAGCAGAGGGATTGAATTCAAGAGTCGTGAAGTGATGTTGCAGCTGTACAGGACTTTGGTTAGGCCACAGTTGGAGTACTGTGTGCAGTTCTGGTCGCCTCACTTTAGGAAAGATGTGGAAGCTTTGGAGAGGGTGCAGAGAAGATTTACCAGGATGTTGCCTGGAATGGAGAGTAGATTGAGAGTTCTTGGCCTTTTCTCGTTGGAACAGCGAAGGATGAGGGGTGACTTGATAGAGGTTTATAAGATGATCAGAGGAATAGATAGAGTAGACAGTCAGAAACTTTTTCCCCGGGTACAACAGAGTGTTACAAGGGGACATAAATTTAAGGTGAAGGGTGGAAGGTATAGGGGAGATGTCAGGGGTGGGTTCTTTACCCAGAGAGTGGTGGGGGCATGGAATGTGCTGCCCGTAGGAGTGGTAGAGTCAGAATCATTGGCGACCTTTAAGCGGCATTTGGATAGGTACATGGATGGGTGCTTAATCTAGGTTAGAAGTTCGGCACAACATCGTGGGCCAAAGGGCCTGTTCTGTGCTGTATTGTTCTATGTTCTATGTTCTATGTCCCCCCTCAGTCTTCTCAGTTGTAATAAACAATCCAAGCCTATCTAGTCTCTCGTTCTCGCTCAATTACTCCATCCCAGGCAACATCCTGGTGAACCTCCTCTATAGCCCGTCTCGTGCTATCATATCCTTCCCATAGTGAAGCGACCAGACTGTACACAGTATTCCAGCTGTAGCCTAACCAATGCTCTGTACAACTCCAGAATTACCTCCTTGCTCTTAAACTCTATGTCATGACTGATGAAAGTAAGTGTCCCATATGCCTTCTTAACGACCCTATTCACGTGCTCAGCTGACTTCAGGGATCTGTGAATAATTTCCCCAAAATCCTGCTATTTCTTTAAGCTATCCAGTGTCCTGCCATTCAGTAAATACTCCCTCATCTTGTTGTTGTTTCCTCACACTTGTCAGGGTTAAATACCATCTGCCACTGGTCTGTCCTCCTGACCAACCTACAATCTATCTTCCTGGAACCTACAACCTTCTTTGCTGTTAACCACTCTACCAATGTTGGTCTTGTATGCAAATCTGCTTAACATTCCTCCCACATTTTCATCCATATCATTTGTGTATATAACAAACAAGAAGAGTCCTGGTACTGGCCTCCAGTCACTCAAACAGCATTCTTCTACTACTCTCTGTGTTCTATTAATAAGCCACTTTCTGATTCATCTCACCATGTTTCCCTGAATTCCATGTGCTTTAACCTTCTCAATCAGTCTCCCATGTGGGACCTTGTCAAAACTTTTGCTAAAATCCACATAAAATACAGCAACTGAATTCCCCTCACTTGCTTGATCACATTTTCAAATAATTCTAACAAATTTGTTAGGCATGACCTCCCTCTGATAAAGCAAAAGCCCTTCATCAGGTTTTATTCCTGATGAAGGGCTTTTGCCCGAAACGTTGATTTCGCTGCTCGTTGGATGCTGCCTGAACTGCTGTGCTCTTCCAGCACCACTAATCCAATATTTGATTTTCAGCATCTGCAGTCATTGTTTTTACCTCCCTCTGATAAAGCCATGTTGACAATCCCAAATTTACCCATGCCTGTGCAAATGCATATTAATTCATTCCTTCAGATGAAACAAGAGTGGGGGAGTTCTCATAATCACAGGGGAAGTCTCACATCATACACAATCAATAAAATGGTTAACTATGATAATTTTTATTGTCAGTTGTTAAGTGACCTGGTGTGCAAAATGCGAAAGGAACTGCTCTCAGGTCAAAAACCAGAAGAAGCAGATTTGTGTTAAGAGCTGAAGGGGGAATGATTGGGTGTGAAATACAGCATTGTGAGAGGAGGTGATTAGAGAAATTACATTTTATGCACAACGTTCATAATGGGCTGCTGGTAAGGACAGTGGAAGCTGATTCAATGGGAATTTGCAAAAGAATATGACAAAATCTTTAAAAGAGCAAAGTTGTAGATCCGTGGCATAAACAGCAAAGGGGAACAGAGATAACCAAATAGTTCTATCGTTGAGCTAACACAAGCACAAGCACAAACACAAAATGACCATTTCCTACGGTGGCACAGTGGTTAGCACTGCTGCCTCACAGCGCCAGAGACCCGGGTTCAATTCTCCGCCTCTGGCAACTGTCTGTGTGGAGTTTGCACGTTCTCCCCGTGTCTGCGTGAGTTTCCTCCGGGTGCTCTGGTTTCCTCCCACAGTCCACAGATGTGCAGGTTAGGATGGACTGGCCTTGCTAAATTGCCCGTGTTGTTAGGTGAAGGGGTAAATGGATCTGAGTGGGTTGCTCTTCAGAGGATCAGTGTGGACTTGTTGGGCCGAAGGGCCTGTTTCCACACTGTAAGTAATCTAATCTAATCTTAAAATTGTAATCTATAATGTAAGACTATGATTTCACCTCATTTTCTAACATTGCACCTGAATCTGTTTTGAGGGCAAGGTGTGGAATAGTTTTCAGAAACTGAAGGAGCTGGTCCCTGATATTGCAGTGAAACACCTAATCCACCAAACTATCTAACTGATTGACCCTTGTCTATTGGATATAATGGAGTTCATAACTGTTCCAGGATGATGTTACTGATATTTCCAGCTTACAATTATGGACAGATTAACTTGGCTTTTGCAGTGTTTTAAATTCAGGTGTCAGTCATTCCCAATTTTCTGTAAACACCATTTTTTTCATGAGATGTGGGTGTCACTGTCTAACCAGCATTTACTGCCCATCCCTAATTGCCCTTTGTGAAGGTGGTGGTGACTGCTTTCTTTAACCACTGCAGTCCATTTGGCAAGGGTGGACCACAATACTATTAGGGAGGGAATTCCAGGAATCGGAGTGAATGAATTTTGAAATTTCACAATGCGTACTCAATAAACGCAGTGAATAACATAATTTCATAACGTTTTCTAACAAATTAGAAAGAATAACTTAAAAGATAAACTTGTAATTATATAACTCAAACACGGTGGCTCAGTGGTTAGCACTGCCACCTCACAGTGTCAGGGACCCAGGTTCAATTCAGCCTCGGGCGACTGTCTGAGTTTGTACTGGGTGCTCTAGTTTCCTCCCACAGTCTAAAGATGTGCAAATTAGGTGAATTGATCATGCTAAATTGCATATAATGTTCAGGGATGTGTAGGTTAGGTGCATTAGTCAGGGTAAATGTAGAATAGTAGAGTGGGGAAATGGGTCTAGGTGGGTTATTTTTGGCGTGGATTGGTTGGGCCAAATGGCCTGTTTCCACACTGTAGGGATTTTACGATTCTATGATTTTAACTCAGGGTCGAGAGTCCTACTGCTGAGCCAAAAATACCATCTTTTGTTTGGTCTGTACATGGTAAATCTGGTGACTTAGTTGAACAAAACTGAAAATTAACTTGAACATTCTATTCCCTAATATTCAGCAAATCTGCAGTTAAGTCAAATGTGGCAGAACATCGTCAAAGCAAAAGCAAATACATTTCACAAAGAATTGCTCAAGAGGTGAAAATAGAAAGAGGAAAATATTAAGAAGAGAAACATACACATAGCCAATCACATCGGCAAAGGGTTGTTTGTAGAAAGCCTCATCCAAAATCCTAGAATCGAAAGGTTGGTGGCGTAATCCACAGACAGCAGCATTCAGAGAGAGATCAGATGCAAGATAAAGGTGAGGCACAACACAACCAGAACAAACATAGAGTTACTTGTAAAGACCTGAAATTCCTGGGCCCGGAGAAAGAGGCAGGTGGGAATGCCTAGATCTAGTTGCACCCAGTTGATTAAAATAGAATTGAAGTGGAGGATTCCCAACTCCTTTGGGTTTCTGACAAAATGTCTACCCTAAAGTCCAGTCATGAAGGATGGGGATAGGAAAAATGAAGAGGTAGTTTCACTAGAGTAATGCGGCATCCCACATTGGTCTTTTCCTGTCCATTTTGTAGCAAATTTACTTTTTGAATTCAGCAGAGACAATTGGTAAGAGTGTCTACGGGTTAAAATACTGCCCCCTCACCACACCTTTGGCTGAAGTTTGGTGCAAACTTCCTTTTAGTAAGTTAATCCATTGGTGTGTAATAAGATCTCTGAGAAGGTTGATTAAAAAAAAACTATGAAGTAGGAATGAGAGGGCTTGTGTTGTTAAACTTAAGAAGGTGCAGAAAAGACTTACAAGGATGTTGCCAGCACTGGAAGGTTTGAGTTTTAGGGAGAAGCTGAATAAACTGGGACTACTTTCCCTGGAACATTGCAGGCCGAGGTGTGACCTTATAGAGGTTTATAAAATTATGAGGGGCATGGACAGGGTGAATAGTCAAGATCTTTTTCCTAGAGTGGGGGTGTCCAAAACTAGATGGCATAGGTTTAAGATGAGAGGGGAAAGTTTTAAAAAGGACCTGAGGCATAATTTTCCCATGCAGAGGGTGATGGGTGTATGGAACGAGCTGCCAGAGGAAGTGATGGAGACTAGTACAATTACAACATTTAAATGGCACCTGAATGGGTACATGAATAAGAAGGGTTTAGAGGGATATGGGCCAAATGATGGCAAATGGGATTGGGTCAAACTGGGATATCTGGTTGGAGCAGGCAAGTTGGACCGAAGAGTCTGTTTCCGTGCTGTACATCTCTATAATACCCTGAATGCATCTGGGACTCTGGCAGCCTACAGCGCAATAGCAAGCAAGGATGGTTTATTAAAGCAGCAGAATATTTACAGAGGAAGTTCAGCCATCTTAAATTTAGAGACATCACTGATGGTTAATTCAGGATGATAATGTGTCAAATTCTATAGGTTATGATAAAAGAGGGTAGTAGCTTCTACGTTGGAGAATTCCATGAACATCAATTTGTGAATGGAAGCCTGTTCTTCTAAAATCAAGCTAAACAAACATAAAAACCAGGAAAGAACATATTGGCTGGAAACAGTGAGTGTGTGCAGAGACTCTCAAATTATTCTAAGTAAAACACAGAATTAAGAAGAAAATTGATTGCATTGTATGACCCTGCTTTTCTATAGATGCTGCTTGGTTCTCAGATAGGACACGAGATGGACCAGTTACATGCAGCTGAGATCAGTCAGAGGGGTGATAAGCTGCTGCCAACAGTGGGATGTGAACTCAGATGGTGACTAGTCAGTAGCACTGCCAAGCTGAATGCAATGGTTGATGTAATGAGGGGGCAAGTAGACAAATGTCAACCAAGTCGAAACTGAAAACCTCTGTGAATTTGGCTCAAAGACCATGTATCTTTAGGCAAAATCTGATTCACAAGCAAGTGATTCAATCATTAATAAAGGCCAACAGAGTTTTTTTTTAAAAATCACAGGACATAAGCATTGTAGGGTAGGCCAGCATTAATCGCCCTGGGGATGGGGGCGGTGGGGAGGGTGTCTTCTTGAAGCACTGCTTTGTTTAGTGTGTTTCCCTTCCTGATAAACTGGGAAACACCTTCCCTCATTAGCTCTACGATTTCATCAGAAAGGCAAAGAACTGGTCAAACAAATCAAATGAGGGAAGTGAGAATCTGCAACCATAAATGTATAAACTTAAACTACATATATTACCGTATAAACTACATATATTACTGTATAAACTACATATATTACCGTATAAACTACATATATTACCGTAGGCCACAATTCAAAGATTGATCACATATCAGGAAAGTTGTGAGGAGCCTTGAGAGGTTGTAGAGGAGATTTACCAGAATGATTCCAGGGATGGAACATTTTAGCCACTAGGTTCATTTGGAGAAATCTGGGTTGTTTTCCTTTGACCAAAGAAGTCATGGACATCTACAGCACAGAAAAAAAGCACCTTCGTCCACTGATTCTGCTCCAGTCAGAAACAACCACCTAACTGTGCGAATCCGATTTTCCAGCACTTGGCATATAGCCTTGTATACCTTTGCATCACAAATGTATATCTAAATACTTCTTAAATGATATGACGGTTTCTGCCTCTCCCCTCCTGAGTTCCAGATTCCCACCATCCTCTGGGTGAACACATTTTCATCACATTCCCCCTAAACTTCCTGCCTCTTCCCAAAGAAACATTTGAGGCTGGAGTTCAATTGAAAATTTGTAAAGTTACATGAATAGATTTATGATTGGAAAGGAAATTAATGAATATAAACCATGGCAGGTATATAGAGCTAAGGTACAGACCAGATCAAATTGAATGACAGTACAGGTTTGAAGGGTTGAATGGCCTCCTCCCAGTCTCATGTTCCTTACTGAATTATTTACTTATTCTTTCAAACTGACGTTTCAGAACATAATTCCTTTTTAATAGTTGGATAAAATCTTCCCACTCAAAAGCAAAATAAATTGGCAAAATGTTAAGACTGGACAGTGTACCACTCCTCCCAGTGGGTTTACTGTTTGATACATGACAATACTGAGCTCTTGGCAATACAGGAATACCTGTTATTAGTTTTCATTTCTTCGAGGTGCTCTGCTTGTTGTATGTACCAATCTTCCAAATCTTTCTTTGCTTTCTCCCTCCATTCTAGTTCTGCTTCACGAGAGTGGGCATCTAAGAAGTTCAAAGGTAAGAATAATTCCTTTTTCTAGCGTTTATTGGGATTAGGATTCCATTGTTGTCATGGGGTTATTACACAGACAGGACTAAATGTGATTGCTGTAAAAATTCATACCTGTTGATTACAATGCAGGCAGACATCAACTTGCTGCTTACTCATTTCAACTGTGTCCGTACCCAGAGTCAAAGAGTGTGGTGCTGGTAAAGCACAGCCAGTCAGGCAGCATCGAGGAGCAGGAGAAGCGACGTTTCAAGAATAAGCTCTTCATCAGGAATGAGGGAGAGCCTCATGGAGGCTGAGAGATAAATGGGGTAGGGTGGGGCTGGTGATGATGAAGATGATGGGGTAGATGATGAACAGCACATGCTTGAAACGTTAACTCTTCTGCTCCTCTGATGCTGCCTGACCTGCTGTGCTTTTCCAGCACTGCACTTTCCAACTCTGATCTCCAGCATCTGTAGTCCTCCATTTCCCCCTGTGTCGGCATCCAATCAATATTAATGACACTGTCGATTACCTGTATACATTGGCAGGGGGCAATCACATTGGTGGTCAGCACCATCTCAAACTGGTCTATATCTCTTGAAAGGAAGGACATTGCAATTATGCAGGAATGACTTTGACCAGGGAAACACTGATGGAAGGGTTTCATGGGAGATGGCAAACCCCAACATTTTTGGACACTGCATGGAGGTCTTGGTGAAAGGGCATAATGAAGGGGAGGGCTTCAGGGCCTGAGTAAAAGATGGTGATAATAACTGGATTGAAGCTTCTGTCCTGTTACTGAAATCTTTGATGTGAAGGATCCCATTGCAGAATGTTTGGAAGAATTCTCTGGAATGCCCCAATTTTACAATCATTTTCCCTTGCCATCAAGGCCAACATTCTATTTGACTTCCTGATTACATGCTGTATCATGAAACTAACATCTTCTGATTAATGTACCAGAACACCCAGGTCCCTCTGCACACACCAAGCTTTCCAATTCCTCACCATTTAAATAATACATTGCTTTTCTATTTTTCGTGCCAAAATGGACAAGTTCACATTTTCTCCCATCTGCCAACCTTTTACACACTCACTGTCTACAACCATTTGCAGACTCTCCAACTCCTCTTGACAACTCATTAATGTCCTTCAGGGAAGGAAACCTGAGATCCTCATCTGGAGTCTGGCCTGTATGTGATTCCAGACCCACAGCAATGTTGTTGACTCCCAACTGCCCTCTGAAATAGCCTTGCAAGCCACTCAGTCATATCAATCCCTACAAAGTCTCAACAAAGAAATGAAGGACCAGCTCACATTGACCTAGGCACCAGAAAACAGAACAGCAGAAACAGGCCTGTTAATCCTGGAAAGTTCTCCTGACTAACATCTGGGAAGTGGTGTCAAAATTGGGAGACCTGTCTCACAGACTAATAAAGCAACAATCTGACACAGTCATACTCATGGAATCATACCTGGCATGCCCTAGGCACCATCCCTGGATATATCCTGTCCCATTGAAAGGTCAGACCAAGCAGAGGTGACTGCACAGTCAGGAGGGAGTTGCCTTGAGAGTCCTCAACATTGACTCCAGGCCTCATGACGTCTCATGGCTTCAGGTTAAACATGGGCAAGGAAACCCACCGCTAATTACCATGTTCTGTCCTTCCTCAGCAGATAAATCAGTACTCCTCCATGTTGAGCAACATTTAGAGGAAGCACTGAGAATGGTAACGGCACAAAATGTATTCTAGTTGGGAGAGTGGCTCGGCAGCAGCACTACAGATGGAGCTGGTCGGGTCCTAAAGGACACAACTACCAGAATGGATCTGCAGCAGATGGTGAGGGAACCAACAAGGAGGAAAGACAAACTCTGAGCTCATCCTTATCAACCTGCCAGCTCCAGGTGCGTCTATCCATGACAGTGTAAATAAGAGTCACCACAGCACAGTCCTTGTGAAGACATTGAGAATAACCTCCATCGTGTTGAGTGGTATTATTATGAGTGGGCCATCAACAGCAGCAGACTTGGACTCCAACATAATCTGTAACCTCATGGACTGACATTTCCCCCACTCAACCATTACCAATAAGCCAGGGGATCAACCCTGGCTCAATGGAGACTACAGTAGGGCATGCCAGAAGCAGCACCAGGCATACTTATAAATGATGTGTCAACTGGGTGAAACTACCAAACAAGACAAAATGTGTGCTAAACAGCATAAACAGCAAGGGACAGAGTCATCGAGGTGTACAGCACTCTATGAAGTAGACTCGGTGGTCTAACTCATCCATTCCGACCAGATATCCTAAATTAATATAATCCCATTTGCTAGCATTTGGCCCATATACTTCTAAACCCTTCCTATTCATATACCAATCCAGATGCCTTTTAAACGTTGTAATTGTACCAGCCTCAAGTGGTTCCACAACTAATGGATCAGAGCGAGGGGGACCCCGAGTCCCAGAGCGAGGGGAAACCCCGAGTCCCAGAGCGAGGGGAAACCACGAGTCCCAGAGTGAGGGGGGAACCCCGAGTCCCAGAGTGAGGGGAAAACCACGAGTCCCAGAGTGAGGGGGGAAACCACGAGTCCCAGAGTGAGGGGGGACACCGAGTCCCAGAGTGAGGGGGGAACCCCAAGTCCCAGAGCGAGGGTGAACCCCGAGTCCCAGAGTGAGGGGGGAACCCAGAGTCCCAGAGTGAGAGGGGAACCCCGAGTCCCAGAGTGAGGGGAAACCCCGAGTCCCAGAGCGAGGGTGAACCCCGAGTCCCAAAGCGAGGGTGAACCCCGAGTCCCAGAGCGAGGGGGAACCCCGAGTCCCAGAGCGAGGGGGAACCCCGAGTCCCAGAGCGAGGGGGGAATCCCCGAGTCCCAGTGGGAGGGGGGAACCCTGAGTCCAGAGCAGAGCTACTTACCTTGGTGCAACCGAATGTCGGTGCCGAATGGACTGGAGGCCTGGAGTGGAGCGGGACATTTTTGGATGAGGCCTTGTGTGGGTAGTCAGACCATGTACTCACTCAGCTGCTGTACTGAAGAAGGGCTCAGGCCCAAAACATCGATTCTCCTGCTCCTTGGATGCTGCCTGACCTGCTGCGCTTTTCCAGCAACACATTTTCAGCTCTGATCTCCAGTATCTGCAGTCCTCACTTTCTCCTGCTGTACTGTAATGTCTATTTGAAATTCTTTACCAGACTGTAATGACAATCCTTTAACTATGTCATAACTATCTTATTTCTAACATTGTTTAGACACTGTAAGTAATGCTACCACTTTTCCTTTTATTTCAAGATTATACTTATCCAAGATTATCCAAGATTTATACTTAGTTACTTGCACCTAAGATGGCGTCATCAGAGGCAGCCAATGTAAAAACTTTTCACTGCATTGTGCTTCTGTATAACAGTCCATGTGACAATAAAGGATATTCGATTCTATTCTCTTATGGCTTCACTCGGTTGACACCTCATGCTTCGGTATGCCTGGTGCTGCCCCTAGCTCACCTTCTAGCACACTTCTCCGAACTCGGATTATCCTTCGGATTTGGTGTTTGTGATAGAGTGGGGGAGTATGCTGGGCCATAAAGATACAATATGAATTCATGTAATGCAATGAATTCATATTATATCTCCTCAATTTTTTTATCCAATGTGAATAATTTCATACACCTCTACTTTAAATTTCATCTGTCATGTGTAATTTACCAGGTTTTGATTACTTACCCAACTCTGCTAGATGCTTTATTTGTTCTTCTCTCCATTTGCGTATACTATCTGGCTCCTGGTGTAATCGATCAGCTTGTGAAATGACCGAACATGGGTCAGCACCATTCTCCTGTTGAAAGAGGAATTTTAAAAATATGCATCCATTGATCTCCACATTAATTATGTTAATGAACAAGTGCATTGGAATATTCTGAATGGCTCTGAAATTCCCAAGTGGGCTCGTATTTCTGATACAGATAGTGTTGGAAGTAGGACTCAGGAATTTTTCTAATGTTGACTGGTGTGATGCAGCTCCTTGGAAAACCAAAGATTGACATGCTAAAAGGTTACATTGAACAGTCCTGAAAATGGGCACAGGGATCACAATGTGTGACTACAGCAGCTTTGTCCACTCCTCAGAGAGGCCAACATGATTCCTCTGTGTAGACAGAGCTATGTGTGCTGTTGATTGACTGAATACATAATCAATATGTGTGAATATTGTATAAAGTCAGGCTGCAATCCCGGAAGTGAGTGAAACATATACTAGGAATCCTGGGTGAGCTAAATCTGCTGCAGGCTTTCAAAGCTGCACAATAGGCCATGATGGAGAAAGGTGTTCTCTATCTACAGGAGGCAGAGGTCCTCCAGACACACCAGGTGTGCAGACAGCTCCGGTGGTCTAGCCCTGAGAATCTGGAAGAATTAACACATGGAGTTCAATGACCTTACGCACGTGGTCAAGATCAGTGAGTGCATAGATATTCTGAGGGAGCTCATGACTTGGTAATGTTGACAGATTCACATTCTGGGTCATACCTTGTAACAACCTGGGAACCTGCATTCAAATCTCCTCATGTGCAAATGATGGAAATAGATTCTTCAAAAAAAATCTTAAAACTCTAATGATGACCATGAAACCACTGCTGATTGTAGAAGTCCATTGAGTTCACAATGTCCTTTAGCAAAAGAAATCTACTATCTGTATCTGATCTGGTCTAGCTGTGACTCCAAACTCACAGTAATGGGGTTGACTCTTAACTGCCCTCTGAAAGGACTTGTGAAATCTCTCAGTTGTATCAAAGTGCTTCAAAAGACTCCAAGAAATGAAACGGAGTGGGTTTACCTCCACCAAACAGAATATAGCAGTTCAAGACAAAACTCACTTTCTCAAAACCTTTTTATTAATGCATTATGAGATGGTGGCTTCACTGGCTAGGCCAACATTTATTGCCCAAGCAGAGGGCAGTTAAGAGTTAGTCATGTTGCTATGGGCCAGGTGAGGTAAGGCTGGCACTTTCCCTCCCTAAAGGACAATCATTAACCAGATGGTTTTCCTGACAATCGACAATGATTTAAGGTCATCATTAGACTCATAATTCCAAAATTTTTATTGAATTCAAATTCTACTATCTGCCACAGCAGAATTCAAATGAGGGTCCCCAGATATTACCTGGGTCTCTGGATTAACAGATCAGTGATAATACCACGAGACTTTTACTTCCCCGATTAGGGAAATAAATGTTGGCTGTGTGAGCAATACCCACATCCCATTGCTGAACATATTTTTAAAAATCATATTCTTCCAAGAACACCATCAAACTTTGTCGCTGCTCACATCAACACCTGACTTATTACTCAATCTCTGATAAGGCTCATAAATGAGAACCATTTCTATTATCTCATACTCAAAAAGTTGGCATTGCCAGAAGCCTCACACCCAAATTGTTGAAATAACTGAAGGTGACATTATTTGATCAGTAATCTTCCTTCTCACATGCAAATCTGCATTGTCACGGAATCACATAGTTGATACAGTGCAGATAGACAAAAATGAGGCCTGCAAATGCTGGAGATCAGAGTCTAGATTAGAGTGGTGCTGGAAAAACACAGCAGATCAGGCAACATCCGAGGAGCAGGAAAATTGACGTTTCAGGCAGGAGCCCTTCATCAGGAATGAGGCAATCTCAGCTACCTTCCTCTCAAGCCCCATCCCCCTCCCATTTAGCTCTCCACCCCCAAGGCTCCCAGCCTCATTCCTGATGAAGGACTTTTGCCCGAAACACCCATTCTCCTGCTCCTCTGATGCTGCCTGACCTGCTGTGCTTTTCCAGCACCACTCTAATCTTGACAGTGCAGATAGAACCCATTCAGCCGGAATTCTGCAACAACTCTGAGCATTTTATCACAAATCTGCTGCCATTTCCCCAGAACTCTGCACATGCTTTCTGTTTAAATAGTCATCCAAGGCTCTGATGAAAGCCTCACTTGAAGCTGCCTCCACGACATTTCTAGGCAGTGCCTCCCAAACCTTAACTACTTGCAGTGAGAAAGTTTTTTTTTCACCTTATACTTGTTTGTTTTGCAGAACACTTTAAGACTGTGCCCTCTGATTCTGAATCTGTTTACACATGGAAACGTTTTCTCTCTCTCCATCCTGTCCAGACCCCTCATGGTTTTGAAAACTTCTATTAAGCCTCCACTCAGCCTTCTCCTCTCCAAGGAAAACAGTCTCAACTTCTTCAATCTTTCCTCACAGCCCAAGTGCCTCGTCCCTGGATCATTCCCGTAAATCCCCTCTGCACTCTATCCAATGTATCCATATCCCTACCAAAGTGTGGTGCTCAGAACTGTACACAATTCTCCAAGTGAGGTCTAACCAGCATCTTATGTTAATTCATATAGCGTCCCTGCTCATGTACTGTATGCTTCTATGAGTAAAGCCTATAGAATATTGTATGCTCTCTCTACTATCCTGACCCCTTTAAAGACTTAAGTACAACTCTGCTTGTGCACACCCTTTAGAATCAAGTACCCTTAATTTAATATGGTCTCTCCATGTTATCTATAACAAAGTATATCAACTCATTCTTCTCTCCATTGAACTTCATTTACACTTAGCTGCCTATTCCACCAGGATGCCAGTGTCTCTTCAAAGTTCTACACAATCCACACAGTTTACAACTCTCCCAAGTTTTTTGAGATGTGTGTATTTTGAAATTGTCACCTGCACACCAAGATCCAGATCATTAATATAGATCATAAAAGGCAAGGGTCCCAATACTGACCCCTGGGTAATTCTACTACAATTCCACCTCCTGCCTGAAAAATATGTGTTAACCATTACTCTGTTTCCTATTTTGTATCCAAGTTTCTACTGTCCCTTTTATTCAATGGCCTACAGTTCTCCTCACAATTGTGTGTGTAGGGCACTGCTCCAAAGCCTTTTGGAAATCTATGTACACAACCTATCAACAGCTTTGCCTTCATTAAATCTCTCTGTTATCTCTTCAAAAACTCCAGCTCCCCCTAGTCGAGTTGCTAATAACATAATATTGAAGTGAAGTGAAAGGCAGGAAGTTTAGAGGGAAATTGAGGAAAAGCTTTTTCACCCAGAGGGTGGTGATGTTCTGGAATGTACTGCCTGGGAGGGAGTTGAGGCAGGTAACTTCACAACCTTGAGAAGGTATTTGGAAGAGAACTTGATGTATCATAATATTCAAGGTTATGGGGCTGGTGCGGTAAAGTGGGACTGGTGTAGTAGTAGTAGCAGCTTTTTGGCAGTATAGACTTGGTGGGTTGAAGGGCCTCTTCCATATGCTATGATTATGCTCAGCTGCACATAGAATAATTTCTGGAACTTCTATCCTCCTTTCTTACCTCTTGTGATGTCAGGAAGGCCACAAACCCCTCTTCCTTTGACCTCTACACACCTGGTGGCACTTGTGTACCAATGACTGAGTGCTTAATTTCATGGTGTGCCCACATCTAGTGAATGCTGTGATGTCTCCTCCATAGACACTACACACCCTCAATCCAGCCTGTAAGCTGCTTACCACCACAGAACAACCCAATTTAATTACTAGGTACATAGCAACAGGAGTAGGCCATTCAATAAGATCATGGCTGATGTGTGGTTGAACTTGAAATGTCTGCCTTTGGCCCATATCTCTTGATACCCTTGCTTCATAAAAACTTATCTATCTCAGATTTAAATTAATGACTGAATTAGTTTCAGCTGCCATTTGAGGAAGAGAGTTCCAAACCTCCTACAGTCTTTGGTGTAGAAAAGCTTTCTAATATCTCTCCTGAACAACTTTTAGACGATGATTCCCGGTTCTAGAATCTTCAACCAATGGAAATAGTTTATCTTTATCTACCCTGTCTTTCCCTGTTAATATTCTGAAGACCCTGATTAGATCACCCCTGATCCTTTTAAATTCAGGAGAATAAAGGACTAATGTCAAATCTTTCTTCATAATTTAAACTTTGAAGTCCAGGGTATCATCTTTATAAACCTGTGATGAACTCCCCGAGGGCTAAAATATCCTTCCTAGGGTGTGGTGCCCAGATCTGCTCACAGTACTCTAAGACTGAGCACCAGCCATTCACTATAAACCATGTACTGAAGTTTAGGACTTTGGTGTTAAAAGTAGGAAGTAGTCAATTACAATACTGAGGCGGAAATGTGCATATAGTAATGTCCCAGAGGAGCACTCGCATTAAGTATTTCACATTTTTACTATTTTGGTTTCCCATTAATTAGGTAAAGTGACATTCAAGTCTAGATTGAATTAGGTGAGCTTCTATTCAGAACATAGAAGGTTACAGCCCGCGATGTTCCGCCGACCTGTGAAATTAATCTGCTGTCCGTCTAACCTATACCATTCCATTATTATCCATATGTACGTCCAATGCCCATTTAAATGCCCTTAACGTTGGCGAGTCTACTACTGTTGCAGGTGGGCCTTTCCACACCCCTACTACTCTCTGAGTAAAGAAACTAGCCCTGATATATGTCCTAAATCTATCATCCTTCAATTTAAAGCTATGTCCCCTCGTGTTAGCCTTCATCCGAGGAAAAAGGGTTTCACGGTCCACCCTATCTAATCCTCTGATTATTTTACACGTCTCGATTAAGTCACCTCTCAACCTTCTTCTCTCCAATGAAAACAGCCTCAGTCCCTCAGCCTTTCCTCATAAGACCTTCCTTCCATACCACGCAACATCCTAGTAAATCTCCTCTGCACCCTTTCCAAAGCTTCCACATCCTTCTTATAATACAATGACCAGAACTGTACGCAATACTCCAGCTGCGGCCTTACCAGTATCTTGTACAGCTAAAGTATGACCTTGTGGCTCCGAAACTCAATCCCCCGACCAATAAATGCCAACACAGCGTATATTTTCTTAACAACCCTATCAACCTGGGTGGCAACTTTCAGGGATTTATGCACCTGGACACCGAGATCTCTCTGTTCATCTACGTTGCCAAGAATTTTATCATTAGTCCAGTACTCTGCATTCCTGTTATTTCTTCCAAAATAAATTGCCTCACACTTTTCTGCATTACACTCCATTTGCCACTTCTCCGCCCAGCTCTGCATATTATCTATGTCCCTCTGTAACCCACAACATCCTTTGGCACTATGCACAACTTCTGGGGTCTAACTAGGGTTTTTTAAAACTGAAACATAACATCTGCATCCTTATACTCCAGCCTTTAGATACAAAGGACAGCATTCCATTAGCCCACATGACTATTTTCTGCACCTGTTTGTGACATTTTAAAGAGCTATGCACCTGAACCCCCAAATTCACTGTATTTAACTTTGTACCTTCAATCAATACTTTGATCGAGCCATTTTTGGTCTCAAATAGATAACTTTACACATACTTATCTTTAAATCCATCTGCAATAGCTTTGCCCTTTCACCTCATCAATCAATAAATGCCCTATTAACCCAAATGCCCAAATAACCTGTTGTAATGCTATGCTGTAGTCAACACTGTCTATAATGCTATCCAATTTTGTGTCATCAGCAAATTTGAATAGTTTTTATGCTATTGCCCAAGTCGTTATTAAAGACTGTGAATAATTGAGGCCCCAACACAGATCCCTGCAGGACACCACTAGTCACCTCCTGCCATTTTCAGTACTTACCCAATATTCCAACAGTCTGTTTCCTGCCACTCAACCAATTTCCTATCCATGTCAATAATTTGCCTTCAACTCTGTGGGCTTCCATCTTAGCTAACAACCTCTTGTGTGGGATTTTATCAAAAGTCTGGAATGCCTTACAAACAACATCCCATTGATTTACCTCTGTTCAGTGTCTTTGTCACCTCTTCAAAAAAACTCTATGAGGTTTGTCAGGAAGGACCTACCCTTCATGAATCCATGCTGATTCTCCCTGATAAACAAACATTTTTCAAGATGATCATAATGATCATACCCTCTAATCATTTCCCCACCATAGGTGTCAGGATAACTGGTCTGTAATTCCCTGGTTTCCCTCTGGCACCCTTTTTAAAGAGCAGAGTGACACGAGTAAATTTCCAATATTGACTAGCTGACAGTGAGTTTGGTAACATCATGGGCTGTCAATTGATAAATGCCAAATATGGGAAGTTATGAAAGCCCAACTTCCTCCAATATAAAGAAAATTGGCAGCAGTAAAATCAACAACATGAAACTTGTATTCCACATCCACCCACTTCCCTCCATTGAGACCTAGAATTTCAGTCACTGGTCTGTAATCACCCATGGTGATTTGCAATCGTGCAATACTCTTAGGGAGGGAGTTTCAGGACTTTAACCCAGTGACACTGAAGGAACTGCGATAGATTTCCAAGTCAACAGACGGTGAGTGGCGATGATGGTGTTCCCATGGTGTTCTGCCCTTAAAGATCTTTGGTGAATTTCTGTACTGCATCTTGTAGATAGTACACTGTGAAACTACTGAGCATTGAGCTGGAGGGAGTGGATGGTTGTCATCGAGTGTTACTCCCTACCTTTTCCCCTTAGCCCTGTAATTTTTTTTTTATTTTTCAGTTAATGAGTGAACTCTCTCTGAAAGCCATGATTGAAGTTGCCTCCTTTCCAGGTCCTAAGCATGCACTGTGTGGAAAATCCTCTTCTTTGTATTCCTGTTGCTTGTTTTGTTAATTCCTTATCTCTATGTCATATTGCTCATAACCTTTCCACCAAAGAGAATACAAAATCATACAGCAAGAAAGAGGCCCTTTGGTCCACTCAATTTACACTGATAAAAGCCCTTGGAATCTACAGTCAGAACTACAGACCAGACAGTCTCATCAGTGGTAGGGAAACTACTGGAGAAAATTCTGAAGGTGCACATCAATCTCCACTTGGAGAGGCAAAGCTTGATCAGGGATAGTCAACATGATGTCATCAGAGGCAGGTCAGACCTAACAAATTTGAATTTTTTGAGTGACCAGTTTAAGATGAGGGTAGTGTCGTGTTTACATGGATTTCAGCAAAGGCTTTGGCAAGGTCCCATATAGCAGACTTCTCAAGAAAGCAATTGCACGTGGGGGTACAGGGTAATTTGAGAAAGTGGTTTCCACATTAGCTCAGTTGTAGGATACAGAGGGTTATGACAGAAGGCTCCTTGAGTGACTGGAATCCAGTGTCCAGTGACGTACCACAAGGGCTGTGCTGGGTCTCCCATTATTCGTCATTTATATAAATGATAAAGATGATTGTGTGGGATTTGGATTAGTACATTTACAGATTACACAAAGAATTGCCGATGGTTAACAGCGAGGTTGACAACAGACCATTTTTATAAGACATGGCAGCCCTACTTGAGTTATTTGGATATAGATTTGTCAGCTATCTTATCTAGGGTGTTTGTTTAACTGGGATGGTTAGGTTTGTCAAGCCCTGGGCCCTGGAGGGGGTCTCCTGAGTTAATATGGGTATATATGCAATGTTCCCGTTCCTTTGTTTGGGAGCTTTGCGCCAAGCATTGCTGCTTTGTATTCTATGTTTTCTTTTGCTTTTCTTTTTTTTGATCTATTAGTTATTTACTTGATGTTGCTTTGCACAGTGTTAGGGTTTGTTTTGTATTAGAGGGTAGGTTAGTAGTTAGTAGACAGTAGTTGTATTGTAATTTGTGTTTTTTTTCTTTTACTATACTGATATTTGTTATTGATTATATTTTTCAATAATTTTATATGTTTGTAAAGTTAAAAAAATTTGCTAATAAATATATTTACAAAATAAAAGTGAGGTTGAGTGTCTTGGGTTGTAAGTAGATATAAACAGAATGGTCAAATGGACAAATAAGTTTGTCCCCACCTCACAGCTCACCAATAGGATAAACAACACACTGAGGAACCTACAAAAAAATGGACAGATAACCAGGTTTGACCAACAGAGAATGAAACCTGAAAGCAACAACCACCCCAGATTCTATGGACTACCTAAAGTGCACAAACCAGACATCCCACTCAGACCCATTGTATCACTACCAGGGACACCATCACACAAACTGGCTAAAGAACTACAGCAGAAACTGAAACACCTGATCAGCGGATCCAGACACTGTACAGTCAACACAGGAATTCTTGGACATCATCAGAAATATACACATAGACAAGGAAGAAACTACGGTCTCATTCAATGTAATGGCACTGTTCACCTCTATCAACAAAACCCTAGCCAGAGAAACAATGGCCAACCTGCTGGACATACAGAACAGACAACAAGAAGGGGAACTTATCAACAAAGACTGCATACTCAAACTACTGGACCTGTGCCTCACAACACACTTCACATTCAACAACCAAATATACGAACAAATCAACGGCACACCCATGGGCTCACCCATCTCTGGACTCATAGCAGAAGTGGTAATGCAAAGGTTAGAACAAACGGTCTTACGGCAAATTCAACCCAAACTCTGGGTCAGGTATGTAGATGATACCTTTGTAACCATTAAAAACACAGAAATAGAGAACACACACTGGATCATCATCGCCACACTCACAGGAATCCGATTCACTAGAGAGGAAGAAAAGGACAACCAACTCCCATTCCTAGACGTGATGGTACAGAGAACACCGAACGGAGAATTCACCACAAAGGTATACAGGAAAGCCACACACACAGACCAAGTCCTTAACTACGAAAGCAACCACCCCAACACACACAAAAGAAGTTGCATCAAGACACTGTTCAAAAGGGCCACAACACACTGCAGCACACCAGAACTGCAAAACGAGGAAGAAGAACACCTATACAATGTATTCGCCAAAAACGGATACCCGTGCAATTTCATCAACAGATGCCTAAGGGAAAGACAACGGAACGAGGACATGCCACAACCCAAAGGACTAGCCACAATACCATACATCAAGAGCATTTCCGAACTGACAGCCAGACTACTGCGACCACTAGGACTCATAACAGCACACAAACCAACAACCACGCTCAGACAACAACTCACCAGGACGAAGGACCCGATACCCAGCATGAGCAAAACCAATGTATTGTACAAAATCCCATGCAAGGACTGCACAAAACACTACATCGGACAAACAGGAAGACAGCTAACGATCCGCATCCCTGAACACCAACTAGCCACGAAACGACATGACCAGCTATCCTTAGTAGCCACACACTCAGATGACAAGCAACATGAATTCGACTGGGACAACACCACTATTATAGGACAAGCCAAACAGAGAACAGCCAGGGAATTCCTCAAGGCATGGCACTCATCCACTGATTCAATCAATAAGCACATCGACCTGGACCCAACATACCGGCCACTGCAGCGGACAGCTGGAACTGACAACCGGAAGCGGCAGATGCCGGAGGAAAGATCACAGAAGTGCTTCACAGGAGGCTCCCAAGCACTGAGGAGGTCACCTAGACAGGGGACGAAACATCTGCAAATTCCCAGCTCGGCGAACAGAACCACAAGGACAAATATGTGGCCAATGGAAATTTAACCCTGAAACGTGTGAAGTGATACACTTTGGAATTACATTAGAAGGTTCTGTAGAACAAAAAGACCTTGGAGTGTTTGTCTATAGATCTTTGAAGGTAGAAGGACAAGTTAGTACGGTGATGATAAAGACACACGGGACACTTGCCTTAATCAATCGAGATTACAAAATCAGGGAAATCATGAGGGAGTTGTACAGATCTTTGGTGAGACCACAGTCATTGTACTGTGTGCAATACTCTCTCCACAGATACTACCAGCTCTGCTGAGTTTTTTCAGCAATCTCTGATTTCATTACTGTGTGCTGTTCTGATCACCACATTACAGGAAGGAAGTGATTGCAACTGGAGACGGTGCAGAGGAGATTCACCAGGGTACTGTCCAGAGTGGAGAATATAAGTTATGAGGAAAGGTTGGGCAAGTTTGGGGTTTTCATTGGAGCAGAGAATTCTGCGGGGTGAACAGAGTGGATAAGGAGCAGCTTATCCCTTAGTTTAAGGGTCAGTCAGAGGGGACATAGATTCAAGGTGACAGGTGGGAGATTTAGGGGGATGTGAGGAAAAACATTTTTACCCAGAGGGCAGTGACGGTCTGGAATACCCTATCTGGGAGGGTGGTAGTGGCAAATATTCTGACATGCTTTAAAAGGTACCTGGATAAACACTTGGCACATGATAACATTCAAGGCTATAGCTCAAGTGCTGGTAAGTGGGATTAGGTTGAAGGTCAGGAGTTTCTCTTATGTTGCTGCAGACTCATAGGCCGAAGGGCCTCCTCTGCACTGTATAATTATATGATACACACATCCCACTTCTATGAATTTAGCCCGTACCCTTGAATATTATCACACTTCAAGTGCACAGCCAAGCACCTTTAAAGGTTGCAATGTTTCCTTCCTCGACTTCCTGCCAGGCCCGACCACCTTCTGGATGAAAAAGCTTTCCCTCAAACACCCTCTAAACCTCCTATCTTTCAGCTTAAAGTTATGCCCCTCGTTATTGAACTTCAACTAGAAGGACCAGCTGTTCTCTCCCTTTTCTGTCAAGATCTTACTTGATTCTGATTATCTCGATGCGTCTTCTTCAAGGTGAACACTCCCAGCTTCTCTTGTCTAAGTAACTGTCACTCTTCATTGCTGGACCCAATCCCATTAATGCCTTTGCATCCATCCTAAAGTCTTTGCTCAGAACAACACACAATACTCCAGCTATGGCTGAACCAATTTGCTTTTACAGATTTATTATAATTTCCTTGCCTTTGTCCTCCATTCCTCTATTCATAAAGTCCAGGAATCTCTATGATTCATTAACCACACTCTTAACACATCTTGACAACTTCTATGATTTATGCACATATGCACTCAGGTCTCTCTGCATCAGCAACCCTTTAGAATTGTATGCTTTATTTTGTATTATCTTTACATATTCTTCATACTGAAATGGATCACTTCAGAATTCTGTGCATTAAATGTCTTCTCTCTTTTGCCTGCCCATCCCACCAAATAGACCATGTCCTTTTGAAATTTAACAACATCTTCCTCAAAGTTCACAATAATTTCAAATCGTATGCAAATTATAAAATTACACCCTGTACAACAGAGTCTAGGGGATCACCCCTTAATTTCCTGTTTACATTTTCTGATATGCACTCAGAGGATTAAAAAGTACAAGGGAACAGCAAAAGGTAACATACCTGACACGAATCACCATTAACAGCATCCACTTCACCAATTAACTCTGAAAAGCACAACAGGAACATGTGAATTAGGTAAAGAATGTGTATCGCTGTGAATGCTGCCTTCACTGTTTTCCATTTGAAACACACATTAAATAATGAATTATTTCATCAAAATAAATCAGCAAAGAATACTCCAGGTGGATTGGTGTCATAGGCTCATACTGGTGGGGTTCACCATATGGCTAACACTAATCGTACAGGGAATGCCAGCACACACACAAGTCATTTGGTACAACCAGTTCAGACCAGTGTTTATACACCACCTGAGCCTTCTCCCACCCCTTTCAATCAACTTAATCTTCAATTCCTCTTCTCCTGCATAATTTTAATTACCTCCCTCTTAAATGTGTCAAGGTTATTTATCTCAGCTACTCCATGTTATAGCAAGGTTTGTATTCTGACTACTTGCTGCATAGAGACTATAACAATTGGTCACACTGTTTGTTTGAAAACTGATGTTTCAAAAAGGCAAGGTCATTGTTTTCAGTCCCAGTTCCTGTACCCTGATATTTACTTACATCCTCTACCTGGCAACTGACTGAAGCTGAGCTGGATCACTTCCAAATGTTTTCTGTGTTGCCCATGAGATCACCTTTTAAACATTCCTTTTGTTACCTTCTGTTACCAAGGATGTCTACTTGCATCATTGGGTTTAAATGGCAGAACATAGGGATTAATGCAAACTCCTAATTATAAATAAATTGACAGTTGAATAGGTACAGATTCACCCTGTGGTTATTGGATTCAGAGGTATTTGCTGTGAACTCTAAAAAATAACAATAAATTTGTGCAAAAAATAATTCCAGTTTTATTCTGCAATAGGTTTAGAGTTTTCTGTGGTAGAATATGGTCAAAAGGTTCTGAAGAACAATTAGACTTGACTCAAAATGTTAATTCTTATTTCTCTCTCTCTCGATGGAGCTCCCAGACTTGCTGAGTTCCTTCAGCATGTGCTATTTTTATTTCAGATTTGAAACATTCTCAATATTTTGCTTTTTATTTATTATTTACAGCAGAAAAATGTGGTTACCTAAATGTAAAGATTGAAGCCTAAGGGAAAAATATTTCAAACACCTACAATCATAATAGGCATTGTGAAAAATGGCAGGAAGCAGGTGTAAAATCTTAGAGTGTGATAACTGTCTGCTGTTGATCAATATTACACTGCTGTTTGATTTGCTCAAATTAGTTGGTGTGTTCCCATATAGCAACACTGACAATATTGACTGTAAAGCATTTTGAAATGTCTAGTGTCTGTGAAAGTCACTGAATAAATACAAATCTTTCTTTCTGATTGTATGCAGGTTGTTGGCATTAACTAAGGAATAACTTCAGTTCCTAAGAAATGGGCGTAATTACTGTGGTTATTGGATGTTAAGCTGTTGTGGTGCAGCGGTAGTGCCTCTATATCTGAGCCATGAGGTCTCAGTTCAATTCCCATCCATTCCAAAAGTATGTAATGACATGGATGTAGATTTGATTGCTGAGCAAACATCATCTTCCAAGCCCACAGCCACGACCAGTGCCATTTAGAATGACAAGGGAAGCAGATACATGGGAGTTCCCTTCCAAGCCCTTCACCATCCTGACTTGGAAATATATCACCATTCCTGTAGTGTCACTGAGTCAAAACCCTGGAACCCTCTCCCTAACAACACTGTGGGTCCACCTGCAGCATGTGGACTGCAGTGGTTTAAAAAAGTAGCTCACCACCATCTTCTCAAGGACAACTAGAGATAGGCAATAAATGCTGGCCAAACCAGGGATGCCCATGAGTGCATTAAAGACATTTAAAAATTGTCATCTTTACCTGGTTTGGTCTACATGAAGCTCCAGAGCCAGTTTTACGTGATTGACTCTGAATTGTCCTCTGAAAGCCAAGTAATTAGGCATGGACAATGTGGTCTAACCAGCAAAACCCACATTCCATGACAAAATCACTAAAAATAACACAAGTTCCTTATCTTTATTTTGTAATCTATCTGTTCAGAGATGTTATTACACAGTGAGTTTTGAGAAGATTTGTAGCTCAGGTTGAGGTTCTGGATGGAGGTTTGCTTGCTGAGCTGGAAGATTGGTTTTCGGATGTTTCGTCATCACACTAGGCAACATCGTCAGTGAGGGTCCAGATGAAGCACTGTGGTATGGCCTGCTTTCTATTTATGTGTTTGAGTTTCCTTGGGTTGGTGATGTCATTTCCGGTGGTGACATAATTTCCTGCGCTTTTTATCAGGGGTGGTAAATGGGATCTAAGTTGATGTGTTTATTGATAGAGTTCTAGTTGGAATGCTGTCCTTCTAGGAATTCTCATGCGTGTCTTTGTTTGGCTTGTCTGAGGATGGATGTGTTGTCCCAGTTGAAGTGGTGTCCTTCCTCATCTGTATGTAAAAATACTAGTGAGAGTGGGTCATGTCATTTTGTGGCTAGTTGATGTTCATGTATCCTGGCGGCTAGTTTTCTGCCTGTTTGTCCAATGTAGAAAACTCCAATGTACTTGCTACTCTTGTCATTCAAAATGGTACTGGTAGTGGCTGTGGGCTTGAAAGATGATGTTGAAGGAGTCTTGGTGAATTTCTTCTCCGCACCTTGTAGAATGAACGCACTGCTGCTACTGAGCATTGGTGTTGGAGGTAGTTTGTGAAAACAATGGAAATCAAGTGGGCTGCTTTGCCCTGGATGGTGTCAAGCTTCTTGAGTGTTGTTGGAACTGCAGTCATCCAGGCAATTGGGGAATATTCCACCACACTCCTGATTTGTGCCTTGGGATGAGTGACCTGCTGCAGTATTCGTAGCCTGTGGTCTGCCCTTGTAGCCACGGTGTTTATATGGTTGGTCAATTCAGTTTCTGGTCAGTTGTAACCCAAGGATGCTGGCATTGAATTGAATTAGATTTATTGTCCCATACTTACACGAGTACAGTGAAAAGTTTAAAAAGTTGCTACTTACGGCACCATTTTCGGTACAAGGCACGTAGGCAAAGGATCTTACTAATTAATTTGAAAAATAAAGAAATAAAATAAAGTTCAGCATTACAGTCCTTCAAGCAGACCACATTGGGCCTCACTAGCAAACCATGCTGGGCCTCACCACCAGAGCATGCCGGGCTCACCACCAGACCAGACCAGGCCTCACCACCAGATCACACTAGGGCCTCACCACCAGACCATGCTGGGCCTCACCACCAGACCATGCCAGGCCTCACCACCAAATCACACCGGGCCTCACCACCAGACCATGCTGGGCCTCACCACCAGACCAAACCGGGTCTCACCACCAGACCATACCGGGCCTCACCACCAGACCACGTTGGGCCTCACCACCAGACCAGGCCAGGCCTCACCACCAGATCACACTGGGCCTCACCACCAGACCATGCTGGGCCTCACCACCAGACCACGTTGGGCCTCACCACCAGACCAGGCCAGGCCTCACCACCAGATCACACTGGGCCTCACCACCAGACCATACCGGGCCTCACCACCAGACCACGTTGGGCCTCACCACCAGACCAGGCCAGGCCTCACCACCAGATCACACTGGGCCTCACCACCAGACCATGCTGGGCCTCACCACCTGACCACGCCAGGCCTCACCACCTGACCACGCTGGGTCTCACCACCAGACGACACCAGGCCTCACCACCAGATCACACCAGGCCACGTCACCAGTACATGCTGATTTCTACCTAAGGTTGCCTGTTCTCACCACCGCCACAGAAGCCAGGGACCTCACTTTCCACCATATTGGGCTTGCTTACTCATGATGACTGCACTGTGCTGGGCACGCTCTCCTCTCCACAGCCATCTTCAGTATCAGTGGTAGTGGAAAAGTCAGTGATGGGAATATTACTGAATGATGGTTTGATTCTCTCCTATTGAATACGGTCATTACCTATCACAAATCTTACTTGTCTATTATCAGGCTAAGCCTGGATATTGCAAATTTGATCTCCCAAAGTGCAGCACCCATACTTCTCCGGATTAAACTCCCTATGCCATTTCTTTGCCCTTATCTGCATCTGATCTATATCCCAATGCATCCTTTGAAACTTTACACTATCCACAACTCCACTGATCTTTGTGTTGTCTGCAAAATTATTAATACACCCAACTACATTTTCATTCAAGCTTTGATGTCACACTTGGTCGAATGTGGCCTTGATGTCAAGGGCTGTCACTTTCACCTCCCCTCTGGAATTCAGCTCTTTTGTCCATGTTTAAACCCAGGTTGTAATGAGATCAGGAGCTGAGTGGCCCTGGCAGAACCCAAACTGAGCATCACTGAGCAGGTTGTTGCTGAGCAAGTTCTGCCTGATAGCACTGTTGGTTACACATTTCACCACCTTACTGATAATTGAGAATAGAATGGTGAAGGTAGTAATTTGCAGGGTTGGATTTGCTGATTTTTGTTCATAGAACTTATCTGGGCAAACTGCCACATTGTTGTTTAAATGTCAAAGTTATAGTTGTACTGGAACAGCTTGTCTAGGGGTATGGCAAGCGCTGGAGTACACATCTTCAGTACTATTGCCAAAACATCGTCACGGTCCATACCATTTGCAGTATCCAATGTCTCCAATTAGATATCACATTGGCTGAATTGGCTAAAGACTGACATGTGTGATGTCAGGGTCCTCTGGGTGGGGCCATGATGAATCATCCACTTGGCACATCCATCTGAAGACTGTTGAGACTGCTTCAGCCTAATCTTTTGCATTAATGTACTGTGCTCCCCCTTCATTGAGGATCGAGATATTTGTGCAACTTTCTCCTCCAGTGATTTGTTTAATTGTCCAATAAAATAAGTTACAGATTGCATTTGAGTACAATTCTGCTGCTGATGGCCTACAGCCTCTCAATTCCTGATGAAGAGCTTTTGCTCGAAAAGTTGATGTTCCTGCTCCTCGGATGCTGCCTGACCTGCTCTTCCAGCACCACTCTAATCTAGAATCATGCCCTTCCCTCAACCAAGTCTCAATAGCAATAACATTATACTCCCAGGTACTAATCCAAGCCCTCAGTTCATCTGCCTTACCTACTGCACTTCTTGCATTAAAACAAATGCACCTCAGACCACCAGTCCCTTAACGTTCATCATTTGCTCCCTGCCTCCTCTTCACCTTAATCACACTGACTTCATGATCTAGTTCCTTACAGGCTTTAGTTACTACCTCCTTACTGTCCACTAACCTCCTCATTTGGTTCCCATCCCCCTGCAACATCCGTTTAAACCCTCCCCAACAGCATTAGCAAAAGCACCCCCAAGGACATTGGTTCTAGTCCAGCCCAGACCGTCCAACTTGTAATAGTCCCACCTCCCCCAGAACCGGTCCCAATGTCCCAAAACTCTGAACCCCTCCCTCCTGCACCATCTCTCAAGCCACTCATTCATCCTGCCTATTCTTTCATTTCTACTCTGACTCGCACGTGGGTACTGGTAGCAATCCTGAGATTAATCCTGAGGTCCTACTTTTTAACTTGGCTCCTAACTCCCTCAATTCTTCTTGTCAAGCCTTATCAATGTTTTACCTATACCATTGGTGCCAATATGCACCATGACAGCTGGCTGTTCACCCTCCCCCTTCAGATTGTTCTGCCGCTAAGACATTCCTGACCCGTGCACTTGCAAAGCAATATACCATTCAGGGGAGGGAGTCTCATTTTCAACCACAGAACTACCTATCTACTCTTTATAACTCTTTTTGTGATTTTCTGTTGACCTTTAAAATTCTCCCAATCTTTTAGTTTCCTGCTGATCTTGGCCACTTTGTATGCCTTCTCTTTCAATGTGATAGTCTCCCTTCCCTTATTTCCTTAGACACCCATAGCAGTTTACTCCTTTTCCCACAGTCCTTCCTTTGCACTGGTGTATAATTTTGCTGCGCACTTTGAAAAATTGCTATGAAAGTCCTCCACTTGTCATCAACTGTCCCACCATAAAGTCTTTGCTTCCAGTCTATTTGAGCTATCTCCTCCCTCATCGTATTGTAGTCTCCTTTGTTTAAGCACAGGACCCTGGTATTGGAGTTTATCTTCACATTCTCCATCTATATTTTAAATTCAACCATACTGTGGTCGCTCCTTCCAAGAGGATCCCTAACTATGAGGTCATTAATTATTCCTGTCTCCATTACAAAAGACCAGATCTAGGATAGCTTGCTCCCTTGTCGGTTCCATTACAAACTGTTCAAGAAAACTATCGCAGATACACTCAATGAACTCCTCCTCAGGGCTACCCTGACTGATCTGGTTCGACCAATCAACATATAGATTAAAACCCCCATGATAATTGCCGATTTTGTCAGAGCAGGTCTCCATTGTGTCTGGTACGGACTGAAAACAGACATCTCGTGGTCTGTTAATTTTCTCCCAGAGTATAATTTCTAAAAGCTTTACCATTATTCCCATTGAACTGATTAGTTTGTAATTACTAAGTTTACCCTGAAGAAGAGTGTAGTATGTGCTCCATTCTCCAGGCCTTTTGTTAACATTCTTCTGTTAATGATTGTGGCCAGCACTGATATGTAAGTACTATCTGTAGTTCTCACAACCAAGGATATATCCCATTTCAAAGAGACCACCTATCCAGTTAAAGTACTGCTAACCTTTCTAGTGACCACTCTTTTTCTAGCTTTATCTCATGTGGTATCTTGGGACATAGACAAAATATGGGAAAGTATAGATCAGTTAGCTTAACTTTTGTATTGTGGAAAATGCTCATGTCTATTAGCAAATCATCTCGATAGAAATTGTCCCATTGGGCAGACACAGCATGGGTTCGTGAAAGACAGGTCATGATTAACTAATCTACTGGAATTCTATAAAGACATTACAAGCACGGTAGACAACGGGGACTCATTATATGTGGTGTATCTAAATTTCCAAAAGGTACCACCCAAAAGGCTGCTGCATAAGATAAAGATGCAAGGTGTTATGGGTAATGTATTAGCATGGATAGAGGATTGGTTAAACAACAGGAAGCAAAGTGTGGGATAAATGGGTGGTATTCTGGTTGACAATCAGTGCCTGGTGGTGTGCCTCAGGGATCAGCGCTGGGACTGCAATTATTCATAATTTACATTGATGATTTGGAGTTGCAGTGTATCAAAGTTTATGGATCACACTAAGATGAGTGGTAAAGCAAAGTATGCAGAGATTGTGAAACTTCACAAAGGGGCACAGATAGTTTAAGTGACTGGGCAACGGTCTGGCAGATGGAGTAAAATGTTAATAAATGTGAAGTCATCCATTTCAGTAGAAATAACAGTAAAAAAGACTATTACTTGAATGGAAAGAACTTGCAGCATGTTGCTGTGCAGAGGGACGTTGGATATCCTTGTGCATGAATCACAGGAGGTTGGTCTGCAGGTGCAACAGTAATTAAAAAGGCAAATGGAATTTTGTTCTTCATTGCTAAAGGGATTGAGTTTAAAAGCAGGGAGATTATGTAGCAGCTATATAGGGTGCTGGTGAGGCCACACCTGGAGGACTGTGTGCAGTTTTGGTCTCCTTACTTGAGAAAGGACGTACTGCCACTGGAGGGAATGTAGAGGAGGTTCACTAGGTTGATTCCAGAGTTAAGGGGTTTAGCTTATGGGGAAATACTGAGTAGACTGGGACTATACTCATTGGATTTTAGATGAATGAGGGGAGTGTTACAGAAACGTACAAAATTATGAAGGGAATAGACAAGATAGAAGTAGAGCAGAAGTTTCCACTGGCAAGAGGAACTAGGACAGGAGGGCATAGCGTCAAAATTAGGGGGAGCAGGTTTAGGACTAAATCGAGAAGGAGCTTCTTCACCCAGAGGGTTGTGAATCTATGGAATTCCCTGCCCAGTGAAGTGGTTGAGGCTTCCTCAGTAAATGGTTTTGAAGCTAAGATGGATAATTTTTTGAACAGTAAAGTATTATGGTGAGAGGGTGGGTAAGTGGAGCTGAGGCCACGAAAGGATCAGCCTTGATCTTATTGAATGGCAGAGCGAGCTCGAGGCGCCAGATGACCTACTCCTGCTCCTAGATCTGATGTTCTTAAGTAAATGTTCTATGTTGCTAACAATTAAATCCTGAAAGAATGAGATCCTAAACTTCCATTAAATGTTTGCACTGTCAAAGAGGTTAATTTATTAAAGGAATAATTAGGCTGAAATGGGCAGGAGTTCACTTCTTATGGCAAGCTTAATTTGCATCTACAATGCAGATACAGAAACTTCAGCTGGTTCAAAGGTAAACCTTATACGAAGGTGCCATTTGTGAAGCTAACAAGAGGTGAGTGTAGAGACCAGCTTGAAGGAAAAGGTGCTGGGGAAACGGAAAGGTCAGAAGGAGGATAAATCATCTGGAATAGATGGGCTACACCTCAGAAAGAGACAGTTGAGGAGATTGTAGAGGCACTGGTGGTGACCTTTCAGGACTCATTGGAGTCAGGGACAATACCAGAGATTGGAAAATGTAACATCCCTATTTAAGAAGGGAGGGAACAGAAGATAGGAAAACATAGGCTCGTTAGTCTGACCTCAGTCATAGAGTCATAGAGATGTATAGCACAGAAATAGACGCTTCGGTCCAACCCGTCCATGCCGACTAGGTAATCCAACCCAATCTAGTCCCATCTACCAGCACCCAGCCCATATCCCTCCAAACCCTTCCTATTCATATACCCATCCAGATGCCTTTTAAATGTTGGAATCGTACCAGCCTCCACCACTTCCTCTGGCAGCTCATTCCTTAGATGTACCACCCGCTGTGTGAAAAAGTTGCCCCTAGGTCTCTTTTATATCTTTCCCCTCTCACCCTAAACCCATGGATGTAGTTTGCTCGCTGAGCTGGAAGGATCATTTTCAGACGTTTCATCACCATACTAGATAATATCTTCAGTTGGCCTCCTGACAAAGCACTGCTGATGATTCCTGCTTTTCATTTATATGTTTGGGTTTCTTTGGGTTAATGATGTCATTTCCCATGGTGATGTCATTTCCTGTTCTTTTTCTCAGGGGGTGATAAACTGGGTCCAAGTCATTGTGTTTGTTGATAAAGTTCTGGTTGCAATGCCATGCTTCTAGGAATTCTCATGCTTGTCTCTGTTTGGCTTATCCTAAGATGGATGTATTGTCCCAGTCGAGGTGGTGTCCTTCCTTACCTGTATGTAAGGACACTAGTGAGAGAGGGTCATGTTGTTTTGTGGCTAGTTGATGTTCATGTATCCTGGTGGCTAGTTTTCTGTCTGTTTGTCCAATGTAATGTTTGATACAGTCCTTGCACAGTATTTTGTAAATGATACATAGTTTTTCTTGTTGTCTGTATAAGGTCTTTCAAATTCATTAGCTGCAGTTTTAGTGTGTGGTGGATTTGTGAGCTACCATTATGCCAAGGGGTCTGAGTAGTCTGGCAGTCATTTCCGAGATGTCTTTGATGTAGGGGAGAGTGGCTAGGGTTTCTGGATGTGTTTTGTCTGCTTGTTTGGATTTGTTGCTGAGAAATCTACGGACTGTGTTCATTGGATACCCATTCTTTTTAAATACACTGTATAGGTAATTTTCCTCTGCTCTGTATAGTTCCTCTGTGCTGCAGTGTATGGTGGCTCATTGAAATAATGTTCCAATGCAGCTTCATTTGTGGGTGTTGGGATGATTGCTTCTGTAGTTCAGTATTTGGTCCGTACGTGTTGTTTTCGGTAGACCCTGGTTTGAAGTTCCCCATCGGCTGTTCACTTTACTGTGACATCTAGGAATGGCAGTTTGTTGTTGTTTTCCTCCTCTTTAATGAATTTTATGCCAGTAAGGGTATTATTGATGGTCTTGAAGGTTTCCTCTAAAGTGTTTCATTTAGTGATGACAAAGATGTCATCCTGAAGACCATTAAAAACATTAAGATAGAAGAGGATGAAATAATGGTTTCCTTTGATGTAACCGCCTTGTTCACATAAATTAACATCAACCTGGCCAAGGAAACACTGACTACACTATTAGAAGGCTCAAAGGCACATACACCAAACACCACCAACTTCATCAGCAAGGACAGTATCATCAACGTAGTGGACCTGTGCCTTACCACCCACTTCACCTTCAACAACAAAACCTGCAGGCAAACCAACAGAACACCCAGGGGATCACAGATATCAGGGTTCTTAGCAGAGACAGTAATGCAGAGACTCAAACAAACAGCTCTGCCAACCATCCAACCCAAACTTTGGGTCTGCTAAGTGGATGACACTTGGGAAATGACATCACCATAGAAAATAACATCACCACAGGAAATGACATCACCAACCAGGGATTAATTGGAAGCACAGTAGCTTCCGGAGTGTCACTTATCACCTGATGAAGGAGCGACGCTCCAGAAGCTAGTGCTTCCAACTAAACCTGTTGGGACTATAACCTGGTGTTGTGTGATTTTTTAACTTTGTACACCCCAGTCCAACACCAGCACCTCCAAATCATATCTAGATGAAGGAACTGACAGCATTGTTGCTAAGTTTGCAGATAACACAAAAATAGATGGAGGGAAGAGTAGTGTTGTGGAAGTGAGAAGGCTGGAGGGGCAAATCATGTTGAGGAAGTGGTGAAACTGCAGAAAGACTTGGAATGGGCAAAGACCAGGCAGATGGAATACAATGTGGGAAATTGTGAGGTTATGTGCTTTGACAGGAAGAATAGAGGCGTGATTATTTTCTAAATGGGGAAAGGAATCATATAAGAGGAGAAAGGAATAGAAGCTTGTGCTGATAGGATAAGATAACAGTTGGTTGGGGGTGGGGGGGGAGGAGGTGAGAAAGATTATGTAGATCATAAAAACCAGCAACTGGGATAATGGCCTGTTTCTATACTGGAACATTCTAAACAATATACCTGATGTTTCATTCTGACAATACAGTGAGGACAACAGAAATAGTCATGTTTCATAATCTGAATGACTAATCCATTAATTCATTTTCTGAACTAATAAATTGTCAAGATTTATTTTTTATTTTGCAAATCAATGTTTGTGACTGAGTATCTCAAACTGCTACCTATTAACGTAAATCCTTAAGATAAGTCCAGTTGATTAAAAGAAAGCAGCATACCCAGCTCCTGAACCAGAAGACCCAGGTTTAACTGTGTAATGACATCTCTGAACAGGTTAATTTAAAAACAAAGGTAAGTTAAATTGAGATGGAATAAATGTCCCTGGAGTTTAATAAGCAGTTTTCATTGTTCTTTCCTGTTGGATAAAAGAGATGGTAATTGATAAAATAAAAATTCACTGAGTGTTGAGTCATCATAGTTTAGTTAAACAGGTTTATTTTTAACTCTTTAATATCTTAAGACAGATTATCCTTTCTAAATCCAAATGATAACCTCCTGACAAAAAATTGGTGTTAATTTTTATTAAACCAGAGTTCACTGTCAAAATAATAGTGAGACTCATCATTCTTGCCATTATTTATATGTAAGTACCAAAGCAACTTCTGATCAGGGTAGAGGCAGAGTAAAATTATAAAATCTAATATTGCTGATTGAACTGTGCCATTCCATAAGACTGTCTGATAAAGGAGCAACATTAGACCATTCGGGCCATGTAGTCTGCTCCACCTCTTAATCATGGCTGGCTGATATGTTTTCCAACCTCATTCTCCTGCCTTCTCTCTGTAACCCTAGATCCCCTTACTCATCAAGAACCTATCTGTCTGTCTTAAATACACTCAATGACTTGGCCTCCACAGCCCTATGCAGCGATGAGTTCCACAAATTAACCATCTCCGAGATGAAGAAATTCCTCTTCATCTCATTTCTAAAAGGAACTGCACTCTGAGGTTGTGCCTTTGGATCTTATTCTCTCCTGCTAATGGAAACATTTTCTCCACATCCATGCTATCCAGGCCTCTCAGTATTCTGTAAGTTTCAATCAGATCTCCCTTCATCTTTCTGAACGCCACTGAGTACAGACCTAGAGTCCTCAGCCACTTCTCATATGACCAGGATTGTTCTTGTAAACCTCCTCTGGAGCCCTTCCAAGGTCAACCTTCCCTAGATACAGGGCCCAAAACTGCTCACAATACTCCAAGCATGACCAGAGCCTTATACAGCCTCAGCAGTACATCTCTGCTCTTGTATTCTAGCCCTCTTGAAGTGAACGCTAACATTGTGTTTGCCATCCTCACTGCCACTGACCCTGCATGGTCACCTTAACAAAATCCTGAACTAGGACTCCTACATCCCTTTCAGTTTCCGATTTCCAAAGCCTTTCCTCATTTTGAAAATAGTTCATGCCTCTATTCTTTCTAACAAAGTAGAAAACCTCACACTTCCCCACATCATATTCCAACTGCCACTTCTTTGCCCACTCTCCTAGCCTGTCCAAGGCCTCCTGCAGCATTCCTTCAGATGTATTTATGCAATTTGTCTCAGTTTCTGGATTATAACCATAACTCTATGACATTAGTGAGCATAGAAAAGTAGAATACAGCAGATGAATGCTTGGCTCAAGAGATGGTGTGGAGGGAGGCCTTTACATTCCTGGTGCAATTGATCCAGGGAGAGGTGGGACCTTAAGCCAGGATGAACATGTTGCACCAAAAGCACAGCAGGGATCAATGCCCCATGGGGAGGCATGCCAGTGCTGTGGAGAAAGGTTTGAATTAATTTGTACTGGTTCTACATTCTCTGACTTTATACAATTTTTTTTAAATGGGGCATTTTATTGAAGGCTTTTGAAAATACAGATTACATTAACTGTACTACCATCATTGACTCAGTTACTTCCTCAAAAACTTCAGTTGGATTTCCTTATGCAATACCTATGCAAGTTAAATCCATTTTTCAATGTTTGTTCAATCTGTCCAGCTGACTGGTGTACAATTCCCTACTGTCCTTCTTCAATATAGGAATTAGACGAGGTATCCACTGGTCCTCTGATATACACCTTTTCCTAATGAATAATTGAGTGACACGTAGAAATGTCTCTTTCATCTCTTCATTAGATTTTTAAAAACAGTTGGATACAATCTATCTGGACCAAGTGTTTTATCCTTTTCGAAGAGAAAATGCTGGAAAATCTCAGCAGGTCTGGCAGCACCAGTAAGGAGAGAAAAGAGCTGACGTTTCGAGTCTAGCTGACCTTTTGTCAAAGCTTTGACAAAGGGTCAGTTACACTCAAAATGTCAGCTCTTTTCTCTCCTTACAGATGCTGCCAGACCTGCTGAGATTTTCCAGCATTTTCTCTTTTGGTTTCAGATTCCAGCATCCGCAGTAATTTGCTTTTATCCTTTTTGAGTTTGTTTTAGGTCATTCAATGTAATACTTCATTTATAAAAAAGAAAGCAATTATCTAATTGCTTCTCTCACCATTCATTGTTAGTTAAGAATGAGATTAAATCTATGGCACTGAATGACATAGGGTCAGATGGTATGGAGTGTGTGTGGGTGGAGTTGAGGAACCACAAAGGCAAAAAAACCCATAATGGGAGTTATGTACTGACCTCCCAACAGTGGTCAGGACCAGAGATGCAAGATGTACCAAGATGTACCAGATGGGCGGCACGGTGGCACAGTGGTTAGCACTGTTGCCTCACAACGCCAGAGACCCGGGTTCAATTCCTGCCTCAGTCAACTGATTGTGTGGAGTTTGCACATTCTCCCCTTGTCTGCGTGGGTTTCCTCCGGGTGCTCTGGTTTCCTCCCACAGTCCAAAAATGAGCAGTTTAGATGAATTGGCCATGCTAAATTGCCCGTAGTGTGAGGGGAATGGGTCTGGGTGCGTTGCTCTTCGGAGGGTCGGTGTGGACTTGTTGGGCCGAAGGGCCTGCTTCCACACTGTAAGTAATCTATACTAAAAATAGATACAGTATGTCGGCAAGTCCATGGTGATCATGAATGACTTCAATATGCAGGAGAACTGGGTGAATAATATTGCTGGTGAATTCAAAGAAAGGAAATTCATGGAATGATTACAGGATAGCTTTTCAGAACAGCTTGTGATGGAGCCCACAAGGGAGCAGGCTTTATGTAATGAGCCAGACTTTATAAAAGATCTTAAAGTAAGGGGAACACTTAGGAGGCAGCGATCACAATATGGTGGAGTTCAGTCTGCAGTTTGAAAGAGAGAAGGCAAAATTGGATGTTACAGTTAAATAAAGGTAATTACAGGAGCATGAGAGAGGAACTGACGTAAACCTATTGGAAGAAGAGCCAGGTGGGGAAGACAGTAGAGCAACAATGGTAGGAGTTCCTGTGTGTAATTGAGGACACAGTACAGAGGTTCATCCCAAAGAAAAGAAAGATTATCCGAGGAGGGGTTAGACAGCCATGGCTGACAAAGGAAGTCAGGGAATGTATCAAAGGAAAAAAGAGAGCCTACAAAGTGGCCAAGAGCACTGGGAAATCAGAAGGTTGGGAAGACTACAAGAACAAACAGAGGATAACAAAGAGAGAAATAAGGAAGGAGAGGATCAAATATGAAGGTAGACTAGCCAGTAATGTTAAAAATTATAGTAAAAGTTTCTCTTAATATATAAGAAACAAAAGAGAGGCAAAGGTTGACATTGGGCTGCTCTAAATTGATGGGAGATAAGCAAATAGCTGAAGAACTTAATAAATACTTTGTGTCAGTCTTCACAGTGGAAGAAATGAGTAATATCCCAACAATTAAGGAGAGTGGGAGGCAGAGTTGAGTATGGCAGCCATTACAAAAGAGAAAGTGCTAGAAAAGCTAAAAGGTCTAAAAATCAATAAATCTCCTCGCCCCGATGGGTACGTCTTAGAGTTGAGAGAGAGATGGATAAGGAAATAGCAGAAGCACTGACTGTGATCTTTCATTTCTCCGCCTCCGCCGTATCTGCTCCCAGGAGGACCAGTTCCACCATAGGACACACCAGATGGCCTCCTTCTTTAGAGACCGCAATTTCCCTTCCCACGTGGTTAAAGATGCCCTCCAACGCATCTCGTCCACATCCCGCACCTCCGCCCTCAGACCCCACCCCTCAAACCGTAACAAGGACAGAACGCCCCTGGTGCTCACCTTCCACCCGACAAACCTTCGCATAAACCAAATCATCCACCGACATTTCCACCACCTCCAAAAAGACCCCACCACCAGGGATATATTTCCCTCCCCACCCCTTTCCGCCTTCCGCAAAGACCGTTCCCTCCGTGACTACCTGGTCAGGTCCACACCCCCCTACGACCCACCGTCCCATTCTGGCACTTTCCCCTGCCACCACAGGAACTGTAAAACCTGTGCCCACACCTCCTCCCTCACCTCTATCCAAGGCCCTAAAGGAGCCTTCCACATCCATCAAAGTTTCACCTGCACATCCACCAATATCATTTATTGTATCCGTTGCTCCCGATGCGGTCTCCTCTACATTGGGGAGACTGGGCGCCTCCTAGCAGAGCGCTTTAGGGAACATCTCCGAGACACCCGCACCAATCAACCAAACCGCCCCGTGGCCCAACATTTCAACTCCCCCTCCCACTCTGCCGAGGACATGGAGGTCCTGGGCCTCCTTCACCGCCGCTCCCTCACCACCAGACGCCTGGAGGAAGAACGCCTCATCTTCCGCCTCGGAACACTTCAACCCCAGGGCATCAATGTGGACTTCAACAGCTTCCTCATTTCCCCTTCCCCCACCTCATCCTAGTTTCAAACTTCCAGCTCAGTTACTGTCTCCTTGACTTGTCCGACCTGCCTATTTTCTTTTCCACCTATCCACTCCACCCTCTCCTCCTTGACCTATCACCTTCATCTCCTCCTCCATTCACCCATTGTACTCTATGCTACTCTCTCCCCACCCCCACCCTCCTCTAGCTTATCTCTCCATGCTTCAGGCTCACTGCCTTTATTCCTGATGAAGGGCTTTTGCCCGAAACGTCGATTTCGCTGCTCATTGGATGCTGCCTGAACTGCTGTGCTCTTCCAGCACCACTAATCCAGTAGGTGATCTTTCATAGTCATAGAGTCACAGAGATGTATAGCATGGAAACAGATCCTTTGGTCCAACTTGTCCATGCCAACCAGATATCCTAATCCAATTAGTCCCACCTGCCAGCGCCCGATCCATATCCCTCCAAACCCTTCCTATTCATATACCCATCCAAATGCCTTTTAAATGTGGCAATTGTACCAGCCTCCACCACATCCTCTGGCAGTTCATTCCATACATGTACCACCCTCTGCGAGACAAAGTTGCCCCTTAGGTCTCTTTTATATCTTTCCCCTCTCATCCTAAACTAGTGCCCTCTTGTTCTGGACTCCCCGACCCCAGAGAAAAGGCTTTGTCTATTTATCCTATCCATACCCCTCATAATTTTGTAAACCTCTATAAGGTCACCCCTCAGCTTCCGACACTCCAGGGAAAACAGCCCCAGCCTGTTCAGCCTCTCCCTATAGTTCAAATCCTCCAACCCTGGCAACTTCCTTGTAAATCTTTTCTGAAGGAGACCAGAACTGCATGCAATATTCCAACAGTGGCCTAACGAATGTCCTGTACAGCTGTAACATGACCCCCCAACTCCTGTACTCAATACTCTGACCAATGAAGGAAAGCATACCAAACACCTTCTTCACTATCCTATCTACCTGCGACTCCACTTTCAAGGAGCTATGAACCTGCACTCCAAGGTCTCTTTGTTCAGCAACACTCCCTAGGACCTTACCATTAAGTGTATAAGTCCTGCTAAGATTTGCCTTCCCAAAATGCAGCACCTCGCATTTATCTGAATTAAACTCCATCTGCCACTTCTCAGCCCATTGGCCCATCTGATCAAGATCCTGTTGTAATCTGAGTTAATCCTCTCCGCTGTCCACTATACCTCCAATTTTGGTGTCATCTCCAAACTTACTAACTGTACCTCTTATGCTCGCATCCAAATCATTTATGTAAATGACAAAAAGTAGTGGACCCAGCACCGATCCTTGTGGCACTCCACTGGTCACAGGCCTCCAGTCTGAAAAACAACCCTCCACCACCACCCTCTGTCTTCTACCTTTGAGCCAGTTCTGTATCCAATGGCTAGTACTCCCTGTATTCCACCATATCTAACCTTGCTAACCAGTCTCCCATGGGGAACCTTGTCGAACACCTTTCTGAAGTCCATATAGATCACATTTACCACTCTACCCTCTCCAATCCTCTTTGTTACTTCTTCAAAAAACTCAATCGAGTTTGTGAGACATGATTTCCCACGCACAAAGCCATGTTGACTATCCCTAAACAGTCCTTACCTCCTGACTCTCAGGATTCCTTCCAACAACTTACAAGATGATGCATGGCTTAGAAAGGGTGGAAGCTGGGAATTTGTTTCTGTCAGATGGGGAGATTAGGACCCGTGGGCACAGCCTTAATATTAGAGGGGATCAATTTAAAACAGAAATGAGGAGACATTTCTTCAGCCAGAGAGTGGTGGGCCTGTGGAATTCATTGCCATGGAGCGCAGTGGAGACCGGGACGTCGAATGTCTTCAAGGCAAAGATTGATAATTTCTTAATCTCACAAGGAATTAAGGGCTACGGGGACAGTGCAGGTAAATGGAGTTGAAATGCCCATCAGCCATGATTAAATGGTGGAGTGGACTCGATGGGCCAAATGGCCTTACTTCCACTTCTATGTCTTATGGTCTTATGATCCAATTCAAGACAGATTAGGAGAATTTTCTTTCACTCAAAGGGTTGTGAATTTGTGGAATTCTCTTCCTGAGAGAACAGTCAAGTCTGGGAGATTAAATATTTTAAGGCAGAAGGTGTAGGTACAGTTATGATGTTTAATAGACATTTGGATAAGTTCATGAACAGGAAAGGTTTGGAGGGATATAGGCCAAGTGCAGGTAGGTGGGACTAGTTTAGTTTGGGAACATGGTTCGTAGACTGGCTGGGTCAAAGGGTCTATTTCCATGCTGTTTGACTCTATGACTCTGAGATAAATCTTGATTAACAAGTGAGTCAAAGGGTATTGGGATGGGCAAAAAAGTAGAGGTCACAATCATATCAGTCTACATGCTATCAAATGGTGAAATCCAATGGGAAATCAAGTGTGTTCATGTCACATTGGACATTCTCCATCCCCACTGCACTGTGTCCCAAGCCTGTGAATTCATTGATGACAGCTCTTTGGGAGGCAGTTAGGGCACTGTCACAGAGATTTTAGCTTGTTGCTGTGTTCAGGAAACAGAAAAGTTGCAATTAGCACAAGTGTAATGTTTTGGAACGGCATTCCCTTCCACACACTGATCCCCATGATGGTTCTGTTGCCTATTTATAGGAAGCTGTTTGGAGCTTTTGGTAAACGTCACCATTTTGTGAAGCTTTCTCAGTTGCCACCTGTTGAGGTAGCATTTACCTTCCAAGCAAGAATGTCAGACAAGCCTCCCTTAGGCCCCTTGGATGGCACACCTGCATCTCCGTGCTCCCTCCCCATCCCTAAGCGAATGGCAGATCCCAGGGAAGTTTACTAATTGGTCATCTTCATAAATTTAAGCCAGTGGCACATAACAGAAATGCTTGGGTTAAGGATGCAGAAATGGACCTGACTTTGGACATCAGGTGGACAATTCAGTTCCCTATCTTTTACCATGTTTTGCAACAAGATGGATTAATACATGTGATATGACCTTTCCAGAAAATTATATGAGCAAGTTAACACCTACACCATAAAGCATTCAATTATTTATTTGGAAGTATCCTTTTAGTGGAGCCTGTTGTTTATTACAGAATCGAATACTTTCAGATTGAAGCTGCAGGGTTTGGGGTGGAGAAAACCTGGTTGGTAACAGTTGCCTGAAGGAACTGCAGCTGTATTTTCCCCCACCCACACCATGAAGATGGAATTTGTTTCCTAGGCAGCATGTGATAGAGAAACAGGAAGATTAACTCCTCATCCCCATCTGTCACTGGAGCTGAAATTGGCACAGATAATAAATGCAGAAAATGCTGCCAATACAGATTGAAAAACATTTAAACCTTCATTTTCTTCCGCTGGAAAGATTCAAATAAAATGATCTGATGTTTATTACTACAAAAAATGCAAACTTTTAAAAAATTCCTCTATGATGCTAGGCAAAAACCCTGGTTTCTTTTCAGTTTTAATGAATTTCTCTATCTCCGCCGTCTAATCCTACCCAGGGACAATGGGAATATCAGAGTGACAGTGGTACTGCTAACGGTGGGTATAATGTGGGGGGGTGGTGGTGGGGGGGGGTGGGGGGGGGGGGATGTTGTGGTAAAGATAAACATTATACATTAACCCTGTGCCGGGGCCAACATTGCTGCTGCTCATTAAGAAAATCACAATGAGATTGTCTTTGCCCACGTATTGAATATGGCCATTCCCAGTGCTGAAACAGCCAGCATTCCCTGTGCTCGCTGTCTTTGGGATGGACGTAGACCCACTGTCTCCCAGCAGCTTGGAATTTCTATTGACAAATTCCACAGTCAGTTTCCGGATATTATTCCTCTCAGCAGCACAGCAGAGACAAGGCTGTGCTCCAGATGTGACTTAAGAGCATTCAGCCGCTAGGTCTGATCCTTGTCTCTTGTCCTGCTGGGGAAGGGAGGGTGGGGGGGGGGGGGGGGAGGGTCTTTATCCTGTCTCACCTCCTGTAGCCAGCCCTTGGCTCTGCACTGCCTCACTGCCCGGGATCTCACCGGCCTCCTGTTCCCTCTCGATCCCTTCGATCTCATGGTGATGCTGCTCCAGGAAAGCAGCAGCCGGGTCCAGCTCGGCACAGGGAGCAGACCCGTTCTCAATATCCATCTTCCTCAATCCCGCAGCTAGAAATGACCAGGAAAACACGGTGTGAGAATGAAGAGAGCCCACAGTCAGTCAGTCCAGCGAGCAGGCACTGGATCAGGATGCGAGAGAGAGAGAGAGAGCTCTAGCTCACAGCATGAGGCAGAGACTGCGGCTGAGCTCAGTCACAGCAATGGCCAGGAGTGGGTGTGGGGGAAATCTGTCTGAGCAGCTCAGATCATCCTTGGTAGCCCTCCCAACCAGAGAGAGGGCTCAGGGTGAACCCAGGAACACAGCAGCACACACTGAAACCCTCTGCAAACAGTGGCAACCTCTTCAGGAGCATTGGAAAGGGCGAGCAAAACATTCACTTTTGAAAAGGGGCGACCTGAAAAGGAGAAATATTTGCAACGCCTTGGGGAAAGAGCAGCGAATGCTAACGGAATGGGAAGATCCAGGGTTCAAGTACACAAGACCGGACTCTAATAGCTAATTTTCTACTAAATGGATTAAATGAAAATGACAGAATATCAGAAATCAGACAGAGCCCTCCAGGGCCCTTGTAGAATATAAAGGAAGCAGGAAAAACTGGAACAAGGTGTTAGGAGGGCTGAAGGGGCGAGGATATATCCTCGGCAAATAGGATTGGGGAGAATCCCAAGGTATTTTATACATCCACACGGAACAACAGGATGATTGGGGAAGAGGGTAGGTCCACTCAAGGAGAAGGAAGGGCAAACAGCTCTAATGAGTACTTTACATCAGTCTTTACCAAGAACAAGAACGTAGATGATGGTAAGGTTATGGAGAGGTGGGTTAATAATCTATGGTATGTGTCCATATTAAGAATGAGGAACTGTTGGGTGCCCCAAAAAATATTAGAGAAGTCCCCAGGGCCTGATGAGCCCTATCACAGGATCCTGAGGAAGGCAAGCCAGAAGATTGCTGGGGCATTGACAAGGAGCCTTGGATCCTCTTTAGTCATAGGAGGACCCAGAAGACTGCAGAATAGCCAATGTTGTTGCTTTGTTTAAAAGGGGCATCATAATCTAGGAAATTATAGGTCAGTGAATCTTACATCAGGGAATAGGGAAATTCTTGAAGAAGATTCTTAGGGACAGGATTTATTCTCATTTGGAAAAGAACAAATGAGAATAAATGGGGCGGCACGGTGGCACAGTGGTTAGCACTGCTGCCTCACAGCACCAGAGACCCGGGTTCAATTCCCGCCTCAGGTGACTCTCTGTGTGGAGTTTGCACATTCTCCCCGTGTCTGCGTGGGTTTCCTCCGGGTGCTCCGGTTTCCTCCCACACTCCAAAGATGTGCAGGTCAGGTGAATTGGCCATGCTAAATTGCCCCTAGTGTTAGGTAAGGGGTAGATATGGATGTAGGGGTATGGGTGGGTTACGCTTCGGCGGGGCGGTGTGGACTTGTTGGGCTGAAGGGCCTGTTTCCACACTGTAAGTCTTATGATTATGATTATGATTATGATTATGATAAAATCTATTTCAGTTAGTTAGCACCGTGCAGGGGAGGTTGTGTCTCATAAATTTGATTGAGTTTGTTGAGTAAAGATGGTTGATGAGGGTAAGGCAGTGTATGTTGTCAATATGAACTTTACTAAAGCATTTGACATGGTCCCTCATAATAGGCTAGCCCAGAAGATGAAGTCACATGAGATCCACAGTGAGTAACTTGGTAAGTTGGTTACAAAAATGGCTTGTTCATAGAAAACAAAGGGTAACTGTGTTTTTCTGAATGTGGTGTTCACAAAAATCAGTGCTGGACGTCTGTTGTTTGTAATACATATACATGCTTTTGATGAAAATGTAGGTACTCTAATAAGTAATTTTGCATTTTGAAAATTGGTGGAGTTGTGGATAGTGAGGAATATTATCAAATGATACAGCATTAATGTCCTTCAGGGAAAGAAATCTGCCATCCTTACATGGTCTGGCCTACAGGACTCCAGACCCACAGCAATGTGGTTGACTCTCAGTTGCCTCTGAAATGACCTAGCAGGCTGCTCACTTGTACCAATCACTACAAGGTCTCAAAGAAATGAAACCAGATGGATCACTTGGCATCGATCCAGGCATCAGAAAAGACCATGGCAAAAACAGCCCTGTTGACCCTACAAAGTCCAATTTACTAACATCTGGCAGTTAGAACCAAAACTGGGAGAGCTGTCTCACAGACAAACCAAGCAATAACCTCACATTGTCTGTCAGGTATAATTTGGTGATTATGACTATGTCCCAGACACCACCATCACCATCCCTGGCTATGTCCTGATCAGCAAGACAGACCCAGCCAAGATGGTGGCACAGCGGTAGACAATTGGGAGGGAGTTGCTTTGGGAGTCCTCAACCTTGACTTCACATCCTTGAACACGCATGGTTTCAGGTTAAACATGGATAAGGAAGCCTCCTGCTGATTACCACATACCATTCTTCCTCACCTGATGAGTCAGTAATCCTCCATGTTGAACAACACTTGAAGGAAGCCCTGAGGATGGCAAGGGCACAAAATGTACTCTGGCTGGGAGATTTCAATGTCCACCACAAGGAGTGGCTCGGCAGCAGTACCATTGATCGTGCTGGTCGGGTCCTAAAGGACATAGCTGCTAGACTGGATCTGCAGTAGGTGGTGAGGGAACCAACAAGAGGGAAAAACATACTTGACCTCATCTTTATCAATCTGCTGGCTGCAGATGCATCTGTCCATGACAGTATCGGTAAGATGACCACCGCACTGTCCTTGTGAAGACAAAGGCATACCTTCGCATTATGAAAAGCCTCCATCATTTGTGTGGCACTGTATTAAATGGAACAGATCCCTACCCTCCATTCCAGGCAGCATCCTGGTAAATCTCCTCTGCACTCTCTCTAAAGCTTTCACATCTTATGATGAGGCGACCAGAACTGAACACAATATTCTAAGTACGATCTAACCAGGGCTCTATTGAACTACAGCATAACCTCGCGGCTGTTAAACCCAATCCCCCCTGCTAGTGAAAGCCAACACACCATACACCTTCTTCACAACCCTATCAGCACAGGTGGCAGCTTTGAGGGATCTCTGTTCCTCCACACTGCCAGGAATCCTGCTTTTAATTCTGTATTCTGTATTCAAATTTGACCTTCTGAAATGAATCACTTCACACTTTTCCAAGTTAAGACAATAAGACCATAAGACACAGGAGTGGAAGTAAGGCCATTCGGCCCATCGAGTCCACTCCGCCATTCAGTCATGGCCGATGGGCATTTCAATGCCACTTACCCGCACTCTCCCTGTATCCTTAATTCTTTGCGAGATCAAAAATTTATCAATCTCTGCCTTGAAGACACCCAATGTCCCGGCCTCCACTGCACTCTATGGCAATGAATTCCACAGGCCCACCACTCTCTGGCTGAAGAAATGTCTCCTCATTTCCGTTCTAAATTGACCCCCCTCTAATTTTAAGGCTGTGCCCACGGGTCCTAGTCTCCCCGCCTGACAGAAACAAATTCCTGAGTCCACCCTTTCTAAGCCATGCATTATCTTGTAAGTTTCTATTAGATCTCCCCTCAACCTCAATCCCAGGATCCTCAGCCGTTCATTGTAAGTTCAGCCTACCATTCCAGGGATCATCCGTATGAATCTCCACTGGACATGCTCCATTGCCAGTATGTCCTTCCTGAGGTGTCTGGCCCAAAACTGGACACAGTATTCCAAATGGGACCTAACTAGAGCTTTATAAAGTCTCAGTAGCACATCACTGCTTTTATATTCTAACCCTCTTGAGATAAATGACAACATTACATTTGCTTTCTTATTCATGGACTCAACCTGCCAGTCAACCTTTAGAGAATCCTGGACTAGCCTCCCAGATCCCTTTGTACTTTGGCTTTATGAATTTTCTCACTGTTTATAGAATAGTCCATGCCCGTGTTCTTTTTTCCAAAGTGCAAGACCTTGCATTTGCTCATGTTGAATTCCATCAGCCATTTCCTTGACCACTCTCCTAAACTGTCTAGATCCTTCTGCAGCCTCCCCACCTCCTCAGTACTACCTGCCTGTCCACCTAACTTTGTATCATCAGCGAACTTCACCAGAATGCCCCCAGTCCCTTCATCCAGATCATTAAAATGTAAAGTCAATAGCTACTGCCCCAACACTGAACCCTGCGGGACACCACTTGTCACTATGCCATTCCGAAAAAGAATCTTTTATTCCAACTCTCTGCCTTCTGTCAGACAGCAATCCTCAATCAATGCCAGTAGCTCACCTCGAACACCTCACCTTACTCAGCAGCCTCTCATGAGGCACCTTATCAAAGACCTTTTGGAAGTCTAGGTACATGACATCGACTGGGTTTCCCTGATCTAACCTACTTGTTACCTCTTCAAAGAATCCTAACAGGGTTTGTCAGGCATGACCTTCCCTTAATAAATCAGAAATATATACCCAGCAGTGCTCTGCGCCTCCTGTGACCTCTCACTCTGCTGATCTTTTAAAAGCCTCACTTACCCAGCAGTCCAGTGTCTGTTCCTGCTCGAACTCCATCTGCCACTTATCAGCCCAGTCCTGCATCCTGTCCATGTCCAATTGCAACCTACAACAGCCCTCCACACTATCCACCACTCCACCAACCTTCGTGTCATTGGAAAACTTACTAACCCACCCTTCCACTTCCTCATTCAAGTTATTTATAAAAATCACGAAGAGCAGAGGTCCCAGAACAGATCCCTGGGGCACACCACGGTCACCGAGCTCCAGGCTGAATATGACATCCAAATGGTTGCAGACACTGGATACTGCAAAGACTATGCACCCTGACAACATTCCAACAATAGTGTTGAAGATACAACCTGAATTTGCCAGTTCCCCAGCTAAGCTAGTCCAGTAGATAGTATCTACCTGACAAGGTGGAAAATTGCCCAGGTGTGTTCTGTATACAAATCCGACTCAGCCAATTACTGCCCCATCAGTCCCCTCTCAATCATCAGTAAAGTGATGGACGATGTCATCAACAGTGCTACCAAGCAGCACCTACTCAGTGACGCCCAGTTTGGGTTCCACCAGGGCCACTCAAATCCTGATCTCGTTACAGCCATGGTCCACACATGGACAAAAGAATTGAATTCCAGAGGGGAGGTGAGAGTGACAGCCCTTGACATCAAGGATGCATTCAACCCAGTGTGGCATCAAGCAAACCTAGAATCAATGGATATTAGAGGCAAACTCTCTGGTGGTTGGAGTTATATCTGACATATAGGAAGATGGTCGTGGTTGTTGGAGGTCAGTCATCTCAGCTCCAGGACATCTCTGCAGGAGTTCCTCAGGGTAGTGTCCTAGACCCAACCATCTTCAGCTGCTTCATCAATGACCTTCCCTCCATCATAAGGTCAGAAGTGGGGATGTTCGCCAATGACTACACAATGTTCAGCACCATCTGCAACTCCTCAGAAACTGAAGCAGTCCGTGTTCAAATGCAACAAGATCTGGACAATATCCAGGCTTGGACTGACAATTGAAAAATAACATGCCAGACTATGACCATCTCAATAAGCAACAACCTAACAATCGCCTCTTGAAATCAACTGTATTACCATCACCGAATCCCCCATGATCAACATCCTGTGGGTTATCATTTACCAGAAAATCAACTGAACTCACCACATAAGCACAGTGGCTACAACAACAGGTCAGAGGCTAGTAATACTGCAGTGAGTAACTCACCGCCTGACTCCCAAAAGCCCATCCACCATCTACTTGGAACAAGTCAGGAGTATGATGGAATATTCCTGACTTACCTGGATGAATGCAGCTCAAACAACACTTAAGAAGCTTAATATCATCCATGACAAAGCAGCCCACTGAGCACCACATCCACAAGTATCCACTCCCTCCACACACCAATGCTCAGTAGCTGCAGCATATACTATCTACAAGATGCACTACAGAAATTCACCAAACATCCTCAGCTTACAAACCCACAACCACTTCCATCTAGAGGTAGAGTAGGTTAGGTTTATTTTCTTTAGAAAAAAGGAGATTGAGGGGGGACCTGATTGAGGGTCACAAAACCATGAAGGGTATAGACAGGGTGGATAGAGACAAGCTTTTTCCAGGGTGAAGGATCCAATAACGAGAGGTCACGCTTTCAGGTGAGAGGTGGAAAAATTAAGGGGGATACATGCGGCAAGTACTTCACACAGAGGGTGGTGGGCATTTGGAACACTGTTGCCAGCAGAGGTGGTAGAGGCAGCATGGTATATTCATTTAAGATGCGTCTGGACAGATGCATGAGTAGGTGTGGGGTACAGGGATACAAATGCTTAGGAATTGACCGACAGGTTTAGACAGTACATTTGGATCGGCTCAGGCTTGGAGGGCTGAAGGGCCTGTTCCTGGGCTGTAAATTTTCTTACTAAATTTTCTTATCTATATATTTGGGAGCACCGCCATCTTCAGATTCCCTTCCAAGTCACTCACCATCCAACGTGGAAATATGTCACCGTTCCTGAGTCAAAATCCTGGCATTCCCTCTATAATAGCTTTGTGGGCAACACACAGCAGGTGGACTCCAGCGCTTCAAGAAGGCAGTTCACCACCACCATTAGCAAGGCCACATTTGGAGTACTCTGTGCAGTTCTGGTTGCCACACTACAGGTTGGATTTAAGTCTTTGGAGATGGTGCAAAAGTGTTATTAGACTTTGCAAGATTGGAGTATATTATCTAGAAGGAGAGTTTGGATAAACTTGGATTGTTTTCACTAGAACATCAGAGACTGATCGAGACATATAAAATTATGAGGCATGGATAGGGTGGATAGACTTTTTCTTTCTCTCAGTATGGTAATGTAAAATACTAGGGACCATACATCGAAGGTATAATGGGAAAAGTTCAAAGGAGATGTGTGAGGAAAGGTTTTTCCATAGAGAGTGATAAATACCTGGAACGTACTGTCGGGGAGATGATAGAAGCAAAATATAAGAGGTATTTAAGCAGGAACATGAAGAGGCAGGAATAGAGAGATACAGACCATAAACAGGCAGATGGGATTCGTTTAGAATGGCATCATGGTTGCTACAGACCATGTTGACTGTGGAGCTTGTTCCTGTGCTATATTGTTCGATGTTCCATGTTCTATGACACTTTGTACAAGCACAGCCACAGAAGAGGGGCAGACAGAAGCTATGACCCCCCTTCCACAGCCCACTGCCTGGACCTGCCATCAGTGACCTGGTCAGGCCTAGGAGCATACCTACTACAAGTTGGTCCTCTGACTTGCCCACAACCCCTGCATCATGTTCCCAAAGATCAGGAGCACAGGGCTGAAGTGCAATCAAAAGCACAACAAACGATTTTTCAAAAAGAACCTAGCTCTTTTCTTTTAAGTTTATGTTGTAAGAACCCAGGTCTTTGTTTTGTATCTCAACATGCTCTTACACACAACAGAACAGCTGTTCCATCTTTTAACTATCACTGGTAAATCATGTTTTCAAATTGATTAATTTACATGCAAAGCCAGTTAAGGGTAATGCAAACCATCAAATGAGGTGGACAGCTTGGGAGAAGAACCAACTCTTAAACGTAAAGTTTAATGACCACCACACTCTCTCAATTAACTCTGCAGCTGTTTTTGATTCCCTAAAGAGAACTGCATTTCTAAGACTAATATGAGTGACCACTACCTAGGCCTCATGGAGAAGTCCCATCTTCATATTGAGAATTCCTACCTTTGTGTTGTGTGGAAATACCATTATTCTAAATTGGACACATTTTGAACAGATCGAGCAACTCAAAACTGGGTGCCGATGAAGCACGATGGGACATTAGCAGTAAGAAAGCTATGTTCAACCGCAGTCTGTAACCTTATGGCCCACATATTCCCCCACTCTATTTTTATATAAAGCCTAGAAATCAACAAAGGTTCGAACGAGTACAGGAGAGCGTGGCAAGAGCAGCACCAGGAAAGCCTAAAAACAAGGGGTTGACCTATGTGCATACTGAACAGGAGGAAGTAACAACTGATAGAAAGAGCTAAGTGACTCCACAACCAATGGGTCTGGTCCTATCTATGTAGCCCTGTCAGATGCAGCTGTGAATGATTGGAGGAAAATTGAACAACTAACAGGAGATGGAGGCTCCTGAAATACCCCTATCCTCAATGCTAGGAGAGCCTAGGAGAGCCCTGGATTAGTGGTGCTGGAAGAGCACAGCAGTTCAGGCAGCATCCAAGGAGCTTCAAAATCGACGTTTCAGGCAAAGCCCTTCATCAGGAATAAAGACAGTGAGCCTGAAGCATGGAGAGATAAGCTAGGGGAGGGTGGGGTTGGGGAGAAAGTAGCATAGAGTCCAATCGGTGAGTGGGGGAGGGGATGAAGGTGATAGGTCAGGGAGGAGAGGGTGGAGTGGATAGGTGGAAAAGGAGATAGGCAGGTAGGACAAGTCCAGACAAGTCATGGGGACAGTATTGAGCTGGAAGTTTAGAACTAGGGTGAGGTGGGGGAAGGGGAAATGAGGAAACTGTTGAAGTCCACATTGATGCCCTGGGGTTGAAGTGTTCCGAGGCGGAAGATGAGGCGTTCTTCCTCCAGGTGTCTGGTGGTGAGGGAGCGGTGGTGAAGGAGGCCCAGGACCTCCATGTCCTTGGCAGAGTGGGAGGGGGAGTTGAAATGTTGGGCCACGGGGCGGTGTGGTTGATTGGTGTGGGTGTCCCGGAGATGTTCCCTAAAGCGCTCTGCTAGGAGGCGCCCAGTTTCCCCAATGTAGAGGAGACCGCATCGGGAGCAATGGATACAATAAATGATATTAGTGATGCACATCCACTAATATCATTTATTGTATCCGTTGCTCCCGAGGCGGTCTCCTTTACATTGGGGAAACTGGGCGCTTCCTAGCAGAGCGCTTTAGGGAACATCTCCGGGACACCCGCACCAATCAACCACACATCCCTGTGGCCCAACATTTCAATTCCCTCTCCCACTCTGCCAAGGACATGGAGGTCCTGGGCCTCCTTCACCACCGCTCCCTCACCACCAGACGCCTGGAGGAAGAACGCCTCATCTTCCGCCTCGGAACACTTCAACCCCAGGCCATCAAGGTGGACTTCAACAGTTTCCTCATTTCCCCTTCCCCCACCTCACCCTAGTTCTAAACTTCCAGCGCAGCACTGTCCCCATGACTTTTCTGGACTTGTCCTACCTGCCTATCTCCTTTTCCACCTATCCACTCCACCCTCTCCTCCCTGACCTATCACCTTCATCCCCTCCCCCACTCACCCATTGTACTCTATGCTACTTTCTCCCCAACCACACCCTCCTCTAGCTTATCTCTCCACGCTTCAGGCTCACTGCCTTTATTCCTGATGGAAGACCTTTGCCCGAAACGTTGATTTCGAAGGTGGCTTAGCGGTTAGCACTGCTACCTTACAGCACCAGGATCCCAGGTTCGATTCCAGCTTCTGGTGACAGTCTGTGTGGAGTTTACACATTCTCCCCGCATGGGTTTCCTCTGGGTGCTCCGGATTCCTCCCACAGTCCAAAGATGTGCAAGTCAGGTGAATTGGCCATGCTAAATTGCCCATAGTGTTAGGTGCATTAGTCAGAGGGGAAATGGGTATGTGTGGTTACTCTTCAGAGGGTCGGTATGGACTAGTTGGGCTGAAGGGCTTGTTTCCACACTGTAGGGAATCTAATTCGTGGGCGGCACTGTGCACGGTGGCACAGTGGTTAGCACTGCTGCCTCACAGCGCCAGAGACCCGGGTTCAATTCCCGCCTCAGGCGACTGACTGTGTGGAGTTTGCACGTTCTCCCCGTGTCTGCGTGGGTTTCCTCCGGGTACTCCGGTTTCCTCCCACAGTCCAAAGATGTGCAGGTCAGGTAAATTGGCCATGCTAAATTGCCCATAGTGTTAGGTAAGGGGTAGATGTAGGGGTATGGGTGGGTTGCGCTTCGGCGGGGCGGTGTGGACTTGTTGGGCCGAAGGGCCTGTTTCCACACTGTAAGTAATCTAATCTAATCCTTGGATGCTGCCTGAACTGCTGTGCTGTTCCAGCACCACTAATCCAGAATCTGGTTTCCAGCATCTACAGTTATTGTTTTTACCTTGCTAGGAGAGCCCTGCACATCAGTACAAAGCATTTTCAGCATCATCAGCCAGAAGTCCTAGATTCATGATCCATCTCAGCCTCCCCTAGAATTCTCCAGCATCAGAGGTATATGTCTTCTGCCAATTCAATTCAATACACATGATATCAAGAATCAGTTGAATGCACTGGATCCTGGAATGGCTGTGAGCCTCGATAACATTCAGGAAATTGTACTGAGATCTTGTGCTCCAGGACTTTTCACCCTCCCAGCCAAGCTATTCCAGTACATGCACACTACTGACATCTACCTGACAATATGGAAAATTGCCCAGGTATGTCCTGCATGGAAAAGCAGAATAAATCAATTTTGGCCAATTACTGCCTGAGAGATGTGATGGAAAAAGTCATCAGCTGTCCTATCAAAGGGATAATCTCATTATTGACGGTCAGCTTGGGTTTCACTAGGGCTCCTCAGGTCCTGACCTCGTTTCAGCCTCGATCAGAGCATGGACAAACAGTTGAAAACTCTAGAGGTGAGGTGACAATGGCAGTCTTTGAAATTGAGGCAGTTTTCAACTGTGTATGGTATCAAATAGCCTGAACAAGACTGAAGTTAATAGGAATTGGGTAGAAATCGAGGAAATTATCAGTTGTATTCATACCTGATATATATGAAGATGGTTATGATTTTTGGAGGGCAATCAGCTCAGCTCCAGGACATCTCTGCAGGAGTTCCTCAGGGTAGTGCCCTAGGCCCAACCATCTTCAGCTACTTCATCAATAAGGTCAGAAGTGGGTATGTACACACAATGTTCAGCACCATTCACAGCTCCCCAGATACTGAAGCAGTCTGTATTCAAATGCAACAAGATCTGGACAACATGCAGGTTTAGGCTTAAAAGTGGGAAGTACAGAGCATTGCGGATCTACCTACAGCACATGGACTGCAGCGGTTCAAGGCATCAGATCAGCAGCACTTTCTCAAGGGCAACTAGGGATGGACAATGAATAAAAAACCAAAGAACTGTGGATACTGTAAATCAGAAATCAAACAGAAATTGCCAAAAAAGCTCAGCAGGTCTGGTAGCATTTGTGAAGAGAAACCAGAGTGAACGTTTCAGGTCAAGTGACTCATCCTCAGTTCTGAGGAAACATTAAACTCTGGTTTCTCTGCACAGATGCTGCCAGACCTGCTGAGCTTTTCCAGCAATTTCTGCTTTTGTTTGTGTGAGTGGGGGTGTGTGTGTGCTGGGGGGGTGGGGGGGGGTTGGGGTGGGTGGGGTGTGTGGTGGGTGGGGTGGGAGGTGTGGGGGGTGGGGTAGGGGTGTGTGGTGGTGGGGTGGGGGTGTGTGGTGGGGGTGTGTGGGGGGTGTGGTGTGGGATGTGTGGGGGTAGGGGTGTGTGGGGGTTGGGGGAGTGTGTGGGAGGGTGGGGGGTGTGTGGGGGGTGGGGGGTAGGGGTGTGTGGGGGTGGGGTGGGGGAGTGTGTGTGAGTTGGGGGGTGTGTGGGTGGTGGGGTGGGGGTGTGGGTGGAGGATGGGGTGTGGGGGTGTGTGGGGAATGGGGTTGGGGGGTGTGTAGGGGAGTGTGTGGGGGGTGGGTGGGAGTGTGTGGGGGGTGGGGTGGGGGTGTGTGGTGGGGTGTGGGATGTGTAGGGGGTGAGGTGGGTGGGGGTAGGGGTGGGTGGGGTGTGTGTGGGAGGAGGGGGGGTGTGTGGTTGGGAGGTGGGGTGGGGGGGTGTGGGGGAGGTGGGGTGGGGGGGTGTGGGGGGTGTGTGGGAGGTGGGGTGGGGGGGTGTGGGGGGGATGGGGTGGGGTGTATGGGGGGGTGTGTGGTTGGGAGGTGGGGTGGGGGGGTGTGGGGGGTGTGTGGGAGGTGGGGTGTGGGATGTGTAGGGGGGTGAGGTGGGTGGGGTGGGTGTGTGGGGGGTGGGGTGTGTGTGGGAGGGGTAGGGGGCGTGGGGGGGGGTGAGGTGTGTGGGGTGTGGGGGGTGTGTGGTTGGGAGGTGGGGATGTGGGGTGGGGGTGTGTGGTGAGGTGTGGGATGTGTAGGGGGGTGAGGTGGGTGGGGGGTGTGTGTGGGAGGGGTAGGGGGTGTGTGGGAGGGGTAGGGGGTGTGGGGGGGGGTGAGGTGTGTGGGGTGTGGGGGGTGTGTGGTTGGGAGGTGGGGATGTGGGGTGGGGGTGTGTGGTGGGGTGTGGGATGTGTAGGGGGGTGAGGTGGGTGGGGGGTGTGTCTGGGGGGGTGGGGGGTGTGTGGGAGGGGTAGGGGGTGTGGGGGGGGTGAGGTGTGGGGGGTGTGTGGTTGGGAGGTGGGGATGTGGGGTGGGGGTGTGTGGTGGGGTGTGGGATGTGTAGGGGGGTGAGGTGGGTGGGGGGTGTGTGGGAGGGGTAGGGGGTGTGGGGGGGGTGAGGTGTGGGGGGTGTGTGGTTGGGAGGTGGGGATGTGGGGTGGGGGTGTGTGGTGGGGTGTGGGATGTGTAGGGGGGTGAGGTGGGTGGGGGGTGTGTGGGAGGGGTAGGGGGTGTGGGGGGGGGTGAGGTGTGGGGGGTGTGTGGTTGGGAGGTGGGAGTGAAGGAAGAGTCACTTAATGCTTGTCACGCCAACAACATCCATGTCTAACTAATAAAACAAGTTACTAACAGGAGTGCCAGAGCTTCTGTTCACCCTGAGAGCTGGCGGTGCGTGTGCAAGGACTCTCCTCCTTGACTGTGTCTGAGAGGAAGGGGACTATCTTTGGACCAGCTGCTCCACATCCGGGTCACTGCTTGTCACTGGCCACTCGGGTGTTTTTCCCCCCATTGTGTGGAGAATTGGCTCAGTGTGGGACTGTGACTCTCTCTGTGTGTGTGCACACGTGCAAGGACTCTCCCTGGTGCTGCTAATACATAAAACAAGTTACTGAGGCAGCTCCTGGGGTGACTGACCCTAAACCCCGGGGGAGACGGCACGGCGCAGGGATGGCGACTCTCCTGTTACCCGGGTAACGGAGTGAAGGGGCGGGGCCGCGGTCCCGGGAAGGACGCGGCCATACAGAAGGGCGGGTCCGGGAGGAGGGGGGCGGGGCCGGGAGGGGCCTGGAGGAGGAGGGGGCGGGGCCGGGAGGAGGGGGCGGGGCCTGGATGAGGAGGGGGGCGGGGCCTGGAGGAGGAGGGGGCCCGAGAGGAGGGGGCGTGTCCGAGCGGAGGGGGCGGGGCCTGGAGGAGGAGGCGGGTCCGGGCGGAGGGGGCGGGGCCTGGAGGAGGGGCGGGGCCTGGAGGAGGGGTTGGGTCTGGCCTGGCTGATAAGGCGCAAACGCGGCGCCGTTCGGCCAGTCGGTTTGTTCTGGGACCGCGGCTGTTGTGAAGATGTCGGTGGAATTCGAGCTGTGCCCCGGGAGGGCGGTCGGCGGGGACCAGCCGTGTTTTATCATCGCTGAGATCGGCCAGAACCACCAGGGCAGTATGGACATCGCCAAACAGATGATCCGGATGGCCAAGGTAGCGCCTGGACCGTCCCGGGGCCGGGGCCGGGGCCCCCCCTCCCCACATCCTCCCGGCCGCTGGCTCATTCACTGTCATGGCCCGGTGTGGAGCAGGCGGAAGATCCCGGTGCTAGAGCAATGAAAACCAGTAGCTGGTCCACCCTCCCCCGGGGAGAGGGGGGCTCCCTCCCTCTGTCCCACAGTCTCCCCCCCTCTGTCCCACAGTCTCCCCCCCCCCCCCCCCCCCTGGGGAGAGGGGGGCTCCCTCCCTCTGTCCCACAGTCTCTCCCCCCCCCCCCCGGGGAGAGGGGGGCTCCCTCCCTCTGTCCCACAGTCTCCCCCCCCCCCCCGGGGAGAGGGGGGCTCCCTCCCTCTGTCCCACAGTCTCCCCCCCCCCCCCCCCCCCGGGGAGAGGGGGGCTCCCTCCCTCTGTCCCACAGTCTCCCCCCCCCCCCCCCCCCCCGGGGAGAGGGGGGCTCCCTCCCTCTGTCCCACAGTCTCCCCCCCCCCCCCCCCCCCCCCGGGGAGAGGGGGGCTCCCTCCCTCTGTCCCACAGTCTCCCCCCCCCCCCCCCCCGGGGAGAGGGGGGCTCCCTCCCTCTGTCCCACAGTCTCCCCCCCCCCCCCCCCCCCCGGGGAGAGGGGGGCTCCCTCCCTCTGTCCCACAGTCTCCCCCCTGGGGAGAGGGGGGCTCCCTCCCTCTGTCCCACAGTCTCCCCCCCGGGGAGAGGGGGGCTCCCTCCCTCTGTCCCACAGTCTCCCCCCCGGGGAGAGGGGGGCTCCCTCCCTCTGTCCCACAGTCTCCCCCCCGGGGAGAGGGGGGCTCCCTCCCTCTGTCCCACAGTCTTCCCCCCTCCCCCCGGGGAGAGGGGGGCTCCCTCCCTCTGTCCCACAGTCTTCCCCCCTCCCCCCGGGGAGAGGGGGGCTCCCTCCCTCTGTCCCACAGTCTCCCCCCCTCCCCTCCCCCGGGTACACTCCATGATCATGATGAAGTCCCTCGGGTGCTGCCTGAACTGCTGTGCTCTTCCAGCGCCACTCTCCTCCAGAGTCTGGTTTCTAGCATCTACAGTCATTGTTGATTTTTAACCCTCCTGTTTAACTCTGCCCACTCTGTGTGTTGTACACCCCCGTCCAACACCGGTATCTCCAAACCATGTTCCTGGGCTGATCCTCCAGAAGCTGCTGTCCCCAGGCCCCAGTGACCTGACCAGCTTTCCCACCACCCACCCTCCAACCCCACCTCCTGACCCTCTGAGGGGATTTATTCCTAACCTGACCACCAGGCCAGTGGAGGGTATATTAGAATGGTAGTTCAGAGTGCAGAAGCTGGAAATCTAGAATTAAATTGAAATGAGGGAGGTGGCCTGGTCAGGGAGGTTCTAGAAAATAAAATCACAAAAGTTTCAGAAAATGTTAAATACGTGAAGCCTTTTCAGTTGGGTGTAAAGAAAACACAAAAATCTGAAATGGGTCAGGAAAGATTAAATGATGCATTGATATTGGGATAAAGCCAAAGTATTGATGGGATGATTCTGCTGATGTAACTAGTTTTCAGATGTCTTTTTGGACAGATCACAATTGCCACAATGACTTGTATACTGTACCTTGTCACTAAATGTGGCAAGTGGAGTGCAAGTGAGAATTTTACACTGAAACACCAGGTGAATCAAAGTGTTGCCAGACAAGCTGACAGACATCTTTATGCAGCAAGATGACGACATCCAGGTTTGGGCTTTATAACTGACAAAACATTTTGTTCTATGGAAGTACCAGACAATAACCATTTCAAACAAGAACATCTAACAGAAAACATGCTGGTGGAATTCAGCAGGTCTGGCAACATCTGAGTTAATGTTGGGTCCAGTGATTCCAAATCTCAAGAGCAAATCTAATCAATGTCTCTTGATATTAATAACCTCTCGCTGCTGGATTCCAATGGTAACCTGGGGGTTACCATTGACCATAAACTGAAATAGATCAGCAATATTAGTACATTGGCCCTGAGAGCAGGGCAGAGAAAAAGAATCCTATAGCAAGTTCACTTACCTTCTGACTCACATTGCAGGTCCATCTACAAGGTACAAGTCAGGAGTTTTTGGAATACCATCCACTTAGCTGGATAGGTGCTGCTCCAACAGCATTCAGACTCTTAACCATTTAGAACCAAGCAGTCTGTTTGATTGTTACTCCACCAATCACCTTCAAGATTTGCTCCCTTCACCACGAGTGCATTGTATAGTGCAGCAGTGTGGAACATCAACAAATATACTGCAGTAACTCATTTAAAGGCTTTGTCAACAGCACCTTGAGAACTCCCATGTCTGAGTCTATCTTTGGTAAGTTGTACTGCAGCAAGCCAAGAAAGTAGCTCCTCTTTTTGAGGGCTGCTGCTGACAGCCATGTCCCACAAGACAATTTTTTAAACATTTGGAATGCATAACCATGACCATCTGACACGCAAGAGCAGTAAGTATGTAGGGACACCATGACCTGCAAGTTCCCCTCCATCTCTGTCCCTGTTCTGAACTGGATGTATGTCCTTGCTTCTTCAATGTTGGGTCAAATCCTGGAACTCCCTCTTTAACAGGATCATGACTGTCCTTACAGCAAGTGAACTGCAGTGAATCAGGAGCCTCCTTTGTTCATGCAGTGAGGGATGGGCAATAAATACTGCTCTAACCAGCAATGCCCACATTCCGTGTAGAATTTTAACACTTCCCTATTGGATAGGTTTGGTTCTGTTGATTTATTTTAAACAATGTTCTAAATTTTTTTTGATACAGGAAATATCAAGAAGAAATAGTGGTAGATCTTTCTTTTTTCCTAAAAGGTTTCAAGGTTTAGTTGGTTCATTTACAGACTTTAGTAAATGGACTTGGCTTCTCTAATAACCAGCGTCATTAATCATTTAAGTGAAGAATAAGTAATTGTAAATTTATGCTGCATTTGAGGTTTTTTTCATAGGAATGTGGTGCAGACTGTGCAAAGTTCCAAAAAAGTGAATTGGAATACAAGTTTAACACGAAAGCGTTAGAAAGGCCTTACAATTCTCCACACTCATGGGGACCCACATATGGAGATCACAAGCGCTACCTGGAGTTCAGTCATGAGCAATATAAGGAGCTCTCCAAATTTGCAGAAGAAGTTGGAATCTTTTTCACAGCATCTGGAATGGATGAGGTATATCCTGTTGTTTTCTTTTGCAAACTTGTTTTGCTCTGAGATTGAAGTACCCTATAATGACTGTGCAAAGTTGTTTACATGAATAGATTTTTATTACAAGATCTGGTAGAGATGGAGATTTCAGGTGATTGCAAATCTTTATTCACTGTAATCAGGTATCTAAATAATTGCCTAAAAAGGTTCCTGAAGGTCAAACCATATCTTTGCTGTCCTAGCTGTAACCATTGCATACTGACTACATGTGTTCACAAACTCAAGGTATCTTACACAGTTTTTGGCAGAATATTAAGCCCAGGATGGTTTTATTGCCTCCATTTCAGCTTACAACCTTGCTCCATAACCTGCACCCTTAATCGACAAAAATTTACCATCTGTCTTTTTTGGTTTTTTTTAAGAGACTCAAATCATTCTCCTTAGAGGAGAGTTCCAGGTTTTCAGCATATTTTATGAAGAGGTATCTTGTGACTTCACTGAACAATCTTACTGGAATTTAAAAATTAAGCCCCTGTTCTGATCTCTTCTGACCCAAGGAATTGGGACATATGAAGAGGAACTGTCAAATGGTTCAGTTCTTGATCATGAACACTGTCACAAGTTAAAGGACTGAAGTATTTCTCCAATCTGACTTGATGCTGTAATGTTTCCAATTCTGGTGGAGACCAGTTGCAGCTTGTGTACAGCAGAGGAGGACTCTGGCAATATTCTGGCTGTAATTTGTAGAAAAATACTAATGGGAACAAAACTTGTTCAAGAGCCCCATCTTGTTGTGGGGATATTGAGTGGGAGTAGTATGTAACAGAAGGTTGTGTAAAATTGATTTGGACCGAGTAGTGGGTAGTGTGCATGGCTACACCAATAAGAAGCATCTCCTGTTCCTGTTTTATTCAGTCGCCATCTATGACTGCGTTCCTTCTGGCTAACTCAATACCTTTTAACTTTTATGACTGAAGCTTTGTTTGAGTTAATGCCGTTTGAGCATTTTCTCAGTAGGCATAGACTGAGATTAAGATTTTTGAGGGAGGGGCAAGAAAGTGAGGAGAATTCGAGATGGAAAGGATACAGCCGAACATCTGGCTAGGTAGCAATGTTCAAATGGAAAAGAGTCAAACACTTACTGTAAATCTGTGCAGTGTTTAGGTGAGCTGTTCTTCTGTTTTGCAGATGGCTGTTGAATTTCTTCATGAATTGAATGTGCCTTTCTTCAAAGTTGGGTCTTTGGACACCAATAACTTCCCATATTTGGAAAAAGCTGCCAAGAAAGGTAAAACAACTCTGCAGAATTGTCACTGTTCAGTTTCCAGTCATACTGATTATTTCTCCTTCGGCAGGTCGTCCAATGGTGATCTCCAGTGGAATGCAGAGCATGGAAACTATGAGAAAAGTTTACAATACTGTCAAACCCATCAATAATAAGTTTTGCTTTCTCCAGTGCACCAGTGCATACCCACTGGAGCCAGAGGACACTCACCTCCGTGTCATCACTGTGAGTACCATGTTTAAACATTTCTCTCATTACGGCTGGTTTGTGTGCCTGGCTGTACTTTGGGCAAATCTCCCCACTTTCTGGGTTCACCAGTGTTTGTAGAATGTTGCAGCATAGATTGAGGCCATTCAGTCCCTGAGGTCTGTGCCAGCTGTTTGAAGGTGCTATCCCATTAGCCTTTGAATATAGGTTAGAGAGTATGTGATAGTCAGTCCTACAGCACAGACAGGTTCTTCAGCCCAAACTGGTCCACGCCCATCCACACTAATCCCATTCTCTGCACTTGGCCCATATCCTTCTAAACATTCCTGTGCATGTATTTATCCAAATGCCTTTTTAAATGTTAATGTATCTGCCTCAACCAACTTGGTTGGCAGCTCATTCCCTATGTGTAACACCCTCTGTGTAAAAGAAAAACATTGCTCCTCAGGTTCCCTTTTATTTGCTGTCTAGTCCATGATTCTTAAACTCTAGGAAAAAGACCCTGTCCGTGCACCTCAGATATAATACACTTCTATAAGATCCTCCCCTTGGTCTCCTACACTCTAAAGAGAAAGGTTCTAGTTTGTCTAACCTCTCCCTATAACTCAGACCTGTAAGTTCTGGCAACATCCATCAGAAAGGTCTCCAATCAATTTTACATAATGCTTCTCCTGCTATTCTCAACTCTCTACCTCACTGGCAAAATCCTGGCTGCTATTTGTCGAAGGGTACTGGTAAGTGAACACTAGTTACCGGAGATCCCCATCTTGTGATAATGACTGGTATGGAGCAGGGACTACCCTTGTACAGTAAGACTTCTGGCCACACTGGCAATTGGTAACAAAGACATTTTTTTATCTTTGACACACGTTTAGCTAATGTCAAATGGAACTGTTGTTCTGCAGACTGGTGCTATTTCTTTCTTCCTGCTTTCAGGAATACAAAAAAGAATTTCCAGATGTTCCAATAGGATACTCTGGCCATGAAACTGGGATTGCCATAAGCATAGCAGCAGTGGCAATGGGAGCTAAAGTTCTGGAACGCCACGTGACCATGGATAAAACCTGGAAGGGTAATGATCACCAAGCTTCACTGGAACCCAGTGAACTGCAGGAACTAGTTCGCTCGATCCGAATTGTAGAAAAAGCATTTGGATCTCCCATCAAGCGCTTGCTCCCATGTGAGATGGCCTGCCACAACAAGGTGGGTTACCTGTGAACAGTTTGTGGCAAACAATCTTAAATGAGTGTTTGAAATTTTATCTCTTTTCTGTACTTCATGTAAAGACAATGAAAAGAACAGGTAAAAGTTTAGATTGTTCAGCATGAATAACAGTGAATCTCATAGTGGTATAAACACATGAGAAGCTGCTCATTCCCAATGTTGAGTTTTTTTTTCTGATTTTAAGGTTTGGCTTAAACGAAGATTGCAAATCAAATACTTATTGAAAGAAATTGGCAAAACAATCCACAGGATTATAAGTTAGTTTGATCAGTACAGAATGTAGGGGACATGTTGCATTAAACAGTTGAAATTCTGTGTTTTTTTTTTAATTTGAGTTTTTCTAACTTGTTTATAGTTGGGCAAATCTGTCGTGGCCAAAGTGACTATTCCTGCAGGAACAAAACTGACTCTGGATATGATGACTGTGAAGGTGGCAGAACCTAAAGGCATTGAGCCGAATGACATCTATAAACTGGTGGGGAAGCAAGTTAACACCCAGATCAATATTGATGAAACAATTACATGTGACATGATTGCAAATTATGGCAAGAAGTGCTGAGTTTCTACAAAAATGGTACAAGAGCTGGACATCCTAGAGTTTTTAAATTTCCAATATCCAATATGTTTGGCTACATCCAATCATGCCTTTTAATTTATATTGAGCTTTTGATTGTGGGGGTGGGGAGGATGTTGTAGTTACACTTGTACAATTGCCTATCAAATCAGTGAAATTAAAACTGCTGTATCAGAGGGATGGTTATTTGAATAAAGATGGTGAAACTGGAGGAAAATGTGTAGTTTTGACCTCTGATCAGAACTATTCACATGAAAATAAAGCCATAATGTTTAATCTGTTTCTTTTGTAGACCAAACTGTTTGAAATAAATCAAAATAAACTGTCACAACCATTTAACAGTGTCATTTACAATCCACCATCTGTCGTGTAGACACTTACAAAATGTACATCACTCCTCCCTCAGCAATATTTGCTGCTTTCCTGTACAGAAGATAGCAGACTACTGAAATGAGGAAAAGCATTTGGTGGACACTGAGCAGGAGAGAAGAATAGTGCAGCCCAGAACCAAATAAAGGGAAAAAAGAGGAGTGGGATTTTGAAAGTGCAGTAAGTGAGCTAACCAGGAAACTGATCTCGGTGATGGGAAAAGGCCTAACTGAGAGTACAGCAAGAGATAATAAGGCATAATGAGTCATAGCATCCTTTAGTATTTATTTGCTAACAGCTAAGTAGGAAGGGTAGTTAAGAACAGCTGGATACTGTAAACAAGGAGAAAGTGAGACTGGAGATGAGAGTCCAAATGTTTGATGTTGGTCAGGCAGTAGCTGAGGATCAGGTAAGTTGACATTCTAAGCTTAAGCTCTTCTTCATTCCAGTCACCATTTACCTTTTGACACTTTAACTGATCACCACATCTCCATTAGCAAGTCTAAGCACTTGTAACTATTGTACGTGATCAGTTAGTGCTAGTTGAGCGGTATTTGCCATTTTCATGTAATTTGCCTCTGTTTGTGAACACATTGCAGAAATAGATCAGGTTTGAACTAGGATTTAAACATGAATGGTGCAAGACGGATTTGCCCAACTCTAACTGAGGAGGAGGCAATTCAACCCCAGCAGTCTGCTTCACTATTTTACAATCATGGCTGATCTCAACTCCACTTTCCTGCCAGTTTGTCATAACCCTTTCCATGTTGCCAATTACAAATCTGTCTATTTCCTCCTCCAAATTATTCAATGTCCCTGCACCCACTGCTTTCTGGGGAAGTCAATTCTACAGTTCCCTGAGAGAAATAATTTCTCCTCATTTGTTTGAACTCTGCCACCTCTTATTCTAAGATTATGATATTTCATTATAGAGGAACTATCCTTTCTACGTTTACTTTGTCAATCCCTTTAGTATCTTGTATACCTCAACTAGATCTTTTTACATTCTTCTAAGCTCCAGAGAGTATAAGTACAAATTGAACAAATGGCTGTGGTTTTGGTGTTTAGACACATAACTCTCCCAAAGTTATTTCTATTTCTCCTACTCCTGATCTGCCACCTAATGTTAGCTTTGTTATGGAACTGGTTTTAATATTCATTCAAGAACACCAAATTGGCATGTAGGGCAATGGGGACTTGATAATGAAACATCAGTGGAGGAAAGGTTTAACTCTATCTCCAAACATTTAAATCATGGAGCAGCGTAACTTTAAAACCTCTGGTACATGGTTTCTGTGGTCATGAGTTTTACACTTTTCATTTAACGACAACTTGAGCTTTCTGAAGGAGGAGAGAGCAGGTAAGAGGGGAACAAGGAAAAGAACAACTGAGCACAAAAATTAATTGTAAGACTGTGGAATATGTAATGTAATGAATCAGTCTCTGTTTTTAACATAACTTACCCTACAGGAACTTGAATATTATAGAGTCCTACGGCATGGAGACAGGCCCTTTGGCCCAAACCAGTCAATACCAATCAAAATGTCTGTCCACACTCACCCTATTTCCCTGCACTTGGCCCATATCCTTCTAATCCTTTCCTGTCCATGTATTTGTCCAAAAGCCTATGAAGTGGTGTTAATGTACCAGCCTCAATACTTGTGCTGGCAGCTCATTCCATTGTATACCATTCTCTGTGTAAAATAGTTGCCCCTCAGGTTCCCTTTTATTCTTTCCCCTCTCACCTTAAGCAGATGCCCTCTAGTTCTCAATTCTCCAGCATTGGAAAAAAGACTGCATTCATCCGATCCATGCCTCTCATGACCTTATAGAAGGGTATAAGATTCCCCCTCAGTGTCCTATGATCTAAAAAAGAAAGTCCTAGCTTGTCCAACTTCTCCCTATAAACTCAGACTGTCATGTCATAGAGATGTTCAGCACGGAGACAGACCCTTCGGTCCAACTTGTCCATGCCACCCAGATAACCCAACCTGATCTAGTCCCAACTGCAAGCACCCAGCCCAAATCCCTCCAAACCCTTCCTATTCATATACCCATCTAGATGCCTTTTAAATGTTGCAATTGTACCAGCCTCCACCATTTCCTCTGGCAGCTCATGCCACACACGCACCATGCTCTGCGTGAAAAAGTTGCCCCTTAGGTCTCTTTTATATCTTTCCCCTCTCATCCTAAACCCTATGCCCTCTAGTTCTGGACTCGCCCTTCGCAGGGAAAAGACCTTCTCTAGTTACCCTATCCATGCCCCTCACAATTTTATAACCCTCTATAAGGTCACCCCTCAGCCTCCAACGCTCCAGGAAAAGCAGTCCCAGCCTGTTCAGCCTCTCCCTGTAGCTCAAATCCTCTAACCCTGGCAACATCCTTGTAAATCTTTTCTGGTCAGCCTTCCTGGTCATTTCATCAAAGAACTCCCAACAAATTTGTGAGGCATGATCTCTCATGCACAAAGCCATGTTGACTATTCCTAATCAAAACCTGTCTTTCCAAATGCATGTATATCTTACATCAGAATCTTCTCAAGTAACTTACCCACCACAGATGTTAGCCCAACTGGTCTATAGTTCTCAGGCTTTTCTTTGCAGCCCTTCTTTAACAAGGGCACAAATTTGCACTACTCTCCAGACTTCCAGGACCTCACCCAGAGCTAATAATGATGCAAAAATGTCAGCCAGGACCCTGGCAATTTCTTCTCTAGCCTCCTGCAGTGTTCTTCGATATATCTGGTCAGAACCAGGAGATATATCCACCGTCAGTCATTCCAATACATCCAAAACCTCTTCTACTGTGATATGGACTTTCCCCAAGATATCACCACTAACTTCCCCAAGTTCCCACGTCTTCCTCCATGGTAAACACAGAGGAAAAATATTCATTAAGGACCTCACCCATCTCCTGCAGTTCTACACATACATGTGCATTTTGGACCTTGAGGAGCCCTATTCCTCTCTAGTTCCTTTAATATATTTAAAGTACCTCTTTGGACTCACCCTAATCTTCTCAGCCAAGGCTATCTCGTTCCCCCTTTTCGCCCTTCTTCAGTAAACTCCTGTATCCCCCGTATAACTCCAGGAATTCCCTTGATCCCAGCTGCCTGTACCTGAGCCATGCCTCCTTTTATCTGGTCAAAGCCTCAATATCTCTTGTCATCCAGGGTTCCTTATTCCATTCAACCTTGCTTTTCAACCTCACAGGAACATATAGACCTTGAACTCTAGCTATCTCACATTGAAAGGGGTCCCTTTGCCTGCAAACAAACTACTCCAACCCCTCCAAGCTCCTGTCTAATTCCATTAAAATTCACCTTGCTCCAATTTAGAACTTGTTTGTCCGTCTTCTTAACTATTTAAAATTAATAGAACTATGGTCACTGGTCCCAAAGTGCTCCCCCACTGTCAACTCCGTTACCTGTCCTGCCCTATTTCCCAAGAGTAGATCGAGTTTTGTCCCGTCCCAAGTAGGACCCTCTATACATTGCTTGAGGAAACGTTCCTGTATGCACTTAACAAATGTTCATTTGAGAATTTCAATGATTCATCAGACTTTGAGTGAAGGCCTTTCTCCTTCTCTGCATTCTGATTTGAAAGAGTTCATTCTTGGGATGTTAACATCTCTGGTCAGGTCTGCATTTATTGTCTATCCCTAATTGACCTGTGGGCAGTTAAAAATAAGCCACATTGCTGTGGGTCTGGAGTCACATGTTGGCCAGACCAGGTAAGGATGGCAGTTTCCTTCCCTAAAGGACACTAAATGGCTTCCACCTCATTCTGAGACTCCCTAGCTTTCAGATAGTCTCCCAGCATCTGCACTGGGAGATGTAAGACCTTTATCCACTACTTAACAGTTTTACTGGTTGGATTTTTACTATTGATGCAAGTATGTCAAAATGGGAAATTTCTTGACTTGCCAGATGACTTTTGTTTTAAGCTTCCCCATTACATTTGCTCTGGCAATGCAGGGGTGGAGCATAGTCACTTACCCCAGAAGCATATTGTAGAGAGCCATGGAGGTGGACACGCGCCAAGATGGATGGTTAGAAAACACACCTCAGTTTTGTGGAACTGAGCCTAACAATCCCCATGTCCCTTCCTTTTCCTCAATGCACCCTATTGTTCCTAGAACATGCAGATAGTAGAAAATTACAGCACAGTACAGCCCCTTTGGCCCTCGATGTTGTGCCAACCTGTGAAACCAATCTGAAGCCCATCTAACCTACACCACTCCATTATTGTCCGTATGTCCATCCAATGACCATATAAATGCCCTTAAAGCTGGTGAGTGTACTACTGTTGCAGCCAGTGCATTCCACGTCCCTACTACTCTCTGAGTAAAGAAACTACCTCAGACATCTGTCCTATATCTGTCACCCCTCAGCTTAAAGCTATGTCCCCTCGTGCTAGCCATCACCATCTGAGGATAAAGGTTCTCACTGTCCACTCTATCTAACCCTCTGATTATCGTATATATCTCAATTAAGTCATCTCTCAACCTTCTTCTCTTGAACGAAAACAGCCTCAAGTCCCTCAGCCTTTCCTCGTAAGACCTTACCAGGCAACATCCTAGTAAATCTCCTCTGAACCTTTTCCAAAGCTTCCACATCCTTCCTATAATATGGTGACCAGAACTGTACACAATACTCCAAGTGCGGCCATACCAGAGTTTTGTACAACTGCAGCATGACCTCTGGCTCTGAAACGCAATCCCTCTACCAATAAAAGCTAACACACAGTATACCTTCTTACAACCATATCAACCTGGATGGCAAGTTTCAGGGATCTATGTACATGGACTTTGAGCTCTCTCTGCTCATCTACAAGAATCTTACCATTAGTTCAATACTCTGCGTTCCTGTTACTCCTTCCAAAGTGAATCGCCTCATACTTTTCTGCATTAAACTACATTTTCCACTTCTCAGCCCAGCTCTGCAGCTTATCTATTCCCTCTGTAACCTACAGCATCCTTCAGCACTATTCACAACTCTACCGACCTTAGTGTCATCTGCAAATTTACTAACCCATCCTTGTATGCTCATCTCCAGATCATTTATAAAAATGACAAACAGCAGTGGCGCCAAAATAGATCCTTATGACACATCACTGGTAACTGAGCTCCAGAATGAACATTTCCCATCAATCATCACCCTCTGTCTTGTTTCAGCCAGCCAATCTCTGATCCAAACCGCTAAATCACCTTCAATCCCGAAACTCCTTATTTTTTGCAATAGCCTATGTGGGGAACCTTATCAAACGCCTTACTGAAATGCATATACACCACATCCACCGCTTTACCCTCATCCACCTGTTTGGTCACATTCTCAAAGAACTCATTAAGGTTTGTGAGGCATGACCTACCCTTCACAAAACAGTGCTGACTATCCCTAATCAACTTATTCCTCTCTATGTGATTATAAATCCTATCTCTTATAACCTATCCATCACTTTACCTACAACCGAAGTAAGGCTCACTGGTCTATAATTACCAGGGTTGTCTCTAATCCCCTCCTTGAACGAGGGAGCAACCCTGCGTATCTTCCAGTCTTCCAGCATTATTCTTGTAGACAATGATGATATAAAGATCAAAGCCAAAGGCTCCGCAATCTCCTTCCTGGCTTCCCAGAGAATACTAGGATAGATCCTATCTGGGCCAGGGGACTTATCTATTTTCACACTTTTCAGAATTGCTAACACCTACTCCTTGCGAACCTCAATCCTATCTTAATTCCTGATGGAGGGCTTTTGCCCAAAATGTTGATTCCCGTGCTCCTTGGCTGCTGCCTGATCTGCTGTGTTTTTCCAGCATCATACTCCCGACTCTAATCTCCAGCATTTGCAGTCTTCACTTTCACTCAATCCCATCTAGTCTAGTAGCCTGCATCTCAGTATTCTCCTTGACAACATTGTCTTTTTCTAGTGTGAATACTGATGAAAAGTATTCATTTAACACTTCCCCTATCTCCTCTGACTCCACGCACAACTTCCCACTACTATGCTTGATTGGCCCTAATCTTACTCTCGTCGTTCTTATATTCCTGGTATAACTATAGAAAGGCTTAGAGTTTTCCTTGATCCTATCTGCCAACGACGTATCATGTCCCCTCCTGGCTCTTCTTAGCTCTCTCTTTAGTTCTTTCCTGAATAACTTGTAACTCTAACTGAGCTTTCACGTCTCATCCTTACATAAGTCTTCTTCTTCCTCTTGACAAGCGATTCAATTTCTTTAGTAAACCACGGCTCCATCACTCGACCACATCCTCTCTGCCTGACAGGTACATACTTATCGAGGACACACAGTAGCTGTTCCTTTAATAAGCTCCACATTTCTATTGTGCCCGTCCCCTGCCCATCCTTCCCCATCCTGTACATCATGAATCTTGCCTAATCGCATCATAATTGCCTTTCCCACAGCTGTAACTGTTACCCTGCGGTATACACCTATCCCTTTCATCATTAAAGTAAACATAACCGAATTGTGTTCACTATCACTAAAGTGCTCATCTACCTCCAAATCTAACAAATCAAATTCCTGTGCCTTTTCTGTAACCATCTACTGCATAGCCATCATGGGAAAATCTCAGGAACAGTGTGGAGATTGGGCTGGCAGAGGTATAAAACTTCTTACAGTCTAATACCCTTCTCCCACAAGATACAGGGATAAACAAATCCATGAAAACTCATTGAAAAAGATAATTTAAAATCTTTCAATTCTAAAAAGAAACAATTCAGTAAGCACATTAAATACAACTAATACATTTCACATCAAAATGTGAAAGCAGCATTCCCCTTGGTGTGGAGTGTTTTGAAGCTTTTGATACAAGCCAACAATTGATACTTATCGCCTTGGAAATATCAGCAATGAACTCTACTGAAACTGAGGAAATAGATTATAACTTTTAACAAAATTAATCTCCAGATGTCTAGCAGTCCAACTTTGACCATCAACTTCAGACTGTATATTAATTTTTTTTAAACAACTGGTGATGTAAAGAACTTCAGGGCATGACACTTGTACAGACTTTATCCACCTTTCATATGTATTTATGTTTAATCCATGAATTTGTGTCCTTCATGCTGGGTCAACAGTGAAATGGTCTGTTTGAACACAGCACTCTAAGGATTCTGGGTAACCCAAGATGGAGGATCCAAAAAATTGTGTCAGTAAGAGCTGCAACATTTTTGTGATTTTTTTTCAGCATAGGAGCTGATTTCCTCAAGTTCTAGGAGCAGTAATTGCTGTTTTATAAGCTGTTGCATTGTTTTGGAATTTTCGGGAAAAAAGATCAAAACAACAGCACTTTAAAAAGTAAGACAGACAAAGGGCAGTGACCATATGGGTAGTGATTTATATGGTGAAAGAAACATACACTGCTGTCTGACCCAGCAGTAATCTGCACAGCTGCTGCCTTTACTGTCTGGTTTCAAGTATATCTGGACATCGGAGTTTGTTCTAAGAAAAATAAACAAAATTCACCGTTGACCTTTGAGAAATGTGTGTGAGTGAACTATCAGTGGGGGAGCATCTAGTGGCTTTTTAAAGTATAACCTTACTTTTGGATGTAGGTTTGCTCGCTGAGCTGAAAGGTTCATTTTCAGACGTTTCGTTACCTTACTAGGTACTGGACCTCATGCAAAGCAATGCTGAAAATTTCTATTTATATGTTTGGGTTTCTTTGGGTTGGTGATGTCATTTCCTTTGGTGATGTTATTTCTTGTGATGAAGTCACTTCCTGTTTCTTTTCTCAGGGGGTGGTTTTTGGGGGTCTAACTCGATGTGTTTGTTGATAGAGTTCCAGTTGGAATGTCATGCTTATAGGAATTTTTTTGTGTATCTTTGTGTAGATAAATTAATGGGACAAATCATTGTGAATGATTATGATGTGGCTGGCATTACAGAGACATGGTTGCAGGGGGTTCAGGACTGGCAGATTAATATCCAAGGATTTACAATTTATCGAAAAGACAGGGAGGTGGGCAGAGGGGGCGTGGCTGACCTGTTAGTTAAGAATGAAATTAAATCTATGGCACTGAATGACATAGGGTCAGATGGTATGGAGTGTGTGTGTGTGGAGTTGAGGAACCACAAAGGCAATAAAACCATAATGGGAGTTATCTACAGACTTACTAACAGTGGGCAGGACCAGGGGCGCAAGATGTACTGGGAAAGAGATGTTTCATGTCAGAAAGGCAAGGTCATGGTGATCGTGGGGGACTTCAATATGCAGGTGTACTGGGTGAATAACGTTGCCAGTGGATCCAAAGTAAGGGAATTCATGGAATGCTAATAGGATGGCTTTTTGGAGCAGCTTATGATGGAGCCACAAGGGAGGGGCTATTCTGGACTTAGTGCTATGTAAGGACCCAAACTTTATAAAAGATCTTAAAGTAAGGGAACACTTAGGAGACAGCGATCATAATATGGTAGGGTTCAGTCTGCAGTTTGAAAGAGAGAAGGCAAAATCGGATGCAATGGTGTTGCAGTTAAATAAAAGTAATTACAGGGGCATGAGAGAGGAACTGATAAAAATCAACTGGAAGCAGAGCCAGGTGGGGAAGACAGTAGAGCAACAATGGCAGGAGTTTCTGGGTGTAATTGTGAACACAATGCAGAGGCTCATCCCAAAGAAAAGAAAGATTATCCAGAGAGGGGCATTAGACAGCCATGGCTGAGTAAGGAAGTCAGGAAATGTATCAAAGAAAAAGATTCAGCCGATAAAGTGGCCAAGAGCACTGGGAAATCAGAAGATTGGGAAGGCTACAAAAACAAACAGAGGATAACAAAGAGAGAAATAAGGAAGGAGAGAGTCAAATATGAACGTAGGCTAGCCAGTAACATTAGAAAGGATAGTAAAAGTTTCTTTCAATACATAAGAAACAAACAAGGGGCAAAAGTAGACATTGGGCCACTCCAAAATGATGCAGGAAGGCTAGTGATGGGAGATAAGGAAATAGCTGAAGAACTTAATAAATACTTTGTGTCAGTCTTCACAGTGGAAGACATGAGTCATAGCCCAACAATTAAGGAGAGTGGGGGGCAGAGAGATTGATAAATTCTTGATCTCACAAGAAATTAAGGGATACAGGGAGAGTGTGGCTAAGTGGAGTTGAAATGCCCATCAGACGTGATTGAAAGGCGGAGTGGACTTGATGGGCCGAATGGCCTTAGTTCTACCCCTATGTTTTATGGTCTTATTGTCTTTAAACAGATTGATGAAGGTAGAGCAGTAGATGTGATGTACATGGATATTAGCAAGGCATCTGATAAGGTTCCCCATGGTTGGCTCATTCAGAAAGTAAGAAGAAATTTGACTGTCTAGAATTGGCTGGCCCATTGAAGACAGGGGGTGGTGGTAGATGGAAAGTATTCAACCTGGAGCTCGGTGACCAGTGGTGTTCCCCAGGGATCAGTTCTGGGACCTCTGCTCTTTGTGATTTTTTATAAATAACTTGGATGAGGAAGTACAAGGGTGGGTCAGTAAGTTTGTCGATGACAAAACGATTGGTGGAGTTGTGGATAGTGTGGAGGGCTGGAGGGCTGTTGTAGGTTGCAACAAAACTCTAACAGGATGCAGAACTGAGGTGAACACAGTACAGCAGGTCATTGTAAACATTGGAAATAATGATTTAGGAAGTGAAAAGGATGAGATTCTGATGAGAGAATATAGGAAGTTAGACAGGAATTTAAAAAGGAAGTCCTCAAGAGTTGTGATATCTGGATTACCTCCCGGCGTTGCGAGCTCTTGAAGATAGGAATACCAGGATACAACAGATGAATGCGGGTTGAGGAGCTGGTGCAGGGGAGAAGGATTCACATTTTTGATCATTGGAATTTCTTCTGGGGTAGAAGTGACCTGTACAAGAAGGATGGATTGCACCTGAGTTGGAAGGGGTCTAATATACTGGCAGGGAGATTTGCTGAGCTGCTCAGGAGGATTTAAACTAGTAAGGAGTGGGGTGGGAGTGGGACCCAGAGAGATAGTGAGGAAAGAGATCAATCTAAGACTGGTACAGTTGGGAAAAGGAACAAGTTAGTCAGGGCAGGTAGGGACAAAGCAGAGAACAAGGTAGGACTGATAAATTAAACTGCATTAATTTCAATGCAAGAGGCCTAACAGGGAAGGCAGATGAACTCAGGGAATGTTTAGGAACATGGGACTGGGATATCATTGCAATTACAGAAACATGGCTCAGGGATGGACAGGACTGGCAGCTTAATGTTCCAGGGTATAGAGGCTATAGTAAGAATCGAAAGAGGAGCAAGAGAGGAGGGGGTGTTTTTGATTAAGGACAACATTATGACTGTACTGAGGGAGGATATTCCTGGGAATATGTCCAAGGAAGTTATTTGGGTGGAACTGAAAAATAAGAAAGGGATAATCACCTTATTGGGATTATATTATAGACCCCCTAATAGTCACCATGAAATTGAGAAACAATTGTAAGGAAATCTCAGTTATCTGTTAGAATATAAGGGTGGTTATGGTCGTGGATTTTAACTTTCCAAACATAGACTGGAACTGCCATAGTCTTAAGGGTTTAGATGAAGAGGAATTTGTTAAGTGTATACAAGAAAATTTTCTGATTCAATATATGGATGTACATACTAGAGAAGGTGCAAAACTTGACCTACTCTTGGGAAATAAGGCAGGGCAGGTGACTGAGGTGTCAGTGGGGGAGCACTTTGGGGCCAGCGACCATAATTCTATTAGATTTTAAATAGATATGGAAAAGGATAGACCGGATCTAAAAGTTAAAGTTCTAAACTGGAGGAATTTTGATGGTGTTAGGAAAGAACTCTCAACAGTTGATTGGGGACAGATGTTCACAGGTAAAGGGATGGCTGGAAAATGGGAAGCCTTCAGAAATGAGATAATGAGAATCCAGAGAAAGTATATTCTGTCAGGGTGAAAGGGAAAGGCTGGTAGATGTAGGAAATGCTGGATGGCTAAAGAAATTAAGGGTTTAGTTGAGAAAAAGGAGGAAGCTTATGTCAGGTATAGACAGGATAGATCGAGTGATTCTAGTATAAGGGCAGTAGGAGTATACTTAAGAGGGAAATCAGGAGGGCAAAAAGGGGATATGAGATATATTGGGCAAATCGGGTTAAGGAGAATCCAAAGCGTTTTTACAAATACATTAAGGACAACAGGATAAGCAGGGTGCAAGTAGGGTCCCTTAAAGATTAGCAAGGCAGCCTATGCTTGGAGCCGCAGAAAATGGGAGAGATACAAAATGAATATTTTGCATGAGTGTTTACTGTGGAGAAGGATATGGAAGACAGAAAAAATGGGGAAATAAATACTGACTTCTTGAAAAATGTCCATATTACAGAAAGGGAGGTGTTGGACATCTTAAAACACATAAAAGTGGATAAATCCCCAGGACCTGATCAGGTGTACCCAAGAACTCTATGGGAAGCTAGAGAAGTGATTGCTGGGCCTCTTGCTGAGATATTTGTATCATCGATAGTCACAGGTGAGATGCTGGAAGACTGGAGGTTGGCAAACGTGGTGCCACTGTTTAAGAAGGGTGGTAAGGACAAGCCAGGGAACTATACACCAGTGAGCCTGACTTCAGTGGTGGGCAAGTTGTTGGAGGGAATCCTGAGGGACAGGATGTACATGTATTTGGAAAGGCAAGAACTGATTAGGGATAGTCAACATGGTGTATATGGGAAATCATATCTCATAAACTTAACTGAGTTTTTTTGAAGAAGTAATGAATAGGATTGATGAGGGCAGAGCAGTGAATGTGATCAAAATGGACTTCAATAAGGCGTTCGACAAGGTTCCCCATGAGAGACTAGTTAGCAAGCTTAGATCTCATGGAATAAAGGGAGAAATACCCATTTGGATACAGAACTGGCTCAAGGGTAGAAGACAGAGGGTGATGGTTGAGCGTTGCTTTTCAGACTGGAGGCCTGTGACCAGTGGAGTGCCACAAGGATAGGTGCTAGGTCCACTATTTTTCATCATTTACATAAATGATTTGGATGTGAACATAAGAGGTACAGTTAGTAAGTTTTGAGATGACACCATTGGAGGTGTAGTGGATAGCGAAGAAGGTTACCTTAGTGTAAAATGGGATCTTGACCAGATGGGCCAATGAGCCAAGGAGTGGCAGATGGAGTTTAATTTAGATAAATGTGAAGTGCTGCATTTTGGAAAGGCAAATGAGGGCAGAATTAATACACTTAAAGTCCTGGGCAATGCTACTGAACAAAGAGATCTTCAAGTGCAGGTTCATATCTCCTTGAAAGTGAAGTCTCAGGTAGATAGGATAGTGAAGAAGATGTTTGGTATGTTTTCCTTTATTGGTCAGAGTATTGAGTACAGGAGTTGGGAGGTCATCTTGCGGCTGTACAGGACATTAGGCCACTTTTGGAACACTGTGTACAATTCTGGTCTCCTTCCTATCGGAAGGATGTTGTGAAACTTGAAAGGGTTCAGAAAAGATATTGCCAGCGTTGGAGGGTTTGAGCTATAGGGAGAGGCTGATTACTGTTTCCCTGGATACTGAGGGGTGGAGGCTGAGGGGTGACCTTACAGAAGTTCATAAAACCATGAGGAGCGTGGGTAGGGTAAATAGTCAAAGTATTTTCCCTGGGATGAGGAGTGCAGAACTGAGGGCATAGATTTAGGGTCAGAGGGGAAAAATTTAAAAGGGATCTGAGGGGCAACGTTTTTACGCAGAGCATGGTGTGTGTATGGAATGAGCTGCCAGAGGAAGTGGTGGAGCCTGGTACAATGACAACATTTAAAAGGCATCTGGATGGGTATATGAATAGGAAGGGTTTAGAGGAAAATGGGCCGGGTGCTGGCAAATACGACTAGATTTATTTCGGATATCTGGTCGGTGTGGATGAGTTGGGCTGAAGGGCCTGTTTCTGTGCTGTACATCTCTGTGACTAATTCCAAAAGCTGTATTAAGGTATATTTCCAGCCTGTGATTCATACCCTGCTCCCTTCTGGCTGTCAGCAAAAATGGGCTCAATAAAACCATAGAACGGCCACTCAGTCCATTTTGTCTACTCTGCCATTAAATGAGATCATGTCTGAACTGATAATTCTCAACTCCACTTTCCTGCCTTTTCCCATAAAACCTACATTTTGTTACTGATTAAAAATCTGTCTCTCTCAGCCTTTAATATACTTAATGACCCAGCCTCGGCAGCTGTCTGCAGTAAAGAATTCCACAGAGTCACTACCGTCTGAGAGGAGAAGGTCCTCCTCATCTTTATCTTAACTTGGCAATCCCTTACTTTGGAATCATGCCCTCTGGTCCAAGGGAAACATAGAAACTGGCAGCAAGCCTAGACCATACAGCCATTTAATACAACCAGGCCTGGACCATACAGTCATTTAATACACTCATGGCTGATCTCATCTTGATCTCAACTCCATTTTCCTGCCTGTTTTCCATAATCTAGTACTCATTTAAAATCTGTCTATCCCCTCCTGAAATGTGTTTAGTGTCCCAGTGTCTACCATACCACAGATTCATGACTATCTATCACTTCTGTTTTAAATCTTCCATCTGTTGTGGTTCTGTTCGCCGAGCTGGGAATTTGTGTTGCAGACGTTTTGTCCCCTGTCTAGGTGACATCCTCAGTGCTTGGGAGCCTCCTGTGAAGCGCTTCTGTGATGTTTCCTCCGGCATTTATAGTGATGTGTATCTGCCGCTTCTGGTTGTCAGTTCCAGCTGTCCGCTGTAGTGGCCGGTATATTGGGTCCAGGTTGATGTGCTTATTGATTGAATCTGTGGATGAGTGCCATGTCTCGAGGAATTCCCTGGCTGTTCTCTGTTTGGCTTGTCCTATAATAGTAGTGCTGTCCCAGTCGAACTCATGTTGCTTGTCATCTGCGTGTGTGGCTACTAAGGATAGCTGGTCGTGTCGTTTCGTGGCTAGTTGGTGTTCATGGATGCGGATCGTTAGCTGTCTTCCTGTTTGTCCTATGTAGTGTTTTGTGCAGTCCTTGCATGGGACTTTATACACTACGTTGGTTTTGCTCATGCTGGATATTGGGCCCTTTGTCCTGGTGAGTTGTTGTCTGAGAGTGGCTGTTGGTTTGTGTGCTGTTATGAGTCCTAGTGGTCGCAGTAGTCTGGCTGTCAGTTCAGATACACAGCATCAACAAAACCAATGTAGTGTACAAAATCCCATGCAAGGACTGCACAAAACACTACATAACGATCCGCATCCATGAACACCAACTAGCCACGAAACGACATGACCAGCTATCCTTAGTAGCCACACACGCCGATGACAAGCAACATGAGTTTGACTGGGACAACACTACTATTATAGGGCAAGGAGAATCGATGTTTCGGGCATGAGCCCTTCCCGAAACGTTGATTCTCCTGCTGCTTGAATGCTGCCTGACTTGCTAAGCTTTTCAAGCAACACATTTTCAGCTCTGATCTCCAGCATCTGCAGCCCTCACTTTCTCCTATTACAGGACAAGCCAAACAGAGAACAGCCAGGGAATTCCTAGAGGCATGGCACTGATCCACAGATTCAATCAATAAGCACATCAACCTGGACCTAATATACCGGCCACTGCAGCGGACAGCTGGAACTGACAACCGGAAGCGGCAGAGACAAATCACTATAAATGCCGGAGGAAAGATCACAGAAGCGCTTCACAGGAGGCTCCCAAACACTGAGGATGTCACCTAGACAGGGGACGAAATGTCTGCAACACTTTTATCTTAGCCTGCTTGGCACACCCTCCTCATTCCTGAAGAAGGGCTTATGCCCGAAACGTCGATTCTCCTTCTCCTTTGATGCTGCCTGACCTGCTGCGCTTTTCCAGCAACACATTTTTAAGCATCCTCTCAGGGTTCAATATTGACTTGAACTACTTTCTTCCGATTTATCCATTTGAATCAGAGTCCTGGCGAATCACACAACTAAAGCTATAAATAAGGCTTTATACTAAATAGTGGGGGGTTGGAGTAGGTTCGGTTACATGGAGCTGTAAGCAGCAGGTAGGAGTGCAGGTTAGTGATGACTGAATGTTACACCAAAATGAAACGAAGGGACAGGTGTGTGAACCAAGAAATCGGTACAAGAAATTGTACAAGGATACAGAAAATTGATAACAGGTTAAACTTAAATGTTTTGTTTCAGAATGGAATAAAATTAACGAGCTAACAGTGCAAATAGTGACCAATAGGTATGATTTGTGTACACTTCAGGTTAAGACAAAACTTTGATCAAGAGGGAAATCAGGATTTACAGGGCAAGGGCAGGAAAGTGGACATGAGGAACATCAGACCAGCCATGATCCCATTGAATGGTGGAGCAGGCTCATGAAGACAAACCTGTTTTGTTCCGATTTTGTTTTTTGTCCATGTTTGATCCAAGGCTGTAATGAGGTCTGGAGCTGAGTGGTCCTGGGCATCACTGAGCTGTTGCTGAGAAGATGCTGCTTGACAGCACGGTAGATGATACCTTCCATTACTTTACTGATGATCGAGAGTAGACTAAGAGGGTGGTAATTAGTCAGGTTGGATTTGTCCTGCTTTTTTGTGTGGAGGACTTACCTGGGCAATTTTCCACATTGTTGGGTAGAAGCCAGTGCTGCAATTGTAAATGGAACAGCTTGTCTTGGGGAGTGGCAACTTCTGGAGCAGAAATCATCAGTACTATTGCAAGAATGTTGTCAGGGTCCACAGCCTTTGCAGTATCCAGTGTCTCCAACAGTTTTTGATATTATATGGAGTGAATCAAATTGGCTGAAAACTGTAGCTGTGATGCTGGGGACCAGTGGAGGAGGACAAGATGGATCATCCACTCGGTATTTCTGTCTGAAGGTTACTGTGAAAGCGTCAGCCTTATCTTTTGCACTGATGTGCTGGGCTCTTCCATCATTACGGATGGAGATATTTGTGGAGCCTCCTCCAATGAGTTGTTTAATTGTCCACCACCATTCATGATTGGATGTGGCAGGACTGCAGGGCTTAGATCTGATCTGCTCGTTGTGGGATCGCTTAGCTCTATCACTTGGTGCTTATGCTGTTTGGTGGCTTCACCAGGTTGATACCCCATCATCAGGTATGCTTGTTCTGCTCCTGGCGAGCCCTCCTGTACTCTTCATTGAGCCAGGGTTGATCCCCTAGCTTGATAGTAAAGGGTGAGTAGGTGTTTCTGCTATTGACATTTCCAATGCCTAGGTCCATTCAGTTTAATTTCTTTGATACTTCATAGAGATTGATACATGGTGCTTGCTAGGCCCTTTCAGAGTTTAGACTCAAGCATGTTGTTGTTGGTCTGGTGTCACTTGTAGGACAGACTAGGTAACGATGGAAGATTTCCTCCCTGAAACACATGAGTGAACCAGATTGGGATGTAGGCATCACTGAAGAGCCATTTATCACCCATCCCTAAATGCCCACAGGGCAGTTAAGAGTCAACCATATTGCTGTGGGTCTGGAGTCACCTAAAGGCCAGAACAATAAGTCAGTGGATTTCCTTCCCCGAAGGGCATTAGTGAACCAGATGGGTTTCCATGATCATCAGTGGATCTTTAATTCTAGGTATTTTATTGAATTCAAATTTCACCATCTGTCCATGTCCCCAGAACATTAATTGAGTTTCTGAATTAATAGTGCCATTGGACCATCCTTCCCCCTATACAAAATAGATTTCATTCATTTTTATATCTTTTGAAATGCTAAATGGATGAAAATTTGTGTATACCTGCCTTATACTCAAGATATCTCAGAACCATATTGTTTGAAAAATAAATCTGAGATTGAGAGTATTCTGAATCCAGCAGAATGGCCAGTATATTACCAGTCTCTAACTATGTGACTGGTAAAACTGATTGTACTGGTAGTGGAGAAAAAACCTAATCATTTTGATAGATAATTAGTTTGTTATATATACATATGCATTCATATTTTTAAAAATAAATTCAAATACTAACTTTTAACCTGAACAATACATTTCTTTTTGGATAGACATTAATATGTAATGAGCAGACATTGCTATCTGCAGGAATAAACAAAGATATAACATCGCTGAGATGTGAATCAAGAGCTGGCCTGACTCTGGGAGCATAAGGAAGAAACTAAATGGAGGCCTGAACTTGAGGCCTGTCACTTACTTGACAGAGATGACTGGATTTGGGAAGCAGCAGTGGGCCGGAGCAGAATCAGGGTGTTATATAGAAAGAGGGATCTTGTAGTCAGAATTCAAGAAGCTTGAAGAGAAATTAACAAGCTGGAACACAAACGTAGAAGCAGTTTGCTTTTATTTACTCACTCTCTTCCATAATTTGCTCACACGCAGAAACAATTTCCACACATCTAATTTATCAAATCACTTTGTAATTTTAAAAGATTCATCAGTTTTCCTCTTGCCCTTTTCTTCTCCAGAAGTAAGTCCCAATTTGCTCAAATTATTTCAGTCACTGACATATTGCCAAGATGTTTACTTATATTTTACACAAAATTGCAAAAAGACACATCAACACCCAGCAGCTATGGTTAACATTCAACAAATGACCAAAAGTAAAACAGTTGCAGCTCCTGAATATGGGAACATACATTAAGGGAGATTGGTGGAAAATGCAGCACAATGGAAGATTTACGATTGTTTAGAACCAATCAGGATCAGTGGGAAAGTGTTGCATCTTGATAGGACTACATCAACATTTACAAAGGATGGTTAACTAACGCGGTGATAAAGACTTTAGGTAAAAAAATGGGGAAGGGGGCACTGGAATAAAGCATTAGGAAGGAGGTGTACAGAAGGTTGGAGGGGAGAACAGCAATAGAATAAGGTAGAAGGGATCAGCCAAAGGCAGGGGAGATCAAAATTGGGCAGCATGTATGTGTAGACATGGGGAATACAGTAACTAAAGATGCATCTTGTCACATGGGATTACAAACAGAGACCTAACTTAAACAGAAATCCCCTAACTATAATATATGCTGAAACGATATGGAAAGTAAAAGAGGAGGTTTGACAGTTTCAAACAAAGGTACAGTTGCTGTGCGAAAAATGACAATGCATCTGAGGGGTCAAAGATAGGATACATTGCTTTGAATTAGGAAACAATAGATGAGCTCTTATATTGCTGGTGTATACTACAGACCTACCAAAAGTGGGAAGTTAATCACAGAACTGCTCATCGCCTCTGCACTAGCTCCCTAGAGCTATGGAAAACCTTGAACCTGCCTCTTCCACAGTCTCAGCACCCATTCTAATTCCTAGCCACTCACTGTGTGAACAACTTGTTGCTTCACTTCCTTTGCCAATTACCTTTCAATCTGGTGCCTTTTGCTCCTGACTGATGCACAACTGGAAGCAGGTTCTTTATATTTACTCTATTCAGGTCTCTCCAACATATTGTCCCTCCCCCTTCACCAAGAAAAACTGTCTTAATGTTTCCAATACATCTTTGTAACTGATGTTCCTCAGTCTGAGAATGATGGTCATGGATCTTTCTATGTCCTTTCTAACATGCTTCCCAAAGTGTGGAACCTAGAAATGGACTGGAGAGGATTAGGTCACAGAAAGATGTAAAAACTTTACAGTAATGATATTCAGGGCTCCAATTATCAGAATATAGATTGAGAAACTGAGCAGAGTTTATTAGTACTGATTTGGCAGTTCAATTTAATAGTTTCCCAGGGTTAGAGTAGGTTCTTTAATTTTCTAACCTCTCTTGGCTCCGTTATACCAGAATCTTCCAAATTCTCCAACTTTGATGAGCTTTTTTGGTGAAATCCATATTCAGGGGAACTGCACATTGGAATTCTCAGTTTCCCAGCCAGTTTCGTTCGGGCTTTAGCTAGGTCAGGTTTTCTGCATGGTCCCTGTGTATAAATCCAGTCTATGAAGCAAAAATGACTATGGTCATTGGAATCTCTGAGCCACAGAGATTAAAGTGAAACAGAAAAAAGGCAAACTTACAATAAACATCAAAGAAGCAGGGTGAAAATGGAAAAGGAAATGACAGTCAAAGCGGATGAAGAGAATAGGTCAACAAATAATACCAAAGATAATTTAAAACTGTTTTATAAACATATAAATGTTTAGCTATAGGAAGCTTAGGGAAAGGCTGAACAGGCTGGGGCTGTTTTCCTTGGAACGTTGGAGGCTGAGGGGTGACCTTATAGAGGTTTATAAAATCATTAGGGGCATGGATAGGATAAATAGACAAGGTCTTTTCCTTGGGGTCAGGGAGTCCAGAACTAGAGGCCAGAGGTTTAGGGTGAGAGGGGAAAGATATAAAAGGGACCTAAGGGGCTACTTTTCATGTAGAGGGTGGTGCGTGTATGGCATGAGCTGCCAGAGGAAGTGGTGGAGGCTGGTACAATTTCAACATTTAAAAAGGCATCTGGATGGGTATAGGAATAGGAAGGGTTTAGAGGGATATGGGCTAAGTGCTGGCAAATGGGACTAGATTGGGTTGGGATATCTGGTCAGCATGGACGAGATGGACCGAAGGATCCGTTTCCGCGCTGTACATCTCTATGACTCTAAATAGTGGAAAGGATTATCAAAGGATGGGTCTAGTTAATTAGAGATGAAAAGGAAATAGTCTTGTGTGAAGAGTTAAATGATATAATATTTTCATTCACTAAAGAAGGGAATAGGTGTTTGACAGAATTAAGTATTGCTGAGAAAGGCACTTTTGGTAAAAGCTTTTCATGTTGCAATCATCAGGACAATTCAGAAAGAAATACCAAAAAAGGGGAAAACAAACATACTGTGTGAGAAGAGAGTGCTGATTGATTGGTAAATGCATTGCATGGAGAATGCACTAATTAATAACTGACAGTTAACTGCCAAGCTTTGTTTACATTTTAAACCAGGAAGGTTTCCTCTGATTGGTTTCTTTCTTGAGCAATGCTTTAACCAGTCACGTATTTTGTTGAGTATAAACAGGTGCAGTACATGGATGTGTTCTTTCTGTCTGTAAAGAGTAGGGTCCTGTGGTATTGATAGATATAGCTTCCAACATGTGTAGGTATGTCACACTGCCAACCTAACTAACAACCGATGTGCCTTTGATCAAATATGTCTTTTTAAGCAATATTACAGAAGGGGGTACTACCAAGGTCACAATACAAACCATCTGGTCTGGATGGAATGCATTCTTGGTTTTTTAAGGAATGTATAAGTGGAAACTGCGGAGGTTGTTGGCACAGTTTACAATCTGCCTTTAAAGTGTGAATTCCGGCTCAGTTAACAGCACTTTAAAGGTTCAACTTCCACTTTAAGATTGGAGCACAAAAAGCAAAGCTGTCAGCTCAGTGTAGTCCTGAAGGTGTGCTGTACGGTGTGGAGGTCAGCCCTTTGGGTAGGATACCAAACTGAGGCTCAGCTTGCTATCTCGGCTGGATTAATAAGATCTCATTATACTATTTGGAAAAAAACAGAGGGGGAATCTCCAAGGTGTCATGCTCAATAATTATCTGTCAAAAATCACAAAAAGATTCAATGGTTGTATTTACCCAGTCAATATCACATTGCTGTTTGCAGAATCTTGCTGTGAGCAAGTTGGTTGGTATATGTCCCACATTACACCAGCGACTACACTTCATTTAAGAAGTACTTAACTGGTTGGAACAAGCAATGTCCAGTGGTGAGGAAAGGTACTATATAAACGTAATTTTTTTTTGCTGAGGGGTGCATTTAGATCAATTCTAGACACCACAAGATATCAAGGCCTTAGAAATAGTATAAAGGGAATTGAATAGAATGCTTTCGGAGTAAACATTTTCAGTTATGTGGAAAACCAGGAGAAACCGGGGCTGCTGTCCTTAAAGCAGAGAAGGTTAAGGGAAGACTTGTTACAAAACAGTGAGGTAAATAAGTCTCGATCATCAGGACCTACAGTCTAAGGGCACTGGTAATGAATCAGAGACAAGATGAGAAACAAATATGTTTTATGCAGCAAGTTAGGATCTGAAATGAATTCTCCAAGAGGGTGATAGAAGTGGCTTCAACAACAATAACTTTGATAACTATTTGAAGGGAGGTGGGGGGAGGACAGGGGAGTGGCACCAACTGGATTGCTGTTTCAGAGCCAGCACAAACACATGGGCTGAATGGCCTCCTTCAGTGCTGTATTATTCCCAATTGGCTGTTTTTATAAATGCAAGTTTCCAATGCCACAATCTGATTTGGAAATTTCATCAGGGAGATATACTTTTGGCAAGAAGTAGACAATTGGTTAAGGTCCTATATGGGGAGTCATGTTGAAACAAAAAATCAATATCAAATTTACAGAACTGAAAATTACATTATCCATTCATAATTGAAAGAATACCACATCCGGTCTACGTCATCACCAAACACAATCTAGTTTTGATGATAGATCATTGCATTATTCACCATTCATGGCAATACAACGTTCATAAGCTCCATCCTCCATCGATGATAAATTCTTTTCCAGTCACATAGGCCGACTGCAAAGACAAATAAACAAAATTGTCTTATAATTTGGAACTGACATTCACCACCAGTCTTTAATCTGAGTGCAACCTAAATGCTGGACTTGCTTCTGACTCTATGTGACACTAAGATATTATTTAGTCCTAAGAATAATTCTGTTTGCATTGCTTTTATCAAGAGACCTCTAGCATGGGGTCCAGATACCAATCGAACACTCAAAGCTTAGGCTAATTGGTCCTTTCCATTGATCTGTTTGAATGTGTGGATTAAAGTTTTTGATAGGGCTCTTCCTAGTCCCTCATTGATTGGTAAATCCTAAAGATACAGTCATACTGACAACTCCTGGTTGTGTGCAAATGTCCGTGTGCGTTTGTCCTGGATGTCACAAAGTCTAAATGATTGCTGAATTCTGCTCTGAAGTTAATCATCTTAAACTAGAAATCTCTGGGTGGAATTTTCCACCAGGATAGCACCCAGAGATCTTGGGTCTTCCAGCCTAAGATTTTCTGAACTTTGGAATATGGAATTTTCACATTTATTCCAAAGGGACATTACAGCCACCATACTCATTCCAGAATCTACATTTTCAGGGTATGTTATACATCTGTACATGAACAGAACAATTTTTAAGTCACTGGTTTACTACATACTTCATCAGATGCCAGATATACACAAAGGTGAGCCACCTCCTCAGCAGTGGCCATTCGACCAGTCTTCTGCCTTCCCAGGAAATCTTTCAAAGCCTGAGTAGAAGGAAATAGCCAGTGTTAAACATACAACATTACATAAAAACCATAAAGAAATCTTGCTATCACAGTCTTGCTAAAGTCTCTAGATAGATTTTCTCAACATAGGAACAGATTTAGTGGCAATGAATATTCAAAGCTGATCAACAGTAAGAACCATGATCAGACTTTAATATATATTTAAAAACTTACTATAGGGCAAGAAAATATTGCCACAGAGATAGCTGAAGAGATTACTCATCTTTAAAGTGAAAATTAGATAAATCAAACATTGGAAGATATAGGACTATGGTAAGATCAGACAGTGTCCTCGTCTTCTCCAGTGGTCCCAACATTACAGAAACCTGTCTTCAGCCAATGTGATTCACTCCACGTGGCATCAAGAAATGGTTGGAGGCACTGGATACTACAAAGCCTGGCAATGACTTGTGCTCCAGAACTTGCCACTCCCCTTGCCAAGCTGTTCCAATACTGTTACAACACTGGCATCTACCTGACAATGTGGTTCAGCTATGTCTGTACACAAATTCAATCCAACCAATTACTGCCCCATCAGTCTACTCTCAATTGCCAGTGAAATGATGCAAAGTGTCATCAACAGTGTTATCAAGCAGCACCTGCTCAGCAATTAACTGCTCATTACTCCCCTGTAAGCACTGAGCCTGGTACTGAACTTGAGGTCTTGGTTATATGGTGATAATTCTGGATCAAAACTTCCAAGGCCAGGCTAATGCTCTAGGTACATGGATTCAAATCCCATTACAGCAGCTGGTGAATTTAAAATCAATTCATAAATCAAAATTAAGATCTTGTTCAGTGGTGATCATGAAAATCCACCTAGTTTATGAATGTCCATATACTTCCTGTCTCCTCAGCCAATGAATTAGGAGCTGAGGTAGGGCATTATGCCTGTCTGTGTGGTCCACCAGTCAATAAAATCATGGCTGACCTGTTTGTATTTCTACTTAAACCCAATAACCTTGATCACTATGCCTAATAAGAATCTATCCGTCTTTATCTTTCAGTTATTCAAGATCCCCACACTTCCACACCTTCTGAGGCAGAGAGTTCTGAAGTCACACATCCTTTGAGAGAAGAAGTTTCCCCGCATCTCTGTCATACACGGGTGACACCTAATTTTAAAGGTTTTTGTTGGGGTTGGGGGGAGTTGGTTTCCAGTCCAGTTCTGAAGGATGGTCACTGGATGCAAAATGTTGATACTGTTTCTCTCTTTACACAGACCTACTGAGTTTTTCCACCAATTTCTCTTGTTTATTAGTGATGAAGTAAACCTCCCCTGAGCCCCCTCCAATGCATTTACACCATTCTTTCGATAAAGAGATCAAAAACTGCACACAGTATTTGCGATGTGGTGCCACCAATGCCCTATGTAACTAAAACATAACATCTTTACTTTTGTGTTCAGTTGATTATGTAATAAAGTATAGCATCCATTAACCTTCTCGATTACATTCTGTATCAAAACACCTAAATCTTCTGCACTTTGAAATTCTGCAGTTGTTCTTTAAGTAAATATTTGCTTTCTCACTTTTCCTAATAAAGTGAACATCATCATGTTTTCCTTGCCCACTCACTCAACCTATCTGTATGAAGTTCTCAACTTCCTTTTGTCTTCTTTACAATATACTTTCCAACCCACTGACATATTAGCTGTGAATTTTGTCACCATGCTTTCACTCCCCTCATTTAAGAAACTGATTTAAATTGTAGAAACCTGAGGCCCAGCCCAAACACCCAACTAAATGATAGTGGGGAATTCAGTGATGGTAACACCATTGAATATCAAAGGGTGGTGATCAGATTGTCTCCTATTGGAGATAGCCATAGCCTGGCATTTGTGTGGCACAAATGTCACTTGCCATTTGTCAGCCCAAGCCTGGATATTATCCAGAACGTATTGTATTTGAATATGGACTGCTTCAGAATCTGAGGAGTCACAAACGGTGCTGAACATTGTGGAATCATCGGTGAACATCCGAACTTCTAACCTTATGATGGAGGGAAGGCCGTTGTTGAAGCAGCTGAAGATGGTTGAGCCTTGGACACTACCCTGAGGGACTCCTGCAGAGATGTCTTCAAGTTGAGATGACTGACCTCCAACAACCACAACCAGATTCCTATGCACCAGATATGACTCCAAACATCACAGTGTTTGTCCCTGATTCTCATTGACTCTAGTTTTGCCAGGGCTCCTTGATGCCACACTCGGTCAAATGCAGCCTTAATGTCAAGGGCTGTCCCTCTCCCCCTCCCTCTGGAATTCAGCTCTTTTGTCTATGTTTGACCCAAGGCTGTAATGAGGTCTGGAACTGAGTGGCCCTGGGGGAACCCAAACTGGGCATCACTGAGCAGTTGCTGCTTGATAGCACTGTTGATGACATCGTCCATTACTTTATTGATGATCAAGAGTAGACTAATAGAGGAGTAATTGGCTGGATTGGATTTGTCCTGCTTTTTACGCCCTCCAAGCCTGAGCCGATCCAAATGTACTGTCTAAACCTGTCAGTCAATTCCTAAGCATCTGTATTCCTCTGTTTCCCACCTACTCATGCATTTGTCCAGGCGCATCTTAAATGAATCTACCGTGCCTGCCTCTACCACCTCTGCTGGCAACGCGTTCCAAATGCCCACCACCCTCTGGGTGAAGTACTTGCCGCATGTATCCCCCTTAAACGTTCCACCTCTCACCTTGAAAACGTGACCTCTCGTTATTGAATCCTTCACCCTATACCCTTCATGATTTTGTAAACCTCAATCAGGTCCCCCCTCAATCTCCTTTGTTCTAATGAAAATAAACCTAACCAACTCAACCTCTCTTCATAGCTAGCACCTGCCATACCAGGCAACATCCTCGTAAACCTTCTCTGCAACCTCTCCAAAGCATCCACATCCTTTTGGTAATGTGGCGCCCAGAACTGTACACAGTATTCTTTCTTTATAGATATTTTAATTGAAAATTTAACATTTTTACAAGTTTACAAAAATAAAAAAAATCCCAAGTATGAACATTGATATACAATTAAATTTTAAATAAATAATAACCAAAATTTAACAAAAGAAAAATACCGAGAGAAAAATAACCAAAACTGAACTAACTACTAATCTAAGCTACAACTAACCAGAGTGTATAATTAAGTCTCTTACATTATTCAAATAAAAGAAAGAAAAAAAAATGACGGATAACACAGAAATTGGGTAGTGAGCTACATGCTCGGAATGTATTAACATCAAATCATAACAAAACCCGTATTCGTGTGGGATTCCTCTCCAAGGGGCCCTGGACCAGCCAGGTTTGTAATCTCAATTAAATAAAAGCCCTTGTTAGGATAGCCGAAATATCTGTATTTATGTAATTCAAGAAGGGCTGCCATATTTTATGGAATAATGTGGTCTTTTGGTGCACCATATTTGTAAGTCAAGGGGAATACATTCCATAATTAATCTGTGCCAATTTGAAAGTCCAGGGGGCCCTCAGCCACCCAGTTCACCAAAATATTTTTCCTTGCACAGAAACAGAGAATAGAAAATAATCTCTTCCCGTACATGTCCAGGGAGGGAAAGTTCAAAAAGCCCAAAAGGAGAGATACAGGGTCCACTTTAATTTCCGTTCCTAAAATTTCTGTCAGGGTACTTGCTACTTTAGTCCAATATCTACGGATCTAATGACAGGTCCATAGACAACATACAAGAGTGCCCACCTCTATTTTACATTTGGGACACATTGGAGATGCTCCTGCCTTAAATTTTGCCAATCGATCCGGTGCTATATGGGCCCTATGAAGTATCTTCAATTTTATGGCCCGAGTTCTGTTGCAGATGGTGATTCTTCTGGCGTTTTCCCAAATGTCATTCCACGTTTCTATAGAGATTTCTAGTCCCAAATCCTGATCCCATGTTTTAAGCAGATTGTCCATATCTCCCAATACTTCATCATGTAGTGAATGATAAATAGTACTGACGGAAGATACCCCCATTGGCCATAGAACTCTACATTCTCTGTCTGATTTATAAAGACTATCTAGTAACGTAGTCTTCTTCTGTATATAGTCTCGAATTTGGAAGTATCGAAAGAGGTCTCCAATGGGTAATCCGAATTTCTGACGCAGCTGTTCAAAAGACATCAGGACCCCATCTTTAAACAGATCCCCTAGACATGAGATACCCCTGGATCTCCAGAGTTTAAAAGTGGCATCTGTAAACCCCAGTTGGAATCCCCATGCTCCCACTATCGGTGCATAGGGGGATGTTTTATGTGAGTTGCCCCCATTTTGCTGCATTATATTCCAAGCTTTAATTGTGTTTAGTATTATAGGGTTTTTACAGTTATCTGTAATGATTTTCCTCTTGTCTGAAAAGAAAATGTTAATAAGTGGGCATTTTACTTCAGAAGCCTCGATGTCCAGCCAGATTGATTGCAGGTCAGACAAGACCCAATCGGCTATGTAACTTAATTGGGGAACTTAACTTAAAACCTGGGAAGTCCAATCTTCCCCTTGCCTGTGGAAGCTGTAGCTTCTTCAGCTTAATGAGGGGCCGTCTATGATTCTAGATAAAGGAACCTAACCAGCCATATAATTTATGTAGAGCCATCCTCGGCAGCATCACCGGAAGCATTCTCATAGGATATAGGAGACGGGGCAGAACATTCATTTTAATTAGGACTATTCTACCCAACCAGGAAATTGGAAGGTCTCCCCATCGCTGGAGGTCCTGCCTTATCCTTTCCAGTAAAGGCACAAAATTAGCCTTGTATAACTGACCAAATACTGGGGTAATAAAAATACCTAAATATAAGAAGCCCTCCAGGGACCAACGAAAGGGAAAAAGGGATCCGTCCACTAAGTGGGGTGTCATAGCAAGGCCACCCATTGGCATAGCCTCCGATTTTGAGAAATTAATTTTAAAGCCTGAGAATGTGCTAAATGTATTAATAACTTGGATTAAGCGAGGTATGGACATCAGGGGATTATTGAGGAATAGGAGAACATCATCTGCATACAGGGTAATTTTATGTTTACCTGTACCAATCCTCGGGGCCGTTATATTAGGATCAGCCTGTATAGCTTCTGCTAATGGCTCAGTTATTAGCGTAAATAGCAATGGCGAGAGAGGACATCCCTGACGGCAGCCCCTACCCACACTGAAGCTATCGGAGCCTAATCCATTGGTGTACACAGTATTCTAAATGTGGCCGAACCAACATCCTGTACAATTTTAACATGACTTGCTAGCTCTTATACTCAGTACCCCGTCCAATGAAGGCAAGCATACTATATGCCTTCTTGACTACTCTATCCACCTGTGCAGCAACCTTCAGGGTACAATGAACCTGCATTCCCAGATCTCCCTGCCCATCAACTTCTCCCAAGGCTCTTCCGTTCATTGTATAATTCGTTCTAGAATTAGTCTCGCCTAAATGCATCACCTCACATTTGTCTGGATTGAAAACCATCTGCCACTTTGCCCCCCCCAACTCTCCAGTCTATCTATATTCTCCTGTATTCTCTGACAGACCCTTATGTTTTCTGCTACTCCACCAATCTTCACGTCATCTGCAAACTTGCTGATCATACCAACAGTGCCCTCATCCAGATCATTTATGTATATTACAAACAACAGTGGCCCCAACACTCACCCCTGTGGAACACCACTGGTCACCCTTCTCCATGTGAGAAACTCCCTTCAACTACTACTCTCTGTCTCCTGTTGCTCAACCAGTTCTTTATCCACCTAGCTAGAATACCCTGCACACCATGTGACTTCACTTTCTCCATTAGTCTACCATGGGGAACCTTATCAAACGCCTTACTAAAGTCTGTGTATATGACATCAACAGCCCTTCCTTCATCTAACAACTTGGTCACTTCCTTGAAGAATTCTATTAAGTTGGTAAGGCACGATCTCCCCCGCACAAAACCTTTCTTATGCCTTCTATCACACGTGTTTATTAGTAAGCCAATGTTCACCATTTATTCTCTCACACTACTTCTGCAATCTTAATCTGTCAAAGGCTAAACCACCATTTAAAGCATCATGAATTGAAAATAGAGCTATCAAATTAGAGGTCACTAAAGGTGGAGGTGCGGTATAGTGGGAATAGCTCCTGTACATCTACCTGTTGAGGATTTGGCCTGGCTTGGATTCTGTCTCTCAGGGATGGCGTGTCCACAGTACCTTGGAAATAAAACAACATAAAATGTTGTGCAAAATCACCATGTGCTTGTAACATTTAATTTTGTAATAAGAAATACCTTGTGTAAGTGCTGAAAATGAAGCCTGTATTGACAGCTGGTAAACAGCATACCACTTAATAGAACTGCATAATTTACAAAGGGACAGGCCAGCAAGCCAACTGCCCTCCATTAGTCTTTATGTTCCACAGGAACCCTCCTCCCCTCAGCACCATACACACCTCACCCCATCCCATCAATATCTCTTTCTTCTCCTTTCTCCATTATACATTTGCGCATTTGCCTTTCAGAAATTAAATATATTACAATTATGGTACTGATTTACTTTTCCTGTCACTTTTAAAAATTATTTAAAAAGATTTGTCAAGCATGAGCAATAAAAACACACGTTTTATCATCTGGGCTGACTACTCTTTAGTATATTTTCAGTTCCTATATTTTTCAATCTTTAAATAACAATTCCATTATCATTTCTATTTCTGATTAAGTTAACTGTAGTTCCTGGGGCTTGTCCTTTTTTTAAATGGATCTTGGAATCACTCTATTACACGAGTGAGTGTGTGGGGTGGAATCAAAAGCAATTTCAGCCACTCATCTATGCACTTTCAACCACTTCCTCAAATCCTACTCCCTTCATCAAACTGAAGTTGCCTTCCTTTATTCTCATCCTGGCTCCTGCCAGGTCCTTCTCCGCCCTTGTGAAACGCTGTATTTTTCTACATTACAGATGCTTGAAAACATAGAAAATGTAGTGTAGGGAGGCAACCTGCATAGCTCCTTAAATCTAAAAAAATAATTTGGTTACTGTTAAGTTGCTTTCATGTATTCAAAGACATAAGGATTGATCGGTAACACAGGGTGACCTTGTATCCGTAGAATTGTTTTCCACGGTTTCACTCACTTGTGGTTTACCATGGCTGGAACATATAAAAGGGAATGTTCTGGAACCAGTGACTGGTTCCAGAGGAGGCTGCTGGGAAGATACATTTCCCATTTAAATCAATGGGTTCGGTCCTATCTGTAGTGTTGGCCTTCCGCAGTGGGTCCTGGAACATAACCCCCCACGGGTACAGGGGATTACTGTGTTGTACAAATGTGAGGGATAGGAATGTTATAATTATATCATGTGATACATGAAGGCAGGCAAGCTTTTACAACCAGGAGACATTTGACAGAATGCTAAAAAAAGCTTCATGATTACCTGGGCATACACAGTTGCATACGATGCCTTGTTCAATGAAGTCTGCAGCAACAGACTTGGTCAATCCAATTACAGCTGCCTTGGATGAGCTGTATGCACATCTGTTTACAACACCTGGACAAAATACACAAAGAGGTTTAACAAAATTTTTCTCTCAAAAAATCCACGTGACATTTTGTAGAGTTTAACCAATGAACATTAACTTTTGTCTATTCCTGGGACACGGCTAGGGAGCAGTGATCACAATGTGATCAAGTTTTATATTCAGTTTGAGGGAGAGAAGTGGGATTGAACCTCTATTTTAAAATTTAATTAAGGTCAATAGTGAGGACATGAAAGCAGACCTGACTAAAGTGGATTGTCAAACTAGGTTAAAGGGTAAATTAATAGAGATATAGTGGCAGATAATAAAGGGGCAATTACAGGGTACACAGACCAACTGTGGTTAACTAAAATAGTAAAGGTCATATAATTGTGATAGTTGGCACATCAGAAAATTGGTTAGAATGTAAAAAATAAAGCAAAGAACGAGTTTTTAAAAATCAGTAAGAAGGATACAAGAGAAAACTAGACAGAAATTTTAAAAATAGTTGGTGTTTCATGAAGTATTTAAAATAGAACTTTTAACAATGTGAGCCTCCAGTTTGGGATACAGACTGACTCTAACCTCACATCTTTAATTCTTTGTCTGAGCTGAGATGTCACTTTTTTATAAAACCTTAGGTTATCTCGGGACTGTGACTCAAAAGGATTTCAGGGATTTACATATTAATCAATCGAAACCTGCACCCTCATTCAAAGTGATTAAAGACTTGTTTGTTCAATACACCACAGTGGTGGATGACAATTTGACCTTTTACTTAAAATTCTGTGTCTGATGATCCTGCCCGACTCGCTATCTGACAAAGGAATAGTGCCCTGAAAGCTCGTACTGCCAAATAACCCTGTTGGACTATAACCTGGTGTCATGTGATTTTTGTCCACCCCAGTCTAACACCAGCACTTCCACATCATATATTGAAAAACATAACCTAGGCAGATTCACCAAAGTACGTCTATATTGAAAGATCCCTCAACCAATACTGGACATTCCAATATAAACAAACAGATATTGTTGGAGAAACTCAGCAAGTCTGGCAGCATTTACAGACAGAAAAACAAACTTAACATTTCATCTTGAAGCAACTCTGTTTTCTCTCCGTAAATGCTGTCAGACCTGCTGTGTTTCTTCAGCAATTTCTTTTTTGGTTTGTTTCAGATACCCAGGATCTTTATGAATATTCCAATGTGTCATGGCGGGGGTCTGAATTAAACATGAGAGATCGAAGGTGGAGAAACATCAGAGGACAATTATATGGCTTCTAAAGGCTGACAGAACAAGTCAGAATTACAAAAGTGGAGAGTTTTGGAGGACTGTAGATTACAGAGATAGGGAATGGGAGGAAGCATTAAGATATTTAAACACAGGAATTAGAATGTTAACTCTAAGTCAGTGGTTCCCAAACCTTCTCCCCGCTGTGACCTCAGTTTGAGGCTTAAAACCGGTTATGATTCTTCAGTGAGAGAGCAATGGGGAAGGGGAAGGAGGGGAAAGATGGGGTTCCCCCAATCACTACTGCCTTGGAGCCTGTGATATCAGATATCACCCCAGTTAAGGCTGTAACCCCCACTTTGGGAAACTCCGCCCGACAGGACTAGGACCCAATGTAGGTCAGCAATTGCAGTGAGACGGGTGACCTGGACTTGGTTGTAATCAGCTGAGGGGCAACAAAAAACTGAACTATTAATTGTGACAGTATTGCATGACAAAAAGCATCCAAATCAAAAGGTGAACATTAAAGTGATGCATTTGGAAAAAAAATCTTGAAGACAGAACTTCTCCAAAAGGCAGACTGTTCTGCATTCTGATCAGGTTTTGTCAACATGAGAGATCTAGTGATCGTGCTAAATCATTTACCTTTGATACTGGATGCCACTGAGCTCATGTTGATGATATGGCCAGATTTCTGAGTAAGCATCTGCATTTAAATAGAAAATCAATGACAGAAACACATTAATATGCTGATTCAAATAATAATTGGAACAGAGAGGGCCAGCAATTTATTTTATTTACTCATGGGATAGGAGTGTCACTGTCTGGACCAGCGTTTGTTGTCCTGTCCCTAGTTGCTCCTTGAGAAGGTGGGGGTGAGCTGCCTTCTTGAACAGCTGCAGTCCATGTGCTGTAGGTAGACCCACAATGCCCTGAGGGAGGGAATTCCAGGATTCTGACCCAGTGATACTGAAGGAACGTTGATATATTTCTAAGCCAGGATGATAAGTGGCTTAGGGGGAGCTTGCAGGGGGTGGTGTTCCCACGTATCTGCTGCCTTTGTCCATCTAGATGGAAGTGTTTATGTGTTTGGAAGTTGCTGTCTAACAATCTTTGAATTTTTGTGCTTCATCTTGTGGATAGTACACACCGCTGCTACTGAGTGTTGGTGATGGAGGGAGGGGAGGTTTGTGGATGTGGTGCCAATCAAGTGGCTGCTTTGTCCTGGATGGTGTCAAGCTTCTTGAGTGTTATTGGAGCTGCACCCATCCAGGCAAGTGGGGAGTATTCCATCACATTCTTGAGTTGTGTTTTGTGTTATGAACCAGACCAAACCATCTCAAAATATAATTATGAAGATAGCCTAGACCTTAACTTTTCTTACTTTAAAAGGCACGTGCAAGGCATTTCATTCCAGATGCAATTTCATTGCAATTTCAAACCACCAGTTTTGAAGCAAAACCCACTTTAAACATAAACTATCATTAAAATACAACAAAGGAAAGATTTGGAACAACAACTCTATCGGAAAACTTAATAAAATCTAGATTACTTAAATAATAAACAGTAATTGTTCCAATATAGCTAAAAATGCCAGATTCTACTCCAACAGGTTTACTTGGAAGTACAAGCTTTTGGAGAGTTGCTCCTTTGTCAGTTAGCAAAGGACAAAGGAACAGCGCTCTGAAAGCTTGTAATTCCAAATAAACCTGTCGGATTATAACCTGGTGTTGTGTGATTTTTAACTTTGTCCACTTCAGTCCAACACTGGCACTTCCACATCATGGTTCCAATATAGAACCATCCCATAAACTCACCCTTGGTAAAGGCAAATTCAGTAAGATAGATTGTCTCACATGCAATTGTTCAATCCAAGAAGAAAAAACATTAAGAGAGAACTCTGAGAGACAGTGTAACAGGGAGAGATTCTGCAGCTTCTAAACCCAGCTTCAAGGTGCCTGCAACAGCTGCCACTTAAAAAACTAAAACTAAAAACCCTGGTTCTGTAAGAGCTTAACCACACCCATTCAGGCTACTTCTATTGTTCAAACCTTTTTTTAAAAAACCCAAGGCCTCAAAAGCTGTTTACATTATTGGCTTTGGAGCAGACTGCTTGTCACATGTGTTTCAACTTTTTTCTCAAAAAAAAAGATAGAATACACCTCTTAAAGCCATAGTACCATCACACTTGAAGATGGTGGACAGGCTTTGGGGAGTGAGGAGGTGAGTTACTTGTTGCAGTATTCTTAGCTCTTGATCTGCTGTTGTAGTCACTGTATTTATATGGCTAATCTAGTTTAGTTTCTGGTCAATGGTCACCCCAAGAATGTTGATTCAGTGATGGTAATACCATTGAACATCAAGGGGCAGTGCTTAGATTGATTCTATTGGAGATGGTCATTGCCTGGTACTTGTGTAGCACAAACCACGTTAGGGAACTGGAGCTGGATGAACTTTGGATCATTCGGGAGGCGGAGGGGGTTATTGAGAGGAGTTATAGGGAAGTAGTCACACCTCAGGTACAAGAAGAAAGTAGATGGATTACAGTCAGGGGACGGAAAAGGAACTGTGTGGCCATTCCCCACAACGAGTATACTGTTTTGGATACTGTTGGGGTGGGGGGACTTAACAGAAGTAAACCATGGAGTATAGGTCTCTGGCACAGTCTTTCCTTGTTGCTCAGAAGACAAGGGGGAAGAGGAACAAAGCATTAGTCATTGGGAGTCCATAGTTAGGGGGACAGATAGGAGGTTCTATGGGAATGAGACAGACTCACAGTTGGTGTGTTGCCTCCCAAGTATCAGGGTTCATGATGTCTCGGATCATGTTTTCGGGATTCTTAAGGGGAAGGGGGAGCAGCCCAAGTCATGGTCCACATAGGCACTAACGACATAAGTAGGAAACAGGATGGTGATATAAGGCAGAAATTCAGGGAGCTAGGGTGAAAGCTTAGTGCTAGAAGAAACAGAGTTATCATCTCTGGTTTGTTACCCATGCAGTGTGAGGCGAGGAATAGGGAGGCAGAGGTGTTGAACTTGTAGCTACAGGGATAATGCAAAAGGGAAAGCTTTGGATACATGGATAATTGGAGCACATTCTGGGATAGTGGGTGGGACCTCTACAAACAGGATGGTCTACACCTGAAGCAGAGGGATACCAAAATCCTGGGGGGGGAGTTTGCTAATGCTAATTGGAAGGGTTTAAACTAATTCAGCAGGGGGAATGGGAATCTAAATTGTAGTTCCAATGTCAAGGAAGTTGAGAGTAGGGAGGTCAGAAATACAGTTTCAAGGTCACAAGAGTGCAATGGCAAGCAGGAAGGTGGTTTGAAGTGTGTCTACTTTAACACCAGGAGCATCGGGAATAAGGTGGGTGAACTCGCAGCATGGGTTGGTACCATAATTTCAGAGATAATTTCAGAGACATGGGTAGAGCAGGGACAGGAATGGTTGTTGCAGGATCTGGGATTTAGATGTTTCAGTAAGAACAGAGAAGCTGGTAAAAGAGGAGGTATGGCGTTGTTAGTCAAGGACAGTATTACAGTAGCAGAAAGGATGTTTGAGGACTCGTGTACTGAGGTAGTATGGGCTGAGGTTAGATGGGTCAGTTTTTGTCCAATGTGTGCAGGATGGTTTCCTGACACAGTATGTAGACAAACCAACAAGGGGGCAAGACCACATTGGATTTGGTACTGAGTAATGAACCAGACCAGGTGTTAGATTTGGAGGACTTTGATAATAGTGACCACAATTTGGTTATGTTTACTTTAGCGATGGAAAGGGATAGGTATATATTGCAGGGCAATGATGATACGATTAGGCAAGATTTAGGATGTAGAGGATGGCGGAGGAAACTGCAGGGGAATGGGCACAATTGAAAGGTGGAGCTTATTTAAGGAACAGCGACTGCGTGTCCTTGATAAGTATATACCTGTCAGGCAGGGAGGAAGTGTTCGCGCAAGAGAACCATGGTTTACTAAAGAAGTTGAATCTCTTGTCAAGAGGAAGAAGGCGGCTTATGTGAGGATGAGACATGGAAGCTCAGTTAGGGCACTTAAGAGTTATAAGTTAGCCAGGAAAGAACTAAAGAGAGAGCTCAGGAGAGCCAGGAGGGACATGAGAAGTCATTGGTGGGCAGGATCAAGGAAAACCCTAAAGCTTTCTATAGGTATATCAGGAATAAAAGAAGGATGAGAGTAAAATTAGGGCCAATCAAGGATAGTAGTGGGAAGTTGTGCATGGAGTCAGAGGAGATAGGAGAAGCACTAAATGAATACTTTTCATCAGTACTCACACTAGAAAAAGACAATGCTGTCGAGGACAATACTGAGATATAAGCTACTAGACTAGATGGGATTGATTAAATTAGATTAGATTAGATTACTTACAGTGTGGAAACAGGACCTTCGGCCCAACAAGTCCACACCGACCCGCCACCCACCCATTCTCCTACATTTACCCCTTTACCTAATACTACGGGCAATTTAGCATGGCCAATTCACCTGACCTGACCAGCACATCTTTGGACTGTGGGAGGAAACCGGAGCACCCGGAGGAAACCCACGCAGACACGGGGAGAATGTGCAAACTCCACACAGTCAGTCGCCTGAGTCGGGAATTGAACCCGGGTCCCTGGCGCTGTGAGGCAGCAGTGCTAACTACTGTGCCACCGTGCAAAGAGGAGGTGTTAGCAATTCTGGAAAGTGTGAAAATAGCTAAGTCCCCTGGGCTGGATGGGATTTGTCCTGGGATTCTCTGGGACAGCAGGGATGAGATTGCAGAACCTGTGGCTTCAATCTTTATGTCATCATTGTCTACAGGAATAGTGCCAGAAGACTGGAGGATAGCAAATGTTGTTCCCTTGTTCAAGAAGGGGAGTAGAGACAACCCTGGGAATTATAGATCAGTGAGCCTAAAAGTGTTGAATAGGTTATAAGAGATAGAATTTATAATCATCTAGAGAGGAATAAGTTGATTAGGATAGTCAACATGGTTTTGTGAAGGGTAGGTCGTGCCTCACAAACCTTATTGTGCTCTTTGAGATGGTGACCAAACAGGTGGATGAGGGTAAAGCAGTTGGTGTGGTGTATGTGGATTTCAGTAAGGTGTTTGATAAGGTTCCCCACTATAGGCTATTGCACTAAATATGGAGGCATGGGATTGAGGGTGATTTAACAGAGAGTGGTGGTTGATGGGAAATGTTCATCCTCGAGTTCAGTTAGAAGTAGTGTACCGCAAGGATCTGTTTTGGGGCCACTGCTGTTTGTGGTTTTTAAAAATAACCTGGATGTGGGTGTAGAAGGATGGTTTAGGAAATTTGTGGATGGCACGAAGGTCGGTGGAGTTGTGGATAGTGCTGAAGGATGTTGCAGGTGACACAGGGACATGGATAAGCTGCAGAGCTGGGCTGAGAGGTGGGAAATGGCATTTAATGTGGACAAGTGTGAGGTGATTCACTTTGGAAGGAGCAACAGGAATGCAGAGTACTGGGCTAATGGTAAGATTCTTGGTAGTATAGATGAGCAGAGAGATCTTGGTGTCCACGTACACAGATCCTTGAAAGTTGCCACCCAGGTTGATGGGGTTGTTAAGAAGGCATATGATGTGTTAGCTTTTATTAGTAGAGGGGTTGAGTTTCAGAGCCACGAGGTCATGCTGCAGCTGTACAAAACTCTGGTGCGGCCGCACTTGGGAGTATTGTGTCCAGTTCTGGTCATCGCATTATCAGAAGGATGTGGAAGCTCTGGAAAGGGTTCAGAGGAGATTTACTAGGATGTTGCCTGTTATGGAGAGAAGGTCTTATGAAGAAAGGCTGAAGGACTTGAGGCTGTTTTCGTTAGAGAGAGGAAGGTTGAGAGGTGACTTAATAGAGACATACAAGATAATCAGATGATTAGACAGGGTGGACAGTGAGAGCCTTTTTCCTCAGATGGCGATGGCTATCACGAGGGGACATAGCTTTAAATTGAGGGCTGATAGATATAGGACAGATGTCAGAGGTAGGTTCTTTACTCAGAGACTAGTAGGGGCATGGAATGCCCTGCCTGCAACAGTAGTAGACTCACCAACTTTAAGGGCATTTAAATGGTCATTGGATAAACATATGGATGAAAATGGAATAGTGCAAGTTGAATGGGCTTCAGATTGGTTCCACAGGTCAGCGCAAAATCGAGGGCTGAAAGGCCTGTACTGCGCTGTAATGTTCTATCTATCTATCTATCAGTCTGCACTGACCCACTGTAGTGCATCCCACCCTATCTCCATAATCCGACATCTACAAAAGTTAACCCTCACAGCTTACACTGTGTTAACATGGCAAGTTAACATGGTTAATCCAGCTAACCTGCAGATCTTCAGACCATAGGAGTAAATTTGAATATCATGAAGACTTCGATCAGATCACCCTTTAACCTTCTAAATTCTAGACAAAAAATAATCTGTACCCATAACTTCATGGCTTAAGTCCAGGTCTGATTCTTGTAAAGCTGCACTGCATTCCCTCCAAGGCCAATCTATCCTCCTGAGGTGTGGTGTATGGATCTGCTCACAGTCCTCCCAGGGTGTTGTACAGCTGCAGTATAACATCTGTATCCTTGTGCTCCAGTCCTTCAGATACTAAAGCTAGGATTTCATTTGCTTTCATGAATATTTTCTGCACCTGGTTGCGGCATTTTAAGGAACTGTGCACCTGAAACCTTAAGTCTCTTTGGACATCCATTGGATTTAACTTCAGACCTCGAGAAAGTACCTTGATCTATCCTTTTTCACTCCAAAATGGATAATCTCACTTTCTTACATTATACTTCATGGTTTTACCCATTTATTTAGTCTAGCTATATCCCTTTGGAATTTAATGCTATTATCCACACTGTCTACAATGTCACCTAACTTGTTGGTCACCAACAAATTTGGATGTATGACTTCCTCTGCCATTAATCAAGTTGTTAATAAATAACGTGATTAATTGAGGCCATAACACAGATCCTTGTGGGATACCACTGGCCACTTACTGTCAATTTCAGTTCCTACCCATTATCTCTACTTTCTATAACCAGCCACTCAGCCAATTTCCCATGTCAGTAATGTGCCCTAGTCTCTATATAGGATGTTATCAAATGCTTTCTAGAAGTGCATGTAAAAAATATCCAGAGATATTGTTATGACACAGTGGGGAACCTTTCCGTTAATTAAATTATAACACCCAGTGATAAAGATATGAGCCCTCTTTCTCTTAACTGCTTATTATCTGCCTCCAACTCTATAACAATATACTGTTCCAATAAAACACTTATTAAAATTATATCAACTTAATTTCAAACTCATACAGCGGCTGCCGTCGTTGGTGTCTCTCTTCTTCCGGCTGAACATCTCCCTGGACTGTCATCTTTCCATTTCTGCAAATATTTTTTATATGAAAAGGTACCCTTGACTGAGAGCATTTGGGTCTGTCTCAATGACAGTTACTTGATTTAAAGTGCTGTATGGCTAAGCTATTCATGACTTCCTTAAATAGCATAGCAATAAATTTGACCCTTGGTCTGACTGAATCTCTCTGGGTAGCTACTAACTCCTCCACCACCCTTTTTGCCTTGAATACTCCGTAATGGAATTGCCTCGGGAAATCTGGTATCGACACATCAAACATGGTTAACAGGCACTGGTTCCCCTTTCTAGTTTCAGGGAGGGGACCTACACAATCAATTATAACCCGTGTGAAAGATTCATCAAATGTGGGAATTGCCAACAAAGGTGCTGGTTTTATTTCTGCCTGTGGCTTCCCTACCATTTGGCATATATGACATGTACGGCAAAGGTTAACCACATCCTTTTGCATTCCAGGGCATTATAAATGCTTTTGTACCTTAGCTTGAGTCTTCCTTACACCTCAGTGACCTCCAACAGGTAGTTCATGTGCTGCCCAGGACACACCCTGTCTGTATGTTACCAGCAACATAATCTTCGGCCCATTTCTCCTCAGCACTAACCTGCCATGGTTTCCATTTTCATGTTAGGATTCTATCTTTAAGATAATAACCCTAGATAAATATCTTTTATTGTCTGGTCTTTCTGTTGCAAGTTCCTTAGCCTTTCAGGACAACACATTTCTGCCTGACCCTCTGCCTGTTCAGGTTTTTCCTGCACCATTACATCAAACAGGGTGTCCACTAACTGACCCTCAACTCCTTCATCTCTCTCTTTAGTTTTTGCTAAAGTAGGATCTTGTTACTACACAGTCTGGAAAAATTCCAGGGTATTTTTCTTTTAACTCCTCAGTTCCCTGCTTTTTCTTTGGCTTCTCCACAACAAGGGGTGTCACTCGGACCTTGGATCCTGCCAAATTGTTCCCAAGAACAAACTGTATTCTTGGAACTGACATTCTGTCAATCACTCCCACTGTTACTTCCCCAGTCTTGAGTTGGCACTCCAACCTGATCTTACACAGGGGAACACTAAATTTCTGTCCATTTATCCCACAAATTACACTCTCTCAGGTAACATGTCAGAAAGAGTGCAAATACCTCCATCTCCTGTTATTAGAAACTGATTAGCTCCCGTGTCTCTCAAAATTATAACATCTTTCCCTTCTCTCCCAGTTCTTTCTAAGTAAACTTTACCCACAGAGGCGAATTCTTTGTAGAGACCAGGTACTAACTCCATACCCAGCCCCTACCCAGGCTGTGAACTCTCCTGCAGTTCCTCGACTTTTCTTGGGGTTTCCTTTACTACTTTCACTAATGTTACTGGCTTAGCCTCTTTTACCACATTTTTTCCTGCAGTGCCTTCCTTTAACGACCAGCACTGAGTCTTTGCCTGTCCCACTTTATAACAGTGGAATTACCTGAGGCCTTTCACCTCCTTTCCACCCTCTTGGACTTCTTTTTCCACCTGTGGTAAACTATTCCCAGTGAGCTCTACTCTTTGTTTAGTAGTTTAGGATCTCCCCGCTCCCAATTTCAATTGCCCATAGGATGAAATTCGTGCCGGAAGCTAAACTTTGCCTTATGCACCAATGTATATTCACCTGCCACCTCTGCTGCTCTTCTCACTTAGTGAACTTTCTGTTCATCTACTTGAATTCTTACCATCTCTGGAAGTGGGTTTTTAAACTCCTCCAGCAGAATAATCTCTCTTAGAGCCTCATAGGTCTTACCTATTTTTAAGACCTGCACCCATCTATCAAAATTACTATGTTTAATTCTTTCGAAGTCAACATAAGTCTGACCTGATTCCTTCTTTATGTTTCTGAACCGCTGTCTATACGCTTCTGGTCCCAATTCATAAGCACTTAATTAGCCTATTTGACATCTGCATAATCTCTTAACCCTTCATCTGACAGCACTGCAAATACCTCACTAGTTCTACCTCCCAGCTCAGTCTGAACTAGCATAACCCACAACTTCTCTGACCACTCCATCTGCCGAGCCAATTTTTCAAATGAAATAAAGAAGGCTTCACCATCTTTCTCATCAAATATGGCAATCTCACTACCTTTTCTCTTCATCTCCATCCTATTAACTTGACTTTCCTGACTAATTCGCAACTTCTGAAGTTCAAATTTTCCCTCCCTTTCTTTCTTCTCTCTCCTTCTCTCATCTCTCTCTCTCTTTGCTCAGCTAAGAACCTTCTCTCCCTTTTTCCTCTCTCCCTCCTTTTTTCCTCTCTCTTCTCTCATTGCTCTTCTTTCCCTTTCTTTATCTTCTAACTCCATTTGCCTCAATTGTAATTTTCATTTTTCTAACTCTACTGCACTTATCTGTTTCTCTGACACACCTACGTGCTCGACTAACACCCTTACAATTTCAGCTTTACTTTTGTTCCCGGTTAAACTCAATTCTAATTGTCTTTGCTAATTCCAGAAGTATGGCCCTTCTCCGTCCTTCTAAACTTCCTTGGCAAATTTGGGAATTATCTTCAAACCCCAGAACCTCTTTAACAATTTTCAGAGCCATTTCTCTCACTTTCAATTTAACCAACCACAAGTAACCAAAATTAAACAAATTGCCTCACCTACGTTTTATTTAAAGATCTAAGACACTAATCTGCTGGGATATTTCATATCCCAAAATCTATCCAAATCTCAGACTGGATCTGTCTAAACCTGTTCAAATCACGGACCCGAGCCCCAAAACTGTTAAGACACAGCTTTGAACCCCTCCGTTAATTCACCCAACCACACCCAAAAAAGCTCATCTTGCCTCATAATCTCTTAAAATATGAGTGACAAGAGATCTCTCAAGTTTCACTCTTTCATGAAAATAATATAAATTTATTCCTTAACTCTAAAAGTTAATATTAAACAACAAATATTCAAAACTCTCAGCCCCCTTTCTCTTAACTGTTTATTATCTTCCTCCAACTCTAACAATATACTGTTCCAATAAAACACTTATTAAAATTTCATCAACTTAATTTCAAAACCATACAGCAGCTGTTGTCATTGGTGTCTCTCTTCTTCTGGCTGAACATCTCCCTGGATCGTCTTCTTTCTTTTACTGTGAATATTTTTTATATGAAAAGGTACCCTTGACAGAGAGTGTTTAAGTCTATCTCAATGGCAGTTACTCTGTCATTGTCAGTCATTCTCTCTGACTTTCAAAATGCCTGCTTTTGTAATACTCCTAACATTGGATTGTCTCATTGGTTTGATGTTGATAAGAACAATAAATTCAAACTCAATTAAGTTTTAGTATCTTGAGGCATAATTTAAACTGATTTGTTAAATTCGAATTGTTGTCAAAACAGCAGCCAACTCAGGTATCTATTTCACAGCCAAATGTTACATATTTTCAACTTTCCAGAACTCTCTGAGACTGCTAGCTAATCATAAGACAGGTGCTTGTAAGCTCTCAGCATAAAACAGCGTTCATTCTCTCTTAAAGGTACAGTACACACCTTCAACTTCATAACAGCATTCCCCGTCACCTCAGTCACCTCTTCAGAAAATTCAACAAAGTTTATCAGACATGCTTTGTCTGTCATAAATTCATGCTGGCTCTCCCTGATTAACTGAAGATTGTCCATCCTTGATTATAGACTCCAACAAAGTCCCCACCAGATGGGAGGCTAACTGGCCTGTAACTCTCTGATTTTTCTCTTTCGCCCTTCTTAAAGAGAGAAGTGATGTGGTCAATTTTCCAATCCAGACAGATGGTTGCTGGGAACTGAAAGATTATAGTCAGGGAGTCCACAACGTCTCCTCCTACATCCTTTAACATCCTCAGATGGAAACCATCAGGCCTTGGGGATTCAGCACTCTTCAATTTCACAAATTTCCCCGTTTCTAATGTTTAATTTGTGTTAATTTTATTCAGTCCCTGTTCTCAATCCACTGTTAATTTCCTTGGAACCTCTGGCAAGCTATCCTCCCTTTCTACTTTAGATACTGAAACAAAATAATTGAAGTCATCAAGTCATACAGCAGGGGATAGAAACCCTTCAGTCCAATTCATCCATGCCAACCAACGTTCCCCAAACGTTGAGGCACCTATGGACATGGACCCCAAGATCCCTCTGTTCCTTCACACTGCCATGAATCTTGTCTTTAACCCTCTATTCTACATTCAAATTTTATCTTCCAAAGTGAATCACTTGACATTTTTCCAGGTTGAACTCCATCTGCCACTTATCAGCCCAGCAACCTCCAACAGCCCTCCACACTATCCAGAACTCCACCAACCTTCATGTCATCAGCAAACTTACTAACCCACCTTTCCACTTCCTTATCCAAGTCATTTATAAAAATCACAAAGAGCAGAGACCCAAAAACCGATCCCTGCGGAACAGCACTAGTCATCGAACTCCAGGCTGAATAATTTCCATCTACTATCACCCTCTGCCTTCTATGGGACAGCCAATTCTATATCCAGACAGCCAGATTTCCCTGTATCCCATACCTCCTTATTTTCTGAATGAGCCTACCACGGGGAACCTTATCAAACACCTTACTAAAGTCCATGTACACCACATCCACTGCTCTACCTTCATCAATATGTTTGTCATGTCCTCAAAGAATTTAATAAGGTTTGTGAGGCATGACCTGCCCCTCACAAAGCCATGCTGATTATCTCTAATCAAATTACAGTTTTCCAAGTAATCAGAAATTGTGTCCCTCAGAATCCTCTCCAATACTTGCCCACCATAGACATGAGGCTGACTGGTCTGTAATTCCCAAGATTATCCCTATTTTCTTTCTTCAACAAGGGAATAACATTTGCTACCCGCCAAACATCTGACACTACTCCACTGGACAGTGAGGACGCTAAAGGCACAGCAATCTCATCCCTCGCTTCCTGTAGTAACCTTGAGTATATCCTGTCTAGCCCAGGGGACTAATCTATGCTCACATTTTTCAAAAGTTTCCATCATCCTCCTTCTTAACATCAACCTATTTGAGCACATCAGTCTGTTTCACGCTGTCGTCACAAAGATCAAGATCCCTCTCAGCAGTGAATACTGAGGCATAGTATTCATCAAGGACCTCCCTTACCTCCTCCGACTCCAGGCACAAGTTCCCTCCACTATCCCTGATCAGCCCTACCCTCACTCTCGGCATCCTCTTGTTCCTCACATACGTGTAGAATGCCTTAGGGTTTTCCTTAATCCTACCAGCCAAGGCTTTTTCATACCCCCTTCTAGCTCCATTCTTCAATTCCTTCCTGGCTACCTTGTAACCCTCTTGAACCCTGTCTGATCCTTACCTCCTCAACCTTAAGTAAGCTTCCTTCTTCCTCTTGACTAGGTGTTCCATATCCCTTGTCACCAAGGTTCCCTCACCCTACCATCCCTCCCTTGCCTCAGTGGGATGAACCTATCCAGCACTATCAGCAGGTGCTCCCTGAACAACCTCCGTATTTTTGTTCTGCATTTCCCTGAAAACACCGGTTCTCAATATAGGCACCCAGTTCCTGTCTAATAGCATTGTAATTCCCCCTCTCCCAATTAAATACTTTCCCATACCATCTGCTCCTATGCCTCTCCATGACTATAGTTAAGGTCATGGAGTTGTGATCACAATCACCGAAATGCCCTCCCACCGAGAGATCTGATACCTAACGTGGTTCATTGCCGAGCACCAAATCCAATATGGCCTCTCCTCTAGTCAGTTTATCTACATATTGAGTCAGGAATCCTTCCTGGACACACCTGACAAAAACTGCTCCATCCAAACTATTTGAACTATGGATGTTCCAATCTATATTAGGGAAGTTAAAGTCACCCGTACCAACAACGCTGTTGCTTCTGCACCTTTCCAAAATCTGCCTCCCAATCTGCTCCTCTGTGTCTGTTGCTACTGGGGGTAGGAGGGTGGGTGGGGGGGGGTGAGTTTTGGAAAGCCCTCAATAAAGTGATGGCTCCTTTCTGATTCCACCCATACTGACTCTGGAGACAAATCCTCCACAATGCCCTCCCTTTCTGTAGCTGTCATACTATCCCTGATGAGCAATACCACTCCCTCACCTCTTTCACCTCCCTCTGTATTCCTTTTGAAACATCTAAACCCTGAAGAGCTCTAGCAAACCTCCCACCCAGGATATCGGTGCCCCTCCAGTTCAGGTGCAACCTGTCCTCTTTGTACAGGACCCACCTTCCCCAGAAGGTATCCCAATGATCCACCTATCTGAAGCCCTCCCTCCTACACCAGCTCTGCAGCCACATGTTCATCCGCACCCGCTCTCTGTTTCTAGCCTCAATAGTCCATGGCACTGGTAGCAATCCTGAGATGACTACTCTGCTCATACTGCCTTTTAGCTTCCATCTTAATTCTCTATATTTACTTTTTAGGTCCTCATCCCTTTTCCGAGCTATGTCATTGGTACCGATCTGTACCACAACTTCTGGCTGCTCTCTCTTCCCCTGAAGAATCCTGTGGACTCGATCTGAGACATCCCTGACACTGGTACCTGGGAGACAACATACCATCTGGAAGTCCACAGAATCGCGACGACAGAATCTCCTGTCTGTTGCTCTCACCATCGAATCTCCGATCACGATTGCTCTTCTGTACTCCCCTTTCCCTTCTGAGCCACAGAGCCAGGCTCAGTGCAAGAGATCTGGCCACTGAGGCTTTCCCGTTAGGCTCCTCCTCCCACAAACAGTATCCAAACTGGTATATTTATTGTTGAGGGGGACGGCCACAGGGAGTCCCAGCACTGTCTGTCTAATCCCTTTCCCTCAGCTCCATTTATCCTGTAACTTAGGTGTGACTGCCTGCCCTATAACTCCTCTCTATCACCTCCACAGCCTCCCAAATGATCCCAAGTTCCTCCAGCTCCAGTTCCAATTCCCTAATGTGGCCTGTGAGGAGCTGGTGAAGTCAGCAGAGACACTAGTGGTGACCCTTATCTCCCATATTCTGCAAGTAGAGCATGCCACTGCCCTAGCCTCCATCCCATCTGCTCTAAATTGCCAAGAGAGATTGAATAAATACAAAAAAACCTTGACTTTGCCGCCTACTTGCGGAACGTTTCAGAGAACACCTCTGGGACATCCGCACCAGAACACTTTAACTCCCCCTCCCACCCCGCCAAGGACATGCAGGTCCTTGGCCTCCTCCATCGCCAGACCATGGCAACACGACGCCTGGAGGAAGAGTGCCTCATCTTCCGCCTAGGAACCCTCCAACCGCAAGGGATGAATGCAGATTTCTCCACCTTCCTCATTTCCCCTCCCCCCCACCTTATCTCAGTCCCAACCCTCAGACTCAGCACCGCCTTCTTGACCTGCAATCTTCTTCCCAACCTCTCCGTCCCCACCCCCTCTCCGGCCTATCACCCTCACCTTAACCTCCTTCCACCTATCGCATTCCCAACGCCCCTCCCAAGTCCCTCCTCCCTACCTTTTATCTTAGCCTGCTTGGCACACCTTCCTCATTCCTGAATAAGGGCTTATGCCCGAAATGTCGATTCTCCTGCTCCTTGGATGTTGCCTGACCTGCGGAGCTTTTCCAGCGACACATTTTTCAGCTCTGATCTCCAACATCTGCAGTCCTCACTTTCTCTTGGCAACCCTACACACAGGGTCATTTATTTTTGGTTGGAGGAGGAGGCACTATACGTGCAGTGTTTTGGGTACAGACACAGCCCCAATATATCAGTTCACATACCCAACAGGCCCCACGTCTGCTTGTGCTCCTGTTGAGCATTCGCTCCGCCTATTCACGAGCTAAGTCTTTAACAGGAAAAACTTGCTTTCCCGGCAGCCCCCTGGTCTGCGCTCTCACTGCTCCCATTGCTGCGGGAATCCTGAGACAACCCTGGACTAAAATTCCCAAGTTACTTGCGTGCGTTTGACCCATATTCCTTTAAGCCTTTCCTATTCCTGCACCGATCCAAATGACTTTCCAATGTTGGAACTGTACCTGCATCTACCACTTCCTCTGGCAGCTCATTCCACATACGAAGTCTGTGAAACCTCCACAGTCTCTGACAGTATCTTTCAGTCTTTAGTGAGCTGACATCGCTCCTGACCACCTGCCTTCCACTCAAATAACTAAACTGCAGTGAATGCAATTTTGATCAACTCAGTTGCTCCTCATAGGTCAGTCCTGCCTTCTCAGGAATCAATCTGTTAAACCTTCACTGCACTCCCCCAACAGCAAGAACATCATTCCTCACATAAGGAGACCAAGTGATGAAGTGGTATCCATCGTTGGCATTGTGCTGTATGAGAGTTCCTCACCACAGCAAACCTTGGTGAATGATAGATTCACTAATGTGCTGCCATCAGCCAGTAGGGGATTACTTTAGGAACAGTGATCACAATTCCCGTAGGTTTTAGAATACTCATGGACAAAGATGAGAGTGGTCCTAAAATAAGAGCGCTAAGTTGAGGGAAGGCCAACTATAGCAAAGTTCAGCAGGAGCTGGGGAATGTGATCAGGAGCAGCTGTTTGAAGGTAAATCCATGTTTGATATGTGGGAGGCTTTTAAAATGAGGTTGATTAGAGTTCAGGAGAGACATGTCCCTGTGAAAATAAGGGTTAGAAACAGCAAGATTAGGGAACCACAGATGACAGGTGAAACTGTGAGACTAGCTTAGAGAAAAAAGGAAGCTCCTCACCATAGCAAACCTTGGTGAATGGTAGAATAACTGATGTGCTGCCATCAGCCAACTCCCTGATAGGGACTGACAGAGCCTGGTTGGCCTGGTGTGGTCCAGGAAAACCACTTGACAATGAAACGAGAAGAGACCCTTGCATTATACAAGATGTTCCTAACCCTATCACATTAAATAAGATGGCATTTCCAGCCATGCGCCTGTAAGATACAAAAGTGAGCCAGCATAATCCATGAGGAAAACCTACATGGGGTATCTCTGGTGAAAACAGCTAAAAAGCACAAAAGAAATGATCTCTCATGTACTTATGAATTAAGTCACCATTAAATGTAACAAAGTTAATGGTGGACAGGAAGTTGGAAAATTATCCCGAAAACTATCAAGGAACAACATTTAGCATTTATGACCAATGAGTAATTTAATGGGTTAAACAACTTTTTTTTAAAGTCAGAATTGAGGAACCCATGATTGCTGGGACTGAGACTCTTCCTGCTGTTAGGGGAATGGACATGATCTGAAAAATGTGTTGCTGGAAAAGCGCAGCAGGTCAGGCAGCATCAAAGGAGCAGGAGAATCGACATTTCGGGCATAAGCCCTTCTTCCTGAAGAAGGGCTTATGCCCGAAATGTCGATTCTCCTGCTCCTTTGATGCTCCCTGACCTGCTGCGCTTTTCCAGCAACACATTTTTCAGCTCTGATCTCCAGCACCTGCAGAACTCACTTTCTCCGAATGGACATAATCATCAAGCATCACATCTTGTTTCCAATCCATCGATTACCTATGTTTGGTCATAGAGTTATAGAGTCATAGAGATGTACAACACGGAAACAGACACTTTGGTCCAACCCGTCCATGCCAACCAGATATCCCAAACAAATCTAGTCCCACCTGCCAGCACCTGGCCCAAATCCTTCCAAACCTTCCTATTCATATACCCATCCAGATGCCTTTTAAATGTTGCAATTGTACCAGCCTCCACCACTTCCTCTGACAGCTCATTCCATACATGTACCACCCACTGTGTGAAAACTTTGCCCCTTAGATCTCTTTTATATCTTTCTCCTCTCACCCTAAACTTATGCCCTCTTGTTCTGGACTCACTGTGCCCAGGGAAAAGACTTTTTCTATTTATCCTATCCATGCCCCTCATGATTTTATAAATCTCTGTAAGGTCATTCCTCAGCCTCCAATACTCCAGGGAAAACAGCCCCAGCCTGTTCAGCCTCTCCCTGTAGCTCAAATCCTCCAATCCTGGCAACATCCTTGTAAATTTTTTCTGAACCCTTTCAAGTTTCACAACATCCTTCCAATAGGAAGGAAACCAGAATTTCACACAATATTCCAACAGTGGCCTCACCAATGTCCTGTACAGCCGCAACATGACCTCCCAACTCCTGTACTCAATACTCTGACCAATAAAGGAAAGCATACCAAACGCCTTCTTCACTATCCTATCTACCTGAGACTCCACTTTCAAGGAGCTATGAACCTGCACTCCAAGGTCTCTTTGTTCAGCAACACTCCCCTGGACCTTACCATTAAGTGTATAAGTCCTGCTAAGATTTGCTTTCCCAAAATGCAGCACCTCGCATTTATCTAAATTAGACTCCATCTGCCACTTCTCAGCCCATTGGCCCATCTGATCAAGATCCTGTTGTAATCGGAGGTAACCTTCTTCGCTGTCCACTACACCTCCAATTTTACTGTCATCTGCAAACTTACTAACTGTATCTCTTATGCTCGCATCCAAACCATTTATATAAATGATGAAGAGTAGTGGACCCAGCACCGATCCTTGTGGCACTCCACTGGTCACAGGCCTCCAGTCTGAAAAACAACCCTCCACCACCACCCTCTGTCTTCTACCTTTGATCCAAATGGCGAGTTGTCCCTGTACTCAATGAGATCTAACCTTGCTCACCAGTCTCCCATGGGGAACCTTGTTGAACGCCTTACTGAAGTCCATATAGATCACATCCACCGCTCTGCCCTCATCAATCCTCTTTGTTACTTCTTCAAAAAACTCTTTCAAGTTTGTGAGACATGGCACAAAGCCATGTTGACTATCCCTAATCAATCCTTGCCTTTCCAAATACATGTACATCCTGTCCCTCAGGATTCCCTCCAACAACTTGTCCACCACCAATGTCAGGCTCACTGGTCTATAGTTCCCTGGCTTGTCTTTACCGCCAAACATGTGGCACCATGTTTGTCAACCTCCAGTCTTCCAGCACCTCACCTGTGACTATCGATGATACAAATATCTCAGCAAGAGGCCCAGCAATCACTTCCCTAGCTTCCCACAGAGTTCTTGGGTACACCTGATCAGGTCCTGGGGATTTAAGGATAATATTTGATTAGAACAAAGGTTAATTGAGGCCAGTGGGTGACTTATAACTAGATGGTAATACTTGGGATATAATCAGTTTTAAAGGTGCTGTAAAATATCTTGTTTATTTCCTTGTCTACTTTTATGGTCTATTTAGAAAAGACACAAGGTCGCAGAGACAGATAAGAAAGGTTGATAAGTAACTTTAACAAGATTGTGCCAACGAACGTCAAACTGTCGAATTGTAAACTATAAGGAAGTTAGTGCAAAATTTCTAACTTGTGAAAATTGAGAACAAGATGGTATCAATTTAAAGTAATTCGTAAAAGAAGTAAAAAGGTTGCATGAGGCAAAGCCTTTTCACACAGAGAATTCAAGGGTCAGGATTGCACTGCTTGTAACTGTGATGGAGGCAGGTTCAATTCGGGCATTCAAAAAGGAATTATATGGTTATTTGTAAACGAAGGACATGCAGGGTTATAGAGAGAAGTCAGGAGAAGGGCACTTATTGAAATGCTCATATCGAGACATGATAGGCTGAACCCCCCCCGCGCTGTATCCATTCTGTAAGATTCAGCAATGAGCACCTGGTCTGGAACTGGCCAACCTTTACCTCCATTCAGCGGCTGTAAAACTAGATCTCCTGTGACCTTTGTTCTGTGTTTATTTTGTTTGAATAAGGTTTGTTCTAATTAAATACAAGACATTAGCAAGAATGCTTAGCCATGGTGCACAGTTCCAGGCTTGTCACTTTCTAGTATTCCCCATCACTGCAGAGTTTATTGCCTACACCTGGTTATCCTTGAAAAGGTAGTGGTGCATGGTCTTCTCAAATGCCAGCTTGCTATGCCATTTCAGATGGCAATTAAGAGCTAACCATATTGTGTGGCTCTGGAGTGTACATAGGGCAGTGCAGCAGGATCTTCAGCTCATCGTGGAGGAATAGCAGATTTTCCAAAAGAATTAGTGAACTAGACTTGTTTTAATGACAGAACAATAGTTTTAGCATTATTAGTGATATCACTAAATTTACTGAAATGAATTTTAATTGCCAGGCTATTGTGGGGAGATGGGATTTGAACTGAAGTTCTAGATCATTAGCCCACAGCTCTGTAATACTGGCCTAGTTACATAATCAAAATGTCAGTGTAACCACAGAAACTGATTCCTACAACTGATAGGAAAAGGCACAAACTGATAAGGATCATTAAGAAAACTGGGCTCTTTGAAAGATGAGCTGCAGTGAGAGGTCTCTCATGTTTCATTACAACTATGTTTCTGAACTTAATCGCCTCTTCTGTGATTGTCACAGAGTCACAGAGATGTACAGCATGGAAACAGACCCTTTGGTCCAACCAGTCCATGCCAACCAGATATCCCAATACAATCTAGTCCCACCTGCCAGCACCTGGCCCATATCCCTCCAAACCCTTCCCATTCATATACCCATCCAGATGCCTTTTAAATGTTGCAATTGTACCAACCTCCACCACTTCTTCTGGCAGCTCATTCCATACACGTACCACCCTCTGCATGAAAACGTTGCCCCTTAGATCTCTTTTATATCTTTCTCCTCTCACCCTAAACCTATGCCCTCAAGTTCTGGACTCCCCACCCTAGTGAACAGACTTTGTCTATTTATCCTACCCATGCCCCTCATGCTTTTATAAATCTCTATAAGGTCACCCCTCAGCCTCCGACACTCCAGGGAAATAGTGAAGGAATTACTCCAAGATAATTCACAACTTACATTCATTGTGGGCATAACATATTCTCTAATTAAAGTAAAATACTGGAGACTTGAAATACAAATTGAAAGTACTGGAGAAACTCAGCAGGTCTAGCATAATCTCATTGGAAAGTCTCTCCACAGAGGCTGCCCAACCTAGAGAATTTCTCCAGCATTTTCTGTTTTTCTGACAGTGACCTTGTTTGTGTGGAGAACAAACACCAATGCAGACTGACTGAGACCAATCTCTGTTATAAGAACTGAAAACCTCTCTCATAAGACCCTTCTCTTCAAACTGTTATAACCCTATCCATTCTTTCTTATTTTTCCTCCAATAACTAACTTTGAACATTATTTTTTAAAAACAAATCAAAAACGTCTGGGATTCTAAAGTCCATGATTCAGCTTTGGAGTTCAGTGAGTTCCGTATCCCCCAACCTGGGAAGTCAGTCTTGGAGAGAGCATGGATAGTCCGCTGACTGATTGGTCAATGATCCCCCCTTCCCAAACATTACAGAAAGCTGAACAAAGCTAAAAGGACTCGAGTCAACAGCTAGTGCTGGAGCAGTGAGGTCTGAGGAAAGATTGCTTTTGGAGACATGTCGCTTGGTTGGGAACCATGGGGACACTCTTTAAGCAAATAACAGAAAACCAACTGGACCACTAAAAGTCAAGCTGGAAGATCATTTCCAGCGAGGAGCTGTATCATGAGTGTCCCGATTGATCAGGTACCAGGAGGGAACTGCCCAGAGGGAACTAACTCAACGCAGTAACTCCTTCAAAGGTTTCAGCTCTTTCCTCAAAAAACTGGCTTTCAGCTGCTTAGAGGGGTTTAGCATGTTTGGAAGTTGGAGCTGCTAGCCTGAGATTCAAGTCATATAGCTTATTATCTCCACTACTAACCTTTTGTCTGGTCCTGTCAGGTTTCAGTGCTGGCTTCAGGGAAAAAGGGGATCTTGTGGCTAATAGACGGAGTAGTTGGTTAGTGGTTTTAAGAGAAAGCAAGGACTGCAGATGTTGGAGATCAGAATCGGAGAGTGTGATGCTGGAAAAGCACTGTGGATCAGGCAGCATCTGAGCAGCAGGCATTCCTGATAAAGGGCTTATGCTCGAAACATTGATTCTCCTGCTCCTCGGATGCTGCCTGATCTACTGTGCTTTTCCAGCACCACAATCTTCGACTAGTGGTTTTAAGAGTTTGTATCATTGCCACTGCTAGAATTTGGTAAAGTACTTTTCATTGGTAATAAATAGTAATAATAAATAGTAATAAATAGTAATTCCTGTTTTATGTAAAACAAATGCTGCCAGACCTCTTCACCATGAGTATAACTCGAGGACAGTGAGTTGAAAGTCAGGTCAATTGGGAGGAGTTATTGTGATAGATAACTTCACAAACCTTTCATCACATATTACAGATCAAAGGTTCTCAACTTTGGGTTTGTCCATGTGGTTAATTCAGTGTCTGTGACAATACAGAGCTGTCACCTTGCTATCAATGATACTACTGCCAGCTGAGCTGCTTACTTGCCAGGTAAGCTATTGTAATCAAAATGAAAATGTCTCTGATTTCTCAGTAAAACACCTGAAAGTCAGGAACTTACATGAGTTTTTAAAAACAAATGACTAGCATCTCAATATATTGCCTATGGAATAATAAAGTCTATTATTCACTGGGATCCAGAGGGGCTTACCTTAGGTAGAAAGGCTTTGATCATCAAATACATACTGCGGACATTCAGATTCATAGTAAAGTCCCAGTCTTTGTCTTCACAATCCAGAATTGTGCCATGATGGACAAAACTAAGGTAAGTCAAGGATTAAAAAAAATAAAGGAAGTAAAAACAAACCAGGTTTAAGTGAATCTTTGCAGTGACAAAAGAACACCTGTACACTTATAAATAAATAAGCAGGCAGCGTAATCGACAAGTGAAACTGCCCCTCAGAAGAGTGCAGACATGAACAATCCTGTGGGAACACAATGTTATTACAACTTTGCTGTTCTTCCTGAGACCTCTCCTTGCCTGACTGATGCTCTGTAACCATAAAGTTGAAAATAAAAGAAATCTTTTTATTAAGAGGCTTCAGGCCAACCAAAGCTAACAAGCTATCTGCTCACATTTTAACCCCTGTGACAGTTCCACCACAGCAGCTGAGACAATCGAAAACAATCAACATCTGAAAAATGTCAGCTTGCGCAGACTCCCAATGTCACCGCATCTTTAAAACAATTCCAGACCTCGATACACACCTTCACCAAAACCTAGACAGTCTGGGTCCAACTGTACCAAAACCAGAAATTGCTGTTGAATTCAAACAGGTCTGGCAGCATGTGTGAGAAGGAAGCAGTGTCAAGATTTAGAGTTCAGTAACTCTTCATCAGAACTTTGGACTCAAAATGCTAACTCTGCTTTCTCCCCACAGATACTGCCAGACCTGGTGAGTTTTTGTCAGCAATTTCTGTTTTTTGTTGTGGTTCTGTTCGCCGAGCTGGGAATGTGTGTTGCAGACGTTTCGTCCCCTGTCTAGGTGACCTCCTCAGTGCTTGGGAACCTCCTGTAAAGTGCTTCTGCGATGTTTCCTCCGGCATTTATAGTGGTTTGTATCTGCCGCTTCCGGTTGTCAGTTCCAGTTGTCCGCTGTAGTGGCCGGTATATTGGGTCCAGGTCGATGTGCTTATTGATTGAATCTGTGGATGAGTGCCATGCCTCTAGGAATTCCCTGGCTGTTCTCTGTTTGGCTTGTCCTATAATAGTAGTGTTGTCCCAGTTGAACTCATGTTGCTTGTCGTCTGTGTGTGTGGCTACTAAGGATAGCTGGTCATGTCGTTTCGTGGCTAGTTGATGTTCATGGATGCGGATCGTTAGCTGTCTTCCTGTTTGTCCTATGTAGTGTTTTGTACAGTCCTTGCATGGGACTTTGTACACTACATTGGTTTTGCTCATGCTGGGTATCGGGTCCTTCGTCCTGGTGAGTTGTTGTCTGAGAGTGGCTGTTGGTTTGTGTGCTGTTATGAGTCCTAGTGGTCGCAGTAGTCTGGCTGTCAGTTCGGAAATGTTTTTGATGTATGGTAGTGTGGCTAGTCCTTTGGGTTGTGGCATGTCCTCATTCCGTTGTCTTTCCCTTAGGCATTTGTTGATTAAATTTCGGGGATATCCCTTTTTGGCAAATACATTGTATAGGTGTTCTTCTTCCTCTTTTTGCAGTTCTGGTGTGCTGCAGTGTGTTGTGGTCCTTTTGAATAGTGTCTTGATGCAACTTCTTTTGTGTGTGTTGGGGTGGTTGCTTTCGTAGTTTAGGACTTGGTCTGTGTGTGGCTTTCCTGTAAACCTTTGTGGTGAATTCTCCGTTCGGTGTTCTCTGTACCATCACGTCTAGGAATGGGAGTTGGTTGTCCTTTTCTTCCTCTCTAGTGAATTGGATTCCTGTGAGTGTGGCGTTGATGATCCAGTGTGTGTTCACTATTTCTGTGTTTTTAATGGTTACAAAGGTATCATCTACATACCTGACCCAGAGTTTGGGTTGAATTTGCGGTAAGACTGTTTGTTCTAACCTTTGCATTACCACTTCTGCTATGAGTTGGACTCAGTTTGACTGGGACAACACTATTATTATCGGCCAAGCCAAACAGAGAACAGCCAGGGAATTCCTCGAGGCATGGCACTCATCCACAGATTCAATCAATAAGCACATCGACCTGGACCCAATATACCGGCCACTGCAGCGGAAGCTGGAATTGACAACTGGAAGCGGCAGATACAAATCACTATAAATGCCGGAGGAAACATCACAGAAGTGCTTCACAGGAGGCTCCCAAGCACTGAGGATATCACCGAGACAGGGGACGAAACGTCTGCAACACAAATTCCCAGCTCGGCAAACAGAATCACAACAACGAGCTCCCGAGCTACAAATCTTCCTCCAAACTTTGAATTTCTGTTTTTGCTTCAGATCTTCAGCATTCAAGGTCCTGTATTTTATTTTTGGGTCCTACTGTACCTGAGTACTAAATGTATCAGCTTTTGAGACATATAGTTTAGAAACAGACTAAGAAACAAGTGCAAAACCATTACTTTGGCCCACCCTAAGGTAATGCAAGACTGAACCATCCCTTTCATTCCTAATGAAGGGCTTTTGACCGAAATGTTGACTCTCCTGCTCCTTGGATGCTGCCTGACTGGCTGTGTCTTTCCAGCACCACACTCTTCCCCCCCCACCCCTTAATGAACAAGTCCTTGAAAAATGGACAGACTGGCTTTACACAACTATAGATGTTCATGGAAGACACAGCATCTGTTCTCATTTAATACCAGTAAACCTTCGAAGCTAAGAAAGCTGAAGACATTAAACAGTAACGTAAGCAACAGAAAATTGATTCAATATTCAAAAGAGTTAATGCAGGTATTAGCTCCATGTATTTATCCAGGGTATCTCTTCCTGGCACACCTGCCAGTTATACCTGCAGCCAAACAATGGTTTCAACAATAGATGCTGAGCAACTGTGCATCATTTTCAGACGCTCAGTCCCCCAGAAACTAAAGAATGTTTTTGCTCTGTGGCCAACACTGAATGGCACATTTTAATTTTTCAATTCAGTGAAAACAGAATATTGTGTATACTTTGGGAGTTCACCTGTAGGACCTGAAATTGGCCCAGTGCCATAATCTGAAGTGAGATCACTTAACCTGGGAAAATCAACAATTTTAGCCATGCAGTTCAAGAAAAGGAGCCACTTTAAAAAAGCCAACAGGTTAGTGAACATCTCTTGCAACACCTGTTTGAAATAGATTCTGGATTTGAGTGTTGGTCTGCCAAACGTGGCACAATTCAGACTTTTTTCTCTTGTTAACAATGAATTCAGGTCCTTAATGTGTACTGCAAGTGCCAACTACTTGCCGTGAGAGACTAACTTTACATAATAGAACAAAGTTAATGTCATATCCTGTTGGTGTACATAGTGTGTGGTCAATGTTCCTAGATTATGCTGAGGAACAAAGAGCAGAGTATGAACATTGTTTGCGGAACATTGAGTTTGAATGCCTATTCCATTTATGGCCAAGGTCACACATTCACGGAGGGTGTTTATTCAAATAACCAACATCAATGATTTCATCACAGAATGAAATGCCAGATAATGTTAACCAATAAACAACTTTTCATTTGAATGCACTCGCTTTAATAAAATCCCAGCCTCGATCCTCCTGATTGTAATATCATCAGTGTTTTTGAAAAAAATAATAAGCATGAGAACTCATTGGAATGTAGGCCCACATGTCTGAGGTTTTTTAATTGTTCAACAGAACATGCATCACTGGGTGGGCCAGCATTTACTGTCAATCCCTAATCACACTTAAACTGCTGGGGTGTAGGAACACCCACAGTGTTGTCAGGAAGAGAGTTCTCGGAGATTAATCCAATGAACAAATGGTGATTTGGTTCCAAGTTAGGATGGTTTGTCAGAGTGGCCTGGAGGGATGGTGTTCCCATGTATCTGCTGCCCTTATACTTCAATGTGATAGACGCTGTGGGTTTAGAAGGTGCTGTTAAGGAGACTTAGTGAGTTTCTGCAGTGAATCTTGTGGACAGTATATACTGCTGCCATGGTGGCAAAGGGAGAGAGTGTTAAAAGTTGTGGATGGGGACACCCATCAAGCAGCTGCTTTGTCCTGGATGGTGTTGAGCTTCTTGAGTGTTGTTGGAGCTGTCCCTATCCAGGCAAATGGGGAATATTCCATCACACTCAACTTAGGAAGACAGGAGGTGAGGTACTCGGCAAGAATTCAAGTCCCTAACCTTCATTAACAGTTACAGCATTTATATGGCTAGTCCAGTTCAGTTCCTGATTAATGGTAACCCCCAGAATGTTGATAGTTAGGGATTCAGTCATGGTAACGCCATTGAACATCAAGGGGCAATGGTTAGATTGTGTACTGTTGGAGATGGTCATTGCCTGGCACTTGTGCAGTGCAAATATTACTTACAATTTACTGGCCTATGCCTGAATATTGAACACAGACTGTTTCAGTATCTGAAGAGTTGCAAATGATGAATATGCAATCATCAGCGAACATCCCATGACTGACCTTATGAAGGAGAGAAAGTCATTGATGAAGCAGCTGAAGATGGCTGAGTCGACATCACTCCCCCAAGAGAATCTTTGCAGAGATGTCCTGGAGCTGAGATGATTGGTCTCCCACTACAACAACCATTTTCTCTGTGCCACCTATGACTCTAACCAATGGAGAGTTTCTCCTGATTCTGACTGAGTCCAGTTTTGCTACAGCTCCTTTATGCCACACTTGGTCAAATGTGACCTTGACGTCAAAAGCTGCAACTCCACTTCACTTCTGGACTTTAACTCTTCTGTCTGTCTGAACTTGGACCAAAGCTGTAACAAGGTCAGGAGCTAATAGCCCTGACAGAAACTAAGTTGAGCATCAGTGAGCACTTTATCCAGTTCCCCAGTAAAAGAATAACGCTATCACCGACACTTTCCATCACGTTCCTGACAATGGAGAGTAGACTTATAGGTCTTTAGTTTTGTCTTGCTTTTAGTGCACAGGATAAAGCTGGGCAATTTCCACATTGTTGAGTAGATGCCAATATTGCAAAGCCTAGCTAGGGGAGTGGCTGGTTCTTTAACACTGTTAGTGGCACAAGTCTTTAATATCATTGTTAGAATACTGGCACAAGCCTTTGCTGTACCCAGTATCTTCAGCTATTTCTCGACATCACAGAGAGTGAACCAAATTCATTATCATCTGTGATGCTGTGATCCTCTAGGAGAGGCTGAAATGGATCAGCCACTTGTTCCTTTTGGCTCAACTTAGATGTACTTATATTAGCCTCGCCTTTCACACTGCTGCACTTGTCTTCTCATGATTGAGGGTGGGGATATTTGACAAGCCTGATCTGTCAGAGTTATTTAATTGTCCACCACAGTTCATGACCGGCTGTACAGGACCGCAGCACTCAAATCTTATCTGTTAGTTACTTGATCACTTAGTCCAGTCTACTGCATGCTGCTTATGCAGTGTGACATGCAGCCAATCCTGTTGTGCAGCTTCACAGGCTTCCTGCAGTCTGTTTTGAGACAAAATGATAGTTCTGTTCCAGTGCGATCCCACGTAAAAAGAAAATCATGTCACAGCTGCACCATTTAAACCGATGGGACCGGAAATGTATTATAGACAATACTGGTAAGGAAAATTTGCATTCTACAAGTTACGGTCTAAATTCTTCAATTGTGTTATAGCCAATTTGCGTTGAAGAAACGCGCGTTCTAGCAGAACTGACTGCTGCTACTGCTCCTCCTCTTCATTGAACCAGTGTTGTTGTTCTCGTGGTTTGAGGACAATAGGATATATGTTGGGCCAAGAGGTCACAAATTGTGGTCAAATACAATTCTGCTTCCCTTGATGGCACAAAGTGCCTCATGAATGCCCTGTTTTAAATTTAAAAATCACACAACACTATGTTATAGTCCAGCAGGCTTATTTGGAAGCACTAGCTTTCAAAGCACTGCTCCTTCATCAGGTGGTTGTTGCTCCAAAAGCTAGTGCTTCCAAACAAACCTGTTGGACTATAACCTGGTGTTGTGTGATTTTTAACTTTGTCCCCAGTCCAACACCGGCACCTCCAAGTCACAGTTTTAAATTGCCAGATCTGTTTTAAGCCCGTCCCACTTAGCAAAGTGATAGCACCATGCAGCACTACAGAGGGTATTCCTAATGCGAATATGGGACTTTGTCTCCATAAGGACTGTGTGCTGTTCATTCTCTTGAATGCTGTCACCAACAGATGCGCCTGTGGCAAGTAGATTGGTGAGGACAGGGTGAAATCAGTTTTGCTGGTTCCCTCATCTCTTGCTGCATGTCCTCAAAACATTAGCCTGGGATTCCAAATTACTCTTCCAGTGACATCACCACGGCACTGTGCACCCCCCCCCCCAAACATTGAAATTAAAACATGCCTGAGTAAATGGTAATCTACTTCCAAACATTAAATTATTTCATTCTATCCTTAACATCTTGATTATTGTTCTCATGAATAACGTTCCACATATTTATGTTCAATTTTTCATTAACAGGCTATCAACTTATTGTGTATGTTATTGACACCTAGTACATTTGAAAGTGAGTTCATGCACTCTCTAAAAGTAACAATGGTCTAAATATTGGCAATATAAAGGCAAAAGGCAAATATCCATTTCTTTGCCATGAAAAGATTTATCTTAAAATATATTTAATTTTAATATCAATATTACCCTGCACAGTTGAACAGGACATCAATATTTTCAATGTCCTTGGCCAGCATTTCTACTTGCACTTTCTGAGTCACATCCAGTACTTTCGTTTCAATACCTGTTAGGAAACAAAAATGTTGAACAGAAATTCAGGTTAGTTTATTGCTTAGCAATAAGGGGACAATAATAGAGAATTCACAAGACTTACAATGCATGTTGTTCAGAATTACACAGGATATATGACACACCCTTAAGCTCAATCAACCCACGAGTGTTATGGTCCAGTCAAATTTTGTCCTGTCCAACCTTAATCTCACCCTATCAGCACAATTCCTTCCACCTTTTCCCACACATCCCATTAAATGTATCAATACTATTCACCTCCACCACTCCCACGGTAGTAAATTCCATACTCTCACGCTCTGCTCAAAAACATTTCTTCAGAATTCTCTATTGCACCAGCATCTGTAGCATGGCTGAATTAACAATTCAGTTTGAGATTGAGTAACTCAGGTTGAAAACAACACTGGATTAGTGGTGCTGGAAGAGCACAGCAGTTCAGGCAGCATCCAACGAGCAGCGAAATCAACGTTTCGGGCAAAAACCCTTCATCAGGAATAGGATAAGTTTCTCCGTGTAACCCTTTATCCCCTTGACAATCAAGAGTCTATCTATCTCCGTCTTAAATATACTCAATGCCCTGGCCTCCACAGCCTTCTGTGGCAGTGAATTCCATAGATTCCCCACTCTCTGGCTGAAGGAGTTTCTCATTATCTCCATTCTAAAAGGTCTTCCCTTTACTCTACGGCTGTGCCCTCAGCTCCCAGTCTCTCCTACCAATGGAAACATCTTCCCAACATCAACTCTGTCTAGGCCATTTAGTATTCTATTGATTTCAATTAGATCCACCTCATCCTTCTAAACTTCCACAAGTATAGACTCAGATTCCTCAAACGTTCCTCATATGTTAAAACTTTTCATTCCTGGGACCATTCTCATGAACCTCTTCTGAACATCCAGGGCCAGTACATCCTTCCTAAAAGATGGGGCCCAAAACTGTGCAAAATATTCCAAATGTGGTCTGACCAGAGCCTTACAGCGTCTCAGAAGTACATCCCTGTTTTTATATTCAAGTCCTCTCAAAATAAATACCATAATTGCATTTCCTTTTCTAACAACTGACTCAATTTGCAAGTTTACCATGAGAGAATCCTGGACTAGAATTCCCAAGTCTCTTTGCACTTCAGACTTCTGAATTTTCTCCCCATTTAGAAAGTAGTCCATGCTTCTATTCTTCCTACCAAATTGCATTACCTCACACTTTCCCATGTTGTACTCCATCTGCCACTTCTCTGCCCACTCTCCTAACCTGTCCAAATCCTTCTGCACTGAAAATGTGTTGCTGGAAAAGTGCTTTTCCAGCAACACATTTTCAGCTCTGATCTCCAGCATCTGCAGTCCTCACTTTCTCCTCAAATCCTTTTGCAGCCTCCCTGCCTCCTCAATGCTACCTGACCCTCTACCTATCTTTGTATCATCTGCAAACCGAGCCAGAATGCCCTCAGTTCCTTCATCGAGATCATTAACATATAAAAAGTGAAAAGCTGTGGTTTCAACACTGACTCTTGCGGATCACCACTTGTCACTGACTGCCACACTGAGAAGGACTCTTTTATCCCCACTCTCTGCCAATGCCAGACAGCCAATCTTCTATCTTGCCTCTAATACCATGGGCCCTTGTCTTACTCAGCATTCTCCTGTGTGACATCTTGTCAAAGACCTTCTTGAAGTCCAGGTGGACAACATCCCTTGGCTCTCCTTGGTCTAACCTGCTTGTTACCTCCTCAAATAATTCTCACAGATTTATTATGCATGACCTCCCCTTGATGAAACCATGTTGACTTTGCCCTATTTTACTGTATACTTCCAAGTATTCAGAAATCTCATCCTTCACAATGGACTCCAAAATCTAACGCAATGTAGATTAGGCTAAGCGGCCATTTGCCTTACTCCCTTTTTAAACAGGGGTGTCATGTTAGTGATTTTCCAGTCCTCTGGGACCATTCCTAACTCTAGTGATTCCTGAAAGACCACCACTAACTAACACCTCCGCTATGGGGAAATAATAATGGGGAACAAATGAAAATAAGGGAGTTGAATAAATACTTTGCATCAGTCTTCACAGTGGAAGGCACTAACAGGATTCCAAAATACCAAATCAAGGGGCAAGAGAAACAAACACAATAACTACCACTAGGGAAAAGTACCAGGAGGGTGTATAAGGCTAAATGTTGACATGTCCTTGGGACCTGATTGGCTGCACCTGAATATATTAAAGGAAATTGCCACAGCGATAATGGATGCACTCTAGAAGCCAAAACTATGAATGTAACCCCCTTGTTCAATAGGGGAAGGAGAAAGAAAAGCAGGTAACTGTAGGCTACTTTAGCTTAACATTTCTCATTGGGAAAATGTTAGAATCTATGATAAAGGATGTAATATCCAAGCATTTAAAAAAACATGTAACTAACCAGAGTTGGCTAAGCCTCACAAAGGGGGAATTATGTCTAACAAATTTATTAGAATTCTTTGAACAGTTAACAAGCAGGATAGAGTAATGATAAGTAGCTGTAATTTATTTGCGTTTCTAGAAGGTGTTTGACAAGGGGTCACACATTAGACTACTTAATGAGATAAATGCCCATGGTGTCAGCGGTGGGGGGGTTGGGTTGGGAAGTGGATTACCATGGGTAGATAACCGGTGACTAATAGAACAGGATTGGGATAAGGAAGGCATTTTCAAGATGGTGACGTGTAACTAGTAGAGTATTATGTAGATCAGTATAGGGCCACAATTATTTCCAATAGACATTAATGATGTGGATGAGCAAAGCGATTGTACTGTCATAAAATGTGCGGATGATACATAAAGAGGTGGGAGGGCAAGTGATGAGGATGGCACACAGAGTCTGCAGCAACATGATACCAATGGACACAAATCTGGCAGATCAAACACAATGTGGGAAAATATTAGTTTACACTCTTTGGCAGGATAAGGGGGAGCTACAACAGGGTCCTAGAGCATAAATCAGAAATAGGGTGATAGGGCCTTGGTTTCAAAGGGAAGGGAGTAGAAAAATGGGAAAGTCTTGCTAAAACTGTACAAGGTATTAGTCAGGCCATTACTAGAATTTGTGTCCCCTTATCTAAGAAATAGAGTGACATTGGAGGTAAGATTAGAGTGATGCTGGAAAGGTACAGCAGGTCAGACAGCATCTGAGGAGCAGGAGAGTCTATGTTTCAGAAAAAAGCCCTTCACGTCGATTTTCCTGCACCTCGGATATTGCCTGACCTGCTGCGCTTTTCCAGCACCACTCTGACCTTGATTCCAATCTCCAGCATCTGCAGTACCCACTTCTGCCTCGTTGACATTGGAGGTAATCGAGAGAAGGTTCGCAAGCTGACCCTGGGGATGAGGAGAGATCCAGCAGGTTCTGCCTTTCTAATTAGAGTTTAGAAGAATAAGAGGAAATCTTAATGAAACATGAGATTCTTCAGGGACTTGACAGGGAAGATGCAGAAAGGTTGTTTCTCCTGTGGGAGAGTCTAGGACCAGAGGGTATAATCTCAAACTAAGGGGTCACACATTTAACAGAGATGGGGAGAAACTTCTTCGATCAGAGGTTAGTGAATCTGTGGGATTGTTTACTACACAGGGCTGTAGAGACTGGGCTGTTAAGTATATTTAAGGCTGAGACAGACAGGTATTTAATCATTAAGAGAATCTAAGGTTTTATAGGGAAAAGGAACATGGAGGGGAGGATTATCAGATCAACCATGATATAATTGAATGGCAAAGTAGACAGACAGGAGGCTGGAAGAACACAGCAAGCCAGGCAGGTGAGAAGTCAATGTTTCGGGTGTAACCCTATGTCTCTAACTATTATTGAATGGCAAAGTGGAATTGATGAGCTGATTGATCAACATCATTTCCAATGTCTCATAGTCCTAGGATCAATTTTCTGTGCCTTCATAAATTCAATTACCTCTTTTCAAATTATGCTTTAGGAGCATCTGTTCCCTTGATGAAGCGAGACATAACATATTCAGTTAGTATCTCAGCCATGACAGTGGCCTTCACACATAAACACCGTTCTTACTTCCTAATCAATCCCATGCCTCCTTTTATCACAAGGTGTGGAGAGAATGCATCGGCCTCCAAACAGCCTGTCTACTGGTCCTTTAATCACCGCCTGACCCACACACAGCAGAGTCTGAAACTTGCACATTGAACTGATAAACCATCTCACCATCCCATCGAATCGCAAGGGAAGGAAAACATCCTGGATCCTGAGAGTGTGTCTATGAAGGAGAAAAGACTGCTTATAATTGTATAGAAGATTTTTGGACTGCCTTTCTTTTTCCATCCTCTCACATTGCTTCGTTTATTTTCATAGAATCCCTACAGTGTGGAAACAGGCCATTTGGCCTAACAAGTCCACACCACCAAAGAGTATTCCCCCCTCCAGACCCATTCCCCTACCCTTTTACTCTACATTTACCCCTGACTAATGCACCTAACCTACTCATCCCTGAACATACCATGGGGTAATGTAGTATGGCCAATTCACCTGACCTTTTTGGACTGTGGGAGAAAACCGGAGCACCCTGAAGAAACTAACACAGACAGTCACCCGGGGCTGGAATTGAACCTGGATCCCTGGGGCTGCGAGGCAGCAGTGCTAACCACTGAGTCTCCCTGCCGCCCCAACATGTGGTGCCAATCAAGTTGGCTGCTTTGTCCTGGATGGTGTCAAGCTTCTTGAATGTTGTTGGAGCTGCTCCCATCCAGGCAAATGGGGAGTATTCCATCCCACTCCTGACTGTGCCTTGTAGATGGTGGACGGGCTATGGAGAGTCAGGAGGGGAGTTACCAGCCACAGTATCCCTAGCCTCTGACCTGCTCTTGTAGCTATTATTTTCACATGGTGAGTGCATTTGAGTTTCTGTTGAGAGGCGTTTTGATTGGTTGAAAAGGAGACTTTAATTGCTAGAGGTTTTACCATGGAAGATGTAACAGTTTGATTGATATTTAATAGTTAAGCTTTGTCTAGATTTTATGCCAGAAGGTTTGATTCTGATCGATTCTGGCTTCGCCCTGGGAAATGAACAGTGAATGACTGTGGACAGATGCAGTGTATGTGTGTGTTCATTCTGTCTGCCTGATACATTGATGTTGAAAATGTGGTGCTGGAAAAGCGCAGCAGGTCAGGCAGCATCCAAGGAGCAAGAGAATCGACGTTTCGGGCATGAGCCCTTCTTCAGGAAAGAAACGTCGATTCTCCTGCTCCTTGGATGCTGCCTGACCTGCTGCGCTTTTCCAGCAACACATTTTCAGCTCTGATCTCCAGCATCTGCAGTCCTCACTTTCTCCTGATACATTGATGTATCAGGAGACGGTTCTCTCACTTGGCTGGATGGCTGGTTTCTGATGAAGAGTGATGCCTCCAGCACAGGTTTAGTTCTTGCACTGCCTGAGACTACCATCAAGGTCCCATCTTGTCCACCTCCCCCCTCGACTGAGGGGTAATGATCTCCAGATTAAACTCAGCACACAGTTGTCTCTCTCTATTGAGAGCAGCTCAATGATCCTTTGGGACAATAGGGACTCGACCTATTGATAAATGCTGCTTCCAGTACATGCCACTCTGCAAGTCCAATTTACAACTGGTAATTCTTCACACAGTCACGATTATCCAGCAACCATTGTCCAAGTGTAGAACCTGATGTGCCTTTGGAGCCAGTGCTGAAAATATTCCAAATGCAGCCTGGACAGGAATGGCCAGTTACCCTGTTTGCTGCAAACAGCCAAAGGGAAATGTGAAACAAAAACCAAAATTGCTGGAAAAGCTCAGCAAGTCTAGCAGCATCTGTGGAGAGAAATTAGAGTTAACATTTTGGGTCAAGTGACCCTTCCTCAGAAAAGGAAATGTTGCTTGATATGTGCTGATCAATGCTTCCAGGACAGGGATAGCATGGGGTTAGATACACAGTAAAGATCCCTATATTCTACTTCCAACAAAACTTCTTAATTCAACTTCTGGTAGAATTACAACATTTTGAAGGCATCTAGGTGGACACATGAATAGGAGGGGTTAAGAGAGATATGAGTCAAATGCTGGCAAATGGGACTAGCTTAAGTTAGGATACCTGGTCAGCATGGATGAGTTGGACTGAAGGGCCTGTTTCCATGCTGTACATCTCTATGACTCTATGATCTGCCAGTCCTAGGGATGTACAATCCAAGTACTGGAACCACATCACAACAAAATAGGGACAAAGAGAGCAGGATGAAAAGCATCATCAAATTATCTTTTGTCAGCAATATTAAACTTTTATACTCAGCCAGGCATTGTGGTTCAGGATTCCAATACATCTCTCATCTGCACTGTTGAGTGATTATAACACAACAACATCACCTAGTGCTGGTCTTGTCTTACTATATGTTCGATCAAAACATAAACCTATCCACCATATCAGCAGCAAGATGCACTTCAATAGCACGCTTATTATAAAACATCACAAGGCTCTTCATTATGGGAAAGTCAGACAGTATAGAGCTCAAAATAAACACTGTCAGCACTGTTCAAAGGTTTGGAAGCTCGGTAAAATGGGATGATAACAGTCTATTTAAATGTTTTTCAGAATAAATCAAACAGGATTCAATCAAAACTGATTCAGTTGCTAAGTTAGAATCATTTAGTCAAAGAGTTTTGCAGCATAGATAGAGACTCTTTGACCCATCATGTCCACACTGATTATTGTAATCTCATTTTCTGGCACTTAGCCCATAGCCTTATACACTAAAGCACTGTAAGGGTTCATCCAAACAGTTCTTAAATACCTTGAGGTTTCCTGTTTCTGCCCTCCTTCCAGGCAATGAGCTCCAAGTACCCACACCACTCTGCGTGAAAATAAAACATGTTCCTGACCTTTACTTAATCCATTTGATATGATCCCACTTCAACTTTTCCAGTTCTAGAAATCAAATACTCAGACTTAATCTAAGCTTGTAATTGCCATGATGATCATCATTGTCTCATTGCCATTTTGGAATGGTGGCTGCATGGTGACCGAGACTAACAACTGAATATTCAAGGATACTCAACATTTAGGAAGGAGAGACTAAAAGTAAAGGAGGTGCTGATAATTACAGATGGAGTTAATTCTTTAGTGAGAGAGAGGATATTGGATCAGAAAAAACAAGATGCAGAATGTGTCTGGATAGAGCTAAGAAATAGTAGGGGTGATAAATGTTGGCTGGAGCTATGTATAGGAATACAACACAGTCCAGTAATGTGGGATACTGAGTACACCAGGAAATTGGATGTGCATGTAAGAAGGCTGATGCAGTAATCATAGATATTTCAATCTACATATAGACTGGGGAAATCTCATGAGCACTATTGCTGGTGGAGGATAAGTTCCTCATATGTACATGATTTTCTCAAGCAGTATGTTTAGGAAACAATTAGAAACAGACTGCTTTTGATTTTTTTTTAGGAAAAGAACCCACTTGCCCCAAACATCTAACAAAAACACAAACTGCGAGAAAAGCTCAACAGGTCTGACAGCATTCGTGGAGAGAAATCAGAGTTAACATTTCAGGTCGAGAGACCCTTCCTCGAAAGAGGGGGTTTCTCTGATTTCTCTCCACAGATGCTGCCAGATTTGCTAAGCTTTTCCGGCAATTTCTGTTTTTGTTTCTGATTTACAGCTTCTGTAGTTCTTTCAGTTTTTAGTCCCAAATATCTGTTTTCCGTGTGTTAACTGATCCTCAATCCACACGAATACATTACCCCAGGACTGGGACTCTATCATTTACAATAATCTTTCATGTGACACTTCATCTAATGCCTTCAGGAAGCCTGAATAAACTGCATCTATCCTTCATCAACTCTGCTTATTCTATCCTCAAATTACCACAGCAAATTAATCAAACATGATTTCCTTTCCACAAAACCATGAAGACTCTGTCTGACTACTTTAAGCTTTCTAAATGTCTTGTTATTTCTTCCTTAATAGCATTTTCCCAATGACAAATAACAGGTCTCCAGTATCTTGCATTCTGTCGCTCTCCCTTCTTGAAGAGGGGAGTCACATTCGCATTTTTTTCACATCGCTGGAACCCTCCTGGAATCTAGTGAATTCTGAATACTTTCAGCAATGCCTCCTATCCCAGCAGCCACTTCCTTTAAACCCCTTGAATGCAGGCCATCACATCCTGGTGCCTTGTCTGCCTTTAGTCCTATTGTTCTGTCAAATACTTTGTTCGTCATGATACAGACTATTACAAGATCTTTCCTGCTGTTAGTACCTGGTGTACTGGATATCCTTGGGATGTTTATTGTAACCTCCACCATGAAGACAATGCAAAATATTGGTTTAAGTGACCAGCCAATGTCCTGTACCTCATGATCAATTCCCCAATCACATCCTCAATCACATCCACATTCACTTTAGCTACTTTCTCCTTTTCTAAAAACAGTTAGAAGCTTTTGCTGTTTGTTTTTATATTACTTGGCAATATACTTGCATGTTGTGGTTCTGTTCGCCGAGCTGGGAATTTGTCTTGCAAAGGTTTCGTCCCCTGTCTAGGTGACATCCTCAGTGCTTGGGAGCCTCCTGTGAAGCCAGAAGCCAATTATACTTGCATATAATTTTTCTCCCTTTTTATTAGTTTTATAGCCCTCTGATGCTGGTTTCTAAATTAATCCTAACCTCTGGCCAGCCACTGGTAATCACCACTTGATTTGCTTTAGCTTTTAATTGGACAGCCTTCTTGAACAGTTCAGGAAATCACGTGTGGTTCATCTTTCTCATCAAATCCTTCTTTTTGACAGGAATAATTTTTTTTCTGAGCATTATGAAACATTTGCCTTATTGTCGACAGGTCTTCCACTTTGTCTAATTACCCAGCTCGCTTTAGACAACTCTTTCTTTATACCTCTGCAATTACTCTTCTTTCGGTTAAGGACACTGAACCAAGACCCCTGTTGCTCTCTCCTTCAAACCAGATTTGAGAGTGTAACATATTGTGGTCACTACTCTCTAGACGATCATTAACTCTGAAATCAGGACTGAGATGAGGAAGAATGTCTTCACTCTGAGAGTTGTGAACCTGTGGAATTCTCTCCCACAGGAAGCTGCTGGGGCCAGTTCATTAGGTAGATTCAAGAGGGAACTGGACATGGCCCTTGCACCTAAAGGGATCAAGGGGGATGGGGAGAGGGGGCAGGAGTGGGATAGTGAGATTGCATGATCAGCCATGATCATATTGAATGGTGGGGCAGGCTGAAGGGACCCACTCCTGCACCTATTTTCTATGTTTCTATCTCTTATCAATTCTATCTCAAAGTAGTCTGTTTCCAGGTACATTCTACAACTTACTATCCCAAGGAACACTCTCTAATGCACCCTACTTCCATGTCTACTTTGATGATCTGATTTGTCCAGCCAATATGCAGATTGAAGTCATCCATGATAATTGCAGTACCTGCTTACATACATCCTTTATTTCCAGATTTATACATTGCCCTTCATTGAGACAACTCCCATCTGTAACGTCTTTCCCTTGCTATTCCATACTTGCACCCAAACACATCATTGTCTATTACACTTGTATCACTATTCATCACCTTATTGATACCTACTGAAAGTTTCCTACATTAACAAACATGATTTGGAGATGCCGGTGTTGGACTGGGGTGTACAAAGTTAAAAATCACACACCAGGTTATAGTCCAACAGGTTTAATTGGAAGCACACTAGCTTTCGGAGCGACGCTCCTTCATCAGGTGATAGTGGAGGGCTCAATCGTAACGATCGAGCCCTCCACAATCACCTGATGAAGGAGCGTCGCTCCGAAAGCTAGTGTGCTTCCAATTAAACCTGTTGGACTATAACCTGGTATGTGATTTTTAACTTAATTAACAAAGCTACTCTTTCTCCATTTCCTCAGAGTGTAAATTACTCTTGGGAAGTGAATTGCTGGTCCCGGTATCACTGCAGCACGAGGGGTATGTCTCTGTAATTGCTTCATTCATTCATTTACTTCTATTTGTGACATTTGCTATGAATGCTGCCTGAAGAGCCTTATCACAGCACTGCCACTGTATAAAAGGTGGCCATTTGGCCCACAGTGCCTGCACCAGCTCTTCAGGCAAGCATCATTACCTGCTGCCAACCTCCTGTCTTTCCCCCAATTCCCTGCACACTATTCCTTTCTAAATCATCAACAAATGCCTTTTTGAATACACCAAGCTTTACTTTTTCCCATTATTATTTACTTTGATTCTAATTCCTGCTCCACTATTCGTATATATTTTCTACACTTTCCTGTTGCACTTTGATTATTGTTCACCTCTTCACTGCCCTGCACCTCTGTTCTTTCATTTCTTTTAAATGAAAGCTCTATCTATAATGACAGTTAAATGTTTCACCAGGACTCTGGCCTCAGCATGGTTGAAATGAAGGCCCTCCCATTAGGACAGCTCTCTTTTCCCCATACTGAACCTATGCTCCATGCTTTGAAACCCTTTTCTTCTTCAATCTTCTTCCTCAATTCCTCTCTAACCTTATTTACTAACACAGTCTGCACGTGGCTCAGGCAATAGTCTGGAGATTTATTACTTCTGTGATTCTACTTAATTTAGTCCCAGACTGCTCATAAGCCCTCAGCAGAACCTCTTTCCTAGTCCTACATATGCCATTGTTACCCAGGTGAACTCAACAATGAGATCTTTCCACTTCCACTCCAGCCAAGAAGAGATGTCCTCAAACTTGGCCACCAGGTCAGTGACACTGCCTTCAGGGCTTTGCTGCAGATAGCAGTACAGGGGAACTGCAATTATCTGAACGTGATGGGCGGGCACTGTTTCATTCGGATAATCGATTATTCGGTTCATCGATTAAATGCCTTTCCTCTGGGGCTCGGAGTTTTTAAAAAGTCTGCTCCCCGTTCAGGAGACTGCAGCAGCACACAGCGCACGAGGACCCCCCCCCCCGCCCCCAACTCCACACAATATGCCCCCCCACCCCTCTGCCCTAGCCCCATCCAACTCTGCTCCCTACACCCCCCGCCTCCAACACTACCCACCCAACCCCGAACACACACACACACACACCCCTTCCCCCCGACCCCCTCTCCAGGGCAGTCGGACTGGACACCAACAAGACTGCTGCTGCAGTTGCCTTTGTTGGGTAAGTGTCCAAACAGGGGGCAGACACACACGGGCAGAGACACACACACACACACACACGCATGCACGCACGCACACACACACACACACACACACAACCTACCTATAACTGCAACTTTTTGACAGGTTCCACATTTGCCCTGTACAGGACAATGTTGGAGAGATTATCTGGGGAAGGGGGGTCTAGGGTACACCCCTGTGTAGAACTCCAGGGAAAGTTTGGGGAGAGAGAGGGTGGGAGGTCAGTCAGTTGGAGACTGTGCCTGTTTAATCACTGTAAACAAAAGACGCGATCAGTGTTGGAAACAAGTCTTTGGTGTAATGTTTCTATCGGGACCTCGAGATCTCCTTCAGTTAATCAGATTTTCGGATAATTGGTATTCGGATAATCGAGGTTCCTCTGTATATATTCCATTGACCCTGGCATCTCCATATTACTGCTCCATTTCTCTGCTCTTTCTCTTTCTCTCCTTGAATGGTTATCTGTACCAATGCTGTGGTCAGTTTGCTCAATCTCTCTGCAGGCTTGTCCACAGTTGGAGTAAGAACCTCAATCCTACTTGTCTCAGACAATGTCTAAGCCTCCTACAAATTCTGGATCCCAATACCTGCCTCATTCATAGTCACACCCTCCTGTTCCTGACCCCAGACTAAACTGGATGAAATTAATCGGAGGGGCCTGACTGTTTCCTGAAACAGCGTGTGGATACCTCTCCCCTGTCCTGATGTGTTGCAGTGTCTGTAGTTCAGATTCCAACTCATCAACTCAGAGCTGTAGCTCCTCAAGCAGCCAAGGCTGTTGTAGCTGTGATCACCATGGTTCACACTAGTGACCACCAGCTCCCACATACTACAGCTGTAACACATCGCCTGCCCAGCCACCTTGGCTCAGTTCAATGTTATGTACTTTAAAAGGGAATTTTCTGAGTGCACCCTTCAGAGGTAATAATGGTTCCTGTTTGAAACCAATTGGTCAATGGAAACAGACATGGGAGAAATATCCACCAATGACTTACCTGATTTCCTGTGTTTTTTACTGCAAAATATACTTTATTCACAGAAGATTATCTATAAATACATACAAAGGGTACTATAACAGTTCTGTACAATATTTACAGAAAAAAACAAACATCGCACTGGAATTGGACAGTCCTCAGACCTTCCTGTGGTTGCAAGCCAAAGGCATTTTCAACTCACAGCGGAACCCTGTTTACACTCATTACCGTTTACACTCATAAATGTTTAACACATTACCGTTAACACTCATAACTATTTAACACTCATTACCGTTTAACACTCATTACCGTTTTACACTCATTAGTGCAGGACCCTGTTTACACTCATTACTGGATTACACTCATTACTGGTTTACACTCATTACTGTTTACACTCATTAGTGCAGGACCCTGTTTACACTCATTACTGGATTACACTCATTACTGGTTTACACTCATTACTGTTTACACTCATTAGTGCAGGACCCTGTTTCCACTCATTACCGTTTACATTCATGCAGGACATTATTTACATTCATTTGAGGCAATAGGAGAGTCTGACAACTGAACAGACCATCTTTATTCTGTGCCTTCTCCATCATCACGCCCTAACCACGTGACGCCTGGAGGAATACCTCATCTTCTGCCTTGGGACCCTCCAACCCCATGACATCAACATGGACTTCACCAGTTTCCTCATTTCCCCTTCCCCTCAACCTTACCCCAATTCCAACTTTCCAGCTCAGCATGTCCTCATGACCTGTCCTACTTGTCCATCTTCCTTCCCACCTATCCACTCCACTCTCCTCTCAGACCTCTCCCCTTTACCCCCATCTTCACCCACCTATTGTACTCTCAGCTACCTTCTCCCCTGCCCCAACCCTCCCATTTATCTCTCCACCCCCGAGGCTTCCAGCCTCATTCCTGATGAAGGGCTTATGCCTGAAACATCGATTTTTCCTGCTCCTCGGATGCTGCCTGACCTGCTATGCTTTTCCAGCATCTGCAGACCTCACTTTTGCCGTCTTTATTGTTTGGAGAGGGACCTTACACGGTGGTCTTTCCCCACCGCGCCTTGGCAGCAGCTACCCCAAGCTTCAGCGCATCCCTCAACACATTGTCCTGGACCTTGGAATGTACCAGTCTGCAACACTCAGTTGGGGGTCAACTCCTTCAACTGGAAAAAGTGAGGACTGCAGATGCTGGAAACTACAGTTTAGATCAGAGTGGTGCTGGAAAAGCACAGCAGGTCAGGCAGCATCCTTCAACTGGAAAACCAGCAAGTTTTGGGCAGACCAATAAGTGTCTTTCACTGAGTTGATGGTCCTCCAGACAGTTGATGTTTGTTTCCGTGTGCGTCCTGAGGACCAGACTGGAGAACACAGAGTCCCACGTCATGGAGCTGCTCGGGGTAAACCTTAATAAAAACCATGGCTTCTCTCTCCAGCTTTCCCTTGCAAAGGCACATTCCAGCAGGAGATGTGTGACAGTCTCTTTACCAGTGTAGCCACTTTGAGGGCAGCATTGGTGATGTACAGAGACCAGGTGTGCACTTCTCACCACCAGCCAAATGATGTCTTGGTTACTTGTTGGAAAGCTCTGGTGATGAGGCATTTTACCAAGTGACTGGCAGTCTGCTCAGGTAACAACCTGACAAGATCCACCCTCTCCTTTTCCCTCTGGGTCTCGAGGATGCCACGTGCTGACCTCTACCTGAAGGGTGCATCGTAGCTTGTTTGCAGGTTTCTTCACAAGCGTCAACTGATACAGAACAGTCCAACTATTCGGAGCATTCTGCAGCAATGAAACCAGACCCACCCTTCCCAATGTGCACAGCCTGATGCAGCCAATAAGTTTCAATATAGTTCTGGCAGATAGGAAGAGGGGCCTCTCTGCTCCTCACCCAGGGCTGCTCCCAGTCTGCCTCACAGCAACACTGACTGATGCACACTCCTCCCAATAACATGGCTCGGAACAAAATTAGAACTCATAGAATACGGGTGATCTACAGGCATGGACTGAGGATGGGTTAATGGAAAGGAAACAGAGTAGGATAAATCAGTGATTCTGTGATCAGCAGATTGTGATGAGAGGGCACTGCAAGGATCAGTGTTTCCACTTCAGCGGTTCGCAATAAATCCTGATGCTTTGAATATAGGGAAAACCATAATCGTTCCAAGTTTGTGGAATGATGAAATTAGAAACGTGTGCTGTGAGAGATGCAGAGAACCTTCAAGGGGAATTGGCCAAGTGTGTGACAGATGGAATATAAAGTGGGTAAGTGTGAGTTGATGCACTTTGGAAGGAGGAGTAGTGTAAGTGCAGAATATGTCAGAAATGTTGACAGTTTGGGAAGTGTGATGTCCAAAGGGACCTGGGTGTCCTTATCCATAAATCGCTGAAAGCTAACACCCAAGCACAGCAAGCAGTTAGGAAGACAGATGGCACACTGGCCTACATTACAACAGGGTTTAAGAACCCTGGGTGATATGGTGGTTCAGTGGTTAGCACTGCTGCCTTCCAGCGGCAGGGACTCAGGCTCAATTCCAACCTTAGGCAATGTGGAATTTGCACATTGTCCCCGTGTCTGTGTGGGTGTGCTCCAGTATCCTCCCACAATCCAAAGATGTGCAGGTCAGGTGAACTGGCTGTGCTGAATTGCCCGTAGTGTTAGGGGCATTAGTCAGGGGTAAATATAGGGTAGGGGAATGGGTCTGGGTGAGTTATTCCTTGGTGGGTCATTGTAGACTTGTTGGGCTGAAGGGCCTGTTTTCATACTGTAGAGAAGTTAATCTAAGAACAAGAGTAACAATGTTGTGCTTCAGTTCTACAGAAGCTTGCTGGGAGCACACATTAACTATTATGTACATTGTTAAGGGCCACATCCTTACATTCTCTTTATTCTGGACTGTGGACAAAATCAGATGGCTGACAATTGCGTGCGGAATGCAGCATTTGACCCATTGCAGTTTAGTAATTAAAGATAAATAATCCGATTACAGGATACTAAATACACAGAAGCCTCCATCTAAACTTCATTCAGGTTCCCGCATAGTGGCTGCAGCTGCTTGGATACAGGATGGGAACCAGCCAGCACTCTGAGCTTCCTGCTACTAACACACCTGCTTCGAATGCTCAATCTTTATCCTGGCTTTCCGCCCAAGCCAATTTCCTCTAGGTTACACAATCACACATGCAGATTCTGATATGCTGAGACAATGCAATGAGGTGAGCTGCCCCTACCATCCCCAGCCCTTGTGCAATGGGGTGTGTATGCGTTTGTGTCTCTCCATGGTCCCTCTGAATACACAGTACCCGGAGGACTCCAGGAAATACAAACTTACTGTTACTCAGAAATGGAACCATTCATTCCCCTGAGGATGTTTCCATTCCAAAGCTCAATCATAAGTAATGGGGAGAAAGGATCAATTGCCCCAGAGAGGACAAGGGCAGGAATACGCGCAAGGGAAATTGGAAAGTTGCTGGGGGTGTGGCGGGGGGAGGAATATTGCTGGGGAGAAGAAATGGGAATGGAATTTGAGGGGTCAGACAACAGAAGGTGCACAAATACGTTTGGGCAGGGTATGGAAGTGATTAGCATCTGCTGAAGTGGAGACAATATACAGGACGGTGTATGTGAGTATGTGAGTGAGTGAGAGAGAGAAAGAGCGAGACAGAGAGAGAGAGAGATAGAGCGAGAGCAAAGAGAAACAGACAGTTAGAGCAAGAGAGGAGTGATAGAGTGAGAGAGAGAGAGAGATAGAGCGAGGGAGAGAGAGAAATAGAGCAAAACAGAAAGAGAGAGATAAAACGAGAGCGAGAGAGAGAGAGCGCGAGAGAGAGAGACAGACAGATAGAGCAAGAGAGGAAAGTGATAGTGAGAGAGCGAGAGAAGGGTAGAGAGAGGAGAGTGATAGAATGAGAGAGATATAGAGCGAGAGAGAGGGAGAGTGAGGGAGAGGGAGAGAGAGAGATAGAGCAAACAAGAGAGAGAGAGAGAGAGATAAAGCAAGAGAGGAGATAGAGCAAGAGAAAGAGCGAGAGGGAGAGAGCATGAGATAGAGCAAGAGAGAGAGAGACAGATAGAGCAAGAGAGGTGAGAGATAGAGTGAGAGACAGTGAGAGAGATAGATCGAGAGAGAAAGAGAGCGAGAGAGAGAGATCGAGAGAGAGATATATAGAGATATAACAAGAGAGAGAGAGCGCAAGTGAGAGATAAAGCTAGAGAGAGAGGTAGAGCAAACAAGAGAGAGATAGAGAGAGAGATAAAGCAAGAGAGGAGATAGAGTGAGAGAGCCAGAGAGCGAGAGAGAGATAGAGTGAGAGGAAGAGAGCATGAGATAGAGCAAGAGAGAGAGAGACAGATAGATAGAGCAAGAGAGGTGAGAGATAGAGTGAGAGACAGTGAGAGAGAGATAGATCGAGAGAGAGAAAGAGAGCGAGAGATCAAGAGAAAGAGAGATAGATAGAGATATAACAAGAGAGAGAGCAACAGAGAGAGCAAGAGAGAGATAAAGCTAGAGAGAGAGGTAGAGCGAATGAGAGAGAGATAGAGTGAGAGAGATAGAGAAAGGGAGTGGGGGACAGAGTGAGGTAGAACGAGAGAGAGAGACCTAAAGCAAAATGGAGAGGTAGAGCGAGAGAGAGAGCACGAGTTAGAGCGAGAGAGAGAGACAGACAGATAAATAGAGCAAGAGAAAGATAGAGCGAGAGAGAGCAAGAGAGAGACAGAACAAGAGAGAGAAAGAGTGAGAGAGATAGAGAGAGAGACAGAGCAAGAGATAGAGCGGGAGAGAGAATGAGAGAGAGAACAAGAGAGAGAGAGACAGACAGATAAATAGAGCAAGAGAAAGATAGAGCGAGACAGAGCAAAAGAGAGAGAGAGACAGAGATAGAGAGATAGAGCGAGTGAGAGAGAGAGATAGAGACAGAGAGAGAGAGAGAGAGAGACCGAGAGAGAGAGACCGAGAGAGAGAGAGAGAGTGAGAGAGAGCAAGAGAGATAGAGCAAGAGAGAGAGAGATAGAGAGAGCGAGACAGAGCGCAAGAGACAGAGAGAGCGAGCGAGTGAGTGAGAGAGAGAGATAAAGTGAGAGAGGGAGAAAGAGATAGAGACACAGAGATAGAGCGAGAGAGAGAGAGGGCAAGAGACAGAGAGAGATAGAGACAGAGAGAGAGAGAGTGTGAGAGAGAGTGAGAGAGGTAGTGAGAGAGAGTGAGGGAGAGAGAGATAGAGCAAGAGAAAGATAGTGACAGAGAGAGAGAGATAGATAGAGTGAGAGAGAGAGAGAGAAAGAGAGAACGACAGAGTGAGAGTGAGAGAGAGCGACCTAGAGAGACAGAGAGAGAGAGATTGAGCGAGAGTGTGACATAGAGAGAGATAGAGCGAGCGAGACAGAGAGAGAGCGTGAGAGAGTGAGTGTGGGTAAGTGAGACAGACATAGTAGAGAGAGTGTGTGTGACAGTGATAGAGACAGTATGTGAGACACAGAGTGTGTGAGAGAGTAAGTGTGCAAGACAGAGTGCACGTGCAAGGAGGTACATACTACAGACAGTGTGGAATTGAAAAGCAGTGTGAGACATGTGTGTGTGTGTGAAAAACAGAGTGTGTGAGAGGGAGTGCAAAGGAGTGTGAGGGACAGAGAGCATGAGGGGCAGAGAGCGTTGGGGCCAAAAGAGCATAATTAGTCCATTCAGCCCATCGAGCCTGCTCTATCATTTGATCAGGGCTGAGATGTTTCTCACTCCCATTATCTGCCTTCTCCCCACTATTCTGATTCTTGATTATTAAGAATCTATCTGTCTATCTCTGTCTTAAATTCACTCAATGACTTGGCCTCTGTGGCAAATAGTTCCACAGATTCACCATCCTCCAGCTGAACAAATTTCTCTTCTTCCCCATAGGGAGGAGATAACCTCATGGCATTATCACTGGAACTGTTAATCCAGAGACCCAGGTAATATTCTGGAGATCTGGGTTCAAATCCTACCATGGCAGATAGTGAAACTTGAATTCAGTAAAACAAAACATCTGGAATGAAGAGTCTAATGATAACTGTGAATTGTCAAAAGAAACCCTCTGGTTCACTAATGTCCTTTAGGTAAGGAAACTGCCATCCTTACCTGCAGTTCAGGCAGCATCCAAGGAGCAGGAAAATCAATGTTTCGGGCAAAAGCCCTTCATCAGGAATAGAGGCAGGGAACCTGCAGGGTGGAGAGATGAATAAGAGGGGGGTGGGGGGTGGGGGTGGGGAGAAAGTAGCATAGAGTACAACTGGTGAATGGGGGAGGGGATGAAGGTGATTGGCCAGAGAGGAGGGTGCAGTGGATAGGAAGATAGGCAGGTAGGACAGGTCATGGGGACAGTGCTGAGCTGGAAGGTTGGAGCTGGGGTGAGGTGGGGGAAGGGGAAATGAGGAAACTAGTGAAGTCCACATTGATGCCCTGGGGTTGAAGTGTTCCGAGGTGGAAGATGAGGCGTTCTTCCTCCAGGCGTCAGGTGATGAGGGAGCGGCGGTGAAGGAGGCCCAGGACCTCCATGTCCTCGGCAGAGTGGGAGGGGGAGTTGAAATGTTGGGGCACAGGGTGGTTTGGTTGATTGGTGCGGGTGTCCCGGAGATGTTCCCTAAAGTGCTCTGCTTGGAGCAACGGATACAATAAGTGATATTGGTGGATGTGCAGGTAAGACTCTGATGGATGTGGAAGGCTCCTTTAGGGCCTTGGATGGAGGTGAGGGAGGATGTGTGGGCGCAGGTTTTACAATTCCTGCGGTGGCAGGGGAAGGTGCCAGGATGGGAAAGTGGGTTGTAGGGGGGCGTGGACCTGACCAAGTAGTCACGGAGGGAACAGTCTTTGCGGAAGGCGGAAAGGGGTGGGAAGAGAAATATATCCCTAGTGGGGGTCTTTTTGGAGATAGCAGAAATGTCGATGGATGATTTGGTTTATGCGAAGGTTGGTAGGGTGGAAGGTGAGCACCAGGGGCGTTCTGTCCTTGTTATGGTTGGAGGGGTGGGGTCTGAGGGCGGAGGTGCAGGATGTAGACGAAGTGCGTTGGAGGGCATCTTTAAGGGAAGGGAAATTGCGGTCTCTAAAGGAGGCGGCCATCTGGTGTGTTCTGTGGTGGAACTGGTCCTCCTGGGAGCAGATCCGGCGGAGGTGGAGGAATTGGGAATATGGGATGGCATTTTTGCAAGAGGTAGGGTGGGAAGAGGTGTAATCCAGGTAGCTGTGGGAGTCAGTGTCAAGTCGGTTGTCATTAATGGAGATGGAGGGGTCTAGGAAGGGGAGGGAGGTGTCAGAGATGGTCCAGGTAAATTTAAGGTCAGGGTGGAATGTGTTGGTGAAGTTGATGAATTGCTCAACCTCCTCGCGGGAGCCTGGAAGAAGAACGCCTCATCTTCCGCCTCGGAACACTTCAACCCCGGGACATCAATGTAGACTTCACTAGTTTCCTCATTTCCCCTTCCCCCACCTCACCCCAGCTCCAAACTTCCAGCTCCGCACTGTCCCCATGACTTGTCCTACCTGTCTGTCTTCCTTTCTACCTATCCACTCCACCCTCCTCTCTGACTTATCACCTCCATCCCCACCCCCATTCACCTATTGTATTCTATGCTACTTTCTCCCCACCCCCACCCCCCTCTCATTTATCTCTCCACCCCGCAGGCACCCTGCCTGTATTCCTGATGAAGGGCTTTTGCCCAAAATGTCGATTTTCCTGCTCCTTGGATGCTGCCTGAACTGCTGTGCTTTTCCAGCACCACTCTAATCTAGACTCTGGTTTCCAGCATCTGCAGCCCTTGTTTTTACCTGCCTTTGCCCACCATACCTGGTCTGGCCTCCACGTGACTACAGACCCACAGCAATGTGGTTGACCCGTAACAATTAGGGATGGGCAATAAACGCTGGCCAAGCCAGGGATGCCCTCAATTCATGAATGAATAATCAAAAACCTCAGTTCTAAAGTGTTGCCCGCTCACTCTGAGGCTGTGCCCTTGGGTCCTAGTTTCTCCTACTGGATGTCACTCTATCTAGGCCTCTTGAAACTCTAAGTTTCAGCAGAAAGCCCCCCATATCTTTCTAAACTCCATGGAGCACCAAATCCAGAGTCCTCCAGTGTTCCTCATATGACAAGCCCTTCAACCCCAGCATCATTCTTGTAAAACTATCCCCTCTAACGTCATCGTGTCCTTCCTTAGATACAGGGCTCAAAACTGCTCACAATATTCCACAGTCTGACCACAGCCTTATACAGCCTCAGCAGTACATCTCTTCCCTTTTTTCTAGTCCTCTCAAAATGAATATAAACATTACATTTGCCTTCCTGACTGCCAACTGAACCTGCACGTTAACCTGAAGGGATTCTTGAATTAGGACTTCCTTGTCCCTTTGTGCCTCAGATTTCAGAAGCCTTTCCCCATTTAGAAAATAGTCCACGTCTCTATTCTTCTTACCAAAGGGCACAACCTCACACCTTCTCACAGTGTACTCTAACTGCCACTTCTTTGCCCACTCTCCTAGCCTGTCCAAATCCTTCTACTGCCTCCCCACTTCCTCAACAGTACCCTCAGTTCATCTGGATTGTTAATGTATAACATGAATAGATGTGGTCCCAATTCTGATCCCTGTGGAACCCCACCAGTCACCAGCTGCCACCCTTAAAAAGACCACTTTATGCCCACTCTCTGCCTTCTGCCAGTCAGCCAATCCTCTCTCCATGCCAGTACCTTGCCCTAACACCATGGACTCTTATCTTGTTGAGCAACCTCCTGTGCGGCACCTTGTCAAAAGCCTTCTGGAAATCCAAATAGATCATACCTCCCTCCTACAGGAAGGATGTTGTGAAACTTGAAAGGGTTCAGAAAAGATTTACAAGGATGTTGCCAGGGTTGGAGGATTTGGGCTATAGGGAGAGGCTGAACAGGCTGGGGCTGTTTCCCTGGAGCGTCGGAGGCTGAGGGGTAACCTTATAAAAATCATAAGGGACATGGATAGGATAAACAGACAAGGTTTTTCCCCTGGGTTGGTGAGTCCAGAACTAGAGGGGCATAGGGTTAGGGTGAGAGGGGAAAGATTTAAAACAGACCTAAGGAACAACATTTTCATGCAGAGGGTGGTATGTGTGTAGAATGAGCTGCCAGAGGAAGTGGTGGAGGCTGATACAATTACAGCATTTAAAAGGCATCTGGATGGGTATATGAATAGGAAGGGTTTAGAGGGATATGGGCTAAGTGCTGGCAAATGGGACTAGATTAGGTTAGGATATCTGGTTGGCATGGACGAGTTAGATTAAAGGGTCTGTTTCTGTGCTGTATATCTCTACGACTCCATGTCCACTGGCTCTCTTTTGTCTAACTTGCTCGTTACCACCTCAAAAGAATTCTAACAAATCTGTCAGACATAACCTCCCCTTGACAAAGCAATGCTGTCTCAGCAATATTTTACCATGCACTTCCAAGTACTCTACAATATCTTTCAATTTAATTGGCCTATACTTTCTGGTATTCTGCCTCCCTCCCTTCTTACATTAGTTATTTTCCAGTCCTCTGTGACATTTCCTGACTCTAGTGATTCCTGAAAGATCACATGGTGGCTCAGTGGTTAGCACTGCTGCCGCACGCTGCCAGCGACCCAGGTTCGATACCTGCCTCTTGCGACTGTCTGTGTGGAGTTTGCACGTTCTCCCAGTGTCTGTGTAGGTTTCCTCTGGGTGCTCCAGTTTCCTCCCACAGTCCAAAAATGTGCAGGTCAGATGAATTGGCCATGCTAAATTGCCTGTAGTGTTAGGTGCATTAGGCAGGGGTAAATACAGGGTAAGGGAATGGATCTGGGTGGGTTACTCTTCAGAAGGTCGGTGTGGACTTGTTGGGCCGAAGGGCCTTTTCCATACTGTAGGGAATCTAATCTAATCTAATCACCATCAATGCCTCTACAATCTCCTCAGCTATCTCGTTCAGAACTCTGGGGTGCGGTCCATCCAGTCTGGATGATTAATCCACCTTCAGACCTTTCAGCTTTCCCTCCACCTTCTCCTCAGTGATGACCACTACACTCACCTCTGCTCCCGAATTTCTCAAAATTCTGGTATGCCACTGGTGTCTTCAACAGTGAAGGATGATGCAAAGTACCTCTTCAGCAACTCACTGATGTCTTTGTTCCCAATTACTATTTCAAAATTAATGTATAATGTCAATAATTGCAGTCCCAACACTGACCCCTGCAGGACCCTCCACCCCTGCACCTCCCCTTGCCACTGCGTGAGGTGTAAAAATTGTGCCCACACTTCCCCCTCACCTCCATCCAAGGCCCCAAAGGATCCTTCCACATCTGACAGAGATTTTCTTGCACATCCAAACACCTCATCCACTGTGTCCATTGCTCTCAAAATGGTCTCCTCTACACTGGGGAGACAGGAGGCCAACTCATGGAACATTTCGGGGAACATCTCTGGGACACACACACCCAACAACCACATCGCCCCATGGCTGGGCACTTCAACTCCCCCTCCCATTCCACCAAGAATTTGCAAGTCCTGGGCCTCCTCCACCGCCTGATTCTAGCCTCCTAACACCTGGAGGAAGAACACCTCATCTTCCACCTTGGGACCCTCCAGCCACATGGGATCAATGTGGATTTCACTAGTTTCCTCATTTCTCCTCCCCCCACCTTATCCCAGATCCAACCCTCCAACTTGACAGCGCCTATTGAACTGTCCTACCTGTCCATCTTCCTTCACACCTCTCCACTCCACCCTCCTCTCTGACCTATCACCATCTTCCCACCTTCATCCACCTATCACATTTCCAGCTACCTTCTCCACACACCCCCCACTCATTTATTGCTCAGTCCTCTTGGGGCCACCCATTCCTGATGAAGATCTTATGCTCGAAACGTTGGTTCTCCTGCTCCTTGGATGCTGCCTGACCGGCTGTGCTTTTCCAGTATCACACTTTTTGACTTCAATCTGAAAGTAACCTATAACCCTGTAACCTACAACCTATAACCCCGTAACCTATAAAAATTATAACTCTGTGGTCATGATTTGGAGGTACCGGTGTTGGACTGGGGTGTACAAAGTTAAAAATCACACAAACACCAGGTTATAGTCCCAACAGGTTTATTTGGAAGCACTAGCTTTTGGGACCACCTGATGAAGGAGCAGCGCTATGAAAGCTAGTGCTTCCAAATAAACCTGTTGGACTATAACCTGGTGTTTGTGTGATTTTTAACTTTATAACACTGTAGACAGCCAAGTTAGTAGCAATCACCAAAGAATTTATGGTTTGCAAGTGATGTCACTCTTGTGCTGGACCCCTAATCCTGGGCTGCAATTTATCCTGTTTTTAAAACAAATTATGAGCCAAAACAAAAGCAAGCAAAAAGTACCTCGTTCCCCTCTGCTTTCACGTTGCCACCAAATTCCCTGAATATATCCTCACTCAAGTTGTGCATCACTCTGGAAGGGATCTCCCTTCCTGATCATGCGAAGCTTACTGAGCCAAGTTCTTTCAATAGTCTTGACATTTCCATATTAATGTCATTATCTTCCCTCTCCGCATACTGCACTGGCCTGCCCTTGGAGCAGGGGGACTTGACCCTTGGTTGGTAAGTTTTCAGGCAAAGGACACAGCTACTTCAGACCTGGCAATCAAATGCTCCATCTAGTGGCAGAGTTTGATCAGTGCGGATCACTGAGCACAGACCAACTTCTGCCACTTGATGGAGTCCTGTCATTCTAAACAACACAAAATTGGGAAAATTTGGCCCCAATGAAAACAAACTGATTCCTGAGAGTGAGACAACAATTTCCAATTTTCCCTTCAAGGTTCAGGAGGAGAATACAAAATATCGCCATTGAGAGGCAACTACCTCTTAGGGAGTCTATGATCCATACAGGTGAAAAACGCACCATTTGCTTGCAACTCAATTTTAGCATTAAAATCACACAAAAATGGAGTAAAAGTGCAGAAATTGACTTTATAAAAGGGGCAGCATGTGGCTCAGTGGTTGAATATGAGTTTTGTTAAGAGTATTCGATATAAACCAGAAATTTAGTTACCCGGAATCCTACTTTGAAAAATGCACGCCTCCAACCTCTGGCGTGAGAAGGAAGTACTGCCACACATTCCACAAGTGAACAAATGTTATCACCTTATTTACACCAATCCAGACTACTCTGCTAAAGGGTTTAGAACCTTAACTCAGTCCATTGGTAAATAAAGGTAATAATTTAAACTAAATTGTCTGTAAGAGTTTTATATTCCAGACTACCAGAGAGTACGATCTCTGGGATGAACTAAGAGAGACTTACAGGTTGAGTCCATCAGGGATTCCCTGACCGGTCTCAAATAGGTCCTTTAACAACTTGGAGCTGCGAGCAGGGTTCCAACAAGGGATAAGTTTGAGCGAAACTGGAAACAAGGGAGATTCATTTAAAGGTCAGACTTGAGACCAATGGCCCACAAGGTAAGGTTGTACTTGGTTGCTCTCTGTCTGCATTTTTGTGTGCCGCTTCCCCCATTTCACTCTCACATACCCTGACGGAACCCCGAATGAGATTGTTTAAATAGGCACTAAAAATAGGGACCTTGCGAAGGTAAGTGACAACAGTAAGAATTTTGTGAAGGTATACAATAAATAGGATAAATATGGGTGTGACCCTAGATAAATTCGAGGGCAAATGTCCCTTAACCGAGATAGTGAGTACGTATCCTAATTATGGGAACCAATTAAGGGGAATGTTGGGTTAAAGCTGCCCAACAGAATAAGGACTGACGTCTGGGAGGCACACAGGAAAGTTGAACAGGAGATATGGAAAAAAGGTTGCAGGAATAAAAAGAAACAACCCATATCCGTGTTGAAAAAATGCAGCTAAAGAAAAATGGGAAAAATCCAAGCAATCATCATGGAGACAAAGTTGTATTAAAAGGGGTATCAATCCATTAACTGAGGAAGGATTTGAATTAGATAGGACAGAACTAAAATGCAAATGTGAAGCGCATGTTTTAGAAACAGAATTGGAGATAGCTAGAGAAAAAAAATAGCAAAAGATAAAGAAGGCAGGGAACCACAACCTAATCTGAGATTTCAGGGGCCTCAAAGAAAATGGAAACTGGTAAATAAAAACCAGACTGCAGCTACAGCCGCGCAGGACCAGACAGACAACAAGGACAACTCGTTATATCCGACCTTGTCCCAAAAACCCATTATTTGAGGACAGGGATTCTCCTGCGGGTTAAGAATTTGAATCAGATTTGGAAGAGATCTTTTATTATGCCTCCCCCTCCTGTTAACTGACCTCTTCCAGTTCCCCAACAGGGACTTCCTCAAAACCCACCCATAGTACGACCAAAGTGAACATGCATTACGAAATGAAAGCACCTGAAACCCTCCCCCCTTCTTATTCAGAGGAGGAACGTGACAAGACCCATATCCTTTCTTCCTCACTTTTCTCTCCTGTCCAGCATAATGAGAATTCAGATGATCAAGGTTACCATAATCCCATTGCCACCCGCACTAGGGATCAACTAAGATTAAGACAGAAGGAAACCCTGAGAAGGCACCATTGGGTGCCACTGCCCCACCACAACTGAGTCCTGAAGACATTGATGAATTGCAATTAGAGTTTAGGGACCTTAATGTTAGTCCTCGCACTCACCATGATATGAAATGGTCAAGGGGAAATTTCCCGATGAGCAGCGTCTCTAACCCACTTGTCCAGAATCAGGGACAAAATCCATTTGTTAATCTTTATCAACTTTGGAAGCTTTGTAACCTCTCTAGCATCAATAATAAGACTCTAGACTATGAAAAGAATCCCGAAGAATTTGTTAATTATATTATTAGGATTAGGACCATTTACAATGCGGCCTCCCAAGACTTCCTTAACTTCATAGAATGCGCTCTTTCCCCTGAAAAATGGACTAAGTTCTTAGAAATTTTACAATGTAATCATCATACCCAACTCGTGCTTATGCATCCTGGTGAATCGAATAGGTCAGATTGGAGTATTACCTGCCTCTGTCAAACAGTGCACTGTGCAGTCCACGGGAGTAAGGTCCTCACATGTAAACCTTGCTCAAGCGAAGGAGCTGAGGATTTCCTTGTCTGCTTTAAGGACTGCTACAGTGCTTACTCTGGTGACATCAGTACCCACAAGGACAAACACCCCAATTTATGTACAACTGTCCTTCCTGACTATTAAAACACATTAAACGCACTATCAACATGCCGATGTTGAACACTTCAGCCGAGAAGTATGTTACTTCTGAGAACTAAAGGACCTCCGACAGTAAGGCCTGAATGGTTAAGCTCAAGACCGAATTTGCCCAAACTGCAGGGGCTAGACCTAAAATCGGAACTCCAAATAGACCTTTGGAGCACAGCTATCAAATGGAAGCCCCATAATGTCATCCATTATGGCAAGACAATAGGACTGATATTGTATATCAACAACATCCCTATGGACCTTGGGGTCCTCCTATGTACCCTTCTATGTCCATGATGCCCTTTACCCCCTATACATCCTCTTACTATTCCTCTCTGCCTCTCCCACCTCTTAGAGCCCCCAAGTGACCAGACATTTGCTTCAACTGTAATCAACCAGGACACTGGTCCAAAAACTGCCCTTTCCCAAAGGCAGCCCCCTATCGATGGAAGGAGCCAGCAATCTTTGGATCCCCCTCCCTAGGGACCCCAGCAGTTTGTCCCTTTTACTGCACAGAACCCTTTCTGAAGCTGACTCCCTGACGTAGGTCATCATCCTCCTTTGAATCTTCCTGTGGTTACCGTTAGCCCTGAGAATGAACTCCAATTCTCCCATGACTGTGTTGCTATAAATGACTTTGTTACTAAGCCATGTCCAGATCTTAGGGATCAGCCTCTTGTTAACCCAGATTTTACACTTTTTGGTGATGGCTCTTCTTCTACCTCTCCAGAGGGCAAACACATATCAGGATATGTGATTGTCACTTTGTCTCAAACGATAGAAGCTTATTCCATCAATCCACCCTGTTCTGCCCAACAAGCCAAGCTCCTTGTTTTCATCCATGCCTGCATACCTGCTGAAGGGAAGTCAGCTAATATCTACACTGACTCCTGCTACGCCTTTGGATTGGCCAATGATTTTGGTCAACTCAGGCAACAGGGCAGCTTTCTTACCTAATCAGGAACCCATATCCTCAATACTGCCTACGTTGCTAATCTCCTTCACACTATTCAACATCCCTCTCAATTGGCAATTCCCAAATGTTCTGCTCACTTCTCCGATACTCCTGATGTCATGAAAGGTAACCATGCCGCTGATGCAGCTGCTCAGAAGGAAGCTTTTGAATTTAGAGCTATGGTCACTCAAATGACCAACAGGAAACCAAAGGAACATCCTCTTTTTTCCTCTTCTTATACCCCGATCATGCCTGACCAAGAGCAAATATGGACCCATCAGGGGTCTCCTCTGATGAGGAAAACCAAAGATGGATGAACCAGGGTTTTTCTGTAAATAGTTATACTGAACTTTGGGTTACGCCGTTAGGACAGACATGTCTGCTCAACTTGTTTTTGCCTATTCGAGCTGATTATGTTCATACACATACGCATGTAGATAAGGAGGGAATTGTGGACAGAATTCTCCAAAATTGGTGGAATCCTCACCTGCAAGAAAAAGCAAAACAAGCAGCTGCAAATTGCCTAATTTATCGAAATTCCCTCACCATCCAATGCCTGGAGGAAAAACGCCTCATCTTCCGCCTCGAAACACTTCAACCCCAGGGCATCAAGGTGGACTTCACCAGTTTCCTCATTTCCCCTTCCCCCACCTCACCCCAGTTCCAAACTTCCAGCTCAGCACTGTCCTCATGACTTGTCCTACCTGCCTATCTTCCTTTCCACCTATCCACTCCACCCTTCTCCCCCTGACCTCTCACCTTCATCCCCTCCCCCATTCACCTATTGTACTCTATGCTACTTTCTCCCCACCCTCCTCTTATCTTATCACCCTTCAGGCACTCTGCCTGTATTCCTGATGAAGGGCTTTTGCCCAAAATGTTGATTTCACTGCTCCTCAGATGCTGCATGACCTGCTGCGCTTTTCCAGCACCACTCTAATCTAAATTCTGGTTTTCAGCATCTGCAGTCATTGTTTTTACCTAACTTATCAAAAGCATAATCCCGGGAAAGGAATAAACTGTCCACCAGGTGAAACTACCCTGCCAAGTGCATCTTTTGATACTATCCAGTTGGATTTTAAAGAATTATCTAGATGCCATTGTTATAAGTATTGCTTAGTGATAATCGATGTATTTAGTAAATGGATTGAAGCTTATCTGTGTAGTGACTGCACAGCAACAATTACTTGTAAAATTCTACTAAGGGAAATAGTTCCCAAATTTGGAATACCAGTAACGGTCCAATAATGGACCTAAACAAGGAACTGTGTGAGAGCCTGAATATGAATCAGTGGTTCCATTGTGCCAACTGTCCCCAAGCAGCGAGAATTGTAGAAAGAGCCAATGGTATTTTAAAAGGCCAGCTAAGCAAGTTGGTTGAGGAAAACGGGCCTTAATTGGCTGCAAATGCCTCCAACTGCCCTTTTTAATATGAAAACCATGATCCAGAAGAAAACAGGATTCTTGGCGGCTGAACTGACATATGGAATGCCCCTGAGGATTCCCTGATCTGCACCATTCACTGCCCAACACTCTGTTGATGTGCATGTCATAGCAGAAGAGATGCACAGGTACCTGATTAAGCTAACCAAAGCATGGCAGTCTTATCATCAATAGGTCAAAGAAGCCTATCGGATACCAGGGAAGGAAGAAGAAAGAGCTCCAACGTTTAAAGACATCAACCCCGGTGACTACGTACTACTGAAAAACTTTAATCGGGAGAAATTGGACCCTCGCTGTAACAGTCCCTATCAAGTTCTTCAGACAACTGAAACTGAAGTAAAAGTAGAAGGACATTCAACCTGGGTCTACAAAGGACATCGCAAACTTTTATCACCCTCACAATCCCAGTATTAATATGAGAGCAATCATCCGATGAAAACCCAACCCAAGTGCATGTGTCCAGATGTAATCTGCCCATCTGTAATATCTCCAACGGGCTAAACCTCCAACATGACTGTCCAAACAGAATGTGTGTCAATGCTGATGAGTCAAACAGAGAAGTGACTAAGGTGATATTCATTGGCATGAACGTCACAGGAATTAATTTTATCAATCTAAAAGGAGGCAGCACAGTGGCTCAATGGTTAACACTGCTGCCTCACAGCACCAGGGTCCCAGATTCGATTCTGGCCTCGGGTGACTGTGTGGAATTTATACATTCGCCCCGCGTCTGCGTGGGTTTCCTCCGGGTGCTCCGGTTTCCTCCCACAATCCAAAGATGTGCTGGCAGGTGAATTGGCCATGCTAAATTGCCCATAGTGATAGGTGCATTAGTCAGAAGGAAAATGAGTCTGGGTGGGTTACTCTTCAGAGGGTCAGTGTGGACTGGTTGGGCTGAAGGGCCTGTTTCCACACCCTAGGTAATCTAATCTAATCGATACCTTGGAGGATGCCACATGCTGAAACAATGAGACTGTTAGATGCCCATCAGTGACTCTTCCCCCTACACTGATGACCAAATCATCACCTACCACCATCACTATCACTGACGGCGTTACTACCACTCACGACAAGACAACCCCGTTGACCAGGAAACAGCAGAAATTAACCACACTCACTCTGCTAACCACTACTCTTGATACTGTGAGAACACTAACGTGTCCCACTTGTCTCCCCAATGCCACTTGTAGAAATAAAACCAACAATTTAGGTGTAGAATGCTGATGTAATCATGGATGCACTGGCTGCACTGGCAGTGGAATTGGTGTTTGGGCATGCTCCAATGATGACGAATGTATTACTTTCCCCACTGCTCTCCCTCAAGATTGAATTTGTCAGCTCCATGAAACTTGTACCAACTGTTGGAAGCTATGAATGCAGCAGCCCAGCTGAAACTCATTTAAGCTATTCATATTGCACCCCCAAACATCACTTTTGACATTATTGTCACCTTCACAACCCATCTATACCAGTTGTCAGGAGATTCTATAACTTCATCCACTCTATTAGCTGAAAACTGTTACTTTGAAATGTTTGTCTGTTCCTCTCCCAAAGGAACCATACAAATTGCAGTATTGAACACCCAAAATCACAGAACCCTGAGGCATCTATTGCTCTGAGACTGTCAACCTATACCTCCTCGAAGGAACCTTCTCTTATCCAACCTACTGCTACTAGCAGAAATACCTTTATACAGCTTCTGCAATCAATAGCTACTGCAGTTAATAAGACAAACTGGAAAGGTGAAGACAGACCAAAAATCTTATGCATCCCAATCCCCCTTCTATTGCTAATAGTTTCCATATTCAAGCTAAACACTCCGAACCATGTGCTGTCTGCTCACTCTTCCACCATTCTGATGTACAATGCAACCCCTCAGCTGTGATGACAAAACCCATTTGGTAGAAGATGGGTGTCACTGTGTGAAGTGCACTAACAAACCTAAAGGATTCAACATTAACGTTGTTCCCACTGTTAGAATGGTGCATTAAAAGAACATCTGGTATCCACGACATGGGGCAAGTGAAGCAAGTACTGTGTAACAATGTTATAAAAGACACTGGTCGTACTCCTCCTCTCCATTCACTAATACACTTGGATAACTGAACTTTTGATAACACCCACTGTTTACAAGATTCAGCCCTCACTCTGATTGCACTCGTCATTCACACAGAGAAGTGTTCCCTCGGAACTCTGTGTTACCCTCACTGGCTAATCAAAAACAAGGCCCACCCATGTTTACCCTGTACTGGTATGGATGTTGTGCTTTAGTGCACACAAAGAACAAAGAACTAAGAAAATTTACAGCCCAGGAACTGGCCTTTTGGCCCTTCAAGCCTGAGCCAAACCAAATCTACTGTCCAAACCTATCGCCCAATTCCTAAGCATCTGTATCCCTCTGCTCCCCACCTATTCATGCATCAGTCCAGACGTACCTTAAATGAATCTACCGTGCCTGCTTCCACTAACTCTGCTGGCAACGTGTTCCAGGCACCTACCACCCTCTGTGTAAAGTACTTGCCGCATGTATCCCCCTACAAAAACAATCCTAACCTACTCAACTTCTCTTCATAGCTAGCACCTTCCATACCAGGCAACATCCTCGTAAACCTTCTTTGCACCCTCTCCAAAGCGTCCACATTCTTTTGGTAATGTGGCACCCATATCTGTACAAAATATTCTAAATGTGGCTGAACCAATATCTTGTATAATTTTTTAACATGACTTGCCAGCTCTTCTACTCAATACCCTGACCAATGAAGGCAAGCATACCGTATGCTTTCTTGACTACTCTATCCACCTTCAGGGTACAATGGACCTGCACTCCCAGATCTCTCTGCTCATCAACTTTTCCCAAGGCTCTTCCATTTACAATATAGTTCGCTCTAGAATTAACTTCCCAAAATGCATCACCTCACATTTGTCTGGAATGAGACCCATCTGCCACTTTTCCGCCCAACTCTCCAGTGTATCTATATCATCCTGTATTCTCTGACAGTCCCTTATGCTTTCTGCTACTCCACCAATCTTCGTGTCATCTGCAAACTTGCTGATCATACCAACAGTGCCCTCTTCCAGATCATTTATGTATATTACAAACAACAGTGGTCCCAACACTGACCCCTGTGGAACACCAATGGTCACCTTTCTCCATTTCAAGAAACTTCCTTCAACTATTCCTCTCTGTCTCCTGTTGCTCAACCAGTCCTTTATTCACTTAGCTAGAACACCCTGCACACCATATGACTCTACTTTCTCCATTAGTTTACCATGGGGAACCTTATCAAATGCCTTACTAAAGTCCATGTATGTGACATCTACAGCACTTCCTTCATCTATGAACTTGGACACTTCCTCAAAGAACCCAATTAAGTTGGAAAGTTGTCGATCACTGATAAGCCCATTCTTTTCCAAATATAAATAGATTTTATCCCTCAGTGCCTTACCACATTTTACCGTCCACCATAAAATACCTAAGTTAGATGACAAACAGAAAGCCCACCAATATGTGAATTGCTACGGAACAAATATTAGAGGAAAAACAAAACAAGACTTGCATGACTTCTTCCATCAACAAACCTGGTGGTCTAGGTTGATGGGAGGCCTTAGTCCTGGGGTGTTGAGAAGGCCATAGATCAGATAGGTGACCTTACGTACAAAATCAAGAAACTTGCCAACTCAACTCTCCATGGGTTGAAACGAATGAACAAAGAGTTACAGGAGACTCAGATGATGATGCTTCAGAATCGAATAGTATTAGACATTGTCCTTGCTAAAGAAGGAGGCATTTATTCTGTCACTGGCCCACAATGTTACGCCTTCATAGACAACTTCTCTAAAGACATTGTATATGACACAGATGTCATCAACAAAACAGGTCAAATGCAAGGAAGATACCTGCCCCACCATTGTCTGACTCATGTTGATGGAGTCCTACCTGCTGGCTATGGTCACTGTGTGGATGGTTCGTGTGGGAATCACTGATAATCGTTAGTCTCATCCTAGGAATATACATTGTCATCTGCTTACGCATGAAACCTAAGCCAAAGAAGAATCTTGTTAATTGACCTTTGTTCACTCCTGTACCTCCATGTATGAGTGTCTTTGCCGAAATCAGGTATCTTTTCGACTCTGATTCTCCAGACAAAGACTCGCCAGAAGAGGCGCTCGATTTGTTGAAAATGCAAATGGACTGAATGGATGAATTGTATTGTTATCATGAAATGATAAAGGGAGGGAATGAGAAAGCATGTAGCCTTAGATGTGACATACTCACTGCAGAGAATGCGGGGAAGTGCTTGTTTAGAAGAATTGGGGGCATCTGTTCTTAGTGTCAATGGATCAGTGTAAATAAGGTGATAACATTTGTTCACTTGTGGAATGTGTGGCAGTACGTCCTTCTCACCTCAGGGCTGAAGGCTGTGCATATTTCACAGTAGGATGTTGGATAACTAAATTTCTGTTTTTATTAACATAGAACATTCCAGCGCAGTACAGGCCCTTCGGCCCCCGATGTTGCGCCGACCTGTCATACCAATCTGAAGCCCATCTAACCTACACTATTCCATGTACGTCCGTATGCTTGTCCAATGACGACTTAAATGCATTAAAGTTGGTGAATCTACTACCGTTGCAGGCAAAGCATTCCATACCCTTACTACTCTCTGAGTAAAGAAACTACCTCTGACATCTGTCCTATATCTATCATCCCTCAATTTAAAGCTATGCCCCCTCGTGTTCGCCGTCACCATTCTTGGAAAAAGGCTCTCCCTGTCCACCCTATCTAACCCTCTGATTATCTTATATATCTTTATTAAGCCACCTTTCAACCTTCTTCTCTCTAACGAAAACAGCCTCAAGTCCCTCAGCCTTTCTTCCATACCAGGCAACATCCTAGTAAATCTCCTCTGCACCCTTTCCAAAGCTTCCACATCCTTCGTATAATTAGGTGACCTGAACTGTACACAATACTCCAAGTGCGGCCACACTAGAGTTTTGTACAACTGTAGCATAACCTCATGGTTCTGGAACTCGATCCCTCTATTAATAAAAGCTAAAACACTGTATGCCCTCTTAACAACCCTGTCAACCTGGGTGGCAACTTTCAAGGATCTGTGTACCTGGACACCAAGATCTCTCTGCTCATCTACACTACCAAGAATCCTACCATTAGCCCAGTACTTTGCATTCTGGTTACTCCGACCAAAGTGAATCACCTCACACTTGTCCGCATTAAACTCCATTTGCCACCTCTCAGCCCAGCTCTGCAGCTTATCTATGTCTCTCTGTAACCTACAACATCCTTTGTCACTATCCACAACTCCACCAACCTTAGTGTTGTATGCAAATTTACTAACTTACCCTTCTACGCCCTCATCCAGGTCGTTTATAAAAATGACGAACAGCAGTGGACCCAACACTGACCCTTGCGGTAAACTACTGGTAACTGAACTCCAGGATGAACATTTCCCATCAACCACCACCCTCTGTCTTCTTTCAGCAAGCCAATTACTGATCCAAACTGCTATATCTCCCATGATCCCGCATTTTGTACATTTCCTCCGCATTTTGTACAATATTGAAGACTCTTAACAAAACTCACACCCAATAGGAAAAGAACTTGTAATTTAATAAGCTAAGTGGAATATGCATGAACAACCCTGATATATTTTCATGTTTACCACACTGAGCAGATTTTAATTTATGAAGCTTAGTCCTTTCATCTTGACTGTGCTGGAATGTGAATGTCTCATTACCCTTACAGGCTAGGAAAAAACTGGCATAGTAAGGAAGTTGGAAGATGTTTATGTGTGAGTGAGAGAGAGGAAACCTTCTTCTCTACATTACATTCACAGGCTGAAGGGTTGGAGAGAGCGAGAGAGAGAGCAAGAGAGAGAGCTGGTGCTACTACTCTGCGAATGGTTTTAAAACCTAAGCTCAAGCCTGGTTTGTAGGTATCTATGTTACAGTGTAACATTGATGCCATCGTTAATTAAGGGAATAATTTAAACTAAATTGTCTGTAAGAGTTTTATATTCCAGACTACCACAGAGTACGATCTCCGGGATGAACTAAGAGAGGCTCACAGGTCGAGTCCATCAGGGGTTCCCTGAGCCGTCTCGAATAGGTCCTTTAACAATAGCTCGTTGAAAGTGGAGTCGCAGGTAGATAGGATAGTGAAGGCGGCGTTTGGTATGCTTTCCTTTATTGGTCAGAGTATTGAGTACAGGAGTTGGGAGGTCATGTTGCAGCTGTACAGGATGTTGGTTAGGCCACTTTTGGAATATTGTGTGTAATTCTGGTCTCCTTCCTATCGGAAGGATGTTGTGAAACTTGAAAGGGTTCAGAAAAGATTTACAAGGATGTCCCCAGGGTCAGAGGGTTTGAGCTATAGGGAGAAGCTGAATAGGTTGGGGCTGTTTTCCTTGGAGCATCGGAGGCTGAGGGGTGACTTTATGGAGGTTTATAAAATCATGAGAGGTATGGATAGGGTAAATAGGCAAAGTCTTTTCCCTGGGGTGGGGGAGTTCAGAACTAGAGGGCATAGGTTTAGGTGAGAGGGGAAAGATATAAAAGAGACCTAAGGGGCAACTTTCGCACAGCAGGTGGTGGGTGTATGGAATGAGCTGCCAGAGGAAGTGGTGGAGGCTGGTACATTTAAAAGGCATCTAGATGGGTATATGAATAGGAAAGGTTTAGACGGATATGGGCCAAGGGCTGGCAAATGGGACTGGATTAGATTGGCATATCTGGACGGCATGGAGGAGTTGGACTGAAGGTTCTGTTTCCATGTTGTACATCTCTATGAGAGATCAAACCTGATCTTACCTCATACAAAGTAGGGTGGCTCTGACTGTAGCTCTAGAGTGAAACTCAAGGGATTATAGAATTAATACCAGCTATAGATTGGGAGTAATAAGCATAACATTGTGTGTGTAATTATATTACCATTGGTCATGAGATAAATTATTAGCTAGCTCTGTAGGGTAACTCACAGTTATGAATGTAGTTGCTGTGAATTACTATTACTTATTGGTGGAACCAAAGCTCACCCCTCCTCCAGTTTCTACTCCCTATTCATTCCTCCTGCACCTACCGTCTCTTTTTTTAAAATCTGCCCATGAGTGGCTTCCTAGCTATTTCTTGCACAATGACTGCAGGTGTAAAACTACAGGCAAAGATATGAGAATGTGAGGACTGCAAATGCTGGAGATCAGAGTCGAAGAGTGTGGTGCTGGAAAAGCACATCCGGTCAGGCAGCATCCAAGGAGCAGGAGAATCACGTTTCAAGCATGAGCTCTTCATCAGGGATCCTGAAAGACCACAAACTCGAAACGTTGATTCTCCTGCTCCTCAGATACTACCTGACCGGCTGTGCTTTTCCAGCACCACACTCTTTGACTACAGACAAAGATATTCAGCTCCTTTCTAAAGTAAATGTGGGTCAAACTTTATCCCAAACAGCATCGTGGGTGTACCTACAGCAGGTGGACTTGCAAGAATTCAAGAAGGTGAACTGGCCATGCTAAATTGCCCGTAGTCTTAGGTGCATTTGTCAGAGGGATCCAGGTCTGGGTGGGTTACTCTTTGGAGGGTCGGTGTGGACTGGTTGGGCTAAAGGGTGTGTTTCCACACTGTAGGGAATCTAATCTAAGGTGGCTCATGCCCACCTTAACACAAACAATTAGGGATGGGTAACCGAGAATGACCTTGACAACACAAAATAATTTTAAACTGCAGTAACATTTCCATGTGTTGTGTGACCAGACATTACATGATCAGACCTCACCTTGAACCTTCATCTAGGAATGAAGATTAACTATAAAATTATAGTGCCTGCACAAAACTAATTATTCCCCTCACTCACACATTCTTTTGGCACCTTGTTCAGCCATGTACAAATTTTACTTTTATTCAGGAGTCAGGGACTTGAAAGTGAATGCAGTCCTGCAACTATGGCATTATTTGAAAACAAGCGAGAGAATTTTCAGTGTGTCTTGACTCACGTGTATCAGCAAAACACCACGAAAAACAAATTAACTAAGCTTCATCTCTTGCTATTTGTGACAACTTGCATCGGCAAATTGGCCAACATGTTTTCCTACAGAGCTGTCACTTAATTTCAGAAAGAATTAATTGGCTTGCTACAATTTTGAGATTTAAAGGATTGTTATGGCTTGGATTTTGTTTTCTTTACTGATGGGAAGTGAACAGTCCTTGGGTAGCTCGGCTGCAGTCATTGGAAAGTTTTCTTTCCACTTCCCGTTGAGTCCAGTTTCGCTGGGAGTCCCTGATGTCACACTTAGTGTTAAAGGCAGCCATTCGTATCTCCCCTTTGGAGTTTAGCTCCTTTTGGTTTCACTAAGGTCAGAAGTCAAGTGGGCCTGACAGGATCCAAAGTGAGGTAAAAATAAAAACTGCAGATGCTGGAAACCAGAGTCTAGATTAGAGTGGTGCTGGAAAAGCACAGCAGGTCAGGCAGCATCTGAGGAGCAGGAAAAATCGACGTTTCGGGCAAAAGTCCTTCCTGATGAAGGGCTTTTGCCAGAAACGTTGATTTTACTGCTCCTCGGATATTGCCTGAACTGCTGTGCTTTTCCAGTACCACTCTAATCTAGAATCCAAAGTGAGCATTATGAACTGCTTACAAGTGACAGCTTAATTGATAGTTCTTTTAGTCACTTTACTAATGACTAAGAATAAACTAATGCGGTGGTATTTGACATGGGCTAACTCTGTTTTGGTTTTGTGTACAAAACATATCTGGGCAATTTTCTAACATGTTGTCAGAGCCCTTAGTCTTCAGCCACTTCTGGGTCTCGCATGCAGTAAACAAAATTGGCTAAAGACTGGCAACTGTGAAGCTTGGGTCCTTAGGAGGAGGCTGTGATGGATCACCCACCTGGCATTTCTGCCTGAGGATGAATCCAAAAGGACTCAACTTCAATTTTTGTTGCATCAAATTTAAGGATATTTGTGTAGCTTCCTCCTCCAGTGAGTTCTTTAATTATTCACTATCATTCACAACTGGATGTGGCCATATAGTGGTGCTTAGATCTCATCCACTGGTAGTGGGATCACTTACCCTGTCTGTATGAGATTGCTTATTATGCAGTTTGCATGCAAGTAGTCATGATTTAGAGATGCCGGTGTTGGACTTGGGTGTACGAAGTTAAAAATCACACAACACCAGGTTATAGTCCAACAGGTTTAATTGGAAACACACTAGCTTTTGGAGCAACACTCCTTCATCAGGTGATAGTGGAGGGCTCGATCGTAACACAGAATTTATAGCAAAAATTTACAGTGTGATGTAACCGAAATTACACATTGAAAAATTGATTGTCTGTTAAGCTTTTCATCTGTTAGAATACAGTGATAGTTTCACTTCTTTCATATGTAAATCACAAAACCTTTTTTTTAAAAGTTGCATTCTCGGGTTAGCTGTTAACAATGGTGATAGCTAGACAATATGTTGAAGGTGTTGGCCCCCTGTGTTCTCTGTCTATGCCATGATGTTTAGATTGATTCTAATCTAAAAAGTGAGATTACAGAGTTTTACATAAATTCATGCAGTTTTTGAGCTCAGAGTTCTACATGAATGTATGCAGTTTTTGAGCAAAGTACAATGTAACTCTGCAAGTACAAATTCACCCCACAAAATATATGTGTGCATGTGGGTCTTTATCTGTCTGTGTGTCTGTCTGGGGTGGGGGTTGTAAATGTGAGAAAGTGTGTGTGTGTGTGTGTGTGTGTGTGTGTGTGTGTGTGTGTGTGTGTGTAGTGAGTGTGTGTGTGTGTGTGTGTGTAGTGAGTGCAGAGTGCTTTAAGTCTGTGAGGGAGTGCATGTGTGAGTGTGGGAGTGTGTGTGTCTATAAGGGCATGTGTGGGTGTCTGTGTGCGCGTCTGTGTGTACCTGTGTCCGTGTGTATGTGAGAGTGTGTGTGTGTGTAGGAATATCTGTGTGTGTGTAGTGCAATGGTGATCACCTGTAATGTGACATGAACCCAAGGTCCCGGTTGAGGCCCTCCCTATGGGTACCAAACTTAGCTATCAGTCTCTGCTCGGCCACTTTTCTCTGCTGCCTGTCCCGAAGTCCACCTTGGAGGATGATCACCCGAAGGTCCGAGGTCGAATGTCCTGGACCACTGAAGTGTTCCCCAACAAACCTGTTGGACTATAACCTGGTGTTGTGTGATTTTTAACTTTGCATGCAAGTAGTTTTCCTTTAGTTCCAACAGGTTGACATCTCATTTTTGGGTGTGTCTGATGTTGTTCCTAGCATGCTGTTCTGTATTTGTCATTGAAACAAGGTTGTTCCCTGGTTGGAATGTAATGGTAGAATGGGGGATGCGCCAAGTCATGAAGTTATGGAGTGTGTTAAGTACAAATCTGCTGCTGATGAGGGCCCAAAGCACTCCGTAGATTCCCAATCTTCTGATGTTTTATCTTCATGAGTTCAGTCTCATACAGAGTGATAACAGTGCCACAGAACACAACAAAGAGTAACCACGACTGAAGCTGGGATTTTGCCTCCACGAACACTACAAGATAGTCAGCCCGACCAGTATTGTCCCAGACACATGCACCTACAAGAAGACTGGGGAGGAGGTCAAATAGGATGTGTCCCTTTGTTGATTCCCTCACACTGCCTATTGCTGACTCAGTCCAGCAGTCTTGAATTGAAGAGACACATCTTGCAGAAATCTCAGGATTCCAGGAGATCCATCCTGGAATCTCGAGGATTTGGGAACCTGTCTGGAAACTAACAGGAGCATCCAACAGCAGTCACTTCAGGTTACCACTTAGAATAACGGGGCATAAACCATTTGGAGACTGGAACGAATATGGATTGTTTGCCAATAAGGACTGTAATTTCTGTAGAGAATACAATGGGAGGAAAGCATAAAAGAGGATGTTGCTTTCTGTGATTTAAAGTTGCCATGCAAGTGGTATTTAGCTGATGGCTCTTTTTGGCCATTTATTATAATAAAAGTTGTCGTGTTATCCTTTTCAACTATTAACTGAAGTTCAAATTCAATTTGTTTTAAAATTATCAGTTTCTACAGATTGTAATAGGCTCTACTGCATTCTAGGAATGTTCTAAGGTTTTGGAAGATATTGTATAAATGTAGCTCTTCAGATTTTCCTGCCCACATACATACCTTTCAAGAATCTCAGTGACTGTTCAGCTCAAGTATCATGGAATGGTAAATGACTCGGCACAGACTATAATGTCTCAATCTTTCAAAAGTAAAAAAGAGTAACATTACTCAACTCATTTTTTTATTCCATCACAAAAACTCACACTGAATATCTCTCCCATACCTTCCAGTGGCAACTCACTGCAGACATTGGTATTGAGAAGTGTAAAATTTGTCTTTAAACATTTAGACTAAAATGTAATGTTGAATTATAGAACACAATTGCTGCACACTAGAAAATAGATGGGACAGACAGGGAGGCTCAGAAAAAGGGGGGCTCCCAAGGTACACAGAAGATAAAAACATCTGTGTTCACTAAGTGATAACAGGATGCTGTAAGGTAATTAAGAACATTTGCCTTAACATCAGTGAATCTGTGTAAACAGGACACCAAATGATAACATTCATGGCTGTTCCCTTGTGAAATTAATGAGTGTTTGATTCTGACCCTGAAACGAAACTCGGTATGATTAAAAGCCTTGTAATTGACGGTCAGGTCCTATCAATTATAATGGATTCTTATTACCCCTTGCAAGCTAGGCAAACACAGAGGGAAAACATCTTTGCTGTTACAAGTCCCTGACTTGAGAGTTCAAAAGGACGCGAGAGAGAGAGAGAGACAGAGACCATTTTAGTGCTGAGGCTGTTGAAGCCAGTAGAAAATTAACTCTTAGTGCTTACCCGTTATGGACTGAATTTAATTGCATTTTGGGACTTTATGATGATATTGAGTAGCCATTACTGGTTATTAAATACAAACTCTGTAAAAGGCAATATTGATGAAGCCTGAACTTACTTGCTGTTCTTGCAGACCGCTCTACAGACCTTACAGACTGCCCCACTGTCAATTCTAACTAATCAGATCTTATGTCTTATTTGAATTTGAATTTGAACCACAACTCTGAAAAGAAAGCATGTTAATTCAAAGATAATGAGTCAGTTTAAATGCAACCTTATGGTAACATCTCAGCCTCAGGTACAGAATGATTCAGTGCTTAAAAAGCAGGAGTCTGCTCCTAGCTTCGAAATTATTTGAGGCCTAATATTGAAGGAAATTCTGGCACAACATGTCAGGATGCCATTTTATGGTCAAAGATTTTCCGTCCTTGCTAAGAAGCCATTTTGTAAAACAATTGTATCTGACATGTGAGCTGTTACAAGGTTACCTTATGAACTCTCCAATTAGCTCAGCTTAGTACCTTTTTATGATGGGTGTTTATCTCACTAGCAAGAACCTAACTCAGCTGGCTATGTTTTTCCCACCTGATGAATGGCTTAGGGCCTGTAGGAGTGATTAGTCAAGCATACACAGACCTGTCAATTAACTTTTCTTCCTTACAAATTATTGTCTTTCACTGTTAACTGTCTAATTAAGAACATGCAACGTTTTCAGAAATTTTTGTATAAAAGGAAACCACTTTGTATCAGTTAATCAGAGTAGCCTGGTAGAGCACTTGAAGAGCTGGTACCCTACTCTCCTAGGTTACTAGAGCCTAGGTATTTTAGCTTATAGTATCAGTGTTATGTTGTAACAGTGATGCTATTGGTAAATAAAGGGATAACTAAAATTAAACTAAACAGTCTGTAAGAGGTTTTTTTTATTCCAGAATTCCAAAGAGTACGATCTCTAGGACGGACCGTGAGAGACTTACAGGTCTGAGTCCACAAGGGATTCCCTGGGCCATCTCAAATCAGTACTTTAACAGTATAGCTCCAATAGTGGCCAACTCACTGCAGACATTGGTATAGCTCCAAAAGCAGATCATCTGCCTACTCTCCCAACTGGTGAGAATTTTAAAAAACATGAAAACAGACAATAAAAATAAATAAATCTGATCCATTTGGAGTCAAGCAGTTTAAGTAGAACTATGACATCATCCTAGTGTCTAGAATTTATTTTGCAGGTTCAACTTGGGAAAGTAACTACAAAGTCAGTAAATATTATGGTGCAACATTTTAATTAGACACTTATGCAAGGACGTGAAACAAATTTATCATCCCAAAATATACATTTAATTGGAAAAGTTCAGGCATGGAACAATATTTGTTTATTTGGTGCAGTTTAACTGTATTAATATCAATTACATGTAAATGTCCAAAATATTGTCCAATTGCAGATCTGTGCAATTGCAACAACACTCCAGATATTCCACACCATGTAGAACAAAGCAACCTGCTTGATCAGCATCCATCGTCAAATTAAACATTCGCTCTCTTCTTCCAAAACACTGTGACAACAGTATGGACCATATACAAACTGCAATGTTGTAAGTCACAAAAACTCCTTCATTCGCATTTTCCAAACTCATGATCACTGCCATATAGGAGATCAAGAGATGGAAATACCATCACCCACAAGTTCTCCTTTAAGACACAAACCATCTGGAAATATGATGCTGTGCTGTCATTGTTGCTGGGTTGTAGCTCGAACTCCCTGCCTCACAGCACTGTGGCCATACCTACACTAAATGGACTGCAGTGACATAGGCAACTAATAGTGGTCATGCCAGCAACACCACAGCCCCAAACAAAAATAAAAATCACAGTTTGTCTCAGGAAAAAGCCTTTCAAATTCAAGAAGATATTTATAGATAAATTACATGTAAAGATAATGTAAGCAGATCGATTACCAGAATATTGCTCCAATTCCTTTAGTTTCTCTTCATTTATATCAGTAGCAATAACCCTGGCACCTTCCTTTCCAAATGCCTTAAAATTGAAAAGAGAAAGGGGAAAATCATTCTGACAGTTTTGTCTGGATTATAGATTATCTTTTTTTTTGTGTTGCTCTAAATTCAAAAGCATGTAAAAAAATAAACTAATGCAATTTCTCAAGTAGGGAGCTTTACAGATCGATCAATGTGTGGCCTGGATTTTATTTAATGAACATTATATGTCACTAATGGTTTACCTGAGAAGATAATGACTTTTAAGGAAAGTCTAAGTCCACACTTTTAGGGACAGCTTAATTTCAGTTGGCCAAACATCATATAATTTTCAGCCCACTAATGATAAGCTCCCTGTATGCACTTGCAATTAACCCATAATTAATCCCAGCAGCTCCAGAGATGTATAAGAACATCTTTGAACAGGTTGTTAAGAATGTTATAAATGTATATCACCTGTAATCGTGTTCCATTAGGTCTCAATCATCTTTTCAAACCTTATTAGATGATAATTACTAACAGTATACTATATGAATCTCAATATTAAAATGTGAAATCAACAGAAACTTCCAACATATGAGTAGACAAATTAGGCGCTACTGAAATGTTTCGACCCTCGAGCCTAATGTTCCAATCTGTGGGATCATGGCTGATTGGAGTACTCCATATCGTACACATTAAAACAGAAAACTTACAATTGCACATGCTCGCCCAATGCCTTGTGCTGCTGCAGAGAGTACAATCACTTTTCCATCAAGTCGACCCATCTCCCTAGCTGAAGAAAACAAGAAATTACGCTCAGATGAAGATTTTCTTCTTGTCAACAGAACAGTGATACTTTTATACAACAGCAGTGGTGGTGTTGAGCTGCTTTTGAGCAACTGCAGTCTCATTAAAATTGGGAATGCTCTGAAGGCTGGAATTAAACCTGCATAGATATTTAAGGGTCATGGGGTTGGAGGAGATCACAGTGATGAGGAGGAGGAGGAGCAAGGCCACGGAGGGATTTAAACTAAAATAACATTTTAAAATTGAGACATTGTTTAAGCAGGATCTAATGGAGGTCAGGGAGAAGGGTGATAAAGGGAACAAGATGGGTGTTCCAACTTTCCAAATATTCAAAAATCCAAAATTCACTTTTCCTTGCAAGTGTACACTATGCTGACAGTTTTCAGAATGTTTCCACTATAACTGTTCTCCCACAAACACAAACTTTATGACTGCACAACTGAGCTTTTCTCAGTTCAGATATTGTTGTCAATTCTGTGCTCACCCTGAAGCTATGGATAGGAATTTTTCAAAACATTGAGATTTTTTTTTCAGTAAATGTTTTCAGCAAATTTATTTTCCAAGCTGAGAAATCAGCCTTGAACAAAAATGGGTGTACTGCTGCCTGTGCATGAAGCTTTACACCAAGTAAGATTTGTGAAAATGTGGATCAGTGATACGATAGCTTTATCCAATTGGGAAGGTATACTTCAGATCTGTAACTGTTATCCCATGCAGCAATCAGCAGGTTCTCCGATCTAAATAACGATGTTGAAATCAGAGGTCCACAGGTGGCATATATGAGTTTACATAGGCTGGACAAGCCTCAGCTGGCAGTATTTATAAATATGGGGTTTGCTGAAGAACAGCCCAGCTTTCTACAATTTCACTCTGGGTGTCCTGATCAAGAAAACCCTGATGCCTGTTATTCAACAAACTAAGGTATCATTACAGAAACCTATCGCTATCATTACTGACAGTGAGCCAAAGTTGGGATCAGAAATGAAATTAAATGGATTATATAAAGCTGATGACAACTTTCTGGAATTCTGGAAAATTGATTGCTTCAATCAGCTGTTCAGCTGCTCCAGAAACTGTAAAAAAGCATTCTAGACTGAAATCTCTTGTTTAGCGAGCAATCTGCTGGAAAAACACTTTTTTTTTAAAAAAAGCAAAAGCTCATGTATCAAAATATTAGTGGAAGTGAATGATAGTCTCAACTCACATACCTTGGGCTAGTTTTGGAATTTGGCCATTCTCGCAGAAATGTTGCTGCAGCTAAACAATTCTGAACTGTAACCAAGCTGGATATAATGTCCGTAAGTCAGACTGCTCTTTATAAACCAACTGTCGCAACAACATATCATGACCCTGCATTACTTAAGAAATCATTGGACTTTTAATTACGACGTGGATTTTTTTAGAAAGAGGATATATAGCCAAAAGAAGACCATAGATATAAATTCAGTGGCTGCCCAGAGAGGTATACTGGAACGTCATGGCTGAAGGTACCAAGGGCAATTCAAACAGCAATCCTTCAGCAGATAGAAAGGCAACACAAAACACAATAGACTGTGATCCCCAACAGCTCCAGAGATATCACGAGGCTGACTAATACCCTCCACCTCCACAAAATTCCCATCATTGTTTTAGTCACTTGTGTGATATGGGTTCACTGATTGGGCCAACATTTTTTGCGTGTCCCTAGTTGCCCCCTTGAGAAGGTGGGGGTGAGCTGCCTTCTTGAACCAGTGCAGTCCATGTGCTGTAAGTTGAACCACAATGCCAATAGGAAGGGAATTCTAGTATTTTGACACAATGACAGTGAAGGAACAGCGATATATTATGGTGAGTGGCTTGGAAGGTAACTTGCAAGGGGTGGTGATCCCATGTATCTGCTGCCCTTGTCCTTCTAGATGGAAGTGATTGTTGGTTTGGAAGGTGCTGTCTAAGGATCTTTGCTGAATTTCAATAGTGCATTTGTAGATAGCATCACACAGCTGCTACTGAGCGTCAGTGGTGGAGGGAGTGGATGCTTGTGGATGTGGTACCAATCAAGTTAGCTGCTTTTTCCTGGATGGTATCAAACTTCTTGCGTTGTTGGAGCTGCTCCCATCCAGGGCAAGTAGGGAATATTCCATCACACTCCTGACTTGTGCCTTGCAGATGGTGGAAAGTTTGGGGGGTGTTAGGAGGTGAGGTACCCACCACAGTACTCCTAGCCTCTCACCTATTCTTGTAGCCCTTGCATTTATATAGCTTATCAAGTTCAGTTTCTGGTCAATGATAATTCCAAGGATGTTGATAATGGGGGAAATCAATGATGGTAACATGAATTAATGTCAAGGGGTGGTGGTTAGATTGTCTCTTATTGGAGATGGCCATTGCCTGGCAATTGTGTTGTACAAATGTTTCTTGTCACTTGTCAGCCCAAACCTGGATATTATTGCACATCTTACTGCATTTGTACACAGACTGCTTCAGTTACTGAGGAATTGTGAATGGTCCATTGCCCAGTAATCGGTAAACATTCCCACTTTTAACCTTATGATGGAGAGAAGGCAGCTTGGTCCAGGACACCACCCTGAGGAGCTCCTGCAGAAATGTCCTGGAACTGGGATGACTGACCTCCAACAATAACCACAACCATCTTCCAATGTGCCAGGTATGACTCCAAACAGTGAAGAGTTTGCTCCCTGATACCCAATGACTCCAGTTTTGCTAGGGCTCCTTGATGCCACACCCAGTTAAATGTCAAGGGCTGTCCCTCTCCCCTCCCCTCTGGAATTTAGCTTTTTTGTCCATGTTTGAACCAAGGCTGTAATGGGGCCTGGAACTGAGTGGCCCTGGGGGAACCCAAAGTGGACGTCACTGAGCAGGTTATTGCTGAGCGGTTGCTGCTTGATAGCTCTGTTGATGACACCTTCCATCACTTTACAGTTGATCGCAAGTGGACTGATGGGGCAGTAATTGGCTGGATTGGATTTGTCCTGCTTTTTGTACGTAGGACATACCTGGGCAATTTTCAATATTGTCAAATAGATAGAATTTTTATAATATGGTAGCAGGCTATTCTGCCCATCGGATCCACACCAACCCTCTGAACAGCATCCTGCCCAGACCCTATTCTATCCTCCTATCCTATCCCTGTAACCCTACATTTCCCATGACTAATCCACCTAATCTGCAAACCTTTGGACTGTGGGAGGAAACTGGAGCACCCGGAGGAAACCAGTGCAGACATGGTAGAATGTGCAAACTCCACACAGATGGATGTTCTTCCAGAACGCTTTTGACAAAGTTCCATACAAGCTACTGTACTGGAAGAGTTGACAAGAGGATGCAAATGCTTCAGCCTTATCTTTTGTATGATATGTTGGGCATTCCATCATTAAGAATGGGGATATTTGTGGATACTTCTCCCTCTGCTGAATTATTTAACTGTCCACCACCATTCACAACTGGATGTGGCAGGAATGCAGAGCTTAGATCTCATCTGTTAGTTGTGGGATCACTTTGCTCTATCACTTGCTGCAGATGCTATTTGACATGCAAATAGTCCTGTTTTGTAGCTTCACCAGGTTGACATCTCATTTTCAGGTATGCCTAATTCTGTTCCTGGCATGCCCTCCTGCATTCTCCAATTAACCAGGGTTGATCCTCAAGCTTGATGGTAATGGTTGAGTGGGAGATATGCTGGGCCAAGAGTCTCCAAATTTTGCTGGAGTACAATTCTGCTGATGATGATCACACAAAACAGCTCTTTGATGCCCAGAGTTGAGTTCCGAGATCTGTTTGAAGTCTATGCTATTTAGCACGGTGATAGTACCAAACAACACGATGGAGGGTATTCTCAATGTGAAGCTCTTCACAAGGGCTGTGTGGTGGTCACTCTTATTGATACTGTCGTGGACAGATGAACCTGGAGCTGGCAGATTGGTAAGGATGAGGTCAAGTAAGCTTTTCCCTCTTGTTGGTTCCCCCGCCGCCTGCCATACCAGTCTAGCAGCTATATCTTTTAGGACCCGACCAGCTCGATCGGTAGTACTGCTGCTGGTGATGGACGTTGAAATCCCCCACCCAGAGAACATTCTGTGCCCTTGGCATCCTCAGTTGGCATCCTCATCAAGGGCTCAGTTGTTCAACATGGAGGATTACTGATTCATCAGCTGAGGTAGGATGGTATGTGACAACGCGACCAAGAGAGTATGAATGGTAATATGCTAGTGTGGACGAGTGTGCTGCAGAGGGCTTGAAGACAGTCTTTTGACACCCCTGTGCTGCAGATAAAACAAATTCCTTTACTCACTGAGCACTGGAAGCCAACAGACTGTTGATGCTGCTATTAAGAAGGAAATGGGGCAAAAGCCTGTCAGCCAACTGCAGAACCAAGAATCTTGAGATTCAGAGCCAAGACTGTGGAAGGGATTGCTGCATTTTCTTTTTAAAAAGCAGGTTAGTGACTATCATCGTATGTGCAGTTTATACTGCTGCTTGTTCAAGCAATGGGGAATGGTTACTGCAGATCAGCTGGTACCAGGGCTATGTACAGAACGGGATTCAGCCAGTAACAGTTAGCTGGTTGGTCTGTGGAGATGTGGGGAGCTGTTAATGACAATGGCTTTCTGCCTGCCAATAACCATGTGACTGGTTCTCAGACAGCCAAACGGCCTGTGGTTGTGAATGACATGTGTGTGTTGTAGGAGCACAAGACATATGTTTAAAATGCACCAATTACCCTGAAACATGTTTTGCTGCCCATTAGCAGAATACATTGGAAGTGGTCAAACAGGATCAGAGTGAAGTTCAGTCAGGTGAATTTTAGGTCTCCATAGCAATGTCTGTAGAAGCACAAACCTCTTATGGCACAGAAGGAGGCTATTTAGCTCATCATTCCTGCACCAGTTCATGACAAGCAAAAATCTAAGCTGGAGATGTTTATTGCTCAAGGCACCATTTGGACCATGGTTCAATTTCAGGCTGTTTCATGTTTATAAGTATGCCTATGTGTCACTTTTGTCAAGTTAAAATAGTAATTTTCATTCGTACAGCAGTTGTAGAAAATATCCTAAAGAGTAATCAGAATAAAATCAAAGGAAGATTATTTTGCAAGGTGATCAAAAGTTTGGACAAAAATATGCATTTTGAGAAGATGTTAAAAGCCAGAATTTAAGAGCATGGGGTCCTGACACTGAAAGCTTGAAATGGTGACGTGAATGGATAAGGCAAATGTAGAAAATGCCTAAAACAAGGGCAAAGGGTCTATAGGATTGGAAGGTGATAGGTGGGGCAAGGCCATAATAGAGATTTGAATACAAGAATGAGACCTGAAATATTAATATGTCTATACAGAAGTTGCCAGATCTGAGTCCTTACAGCATTTTCTCTTTTCAATTCAATAATTCCAGCATCCAAAACATTTTGTGTCCGTTCCTGTAGCAGAAACCAGGTTTAGTAGTCCTTGAGAATAAAAGCACATCTAATTGAGCAATTTAAACACGATAAAATGATTGATAGAATTAGTGCGGAGAAATAATTTCCTCTGTTGAAGTAAAATCAGAAGTTTTTAAGACTGAGATCACAATGTGACTTTTGCTTGGTAAAGGTAATGAGTACCAGTTAAAGGTGGGTAAATGGCATTGAGGTACAAATCTAATGGACCATGAGAAAAGGAAGCATCATGGCAAGTTATTATCATACAAGTGTATCCTAATTTTGCGAATGAAATAAATTGCTCCCTAAAACCTCTCTCTTTGTCCAAGCCCATCTAACCTACACCACTCCATTATTGTCCGTATGTCCATCCAATGACCATATAAATGCCCTTAAAGCTGGTGAGTGTACTACTGTTGCAGCCAGTGTATTTCACGTCCCTACTACTCTCTGAATAAATAAACTACCTCAGACATCCGTCCTATTTCTATCACCCCTCAATTTAAAGCTATGCCCCCTCGTGATAGACATCACCATCCAAGGAAAAAAGCTCTCACTGTCCACCCTATCTAACCCTCTGATTATCTTACATGTCTCAAATAAGTCACCTCTCAACCTTCTTCTCTCTAAAGAAAACAGCCTCAAGTTCCGCAGCCTTTACCCATAGGATCTCCCCTCCATACCAGGCAACATCTTCGCTAATCTCCTCTGAACCTTTTCCAAAGCTTCCATATCCTTCCTATAATGCAGCGACAAGAACTGTACACAATACTTCAAATGCAGCCACACCAGAGTTTTGTACAGCTGCAGCATGACCTCATGGCTCCAAAACTCAATCCCTCTACCAATAAAAGCTAACACACCGTATGCCTTCTTAACAACCCTATCAACCTGGATGGCAACTTCCAGGGATCTATGTACACGGACACAGAGATCTCTTTGTTCATCTACTCTACCAAGAATCTTACCATTAGCCCACTATACTGCATTCTCGTTACTCCTTCCAAAGTGAATCACCTAACACTTTTTCACATTAAACTCCATTTGCCACCTCTCAGCCTTGCAGCTTATCTATATCTCCCTGTAACCTGTAAAATCCTTCAGCACTGTCTACAACTCCAACGACTTTAGTGTCATCCGCAAATTTATTAACCCGTCCTTCTACGACCTCATCCAGGTCATTTATATAAATGACAAACAGCAGTGGTCCCAAAACAGATCCCTGCAGTACACCACTAGTAAATGAACTCCAGGATAAACATTTCCCATCAACCATCACCCTCTGTCTTCTTTGAGCTAGCCAATTTTTGATCCAAACTGCTAAATCACCCTCAATCCCATTTTCTGCAATAGCCCACCATGGGAAACTTTATGAAAATCCTGACTGAAATCCATATACACCACCTCAACTGCTTTACCCTCATCCACCTGTTTGGTCATTATCTTAAAGAACCCAAAAGTTGGGAGATTATAAACTATAAATAAACTATGATATAGCTTTAGCGCAAATATAGAATAAAGTCATCATGGTTAAAGCACAGGAAGAAGCTGCTTGACCTGTCACATTGTGTCAGTTCAATGTAGGAGCAACTTCCAATCCCTCACCTTTTCCCCAAACACCTGCTAATTTTTTTTCTTTACAGATAATTATCTATTCTGTTTTGGGAGCTTCTCTATTGACCACCTTCCACTCCACATTCAGGCAGTATGCTCCAGACCAGCCCTGTGACAAGTATTTTTCCTCACGTCATCATTGCTTCATTTGTCAATTATCACAATTCTGTACCATCTGGTTCCTAATCCTCAGTGGGATCTGTTTCTCATGAGAACAGTCCCAGCTTCTCCAATCTATCCAATAACTTAAAGATTCTCATCTTTGGAGCTGTTGTCATGACTACTTTTCATCCTCAAATTCTTCCAGAACTAGACACAATAGTCCAGGCTGTCCCCTTAGTCCCTGAATCGGTGTAACTTGACACTCCATCTGAAGTATTGTATCACCTTCCTCCAATCTATTTCAGTCTCATTTTAAATCTTTAATGGAACATGCCTCAGTATTTAACAATCCATTGTCGCTTGAATTTTTGTTCAGATTAATCATAAATAAAATTCAAATCATGTGATGATTACTGAAAGTAACTAATTTTACAATAAAGTTACACTGCTCATACCCCTTTCTAAATACAATATGACACAATCACCATCAGTAGATTTTCTACAAATCTCTGTTTTAATGAATGACAGTACAGTATAGGAAAAATGCAAAGGGTCAAATGATAAAAAGTAAAAGTTCAGCAGTTAATATGAAATCAGCAACAGGACAACAGATTGCCACATCCCTGGAATCTCCTCCTAGTTTAAGACATAACTGAATGTTTTTGTCAGTGCCAGTGTCCCTGAAAAATTCAATACCTAAACCTCACCCATATTCTCCATTTCAGTTTAACATTAAGAGCCTGATTTTGTTCCCAGATCAGGAGCACAGAGATGGGACATTCCCCAGTCCTGCTAATGTGATCCAGGAGAAACTCAATTGAAGTGGTAATTTTCTTTGTGTTGGGGTAGTGGGATTGCCTGGGAGACCCTCTGGCAAAAATGGATGGAGGCTACACCCTGTGGATGTGGGCTTAGTGTAATGTCTGCCTCTCTACGCTCAGAGACTGCTGCAGTTTAATAAGAACCGAAACAACTCTCCAGCTTCGCTCCTCCCACTATCCCACATAGTCCCCACGTCACACTCATGCCACCTCATAACCTCCTTGGGTGGCACGGTGGCACAGTGGTTAGCACTGCTGCCTCACAGCGTCAGAGACCTGGGTTCAATTCCCACCTCAGGCGACTGTCTGCATGGAGTTTGCACATTCTCCCAGTGCCTGCGTGGGTTTCCTCCGGGTGCTCCAGTTTCCTCCCACAGTCCAGGTTAGGTGAGTTGCCCATAGAGGTGCTAAATTGCCCATAGTGTTAGGTGAAGGGGTAAATGCAGGGGAATGGGTCTGGGTGGGTTGTGCTTCGGTGGGTTGGTATGGACTTGTTGGGCTGAAGGGCCTGTTTCCACACTGTAAGTAAGTAATCTAATCCTTTCCCCCATGGCCCCCTTATCCACCCATAGCTCCTTATAACCCTAACCACACTGGCATTTTATAGTCTCCATGCTAACCTATGCCCTTGTATCCATTTCCCTTGTCTTTTCATAGCTCCTGTAATACCAACTCCTGCCAATCTATATCTGTAACCAACCGCCTCTTATATCCAGCCACCAACTACATTACAAATGCTGCTCCCTCCATACTTCATGTCAGCTCTGATGAAGAGTCATCTAGACTTGAAACGTTATCTTCCTCTCTCTCTCTCTCTCTCTGGATGCTGCCTGAGCCTCTTTGATCTCCAGCATTTGTTGTTTTCAGTACAGATTCCGTAGTAATTCGCTCCTATCCTTTACACTGTCCCCTCCAAGCAAGTTTATCCACCATTCACCACAGGAAAACCTCAGGATTTCCATACTGAAATAAAGTTATTCTGCTGATGAGGGTCATTGTTTTAAGAAGGAGGCTTTAAAAAAAAGTTAAAAATGCATTCGATAATCTCTTACAGAAACAAACATTTATATTTTACATTGTTTGATTATTCCAATGAACTTACGCACTTTAGGTACATTCATGTGTAATTTTCTCAACGTTAAAAGCCACTTGAATGTCAGTCGGGAGGTACCTGGCGGAGTTTCTGCCGTGCTGAATACCTGGGCCTTAAGTCTTGGAAAGAGACATATGCATGACCATGTTGGCGTCCACAGTAATTCACTTGGCCAAAGGGTACAGCGCTAAATACTGCACTCTGCTCTCAACACTCCCCAGACTTTGCAATCATCACGATGGCGCTAGAAAACAAAAGGCTGGAAAGCCGGCATTTGCTATAATTTAATTTATAATTAAGGGTGGTTACTCTTTTCAACAGAACCCGAGGTTTCCAGAGCAGTGAATAATTTTCCCATTCCTTACCGTACGCTCTGAGAGGTAATTCAATTTTCCAACTTTCTTCCCTCAAGAACTACGGCGCTAACGTGGAATTTGTACGTGGGTTTGATGAGGGAGCAGATTTCTATAAACTACAGAACCCACCAATCCTTGCGCCTACATCCGCTCTCAGACATTCTGTATGTTTTACATAGACTCATTCTACAGCATCTGTGCTGTCAAGTGAGCTGCTTCCGCAGAAAGCGCTGGCTGGAGACAGAACCACAACAGCCACTAAATGAAAATTCGTTTCAGTTCCAGACCAATAAGACCGACGCCATTTAAAAATCGGAAGGTCATGTTATATCCTTTTGCCTTTCCCAAATAACTTTCACATTCATCGTACAATATAAACCGGGGCCATTCTGCCTCAACCTGATCATTGAATCATTCAATTCCCCTAGACACTTAAACAAAATAATCTGTGTATGCATTCAATTTTGACAAACCTGCTGGTGTTTTGAGGATGTCACTAGCCAAACAGATAAAGGATACCAGCCGGTTTGGTGTATTTAGATCTTCAGGCTTTTGTTCAGGTCTTTTAAAATTAAACAACTTTGGAGCATAAGGGATATGGAATGATATACTGGGATATGGAATTATGTATATGGGATATGGAATGATATATGGGATATGGAATGATATATGGGATATGGAATGATGTTCTGGCATGAACTGAGGCAGAAAGCAGAGAAAAGAATAAACAGATCATTCTCAGATTGGTAGACTGAGTCAGTGGGCGAGATACAACTGTTGGAATAAATTGTATTTCCAAAAAGTCTTTGAAAAAGAACACTTTAGGATATAACTAAAAATATTTGATTAGTACCATGTGGTAGATTTTGGACAAAAGACAGAAATGGGGAAATTGGGCCAAATAGCAGAATGTATGATTAGCAGGCGACAGAACAGAAAACAGGATTATAGGTTTTGATATTAGTTATTCAGTTTGATAAACTGTGTTCCACAGATCTTACTAACAATTTGGATTCTGGAATTGGTAATGTTATTTCAAAATGTGTGGACATGTGAAATAAATTGGGGCCTGTAGCTGATGCATAGAATAACACTGATACAGGAAGGCAATAATAGAATAGATATGTAATTGCCAAATGAACTTCAACATCAATAAATATCAGCTGGTACAATTTGGTGGCTCGAGGGCACATACAAAATGTATACATCTCAATAAGATAGAGAAACAGAGACCTGGGTTTACACGTCATTAAATCTAGTAATGCAAGTTAATTAGGCCATTTTAAGAAAAATACAACATAGCACCAGTATTCATTTCTATGGGGTGGTAAAGCAGAAAAGCAAACCCAGAGGGATACTAGGATCAAGTGTGGAAGTGGGACTAACTGGATTGCTCTGTGACAGCCTTGTTGGATTTGAAAGGCTGAATGGCCTCCCTCAGACTTGTAAATAACTCTTTGACTGTATGACTCAAGTTCACCTTAACCACCTCCGACACCTCCCTCCCCTTCCTCGACCTCTCCATCTCCATTTCTGGTGACTGACTCAACACAGGTATCTACTGCAAATCCACCAACTCTCACAATTACCTGGACTACACCACCTCCCACCTCCCCTCTAAAAATACAATACCTTCCTCCCAATTCCTCTGTCTCTGCTGCATCTGCTTCCAGGAGGACCAATTCCACACCAGAACATCCCAGATGGTCTTCTTCTTCAAGGACTGCAATTTCCCCTCCCATGTGGTTCCCCCCCCCCAGCACATTTCCTCCACTAGCTGCATCTCTGCCCTTGAACCCCACCCCCCAACCGCGACAAGGACAAAACTCCCTGGTCCTCACCTTCCACACCATCAACCTCCAGATACATCACATCATCCTCTGCCATTTCTGCCACCGACAAACAGACCCAACACCAGAGATATGTTTCCCTCCCCATCCCTATCAGCATTCCACAGAGACCATTCCCTCCGCAACTCCCTCGTCAGGTCCACATTCCCCCACTAATCCACCCTCCACTCCTAGCCCCTCATCTGTCACCACAAGAAGTGTAAAACCTGTGCCCACACAGGGAACATCTCTGGCACAAGTACATAACAACCCCACCATCCTGTGGCTGACCACTCCAACTCCCCCTCCCACTCTGCCACATGCAGGTCTTGGGCCTCCTTCACCACCATATTCTAGTCACCCGCACCAGGAGGAAGAACGCCTCAGCTTCCACCTTGGGATCCTCCAACCACATGGTATCAATGTCAATTTTACCAGTATCTTCATTTCCCCTTCCCCCACTTCATCCCAACTCCAACCCTCCAAATCGGCCCCTTCAACTCCAACCTGTCCATTTTCCTTCCCATTTATCCACCCAACCTTCTGCTCTGACATATAACCATCACCCCCCCCCCCACCTGCATCTACCTATTGCCTTCCAAGCTACCTTTCTCCCAACCCCATTTATCTCTCAGTCCCCTTCCCTCACAGCCCAGCCATCCCACATTCCTGATGAAGGGTTTATGCCTGAAACGTTGACTCTCATGCTCCTCAGATGCTGCTTGACCGGCTGTGCTTTTCCAGCGTCACACTTTTTGACTCTGCTCTCCAGTATTTGCAGTCCTCACTTTCTCATGATTCTAATCTACATCAACGTAGATATTTCCAAGTTTACAGATGATGCAAAACTAGGTGAGGATGATGCGCAAACATGTTTCAAGGGGATTTGTCAAGCTGAATGTAGCAGATGAAATGTAACGTGGCTACGTGTGAGTTGATCCACTTTGGAAGGAGGAGCATAGAGTTATAAAGTCATAAAGATGAACAGCATGGAAACAGGCCCTTCAATCCAACCCGTCCATGCTGACCAGATATCCCAACCCAATCTATCAGAAAGATGTTGTGAAACTTGAAAGGGTTCAGAAAAGATTTACAAAGATGTTGCCAGGGTTGCAGGATTTGAGCTATAGGGAGATGCTGAACAGGCTGGGGCTGTTTTCCCTGGAGTGTCGGAGGCTGAGGGGTAACCTCATAGAGGTTTACAAAATTATGAGGGGCATGGATAGGATAAATAGACAAAGTCTTTTCCCTGAGGTTGGGGAGTCCAGAACTAGAGAGCATAGGTTTAGGGTGAGAGGGGAAAGATATAAAATAGACCTAAGGGACATCTTTTTCACGCAGAGGGTGGTACGTGTATGGAATGAGCTGCCAGAGGATGTGGTGGAGGCTGGTACAATTGCAACATTTAAGAGGCACTTAGATGGGTATATGAATAGGAAGGGTTTGGAGGGATATGGGCCGGGTGCTGGCAGGTGGGACTAGATTGGGTTGGGATATCTGGTCGGCATGGACAGATTGGACCGAAGGATCTGTTTCCATGCTGTACATCTCTATGACTCTATAGCAGGTAAAATTTAATGTGGGGAGCTGCAAAATGATGCTTTTTTGGTAGGGAGGGACATTATAAGAGGTACAATTCTAAAATGGGCCCAGAAACAAAAGATAATGTGGAAAAATATGTGATTTACACGTATAAATCACGAAAGGGAAGAAAGTGATTAGTGGGACAAATAGGATTCTGTGCTTTATAATGAAAGCATATACTACAAAAGCAAAGAGGTTATGGCAAACATTTATACACACTGATTCAGGCTGAACTGGAGAAGCACATCCAATTTTGGACACCACACTTTAATCTTTAGAAACAATATGAATGCACTGGAGAGGATAAAAATGATTTATGTGCATTACTCCAGGGTGAAGGACTTCAATTAAGACAATAAATTGGAGAAGGTGAATTTTCTCTTTTGAGGAGATCTAATAAAGTATTCAAAATCAAGAGGGACTGGATAGAGTAAACATGAAGAAACTATTCAAGATGCCAGAAATGCAGGGAGATTATTAAATCAAAAGCAAAATACCATGGATGCTGGAAATCTAAAATAAAAATAGAAACTGCTGGAAATACTCAACGTCAAGCAATTTTGGAGAAGAAGCAAAGAAAGTTCTTAGGCAGGAGCCTGTTGAAGTGTCAGGAATCTTGCATACCGAATGGGCAGCCAATGAGAAACCAGATAACCTTTTCACAGGAATGATATGGAGGAGCCAGTGTTGGACTGGGGTGGACAAAGTTGAAAATCACACAACACCAGGTTATAGTCCAACAGGTTACCTGAAGAAGGAGCAGTGCTCTGAAAGCTATACTTCCAAATAAACCTGTTAGACTATAACCTGGTGTTGTGTGATTTTTAACTATTTCCACAGGAAAGCAGACTGAATCACTAGCCAGTCAGTAAGTGGAGGCTGCTGGTGAGCCTTCCAAGAGAATTAAGACCCGGTGAGACAGGAGTCTCACCTACTAAGAAATATTGATTAATTAGAGGCCAGCAGCTATTGTGCTCAACAATGCCATTATGGAGGCTATAGCTGCTACAGGAAAAACACTGACCAGAGTGCAATGATTGCAGAAACACCAAGATGACAAGTAAGTAATGTGCGCTTGGAGGTGCTTCAAAAGGTTGTCTTGGATAAGGGTGCGGGAGGGAGGATATTAGGGACTCAGTAGTAAGGGTCAATCAATGAGGGGCGGCACGGTGGCACAGTGGTTAGCACTGCTGCCTCACAGCGCCAGATGCCCGGGTTCAATTCCCACCTCAGGCGACTGACTGTGTGGAGTTTGCACATTCTCCCCATGTCTGCATGGGTTTCCTCCGGGTGCTCCGGTTTCCTCCCACACTCCAAAGATGTGCAGGTTACGTGAATTGGCCATGCTAAATTGCCCGTAGTGTTAGGTAAGGGGTAGATGTAGGGGTATGGGTGGTTTGCGCTTCGGCGGGGCGGTGTGGACTTGTTGGGCCGAAGGGCCTGTTTCCACGCTGAAAGTAATCTAATGGCTTTCAGTGGCCCTCTTCCTGATGTCCTGTTCCTGGATCAGGCACAGTGCTATTGATTTAAGTGACTCACCCACTCTGTGAAAGTAATGAGCATGCTGCATAGCAACAGGCCTACCTATAACAGTAATCCATCGATTGGCCACTTGGGCCTCAGTTGACGCCAAGGCAAGAAGCTTGGCCATGAACTTTCTTGCCCAGAATTTAATTCAGACAGAGACAGAAAGGTGACAATGATTAGGTATGACACACCACCATCCTCCCTAATTATGTGCCCTTCTACTTCCAAGCTCACTACCAGTGATAGCAGAAGATTCTGCTCACAGTGATATGACCTTACCTTCAAACCTGAATTTTTCCAACATTTTCTCTTTTATTTGAGGTTATATAAATACTATTTATGAGATAAGATGATAATATCCAGTAAATCAAGCTCCCGTGTTTGAGTGTACAGAACATCGGGTGATATAGCTCTAGAGTTTGATCACAAGATGGACCTGATATATTTATTTTTCTTTATATTCATTACTGACTTTGCTTGCTTTTCCTCTCCATTTATGCCTATGCTTTTCTCCTTCTGCATTTACCCCATTATTTTTCTTTCTCTTTCTCATTATCTCTGTTTCTGAACTGATGTCCCTTTCTTGTCCTCTGTTCTTTTTAGGCATTGTTCTGTTTCTGTTTCTATATTTATTATGCCAATCCCTGAATTTTAATTCCTTGTATATTACTTATTTCTCTATGAAGGTGAAGGCCTCTTTAAGAGCCACTTTAAAAATGTTACCTTTGAAAAGCAGTCACTGTTATGGATGTTCCTTGGAACATTTTACTGTGTAATAAATGCAAGGCATTGTTGCTGTAAATGCCCTACAAAGTGTGTGCACAGCAAGGTCCAAAAGAGAGCGTTATGCATTTGTATTTTTCTTGAATTAGGAAATAATGATTGTAACAAGATCAGCCAGCTGAACCTCTTAGAATATGAGTTCTCTAACTGAGGCAGTCAATCTGGTCCAATCCCCAGAGAGCTGACATATAAAATGGATGAGTTTCAGAGCTAATAACACTAATACCTGACTCTGTATGAAGCAGTATTATAGCCAATAATTCTTAATGTCTAAATAAAAGGTGACTTGATGACAGGACACCAGACTTTGTGGAGTTATTTCAAGGACTGTAGCTAGATTTGTGTGTTCACTCTTTCTTTCTTTTCTTGGCATTCATTCTATGGTTAGGACTGTGCCTTTCAATGTTGTGGTAAGCTGTATTCCATGCTTTGCATCAGTACTTGCATCTACTTTTATCTTTATTTTATATTTCTCTGCATTCATTCTATTTCTGTCTGCACAAGTATCCTCAATTTATTTCTTGTCTTTATCAGTCTCTTCATATGTAACTTTGTTCCTATGTTTCCACTGATCTATTTTTCTCTATTTCTATATAAATATTTATTTGTGTTCCTCTGCAAACATTACTTGTTTTCTGGTTATATGTGCCTGTGTATATGTGTCTTTTTTTGTCCTTCTCTGAATCAGAAGGTCTTCAGCATATTGTATCAGCAAGGTTGGGTATGCACATTCAATATCCTTTTCTTATGAATAGAGGCATGTGGACATGAAACTCATGATCTTTATTGATGATTATGCAAGTTTAAGCTATTACATAGAGCGGTCAGGAGACCATAACTAACATTACTCACAAGTATTGTGACACCCAGCTAATTCACATTCTAGACTGAAATCTTAATGGATCAAATTTAGTTTTTTTTCTCTTTTAACGAAATCATCTTTCAATAAGACACAAGCAAAAAATGCTGTTGAACACCACCACCTGCAAGTTTCCCTCCAAACAGAAATTACTGGTGAAACTCAACAGGTCTAGCAGCATCTGTGGGAAGAAAGCAGAGTGAACGTTTCGGGTCCAGCGACTCTTCTTCAGAAGTGATTACCTTTTATAGCATCTCTATAGGGCCTAATTTAACCGTGGCTTCAATTCCCTGTCTTAAGAATCATGTGGCCTCTTTTGTTTTGAGTCTCCATACAACTGAGTTTTGACTTTCTCAGCTTCAAATAAGCCCTTCAGGGTTTAAACCAAAACAGTTCTGGTCTGATACCTTCAAATAATCTGCTTACACTGAGGCAGTCTATTTTGTAACAGTTCTAAATTATCCCATTTCTCTAGGAGCAACTGTCTTACACATTAAGCTTCAGTCAAGACATCTGCAAACCTGAAATTTTTCGTCAAGCAATGGCTGTTTTCCCTAAGCCAAACAAAAGGTGATTTCTGGATCTATCTATAGACAAGCACAACTGTTTCCTCTATCCACTTGTAAACTCACCAACAGAAGAAAACTACTCTTTAGGGAGTCTTTCTCTCATACTATGTTTTTCAAAAAATCAATATAGCTACAGAAATATTTGTATGTTAATCATTACAATGCAAATCCACATGTCACTAGTTCAAAATCCAAACTGTAAATTAAATATTACTAATACATATATAAATCACAACAAGTAAGACTTGTATTACGTCCTGTATGTTTGTCTTTTATGGCTAATCATGTAAAGCTTATGTAAAATTAACAGATAAGGTTGTTTCTACCACATGTAGTCAGTGTTAATATAAGACCATAAGACATAGGAGCAGAAGTAAGGCCATTCGGCCCATCGAGTCCACTCCGCCATTCAATCATGGCTGATGGGCATTTCAACTCCACTTACCTGCATTCTCCCCGTAGCCCCTAATTCCTTGTGACATCAAGAATTTATCAATTTCTGCCTTGAAGACATTTAGCGTCCCAGCCTCCACTGCACTCTGCGGCAATGAATTCCACAGGCCCACCACTCTCTGGCTGAAGAAATGACTCCACATTTCTGTTCTGAATTTACCCCCTCTAATTCTAAGGCTGTGTCCACGGGTCCTAGTCTCCTCGCCTAACGGAAACAATTTCCTAGTGTCCACCCTCTCCAAGCCATGTATTATCTTGTAAGTTTCTATTAGATCTCCCCTTAATCTTCTGAACTCCAATGAATACAATCCCAGGATCCTCAGCCGTTCCTCAAATGTTAGACCTACCATTCCAGGGATCATCCGTGTGAATGATCCAGTGCCAGTATGTCCTTCCTGAGGTGTGGGGGCCAAAACTGGACACAGAACTCCAAATGGGGCCTAACCAGAGCTTTATAAAGTCTCAGTAGCACAACAGTGCTTTTATATTCCAACCCTCTTGAGATAATTGACAACATTGCATTTGCTTTCTTAATCACAGATTCAACCTGCATGTTTACCTTGAGAGAATCCTCAACTAGCACTCCCAGATCCCTCTGTACTTTGGCTTTACGAATTTTCTCACTGTTAAGAAAGTAGTCCATGCTTGTATTTTTTTTTCCAAAGTGCAAGACCTCGCATTTGCTCACATTGAATTCTATCAGCCATTTCCTGACCACTCTTCCAAACTGTCTAGATCCTTCTGCAGCCTCCCCACTTCCTCAGTACTACCTGCCTGTCCACCTAACTTTGTATCATCAGCAAACTTCGCTAGAATGCCCCCAGTCCCTTCATCCAGATCATTAATATATAATGCGAACAGCTGCGGCCCCAACACTGAACCCTGCGGGACACCGCTTGTCACCAGCTGCCATTCCGAAAAAGAGCCTTTTATCCCAACTCTCTGCCTTCTCTCAGACAGCCAATCCTCAATCCATACCAGTAGCTCACCTAGAACACCATGGGCCCTCACCTTGCTCAGCAGCCTCCCGTGTGGCACCTTATCAAAGGCCTTTTGGAAGTCTAGGTAGATAACATCCACTGGTCTAACCTACTTGTCACCTCTTCAAAGAACTCCAACAGGTTTGTCAAGCATGACCTCCCCTTACTAAACCCATGTTGACTTGTTCTAATCCGACCCTGCTCTTCCAAGAATTTAGAAACCTCATCCTTAATGATGGATTCTAGGATTTTACCATCAACCGAGGTTAGGCTAATTGGCCTATAATTTTTCATCTTTTGCCTTGATCCTTTCTTGAACAAGGGGGTTACAACAGCGATCTTTCAATCATCTGGGACTTTCCCTGACTCCAGTGACTTTTGAAAGACCTCAACCAACGCCTCCGTTATTTCCTCAGCCACCTCTCTCAGAACTCTAGGATGTAGCCCATCAGGGCCAGGAGATTTATCAATTTTAAGACCTTTTAGCTTTTCTAGCACTTTCTCTTTTGTAATGGCAACCATACTCAACTCAGCCCCCTGACTCCCTTTAATTGTTGGGATATTACTCATGTCTTCCACTGTGAAGACTGATGCAAAGTACTTATTAAGTTCTCCTGCTATTTCCTTATCTCCCATCACTAGCCTTCCAGCATCAGTTTGAAGTGGCCCAATGTCTACTCTTGCCTGTCGTTTGTTTCTTATGTATTGAAAGAAACTTAAACTATCATTTCTAATATTACTGGCTAGCCTACCTTCATATTTGATCCTCTCCTTCCTTATTTCTCTCTTTGTTATCCTCTGTTTGTTTTTGTAGCCTTCCCAATCTTCTGATTTCCCAGTGCTCTTGGCCACTTTATAGGATCTCTCTTTTTCTTTGATAGATTTCCTGACTTCCTTTGTCAGCCATGGCTGTCTAATCCCTCCATGGATAATCTTTCTCTTCTTGGGGATGAACCTCTGTACTGTGTCCTCAATTTTACCCACAAACTCCTGCCATTTTTGCTCTACTGTCTTCCCCACTAGGCTCTGCTTCCAGTCTATTTTCGTCAGTTCCTCTCTCATGCACTCATAATTACCTTTATTTAACTGTAACACTATTACATCCGATTTTGCCTTCTCTCTTTCAAACTGCAGACTGAACTCTATGATATTATGATCGCTGCTTCCTAAGTGTTCCCTTACTTTAAGATTTTTTATAAAGGCTGGTTCATTACATAGCACTAAGTCCAGAATAGCCTGCTCCCTTGTGGGCTCCATGACAAGCTGTTCCAAAAAGCCATCCTGTAAGCCTTCCATGAATTCCCTTTCTTTGGATCCACTGGCAACATTATTTACCCAGTCCACCTGCATATTGAAGTCTCCCATGATCACCGTGACCTTGCCTTTCTGACATGCCCTCTCTATTTCCCGGTACATGTTGCGTCCCTGGTCCTGACCACTGTTAGGAGGTCTGTACATAACTCCCACTATGTTTTTTTTGCCTTTGTGGTTCCTCAATTCCACTCTCACAGACTCCACATCATCCGACGCTATGTCATTCAGTGCCATAGATTTAATTTCATTCTTAAATAACAAGGCAACCCCGCCCCCTCTGCCCACCTCCCTGTCTTTTCGATAAATTGTAAATCCTTGGATGTTTATCTGCCAGTCCTGACCCCCCTGTAACCACGGCTCTGTGATGCCTACCACATCATAATCATTCACGATGATCTGTGCCATTAGTTCGTCTGCTTTGTTACGAATGCTACGAGCATTCAGGTAAAGTGCCTTAATGCTAACTTTCTTATCATTAGAGATATTGGAAGCCATAAGATATCCAAAGTTATCCTTCCTTTTCACTGTATTCCCAGTCTATCTCAAATTTAAATCTGCCCGCACATACGCTATCCTGCCGCTTATCTTTCCATTTAATTCCATACTCCCTGTTGCTTTCACTTTCCCTTCCCCCCCAACTCAGAAGTTTAAAGTCCCACTGACCACCCTATTTATCCTCTTCGCTAGAACATTGGTACCTGATCGGTTCAGGTGGAGACCGTCCCAACGGTACAGATCCCCCCGGTTCCAAAACTGATGCCAATCCCCATGAAGTGGAATTCCTCTTTCCCACACCAATCCCTTAGACATGTGTTTACTTCCCTAATTTTCTTATCCCTATGCCAATTGGCACGTGGCTCGGGCAGTAATCCGGAGATTATGACCTTTGAGGACCTGTACTTCAATTTCATTCCTAGTGCTTGATAATCCCCAAACAGGTCCTCCACCCTAGTCTTGCCTATGTTGTTAGTACCAACGTGGACCACAACAACTGGATCCTCCCCCTCCCGCTCCAATATCCTTTCAAGCCGGTCAGAGATATCCCGAACCCTGGCACCGGGTAGGCAACACACCATGCGAGACTCCTGATCCGGCTCACAAAGGAAACTATCTGTCCCCCTAATAATAACTACTTGTCTTTTTGCTCCCCCCTCTTGAATGGCCTTCTGCACCATGGTGCCTTCCTGATTTATATACTCACTGCTTTCCTTCCCAGCTGACCCTCTGGTCGTCGTCACTTCCCCCTGCTGCTCCCGCTCTTTCTGTGAAGAGACAAAAAAAAACACTGCTGCCCGCTACCGGTAAGTAATTTCAAAACAAACTGTCTTACCTTAGCTATAGCCTTCTGCGTTCGTTTAAACTCAGCTGCTGCTCGCACTCAAAATGACCATTGGCATCGAAGAGTGAGTATTTATACTCACTGCTTTCCTTCCCGGCTGCCCCTCTGGTCGTCGTCACTTCCCCCTGCTGCTCCCGCTCTTTCTGTGAAGAGAAAGAAAATGTATATCAATGACATCAACATTGGGACTCTTTGACCTCCACTTCATGCTTACTTGTGTTATGATCGATTTATTGTTCCTCAGACATTCTTCATCCATGAGTGACTACTTCTGTCCTAATCATTTTGATATTCAGTACAGAGAGCCCTTTCTATTTCCACACTCCCTATGATGTCTCAGACATATACCAGACCAAGTATTAAAGTTTGCATTGGCATCATCTCACACCTGCATATCCAGGTATCTCTGTCCAGAATACAATTAGCTGTTTTAATAATTAAAATATTTGCAATCTATTTAATGTCAGCTATTCTACTTGGTTTAAGAATTCTCACACCAACATTCATGATTAGATTGAGTAGTATTTGGATGGAAAATATCAGCATGAGCTGCTTTGTCCGTAAGACCTGTTTCCACACTGTGACTTCTATGTATGGATTTGAGAGAGATCATCAGCCAATGTTGGAGGGCTCTGCAAAATAAAAACCATTAACATAAACAGGAAATAAACTGGATACAGTATATTCAGCAAGTCTGGCAACATCTGTGGAGAGAAAACTAGAATTCAACACAGGTTTAAGATATTTTCTGATTATACTGTTCAGGAACGTTATTGCACACCTCTGAAACAGTTGGAACTCGAGCCCTGGTCCAGGGATAGAGACCCTATCACTGCACAACAAAAGTCCTAACTCTTCAGATTTACAGGGTCTGATGATAGGCCACAACCTTGATTAATTAACTTTGTTCCTTCCTCCAATTAAGATGTCACACACTGAGAATTTACATCAGTTTCTTTTCTTTTTTTTAAATTCCTTAACCATTATTTCTTCAAATCAAGTTTCAATGCACGTTATTACATTCCCATTTAATGGGAATTTAATACTTGTGAAGGAAAAGCTTATGTGACACTTCAAATGCTTTTTGAAAATCCACTTGTATGATATGCATTCCTTTTTCTTTATGGCCATATTCTTTTTTTCCTTGATTAAATGTGTCAAATGTGTTTTGAGTTTTACAAATCTCTGCTGGCTATTGCTAATTACTTTTCATTTTCCAAAGGGAATATTATTTTTATCTTGTGTCACAGATGCTAGAAGCTTACTCGCTAACTCATGTTAGGCAGAATATTCTAATTATTCAATCTATCATTTTCCCTATTCAAGAACGCAGATAAAATATTAGAACCTTCGTGTGCACTGCCAAAACCACTACATATAAACTTATTAGAAAATATATGGTTGGAGCTTCTGCTACCCACAATGTTCTAGAATTTGTATAACAATGTTCTACAATGTGTATATCAATGTTCTAGAATGTTATATTAAGTCCCCTTGTTGTCCGTTTTTCCCAGACATCCCAGATTTTCCTCTTTTGTACTTTCTTTCATTATCCATTTTCATTCGATTATTTTCCTTCCATTATCTTCCGTTTCACTCTTCCTATTTCATAGCTTCATTATTATTTTTCTCTCTCTAACCCTAGCCAGTTAGTAATCTTTACCTTACATTCCTTGAGTATTACAGATCTCTCAGGATGCCAAATCCATTATATCATCTCTCAGAATACATCAAACTGATAGTTCTGAATTCCTCCTACCAAAGGTATCTCATGCACATATGGTCATTTAAACCACCAGGGGTATCATCTCAGATTTACCCACATGGTGCAGGATATGCAAATCACAGGCTTAAGCTCCCAGACGTTCCTGATTAAACACAATATGACCCTGTGGTAAAAACAATGACTGCAGATGCTGGAAACCAGATTCTGGATTAGTGGTGCTGGAAGAGCACAGCAGTTCAGGCAGCATCCAAGGAGCTTCGAAATCGGGCAAAAGCCCTTCATCAGGAATAAAGGTAGTGAGCCTGAAGCGTGGAGAGATAAGCTAGAGGAGGGTGGGGGTGGGGAGAAAGTAGCATAGAGTACAGTGGGTGAGTGGGGGAGGGGCTGAAGGTGATTGGTCAGGGAGGAGAGGGTGGAGTGGATAGGTGGAAAAGGAGATAGGCAGGTAGGACAAGTCCGGACAAGTCATGGAGACAGTGCTGAGCTGGAAGTTTAGAACTAGGGTGAGGTGGGGGAAAGGGAAATGAGGAAACTGTTGAAGTCCACATTGATGCCCTGGGGTTGAAGTGTTCCGAGGCGGAAGATGAGGCGTTCTTCCTCCAGGCGTCTGGTGGTGAGGCAGCGGCGGTGAAGGAGGCCCAGGACCTCCATGTCCTCGGCAGAGTGGGAGGGGGAATTGAAATGGTTGACGTCCCCAACAGTACCCTTCCACCGACACACTCATTCGTTTGGCCGAACTGGTCCTCACCCTTAACAATTTCTCCTTTGAATCCTCCCACTTCCTCCAGACCAAAGGGGTAGCCATGGGCACACGTATGGGCTCCAGCTATGCCTGTCTCTTTGTTGGCTACGTAGAGCAGTTGATCTTCCGTAATTACACCGGCACCACACCCCACCTCTTCCTCCGCTACATTGATGACTGCATTGGAGCCACCTCATGCTCCAGCGAGGAGGTTAAGTAATTCATCAACTTCACCAACACATTCCACCCTGACCTTAAATTTACCTGGACCATCTCTGACACCTCCCTCCCCTTCCTGGACCTCTCCATCTCCATTAATGACAACCAACTTGACACTGACAGTTTTTACAAACCCACCGACTCCCACAGCTACCTGGATTACACCTCTTCCCACCCTACCTCTTGCAAAAATGCCATCCTGTATTCCCAATTCCTCCGCCTCCGCCAGATCTGCTCCCAGGAGGACCAGTTCCACCACAGAACACACCAGATGGCCTTCTTCTTTAGAGACCGCAATTTCCCTTCCCACGTGGGTAAAGATGCCCTCCAACGCATTTCGTCTACATCCCGCACCTCCGCCCTCAGACCCCACCTCTCCAACCATAACAAGGACAGAATGCCCCTGGTGCTCACCTTCCACCCTACCAACCTTCGCATAAACCAAATCATCCGCCAACATTTCCGCCACCTCCAAACAGACCCCACCACCAGGGATATATTTCCCTCCCCACCCCTTTCCGCCTTCCGCAAAGACTGTTCCCTCCGTGACTACCTGGTCAGGTCCACACCCCCCTGTAACCCACCCTCCCATCCTGGCACTTTCCCCTGCCACTGCAGGAACTGTAAAACCTGCGGCCACACCTCCTCCCTCACCTCTATCCAAGGCCCTAAAGGAGCCTTCCACATCCATCAAAGTTTTACTTGCACATCCACTAATATCATTTATTGTATCCGTTGCTCCCGATGCGGTCTCCTCTACATTGGGGAGACTGGGCGCCTCCTAGCAGAGCGCTTTAGGGAACATCTCTGGGACACCTGCACCAATCAACCACATTTCAACTCCCCCTCCCACTCTGCCGAGGACATAGAGGTCCTGGGCCTCCTTCACCGCCGCTCCCTCACCACCAGATGCCTGGAGGAAGAACGCCTCATCTTCCGCCTCGGAACACCTCAACGCCAGGGCATTAATGTGGACTTCAACAGTTTCCTCATTTCCCCTTTCCCCACCTCACCCTAGTTCCAAACTTCCAGCTCAGCACTGGCTCCATGACTTGTCCGGACTTGTCCGACCTGCCTATTTCCTTTTCCACCTATCCACTCCACCCTCTCCTCCCTGACCTATCACCTTCATCCCCTCCCCCACTCACCCATTGTACTGTATGCTACTTTCTCCCACCCCCACCCTCCTCTAGCTTATCTCTCCACGCTTTAGGCTCACTGCGTTTATTCCTGATGAAGGGCTTTTGCCTGAAACGTCGATTTCGAAGCTCCTTGGATGCTGCCTGAACTGCTGTGCTCTTCCAGCACCACTAATCCACAATATGACCCTTGTCTGACTGCCTAGCATATTCCCCTCGTCAACATTACACATTAAACCCCTGCTCTACCCCACATTCACTAGGGCTAATCCACCATTGCTGCACATCTGGGAGAACATATAATCTCCACATAGTCACCCAGGCTGGAATTGAAGATGGGTCCATGGGGCTGTGAGGCAGCAGTGCTAACCACGAGTCATCATGCCACCCAGTGACTAGAACACCACCACCTTTTATTCCTTCCTCCATGATATTTAATAGGAGGTTTTTTTTATTGTTTACCCATCATTTCCCTTGAACTGATTGATTTATCAGGCTATGTCAGGGAGTAGTTCAGAGTCAAGCACATTACTGTGATGGTTTCTTTGAATTTTGCACTGTGTTTTCAATAGGTATCTAAATATTAAATTGGTATTTAATGACAAGGGTTTGAGATATAAAATAGACTTCTTTCACTGGAGTGTAGAAGGTTGAAGAGTGATCTTGAGGTTTATAAAATCATGAGGGAGAGAGATAAGGTGAATGACAACATCCTTTTCAAAAGGTGGGGGAGTTTAAACTAGGGGGAATATTCAGGTGAGAGGAGAAAGATTTAAAATGGACACGACAGGCAACCTTTTTTGGAGAGAGTGGTTTGTGTGTGGAATGAATTGCCAGGGAAAGTGATGAATGTAGTAACAGTTAAAATGTTTAGAAGACATTTGGATACATTCATGAATAGTAAAGATTTGGAGGGTTATGGACAAGGCTAAGGCAGGTGGGATTAATTTAGTTTGGGAACCTTGGTCAGCTTGGACTGAAGGGTCTGTTTCCACACTGTATAACTTTGTTACCACACAAAAACAGAAGCAGATCTGGCAGCATCTGTGAAGAGAAATCAAAGTTAACATTTCAGGTCAAATGACCCTTCCCCAGAACTGTTCTGAGGAACGTTAATTCTGATTTCTCTTCAGAGATGCTGTCAGACCTGCTGAACATTTCGAGCAACTTCTGTCTTTGTTTCTGATTTACAGCATCCTTTTGGTTTTCACTCACCATTCTCTTGTTAAAAATCACACAATACCAGGTTATAGTCCAACAGGTTTATTTGGAAGCACTAGCTTTCAGAGCACTGCTCCATCAGGTGGTTATGGAGCAGGTTCATAAGACACAGAATTTATAGCAAATGATTACACTGTCATGCAACTGAAACAATACATTGAACATACATATCAGTAATCTAGGCTTCAAAATAAACCTGTTGGACTATAACCTGGTGTTGTGTGCTTTTTAACTGTCTGGATTAGAGTGGTGCTGGAAAAGCACAGCAGGTCAGGCAGCATCCAAGGAGCAGGAAAATCGATGTTTCAGGCAAAAGCTCTTCATCAGGAATAGAGGCAGGGAACCTGCAGGGTGGAGAGATAAATGATAGGGGGAGGGGGTGGGGAGAAAGTAGCATAGAGTACAATAGATGAATGGGGGTGGGGATGGAGGTGATATGTCAGAGGGGAGGGTGGAGTGGATAGGTGGAAAGGAAGATGGACAGGTAGGACAGGTCATGGGGACGGTGGAAGGTTGGAGCTGGGGAGAGGAAATGAGGAAACTGGTGAAGTCCACATTGATGTCCCGAGGTTGAAGTGTTCCGAGGTGAAAGATGAGGCGTTCTTCCTCCAGGTTTTTAACCTAGCTGCTTATTAACTGTGTCCATCCCACATCCAACACCGTTACCTCCACATCAATCTCTCGTTGACTCTGGGGAGGACGAGAATCGCGCATGCGTACTCGCCATTACAACATGAAACCGCCCCTCACGAGACGAGCATGCGTACTGCTTGGACATCTGCTTTTGGAGGGCGGTGAGCGACGAGAGGCCACGAACACGCATGTGCAGAGTTTCACCAGCGCCCCCCCAACCAACGTCCTGGCTGCGCATGCGTAACCCCAGGCAGCAGACCCTCAGCCCGCGCATGTGCGTTGCGCTAGGCGACGCGGCAGGTTGACAGGTGGTGAGCTCGAGCTGTTGTCCACCTCAGGGGCATTGGAACCTACGGCTTGGTCGCTGTATGGAGATTATCCTTAGGGTCGCAATTTAACACAGGGCAAGTGTGTAAGTGCCAGTTATTGTTTGTATCGCGGTCTTTATTGTTGTATATTGAATTGAATTGTAGTCCGATTCCCAGTCCGGGTTTCTATGACCGTTAGATCTTATTTCCCAGTCCGCGAGTGGGACTCTCTGAGTTCTGGAGCCTCTCTCAAGACAAGGAAATGGCACCTGGATAGAAAGATCTTTGCTTTCATCAGACCTGGCCGCGTAATATCGCCTTACCTAATATTTCCTGAACGCATGAGAAACACTGTGGGTGCTGGATATGTGAAATAGAGACCGAAATTACTGCAAATATTCAGCATGTCTGTCGGCATCTCTGCAGAGAAAAATGGAGTTAATGTTTCAGGTCGATGACCCAGTATCGCAATCAAGGAAAAGTTAGAAAGGTGATTGGTTTTAAGCAGTTGAAACGGGGAGGGTGGGGAAACAAACAAAAGAGAAGGAATCTGATTGAATGGAAGACAGGAGGTATTAAATGTCAAAAAATGTTGGTTATGTCAAATCTCCTGCAATTTCAGCACTTTCTGCCTTTAGTTCCAAGTGATTAGCTTTCCCGTGATCTAATTCCAGGATTAGGCAGGGAGAATACTGTTGCTAATTCTGGAACTATCGTGAAGTCTCTATTTAAAAATTTAATTATTGTTCCACGGCCGTAAGCCATCCAGGAAATAAATGATAGGGATGATACTTTTCATGTCTTTTCTACTTCGAGTCATAGAGATTTTACAGCACAGGCGCAATGTGTTTGCAGCAGTCTTCCAACAACTATCTATTCTAATTCCATTTCCCAGCACTTGGCTGATAGCCTTGTATGCTGTGGCGTTTCAAATGGTCATCTGAATAGTTTTTAAATATCTTGGGGATTTCTGTCTATATGACCCTGACAGTCTGTGATTTCCAGAAGCCCACATTCCTCTGGGTGAAATCTTTCCCCCAAACATGCTCTAAACCTCCTGCTCTTTGCTCTAAAACTGTGCCCCCTGTTTTGACCACTCTATTAAGGGAAAAGGTTTCTCCCTGTCTATGACCCTCACAACAGTGTATACCTCAATCAGGCCCCTAAACAGTCTTCCTGTGCTCTCTAACCCCAGTTGATCTAGTCTGTCTTCATAGCTGAATCACCCCAGCACAAGCAGTCTCTTTTTCACCCACTCTAGTGCATTGGTTTTAATTTTCCAAAGTGCAGTAGATTCAGGAAAGGTTCCTTTAAATTAGAAAATAGCAAAGTGTGACTTCTTTATTCAAAAGGGGAGGGAAACAGAAAGCAGGAAATCTAACTGGCCTGTATTTAATTTCTGTCAGAGGGAAAAATGTTGGAAATACTCATTAAAGACATTAGAACAAGGTACTTGGATAAGTTCAAGGTAATCAGGCAGAGCCAACATGGTTTTGTTAAAGAAATCTAATTTATTGGAATTCTTTGAAGAAGGTTAGTATACTTCTCAAAACATTTACTGTCATTCCTTAAGTATTGTTGGGTGAAAATCTTGGAATTTTCTCCCAAACAGCAATGTGGGTCTACCTACAACAAGTGGACTCGAGTGTTTCAAGAAGGCAGTATGCCACTACCTCAAGGGCAAATCGGGAAAGACAACAGTTGCTGGTCCAGCCAGTGACACCCATGTCCCATGATCAAATTTTTTTAACAAGTAACTTGTACTGTTGTTGAAGGGGAACCAGTGGGTGTGTTGTGCTTAGAAGGCATTCCACATCAAATGTTATTGTGCAAAATTAAAGCTTTTGGTGTAGGGTGTAACATAGCGCCATGGGTAGATTTGCTTGCTAACAGAAAGCAGAGAGTAGGAGTAAGAGCAAAGAACATTACAGCCCAGGAACCGGCTCTTCAGCCCTCCCAAGCCTGCGATGATCCAGGTCCTCTATCTAAACCTGTTGCCTATTTTCTAAGGGTCTGTATCCCTCTGCTCCTTGCCCATTCATGTATCTGTCTAGATTCATCTTAAATGACGCTATCATGCCTGCGTCTACCACCTCCACTGGGAACATGTTCCAGGCACTGGCCACCCTCTGCATAAAGGACGTCCACGCATATCTCCCTTAAACTTTCCCCTTCACTTGAACTCGTGACCCCTAGTAATTGAGTCTCCCACTCTGGGGAAAAAGCTTCTTGCTATTTACCCTCTCTATACCTTTCATGATTTTGTAGACCTCGATCAGGTCCCCCCTCAACCTCTGTCTTCCTAATGAAAATAATCCTAATCTACTCAACCTCTCTTCATAGCTAGCGCATACCAGGCAACATGCTGGTGAACCTTCTCTGCACCCTCTCCGAAGCATCCGCATCCTTTTGGTAATGTGGCAACCAGAACTGTAAGCAGTATTCCAAATGTAGCCGAACCAAAGTCTTATACAACATTAACATGACCTGCCAACTCTTGTAATTAATACCCTGTCTGATAAAGGAAAGCATGCCTTGTGCTGCCTTGACCATTCCATTGACCTGTGTTGCCACCTTCAGGGTACAATGGACCTGAACACCCAGATCTCTCCCCAGGACTTTTCCATTTACTGTATAGTTCACTCTGGAATTGGATCGTCCAAAATACATCACCTCACATTTGCCTGGATTGAACCCCATCTGCCATTTCTCCGCCCAACTCTCCAATCTGTCTATATTTTCCTGCATTCTCTGACAGTCCCCTTCACTATCTGCTATTCCACCAATGTTAGTGTCATCTGCGAACTTGCTAATCTTCCTCCAGATCATTTATGTATATCACAAACAACAGTGGTTGCTGCATGGTTCCCTGTGGAACACCAGTGGTCATAGTTATCCATTTGGAGAAACTCCCTTCCACTACCACTCTCTGTCTCCTATTGTGCAGCAAGTTCTTTATCTATGTTGCTAGTACACCCTGGATCCCATGTGACTTCACTTTCTCCGTCAGCCTACCATGGGGAACCTTATCAAATGCCTTACTGAAGTCCATGTTTATGACATCTACAACCCTTCCCTCATCAATCAACTTTGTCACTTCCTCAAAGAGTTCTATTATGAACTTGGAACTATGGCATTATATTATTCTATCTTCCCTGCACAAAACCATGTTGCCTATCACTGATCAGCTCATTGTCTTCCAAATGGGAATAGATCCTATCTCTTAGTATCTTCTCCCGCACCTTCCCTACCACTGACGTCAGGTTCACGAGTCTATAATTACCTGGATTATTTCAGGTAATTTTTCAGGTTGGCAGAATGTCACAAGTGGTGTGAAGCAGGTTGGGAGTGGAGTTTCAACCCGTGGCAATTTTATATAAATGATTTGGGTAAAAGGATTGAAAGAATGATAGCTAAAGTTGCTGATGAGACAAAGTAGGTAGGAAAGTGCGCTATGAAAAGGACATAAGGATCCTATAAAGCAATATAAATAGCTTATGTGAGTGGGTGAAGATCTGGTGAATGGAGTACAATGTGGGGAATGTGTGATATTAATCAATTTGGCAGAAAGATTAAAATGATCTAAATGGTGAGAGATTGCAGAGCTCTGAGATCTGGAGAGACCTTGCTGTCCTAGTGCAGAAACTGCAGAAGATTAATATGTGGATACACAAGTAATCAGGAGAGCTCATAGAATGTTATTATTTATTGCGAGAGAAATTGAATGCAAGAATAAGGAGGTTATGCTTATTTAAGGCACTAGGCATCTGGAGTACTTTGTGCAATACGGGTTATCATACTTATGGAAGGATATTAATGCATTGGAAGGAGTTCAGAGAAGCCTGGGACTGATGTCTTTAGTGGGGGTACTTGGTAGAGGAGTTGAGGAGGGTTTAAACTAGTGTGGCGGGGTTGGGAACCAGGGGAGTTGGGTAGTAGATACAGAAATTGAGGGAAAGGTAGAAACCAAGGCAAGTATGACTAAGAACAAGAACAGGCAGGGAAACGCTGGTGAAAATTGCAGGGAAGGTGGTCTGAAATGCACGTGTTTCAATGCGAGATATATACATGTACTAGGTAAGGTAATTGGGGGCGGCACAGTGGCTCAGTGGTTAGCACTGCTGCCTCACAGCACCAGGGACCCAGGTTCGATTCCTGCCTGGGGAAACTGTGTGTGTGGAGTTTGCACATTCTCCCAGTGTCTGCGTGGGTTTACTCCGGGTGCCCCAGTTTCCTCCCACAATCCAAAGATGTGTTGTACAGGTGAATTGGCCATGCTAAATTGCCCATAGTGTAAGGTACATTAGTCAGGGATAAATATAGGATAGGAGAATGGGTCTGGGTGGGTGACTGTTCGGACAGTCAGTGTGGACTTGTTGGGCCGAAGGGCCTGTTTCCATACTGTAGGGAATCTAATCTAAGTGAACTTAGAACTTTGTTTAGTAGTTGGAACTATGGCATTATTATGATTGCAGAGATTTGGCTGAAAGAGGCATAGGACTGGCAGCTGAATGTCACAGGTTTAGATGTTTCAGGTGTGATAGAAAGGGAGGTGAAAGTGATGAGGGAGTTGTTACTGGTAAAGGAGTATCTCACAGCTGTACTGAGGGAAGATGCATCAGAGGACCCGTGCAGCAATACGGGTAGAACTCTGGAACAGGAAAAGTAAAGTCACAATGCTGGCAGTATTCTTTCGGCCTCCCAACAGCCAGCGGGAGATAGAAGAGAGGATATGTACAGGTCGTTCTGGTATAATGTGCGTTTCATCACCTCGAATTGGCTGTAACATGATTGACCAATTGTTGATGTTGTTTTGATAATGCGAACTTCCTACTGAATGGGTATAGCAATTTTGTATAGTGATCTTCTACAGCACGATTTTCTATAGTGGTTTTCCATAGCGTGATTTTCCATTGTGTGGGGTTGCAGAGGAATGCAACTGTCACGTTATACCAGAAAACACTAGTCAGATTTTTGTAAGATAAAAAAACAGAAGTTTGTTCTGGTGGGCAATTTTAACTTCCCATATATTAACTGGGACTCACTTCATGCTCGGGGCTTGGATGGGGAATTTATAAATACCATTTAGGAGGGTCTCTTGACACAGTATGCAAACAGTCTAACCAGGAATGAGATAATATTGAAACTGGTTTTGAGAAATGAGCCCAGCCAGGTGAGTGAAGTTTCAGTGGGGGAGTAATTTGGGAGTAGTGATCATAATACCATGAGTTTTAAGATCCTCATGGATAGGGATAACAGCATTCCTCAGGTGAAGATTTTAAATTAGGAGAAGGTGAACTACAGCAATATTTGGCAGGAACTGGAGAAGTTTGACTGGAAGCGGTTGTTTCAGGGTAAATCCACATTGGACATGTGGGAATATTTCAAACGGCAGTTGTTAGAAGTTTGCAGATGATACAAAGATTGGTGGTGTTGCAGATAGTGAGGAGGGTTTTCAGAGGATACAGCAGAATATAGATCAGTTGGATGCATGGGCAGAGGAACGGCAGATGTAGTTTGATCTAGACAAATGTGAGGTAATGTATTTTGGAAAGTCAAGTCCAGATGGAAATGATACAGTGATGACAGAACATTTAAGAGTATTGATGTACAGAGAGATCTGGATGTGAAGGTCCTCAGATCACTGAAGGTGGCAGCACAGGTAGATAAGGTAGTAAAAAAGGCTTTTGGCATGCTTGTCTTCATAGGAAGGGGCATTGAGTATAAGGATAGGCAGGTTATGCTGCAGCTTTATGGAAATTTAGTTAGGCCACACTTGGAATATTATAGTTCTGGCCACCACACTACCAGAAAAATGTGGATGCTTTAGAGAGGGTACAGAAAAGATTTACCACAATGTTGATATGGAGTGATTTTAGCTATGAAGAAGTGTTGGATTGACTGGGTTTGTCTTCACTGGAACACAGAAGGTTGAGGGGTGACTTGAAAGAAGTTTGTAAGATTGTGAATGGCATGATGGAGTGGAAAGTATGAGTCCTTTTCCCAGGGTGAAGAGTTCAATTACTAGAATGAAACTATTGGTGGGGAGAGGGCTGTTGTGGACAGGGGGAGCAGTTTAAAAGAGATGTGTGAGGCTGGTTTTTCACACAAAGTGGGGGGGGGGGTGAGTGCCCAGAACATGCTGCCAGACTTGGTGTTGGAAGCAGATACAATAGCAGCATTCATGAATCACCTGGACAAAAACATGAATAGAAAGAGAATAGAGGAGTACAGATCCTGTACGTGAAGACAGTTTTAATATGGAAGGGCAAAATGGTGTTGGTGCAGGCTTGGAGGGCTGAAGGGCTTGTTGCTGTGCTGCATTGCTCTTTGTTCTTTGTTTTTGTTTTAAGACTAATACCTCAAATGAATAGATTACCTAAAGAAGAAAGATTAAACAGGCTAGTGTAGAGCCATAACAAAACCTTGCGGCTCTTAAGCTCGATCCCCCTGTTAATGAAAGCCAAAACACCATATGCTTTCTTAACAACCCTATCCATTTGGGTGACAACTTTGAGGGATCTATGTACTTGCTCACCCAGATCCCTCTGTTCCTCCACACTACCAAGAATCCTGTCTTTAATCCTATATTCAGCATTCGAGTTTGATCTTCCAAAATGCATCACTTAGCATTTATCCAGGTTGAACTCCAGCTGCCATTTCTCAGCCCAGCTCTGCATCCTGTTTATGTCCTGCTGCAGCCTGCAATAGCCCTCGATACTATCGACGACACTTCCAACCTTTGTGTCATCTGCAAATTTACTAACCCACTCCTCATTCAAGTCATTTATAAAAACTACAAAGAGCAGAGGCCCAAGAAACGGGGCCCTGTTATGGCTCTTCAAGTCCCTGGTGAGACCACACTTGGAATACTGTGTCCAGTTCTGGTCGCCCTACTATAGCTTTGGAGAGGGTACAAAGAAGGTTTACCAGGATGCTGCCTGGACTGGAGGACTTGTCTTATGAAGAAAGGTTGAATAAGCTTGGACCTTTCTCTCTGGAGAGAAGGAGGAAGAGAAGACACCTGATCAAGGTATACAAGATAATGAGTGGAATAGATAGAGTCAATAGTCAGAGACTTTTCCCCAGGGCAGGATTGACTGGTACGAGGAGTTATAGTTTGAAGATCCACTCGACACTGATCTCCAGGCAGAATATTTTCCATCTACAACCATTCTCTGCCTTCTGTCAGCCAGCCAATCCTGAAACCAGATAGCCAAATCTCCCTGTATCCCATACTTCCTGACTTTATGAATGAACCTACCACGGGGAACCTTATCAAATGCCTTGCTGAAGTCGTATACACCACATTCACTGCTCGACCTTCGTCGACCTGTCTTGACACCTCCTCATAGAACTGAATAAGATTTGTGAGGCATGATCTATCCCTCAAAAAGCCATGCTGACTGCTTTTAATCACACTATGCTTTGCCAAATAGTCATAAATCCTATCCATCAGAATTCTTTCCAAAACTTTGCTGACTACAGACGTACGACTGACTGGGCTGTAATTGCCAGGGATTTTTCTATTACCCTTATTGAAAAGAGGAATAACATTCGCCTCCTTCCAATCATCTGATATGACTCCCATGGAGAGTGAGGAGGCAAATATCCTCGCCAGCGGCTTAGCAACCTCCTTTCTCGCTTCCCAGAGAAGCCTAGGATAAATCTCGTCCGACCCTGGGGACTTATCAATCTTAATGTTTTCCAAAATTTCCAGCACATCAACTTCATCAATCTTGATCCGGTCAAGACTGTATCCCAGCTCCTCAAAGTTTTCATTTAGTATGGAAGCATCCCTCTCCTTGGTGAAAACTTTAGCAAAAAACTCATTTAAGACTTCCCCTATCTGCTCAGACTCCACGCACAAGTTCCCTCCGCTATCCCTGATCGGCCCTATCCTCTCCCTGATCATTCTCTTATTCCTCACGTATTCCTTTGGGTTCTCCCTAATCCTTCTTGCCAAGCCTTTATCATGCCCCCTCCTGGCTCTCCTCAGTCCATTTCTAAGCTCCTTTCTAGCAAGCCTGTAATCCTTTAAAGCTGTGCTAGATCCTTGCTTCCTCCACCTTACATAAGCTGCTGCCTTCCTTTTGACGAGAAGCTCTTCTGTTTGTGTCATCTAAGATTCCTTAATCTTACCCCTTCTTACCTGTCTCAGAGGGACAAATCTGTGCATCATTCGCAACAACTGCTCCTTAAATAGTCTCCACCTGTCTGCTGTGCCCTTTCTGTGGAACAATTGCTCCCAATCTGTATTTCCCAACTCCTGCCTGATAGCGTCATAATTTCCTTTTCCCCAATGAAATATCTTCCTTTGGTAACTGCTCCTTTCACTCTCCAAATGTGAGGCAGTTGTGATCACTGTCACCAAAATGCTCTCCCACCATGAGATCTGACACCTGTCCTGGCTCGTTGCTGAGCATCAAATCCAAAATAGCCCCTCCCCATGTTGGCCTGTCTACACACTGAGAAAGGAAACACTCCTGAACACACCTGACAAAAACAGCTCCATCCAAACCATCTGCATTTAGGAGGTTCCAGTCGATATTGGGAAAGTTGAAATCACACATAACAACAACTTCTGCTGCTTCTGCATTTTTCCAGAATCTGCCCACCTATGAGTTCTTCAATCTCTCTACTGCTATTAGGTGGTCTGTAGAAAACCCCCAATGCAGTGGCTGTTCCTAACTTCCACCCATACTGACTCAGTAGACAGTTCAGATTAAAATCAGGTCAGCCATGGTCTGATTGGATGGCTGAGCAGGATTGAAGGACCAAGTGACTTACTCTTGTTCCTTGTTTGTATGTAGTGCAATGACATCCTTCCTAAAGTATGGTGAGCAGAACTGCACAAAATACTCCATCTGTGGCCTAACTAATCTTATACGCATTATTAGCCTTGACTAATAAAGGTATGTATCCTATATGCCTTCTTAACAACCTGATCGACATATCCTGCTTCTTTCAAGGAACCAGGGACATGTACACCAAGATCCCTTTGATCTTCTGTACTTCCACTGTCATTCAATGCCTATTACCTTGCTTGACTGCTCCCTGATGTATGAAGACAGACTGGATCAATTTGGACTGCCTTCACTGAAGTTTAGAAGAATGAGCAGTGTTCTTAAATGTACAAAATTTTAACAGGACCAGAATGGATTAACACAGGAAGGAGGTTTCCAATGACTCGGGAGTCCCGAACCAGGAAACACAGTCTGAGGCCACAAGGTAGGCCATTTATGATTGAGATGAGACGAAGTCTCTTCACCTACAGACTGATGAACCTGTGGAATTCTCTGACATAGAAAGCAATTGAGGCCAAAACATTGAATGCTTTCAAGAAGGAGTTAGAAACAGTTCTTGGGGCTAAAGGGACCAGAGGGTAGGGGGGGGGGGGGGAAAGCAAAAATGGGGGACTAAGTTGGATGATCGACTGTGACAATGTTGAAATGTGGAACGGTTTCAAAGGGCCGAGTGGCCTACTTTATACTTCTACTTTCTACATTTCTTGTAACTCACTTTGGGAGGATTAACCTTGCATTTTTTAGCATTTAAATTCCATTTACTTCTGTTCAGCCTACCTAACTGACCCATCTATAATGTCCTACATTTTCCATCTTTTTTGGTCATATTAACCACACCACCAATTTTCATGACCTTACTGATCGTACCTCCTACATTAATGTCTAGATCATTAATGTCTGCAACAGTGTGTAACCCAGCATCAAACCCTGTGGGTTTCCAATCACAAAACATGCTTTGAGTAATACCGTCTGCTGACTATCCTTCATTGATCCTTGTCTCTACAAATGGAGATTAACTTTGTCCCTCAGAATCTTTTCCAATTACTTCTGTACCAAGGATATTAGACTCAATGTCCTGTACTTTGCTGATTTATGTCTACCATCATTCCTGGAAAAATAGTACCACAATAGTTGTCCTCCAGTCATTCAAAGTATTAGAAAGTGGAGGAAAAATAACACTGACTAACCAGGATAATTAGAAGATGGATAGTCTTTAAAACTTCCAAAAATAAGTCCAACCAAAGTTGGTAATCTGATGGGAAGCATTGTAGTTGCCCTGCCTGCACACATGAGCACTGGAATTGATTTGTTTAACAGTACTGGATTTGTCAACTTTGTTAGAAAGACACCTCATATTTAATTAAGTGGATTTGAGTTTGAAGGATTGTGGATATGTCTGGATTCTTATTTTTAAAATTCTAATGAAGAGACTTCTTGGAACTTTTCTTTTTAAGCAGGGCATTTTTTTGAAAACTGAAAGATTCCAGATAATAGCTGTTCTTGGTTGCTTGAACTCACTTCAGAGAAGACACCTGATTGTTTCACAACTGGGTTTTATGGCTGTTCCTTGTGAATAGTGCTTATAAAGTTTATGTTTTGAATTTTCAGTTGAGGAAAGCTGCTACAAAACGAGCTTCTCAGCTTGTGTCTCCTGAGTCTGACATGCTTGTGGTGTTATCAGTATGAAACCTAATTGTTTTTCTGGCAGTCTGTGCTAAGTATAGTATTCCATGAGCAGATTACCTTTGTCAATCTCCCAGAGACAATGTGTGATTGGTAACTTGACCACACATGCAAGAACACAACATTGACAAACCTTGGAACATTCTATATCTTATTATGTTTTGCCTTACAGGAATAACAATCATTGGCCTTAAAGTATTCTTAAAGTAATTATCTGCAGTGAAATCCACTTTTTTTTCCCTTTTACCTTAAGAGAATGTATGTTTTCTGGGTTATTTGGAGGAATAACCATTTTATATTTTCATAATACAAATTGTATGTTAACCAATTCTGTGTCTTCACTTCTGAAATTGTCTTTGAGATTCTGGGATTAAAAGTTTTTAATTCACGTCACTGCTGTGAGCCTCCCAGGAAATAAATCATAGGGATGATATACCTTTTTTCTTTATTGATGAGAAAGTATTTGGAGGAAAGCACTTCTAACTCCAGGAGGTTTGTTTTACAATAAGTATTTATGAAATAACCTTAGTTGTTGAGATATTTTTGTTCTCACTGTTGGTAAATTGGCAAGTCTTTTGAGATCAAGACAGGAATTAAGCCTGAATGTGTCATCACCCCTATCCTTTTCTCCAACTTCATCACCACCATTTTACATTTTGTCAAGATAAAGCTTCCCAGTGGTTTGGGCATTGTTTACAGGATGGACAGAAAATTCAATTGGTTACAATCAAAGAAGTAAACAATATCCACCTTAATTCAAGAATTTCAGTTTTCAGATGATAATTTCATTTCTGTTCTGTCAGAAGAGAATTTTCAAGTCTCATTTAATGCCTTTGTGGAAGCATACCAAGAAATTGATCTCAGCCTTAACCTCAAGAAGCCTCAAATCCTTTTATAACCTGTCTTTAGCTCAAATTCCAGTTCCAAACCTCCATTGAGATCAATGCAGAAATCTTCCCAAACAAGGAACATTTCCCCTATCAGGGAAGCTGCCTCTGAACTAAGGCTGACGTGGATGAGGAGATTCACCATCACATCCAATCTAATAATGCTGCCTTTGGATGCCTAAGGATGAAAGTGTTTGACGACCATGACATCTGTGCTGATACCAAGATCTTTGTGTATAAGGTAATCATTCTTCTAATTCTTCTATATATGGTTCAGAAACTTGGATTATATATAAACGCCATCTCAAGGTCCTTGAGAAGTAACATCAAAGCTGTTTGAGACAGATTTCCCGCATCAGCTAGGACAATAGGTGTACTAATATTAGAAAGTTTGAAGCAGCCAGTAGTACCAGTATTGATGCCGTGATCATCTGAAACCAACTCAGCCTGGCTGGCCACATGCTAAAGATATGAGTTCCAATTACCAAAGCAAATCATCTTCATCCAGCTCAAGGAAGGAGCGAATGAGAGGAAAACAAAGGAAGTGTTTTAAAATCTCTCTAAAAGCTTCCATCAAGAAATACAACATCAATTTCAATGTGGGACACCTTTGTTCAGAAGAAATTGCATTGGAGGAAGCTCCTGTGTGAAGGGACACCATTCTTTGAAAGAGAAAATGCTGAAGAGAAACCAGAAAAAGCAATGTCGGCGATCTCAAGGCAAAGGACCAATTCCACCTCTAGGAAACAGCTGCCAAATGTGTGGTTGGAGATGTGACTCTAGAATTGGACTCTCCACCATGCAAAAGACTCAAGAATCCAAGACTGATGATATGACATCTCCTGGATGGACAATCATACTTGTGAGTGATTGCCAACAATCTAAATCTAATAGAGAAACTGTGCAATTGTCTATATCAGGACTTGGATAGAATATTTTTATGTTGTGATCATGGATAATGGGGTCAGAGTGACTGTACATTCCTCCCATATCAGTCATAATGTATCTTTTTGTTATTTTACGAGCACAAGTGAAGAAAAATAACCAATAAAAATGATTTTATGAATATGAAATATGTGTGCAGACGTTTTTGAAAAGGAATGTTGGTTCCTGCAGTTGACAAAGTACCCCACTCTACCAGAGGTTTGTTCTTGTACATCATGTAATTGCCCTTACTTGGGTCAGAAATTGTTTCACATTTCTAATTTGATAACACAGTGGTCACCAGATTTTTCAGATTTTATGTATAAGTGGAGTAAAAGAAATATTTGAAATGTTCATCATCCTATGGATGCCAGACATAATCTGTAGTGTTATGCAAGTTAATGATAATTAATTAGTCAATTGGTGGAAAGTTTCTGCAAAATTGTGCAAGGAATATGGGGCTGTGAAACTTAGCATTGCCTTATATGGGTTCGAACTGAGGATTGTTCTAAATCAAGATAATGTTATTTGTTATCAGTAAGCTAGTTGCAAAATTATGCTGCTTTAAATAATCTGTGGTGCAAGATTGCTAAATGGCACAGGTTGAAGCTTTTAAAATGTATAATTATTGATTTTAATGAAATAAGTTCATCAGTGATGTCATCAACGTAGGGCTCCTGAGCCAAGGCTTGTCTTCTCCTTCCACTTTTCTTTTTCTTTTTTTTCTTTTCTGCTTCACTGACCTCTTTCCTAAGATTGGGTGAAATCAGTGGCATTGAGGGATCCCAGCATGGACCTCAGTGTGGTGGTGAGTAAGTCCATTGTGGACTTCATGGCAGCAGCAAGTGAACCCTTGTTTTCTTTGCTGGGGCAAACACAGGACCTGGTTTGGGGATTGGTCACTGCTACATTGATGAGGAAACATTGATGACATAGGCCAAGCAGTGAAAGATGGCACCTGATGAAAGGGCAATGCTCCGAAAGCTTGTGATTTCAGTTAACCTGTTGGACTATAATATGATGTCGTCTGACTTCTTACCTAGTCCACATCGTGACCGGAGGATTAGCGATTTTGTGATTTGGTTATGTCTGGTGGTGGCAGAAGGGCATCACACTGACATTGAAGTGGGCCTAGTGGCAAGAGATGTGACTCTGACATTTGTGAATCTGGTGCAGGTAGCAGCAAGCCGGTGGCGAAGGAAAATCGATTTAGTGGCGAAAGATGGCACCTGAAGAGTGGCGATTTCAATGTTTGTTCGAGTCGTAGAGATGTACAGTACGGAAACGGATTCTTTGGTCCAACTTGTCCATGCTGAGCATGTAGTGCTGGAAAAGCACAGCAGGTCAGGCAGCATCCGAGGAGCAGGCGAATCAACGTTTCAGGCATATGTCCTTCATCAGGAAGGGCTTATGCCTGAAACGTCAATTTGCCTGCTCCTTGGATGCTGCCGGACCTGCTGTGCTTTTCCAGCACCAAACTCTCAACTCTGATCTCCAGCATCTGCAGTCCTCACTTTTTCCTTGTTCCATGCAGACCAGATATCCCAAATTAATCTTGTCCCATTTGCGAGCACTTGCGAGCATATCCTTCTCAACCCTTTCTATTCATGATTTTGGAGGTGCTGGTGTTGGACTGGGGTGTACAAAGTTTTAAAAAATCGCACAACACCAGGTTATAGTCCAACAGGTTTATTTGGAAGCACTAGCTTTCGGAGCGCGCTCCCTCATCAGGTGGTTGTCACAATCACCTGATGAAGGAGCAGCACTCAAAGCTAGTGCTTCCAAATAAACCTGTTGGACTATAACCTGGTGTTGTGTGATGTTTAAATTTTTACTCATTATACCCATCCATACGCCTTTTTTAAATGTCATAATTGTACCAGCCTCCACCACTTCCTCTGGCAGGTGATTCTATACACGCACCACCCTTTGCGTGAAACTGTTGTTCCTTAGGTCCCTTTTATATCTTTACCTTCTCATCTTAAACCTACGCCCTCTAGTTCTGGACTCTCCCACCCCAGGGAAAAAGCCTTGTCTATTTACCCTATCCATGCCCCTCATGATTTTATAAACCTCTGTAAGGTCACCCCTCAGCCTCTGATGTTCCAGGGAAAGCTGCCCCAGCCAACTCCGCCTTTCCTTGTAGCTCAAACCCTCCAACTCTGGCAACATCGTTGTGAATCTTTTCTGGACCCTTTCAAGTTTCACAACATCCTTCTTATACGAGGGAGACATGCGATATTCCAAAAGTGGCCGAACCAAAGTCCTGGACATCTGCAATATGACCTCCCAACTCCTGTACTCAATGCTCTGACCAATAAAGGAAAACATACTAAACAACTTCGCTATCCTATCTACCTGAGACATTACTTTCCAGGAACTATGAGCCTGCACTCCCAAGATCTCTTTGTTCAGTAACTCTCTCCAGGACTTAAACATAACATGTATAAGTCCAGCCCTGATTTGCCTTTCCAAAATGCAGCACCTCACATTTATCTAAATTAAACTTCATCTGCCAGTCCTCAGCACATTGATCAGATAGACCAAGATCCTGTTGTAATCTGAGGTAACCTTCTTCGCTGTCCACTATACCTCCAATTTTTGTGTCATCTGCAAATTTACTAACTATACCACCTATGTTCACATTGCAAATCATTCACATAAATGACAAAAAACAGTGGACCCAGCACTGATCCTTTGTAGCACACCACTGGTCACAGGGCTCCAGTCTGAAAAACACCCTCCACCACCACCCTCTGTCTTCTACCTTTGAGCCAGTTCTGTATCCACATGGCTAGCTGTCCCTATATTCCATGTGATCTGACCTTGCTAACCAGTCTGGGTTTAGTGTAATCTGTGGCGAGGCGGTGGAGGAGGGATGGCAGCGTAGGCATCGTTAACGATGAGCTGGCTCAGGACTGATGAATTCTAGTTAAACTGTCTTTTTGTTTTTCTTAAATTATTCAAAATAGCATTGGATCATGGTAATAATGGGAAAGCCTTTCACTGTATTTTACTATTTTACTCACTGTAAAATGAACATGACAACAAAATCATTCATATCCAACTCAATTTGTGAATATCTTCCTTAAGCTGTATTCTGTTGAATAACAGATATTGCACAGTTAAGAAAGTTAGTAATTTATTTTGTTTTTCATGGGATGTGGGTGTCACTGGCTAGACCAGTATTTATTGCCCATCCTTAGTTCCCTTGAGGTACTCCTGGTTAGGTAATTGAGATAATAGATTTGTGGTCAAAATTTTTTTCTTGGTTTAACAAACCAACTCCACAGCTACCAAAACAATTTGCTTCAATTAAAAAATAAGTTAGGTCATGTTTTTCAAATTGCGTGCATTAGCATGTTTGTTTATTTATTTTAAGAAATGCAAAACTGTTATAGTTTTTCAATTTTTCCGTATTTTTAATTCTGGACTTAAATGACTTTTAAAAAGCAAGTAACCTGACACTCCTTGAAAGCATCATTTACACAGCCGCTTGCTCAAGCAGTGGTTGCTATATAGTTTGTAGATGAGCTGGAGCCCAGGGGTGTGTGCAAACGGAGATTAAGCTGGCAATAAGCAGCTGATTGCTCTGTGGAATAGTTTTCAGTTAGCAATGACAAACAACTATGTGATTGATTTCCAAGTGGCTGAACAGATTGGAGTTCTGAAGAGGATAGTGAGAAGTCTTCAGGCCTCCACCAGCTCAGGGGCTCTCAGATAATCCTTAACTCCATTTTTCTACCTTTTCCCCCATAACCCTTGATTCCCCGATTGAAAATTTGCCCAACTTAGCCTTGAATATACTTAACAACCCAGCCTCAACTTACCTTTGGGGTAAAGAATTCCACATATTCACTACCCTCTCTGAGAGAAGAAATTCCTCCTCATCTCCAGCCTTGGGTAGTGTTGTAGAACTGAGGGACCTCTGGGTTCAGGTACATAATCCTTTTGATGTTTGTATTAGATATAGACAGGGCAGTTAAAAAGGCATTTAGCATGCTTGTCTTCATTGCTCAGTTCTTTGAGTATGAGAGTTGGGAAGTCATGTTGAGGTTGTACAGGATGTTGGTGAGGCCTCTTCTGGAGTCCAGTTCTGATTGCTCAGTTATAGGAAGGATATTATTAAGTTCAGAAGAGATTTACCGGGATGTTGCCAGCTCTGGAAGATTTGAGTTATAAAGAAAGGCTGGGACTTTGTTCACTGGAGCGTGGGAGGTTGAGAGATGACCTTTATTGAGGGGGTATAGACAGCATTATGGTAGTTGTCATTTCCTTAGGATGGGGGATTTCAAAACTAAGAAGCACATTTTTAAGAAGAGAGAAGAGAGCTTAAAAAAAAGACATAATGGGCATTTGTTTTATACGGAGGGTGGTTTGTGTGTGGGATGGACTTCCTGTAGACACCTAGCTAAGTACATGAATAGATAAGGTTTGGAAGGAGATGAGCTAGTAGCAGGTAGGTGGGACTAGTTTGGTATGGGAGAATGTTCGGCATGGACTGATTGGATTGAAGTGTAAGTTTCCACATTGTATGATTCTGACTCTGTCTTGAATGGCCAACTCCTTGCTCTGGGATTATGCCCTCTGTTACTGAACACTCTCACAAGGGGAAACAACCTCTCTGCATATATCCTGTCAAGTTCCCTAAGAATCTGATACGTTTCAATAGGGTCACCTCTCATTCTTCTAAACTTCAATGATTGCAGCCCGAACCTATTCACCCTCTCATTTTCCTGTGTGTGTGTAAGATGTTTAGCGTTTAAACCAGTAGGGCTATTTGCAAATGTTCACAATTGTTCACTGATAGCTAGAGTCTATTTATTTGTGATAAGCAATAATTCTGATTTAAGTTCAGAAACCCAGTCTGTGTTTTGTCAAACTGGGTCTGAAAAAATGGGGCAGTTTTGCATACTTCCATAGAATCTTTAACTTTTGTGATGATTCTGGGAATAATAGAGCTGATTTCCAGCACATTACTCCAGAGAGATGTGACAATGTGAAAAACGACAGAAACATTTCAACATTGAATTGTTTAGATTCTACAAGTTACTGATTGTGGGGATGTCTTATCCCTACTTTAATAGCTGGCAGTCAAGTTTAATTTTAACTCCGACAATCTTGTTTGTAAATTCTCCATTTTAAGATTAGAATGTTGAAGGAAGCAAGTAAAGAATATTTTGTAAAGAAGTTCATGTACTTTTGTAAAAGAACGAGGAATAATTGATACAGCACAGAAGTAATCTATTGACTCCATTATGCCTGTGCTAACCCTTTTGAAATAATAATCCAAGTAGTCTGATTTTCCAGCTTTTTCTCTCTTGTTTGGCAGAGACTGTAGGGATTCTATGATTCTATGAAAACAGAATCCATTGAGGAGTACAGAATGTGGCAGAGGCAATTTTTAAAAATAAATTAGGAGATCAAAAAGATGTATGAAAGAATAATGGAAGGTAAAATAAAGAAAATCTTAAATTATTTTACAGGTACATTCAGGTAAAAGGAAAACTATGGAAATAGTAGGTCCCATTAAGGATCATGGTGGTAATTTGTTTATGGAGCTGGAGGATGCAGGTAGGGTTCTAAATGAATACTTTGTGTCATTGTTCTCTGTGGAGACGGAAGATGTGGGTATAGAAATCGGGTAGAAGAACTGTAAAATAAAGACAGCAGCATAGACAGAAAGGGGGTTTTGAGTTGTCTGCCAGGCTTAAAAGTAGATACATTTCATGGCCAGGCAGATTTATCACAGGCTGTTGAGTGAGGCGTGGAAGGAAATAGCAGAGCACTGACAATAATTTTCAATTCCTCTCTGGTTACTGGCGAGGTGCCAAAGGACTGGAGGATGGCCAGTGTGTACTGTTATTCAAGACGAGAGCAAAGAATAACCAGAAAACTACAGGCCAGTCAGTCTAACTTCAATGGTGGTGAAACAATTGGAAGCAAATTCTGAGGGACAGAATTAATCTACACTTAACGAGGCAGTAATTAATCAAGAATATTTGTTAACAGATGGTCATGTCTGACCAACCTGATTTCATTTTTGAACAGAAAAATGTGTTGCTGGAAAAGTTGATTTTAACCTCCTAACTTTTTGAACAGGTGACCACGTGTGTAGATGAGGGCAATGAATTTGAAGTAGTCTGCTTGGACTTCAGCAAGGCTTTTAATAATGTCCAGCATTGGGGATTGATGGCAACGGTGAAAGTCCATGAGATCCAAGGAAATTTGGTAAATTGAATTCATAATTTGCTGGGTGGAAGGCTGCAGAAGGTGATAGTTGAGTGTTTTCGAAAGTGAGAAATGTTGGGACCCTTTTTGTGGTATATGCAAACAAGTTAGACTTGAATATAGGAAGGTTGATCAGTAAATTTGCAGATGATACACAGATAGTGAGGAGGATAGCCTTAGTTTACAGGAGGATATTGACAGACTGGTCAGATGAATTGGTCATCTGGGCTGATCAGTAGCAAATTGTCTGAGTAAGTGTGAGGTGATGCACTTGGGTGGGACGAGCAAGACAAGGGGATACATGATCCTAGGATGCATTTGGGATCAAAGGGACTTTGTCCCACTACCATAAAACATATACACCAGATAGACAAAGAGATTAAGAAGGAGAAAGTGGAGGACTGCAGATGCTGGAGATCAGAGCTGAAAATGTGTTGCTGGAAAAGTGCAGCAGGTCAGGCAGCATCCAAGGAGCAGGAGAATCGACGTTTCGGGCATGATTCCTGAAGAACAGCACTGAAATAGACTCTTCAGTCCAACATCACCTAAATAGCCATCTTTACAAACTCTAGAATCTATATTTTAACACAGTAGATGTGTTACAGATTCATAGATTCATACAGCATAGAAACAGCCCCTTTTGGTACAACTTGTCCACTGATTAGACATGCCAATTTGACCAGATCCCATTTCAGCATTGGTCCATATCCCTCTCAACACTTCCTATTCAAATACCCATCCAGGTGCCTTTTAAGTGTTGAAATGGGAAAGTTCTTTTTATTGGCCCCATTAGAATCTAGCTTTTATCTATCAACAATAAATGTTGAGCAATCTTTTTGACTGTTGGTAACCGTAGAAATTTTCCATCTACTTTATTTATTTTTCCAAAGCTGATTGGTTCATTTGTAATGCTGACCTTTCAAATGTAAGTGGTAATTTTATTGGTAACTGATTAACAGCTCAAGGCAGGCTAGATGGAGGTACAAATTTAGCAAGTTTATTCTCTGCTGATTAATTTCACCCTCCACTATCTAAACATCTTTATAGAAAGACATTTGATTGGTTCAGAGCATAGTGATTGTTCTGTGGAATATTATGATTGAAAATGCCTCTGCATTGGTCCGTGGTAACCATAACGAGGAACTGCCTCACAATGGCAGAAAGACATATTAATTTCGACTGATTTTTTTTCCCACAGTTCAGTACCCTTCAAGGATGTGTTATTAGATCCATCAATGTAAATGACTTGCATCTAACTATGTATTGTGATTTGAAAGTGTCATATTTTATTGCAGATGCAAAAACATCTAAATGAAAGCAAGTGGTAACTTAATTGTCATTTCATCTAAAGTGGAGCAAGAAACTTAGCAGGTAAATATTAAGAAATCTGCTTGACCCTGAAAGGAGTTTCTGACTTACATTCTGTCTGTTTCTTAGATCGCTTACTTTGAATTCTGTAAAATCATTTGTCTCTGTTCACCTTACCCCAAAACTTTATTACCTCTAGACTTGACTATTCAAACTTTCCTCTCATGAGCCTCCTATTTTCAAGCCTTTGTTAACTCATCCAAAACTCTATCCTTACTAAACTTGCACTGAGTCTAGTTTGTTCTTCATTGCCACACTCCTAAACCTACCTTAGCTTCTGGTCTCCTTCCTTAATTTCTAAAATTCTCATCTGTGGTTTTAAATGCTTCTGAATGCTTTGTCCGCTTCCTACATTTATAGCTTTCTGCAGATCGCAAGCCTCCCATTTTCTGTGCATCTGGTGCCTTTAAGTGCCTGAGCTCTAAAGGTTTAATTTTGTAGCTTTATGAACATGATACTGTATCTGTATCTGATGTACTCTGTGGGGTGCTTGACCACAGTTTGTCTGTTATCCATATTAATCTCTGTTTAATTCTGAATATTAGAAATTAAATTGAGTGTTACATATGGTAGCATTACTGTTTTAACTTTGGTAAAATTTATTGTCATACACTTAAAACTTTGCAGTCTCGGGCTTTACCTCACACTTGACTGACTTTTTCTAAAACAAGGTTACTGGTCCTTAGTCAGATTGTAATATAAATTTGGAAGTATGTTCTGCAACTACAGCACCACTGGTGGTTGTTGTAAAAGCCCAACTAATATCCTTTCACTGAAGATACAGTAATCTACTGTTCTTACCTGGTCTGGCCTACCTGTGACACCAGACCCACATGATATGTTCTCCCTTAATTGGCCTCTGAAATTGCACAGCAAGCTACTCAGTTTGAGGGTAATTAGGAAAGGGCACAAATGCTGGTCTTGCTAATGATGTCCAAATCCCAGGAAAGGCTAAAGGAAAGCAAAAGCCCCACCTGCCTCTTAGAATCTGATGAAGAGTCATCAACCTGAATCGTTATCTCTCTTTCTCTCCATAGAAGCTATCTGATCTGAGTAGTCCAGCACTTTCTGATTTTTATTTCAGATTTCCAACTATTTAAGTATTTTACTTTTGTCCAAATTCTGATGACGAAATAAATCATTTAAATAATAAGGTCTACAGGATGCACTGCAAAAACTCACCAAGGTTCCTCTAAAGGCATCTTCCAAATCTGCAACCTCTCTACCATGGAGAATGATGAGGGAACAGAGCACCTGTAAGTTCGCCTCCAAACTGCTTACCATCCTGACTTGGAAATATATCGTAGTTCCTTCACTATCACTGGGGCAAAATCCTGGAACTTCCTCTCTGATAACGCAGTGCATTTACCTACGACCTAAGGACTGCAGTGTTTTCTTTTCTTAATTAATTCTTAGGATGTGGTTGTTGCTGGCCTGACCAGAATTTATTACCTGTGCCTAGTTGCATTTGAGAAGGTGGTGGTGAACTGCCTTCTTCAACCACTGCAATCCACCTGCTGTAGGTTGACCCACAAAGCCATTTGGGAAGGAATTCTAGGATTTGGAGCCAGCAGCAGTGAAGGAATGGTGATTTATTTCTAAGTCAGGATGGTGGGTGGCTTGGAGAGGAACTTGAAGATGTTGGTGTTCTCATGCATCTGCTGCTCTTATCCTTCTTTATGGAATTAGTCATATGTTTTGAAGGTGTTTTCTGAGGATGTTTGGTGAATTTCTGCAGTGCATCCAGTAGATAGTATACACGGCTGCTACTTAGTGATGGTGGTGGAAGGAGTGGATGCTTGTGGATGTGGTGCCGATCAAGCGGGCTGCTTTGCCCTGGATGGTGTTAAACAACTTCAGTGTTATTGGGGCTGCATTCATCTAGATGTTACAACATGAGGTAATTTAAAATCAGCAACACCGGAAAGATTTATCCCATGTGAAAATTCGAGTGGCCAAGAACCATTTAAGGTAAAAATTAACAACTTTATTTCTTAAAGTATAACAGAGAATAATTAACTAACAACTATTTACTTACTCTAAGCTATCTTTTTACCTTTCCTTCTATAACACTAGTCCAATTAAAACTCCCGATTATGATTTACAAAGCAAAGTGTCTTATATCAAAACCAGGTAGCTTTCGTTCTTCTCAGTATTTCGGTCTTCTTTTCTTCTTGGGGATCCTGCTTCACAGTTTAATGATCGATAAAGGTACCTTTTTAAGAGAGCTATTTTCTGGGGAGTGTGCAGATGTTTTTGGCTTGACAGTTCTCCTCTCAATTGTTCAATTTTCCCAGGTCTTATACCCCCAAAGCATCAGATTGTGTCATTGGCTTTTAAGATTGTTAGAGGAGATAGTGAGGACTGCAGATGCTGGAGATCAAAGCTGAAAATGTGTTGCTGGAAAAGCGCAGCAGGTCAGGCAGCATCCAAGGAACAGGAGAATCGACATTTCAGGCATAAGCCCTTCTTCAGGAATGAGGAAAGTGTGTCCAGCAGGCTAAGATAAAAGGTAGGGAGGAGGGACTTGGGGGAGGGGCGTTGGAAATGCGATTGGTGGAAGGAGGTCAAGGTGAGGGTGATAGGCCGGAGTGGGGTGGGGGCGGAGAGGTCAGGAAGAAGATGGCAGGTTAGGAAGGCAGTGCTGAGTTCGAGGGATTTGACTGAGACAAGGTCGGGGGAGGGGAATTGAGGAAACTGGAGAAATCGGAGTTCATCCCTTGTGGTTGGAGGGTTCCTAGGCGGAAGATGAGGTGCTCTTCTTCCAACCGTCGTGTTGCAATGGTCTAGCGATGGAGGAGTCCAAGGACCTGCATGTCCTTGGTGGAGTGGGAGGGGGAGTTGAAATGTTGAGCCCACGGGGTTGTTGGGTTGGTTGGTCTGGGTGTCCCAGAGGTGTTCTCTGAAACGTTCCGCAAGTAGGCGGCCTGTCTCCCTAATATAGAGGAGGCCATATCGGATGCAGCGGATGAATAGATGATGTGTGTGGAGGTGCAGGTGAATTTGTGGCGGATATGGAAGTATCCCTTGGGGCCTTGGAGGGAAGTAAGGGGGGAGGTGTGGGCGCAAGTTTTGCATTTCTTGCGGTTGCAGGGGAAGGTGCCGGGAGTGGAGGTTGGGTTGGTGGGGGATGTGGACCTGACGAGGGAGTCACGGAGGGAGTGGTCTTTTTGGAATGCTGATAGGGGAGGGAAAGGAAATATATCCCTGGTGGTGGGGTCCGTTTGAACTGGTCCTCACCCTGAACAACTTCTCTTTCCAATCCTCCTACTTCCTCCAAAACCAAAGGAGTAGCCATGGGCCCCAGCTATGCCTGCCTCTTCGTAAGATATGTGGAACAGTCCATCTTCCACAGCTACACTGGCACCACCCCCCACTTTTTCCTCCGCTACATCGATGACTGTATTGGCACTGCCTCGTGCTGCCACAAGGAGGTTGAACAGTTCATCCACTTTACCAACGCCTTCCACCCCGACCTCAAATTCACCTGGACCGTTTCAGACTCTTCCCTCCCCTTCCTAGATCGCTGCACCTGATGTGACCTCCTCTATATTGGGGAGACAGGCCGCCTACTTGCGGAAAGTTTCAGAGAACACCTCTCGGACACCCAGACCAACCAACCCAACCACCCCGTGGGCTCAACACTTCAACTCCCCCTCCCACTCCACCAAGGACATGCAGGTCCTTGGATTCCTCCATCGCCAGATCATAGCAACACGACGGTTGGAGGAAGAGCACCTCATCTTCCGCCTAGGAACCCTCCAACCACAAGGGATGAACTCAGATTTCTCCAGTTTCCTCATTTCCCCTCCCCTCCCCACCTTGTCTCAGTCAAATCCCTCGAACTCAGCACCGCCTTCCTAACCTGCAATCTTCTTCCTGACCTCTCCGCCCCCACCCCACTCCGGCCTATCACCCTCACCTTGACCTCCTTCCACCAATCACATTTCCAACGCCCCTCCCCCAAGTCCCTCCTCCCTACCTTTCATCTTAGCCTGCTGGACACACTTTCCTCATTCCTGAAGAAGGGCTTATGTCTGAAACGTCGATTCTCCTGCTCCTTGGATGCTGCCTGACCTGCTGCGCTTTTCCAGCATCACATTTTCAGCTTTTAAGATTGTTAGTATACTAAATGCAAACTGGATTGGCGTTTGGTAGTTTTTTGGGGTATAATTTAACTAATTGGCCTAATTCAAATCTGTTTTGTTGTTTCCAGGCAACAAGCTAACCAAGTTGTTCCACCAAATGTTACATTATATTTCTTGGTTCTGTCAGATAGTTCTGTTTCTTGTAATTCTCTTCATAACACAGTCAAGTGGGGGTATCCCATTACACATAGATGGTAGACAGGCTTTGGGGAATTAGGAGGTGAGTTACTTGCTGCAGTATTCCTAACCTCTGACCTACTGTTGTAGTCACTGTGTTTATGTGAATAGTCCAGTTGAGTTTCTGGTCACTGATAACCCCCAGGATGTTGATGTGGGGGATTCAGTGATGGTGACACCATTGAATGTCAGGAGAGGTGGTTAGATCAACTCCAATTGGAGGTGGTCAGACCCTGGCATTTGTGTTGTGAATGTTACGTGCCACTTGTCGGTCTAACCCTGGATATTGTCCAGATCTTGTTGCATTTGAACATGGACTGCTCAGTATCTGAGGAGTCGTGAATGATGGTGAACATTGTGCAATCGTCGGCGAACATCCCTACCTCTGGCCTTATTGGAGGGAATGTTGTTGGTGAAGCTGCTGAAGATGGTCAGGCATCGGACACTACCCTGAGGAACTCCTGTAGAGATGTCCTGGAGCTGTGATGACTGACCTCCAACCACCATGATCACCTTCATAAGTGTCAGATATGACTCCAAGCACCAGATTGTTTGTTCCGTCTTACCGGTTAATTCCAGTTTGGCTAGGACACCTTGGTGCAACACTGGGTTGAATGTACCCTTGATGTGGAGTGCTGTCACTCTCCCCTCCCCTCTGGAATTCAGCTCTCTTCTCCATGTTTGAACCAAGATTGTAATGAGCTCAGGAGCTGAGTGACCCTGGATGTCACTGAGCAGGCTATTGCTGAGCAGGTGCTGCTTGAAAGCACTGTTGAAGATACAATCAATCACCTTTCCTGATAATTGAGGGTAGACTGATGGGGCGATAATTTACTGGGTTGGATTTGTCCTGCTTTTTATGTACTTGAGCAATTTTCCACATTGTCTGTCAGATACCAGTGTTGTAATTGTACTGAAACAGATTGGCTAGGGGAACGGCATGATCTCGATCAGACATCTTCAGTACTATTGCTGGAATGTTGTCAGAGCCTGTAACTGTTTTTTGGTATCACATGGAGTGAATCAAATTGGCTGAAGACTGGTATCTGTACTGCTGAGGAACACTGGAGGAAACCAAGATGGACCATCCACGTGACACTTCTGACTGAAGATTGCTGCAAAAGCTTCAGCCTTATCTTTTGCACAGATGTGATGGCTTTTCCATCATTAAGGGTGGGGATATTTGTGGAGTCTCTTCCTTCAGTGAGTTGTTTAATTGTCCACCACCATTCACGTCTAGATGTGGCAGGACTGCAGAGCTTAGAGCTGATCCATTTGTTGTGCAATCACTTAGCTCTACCTATCATTTACTGCTTATACTGTTGGGCATGCAAATAGACCTGTTTGGATTAGTCATTTTTCATGAAGTCAGATCACTACCATCTTGTCTCTGGCGATTAGGCAGTAAATGCAGGCCCCATCCATATACCATGAAGAATTTTTTAAAAATGTTCCACTGTGACCATGCAAAAGAAATGAACTTTCAAAGTAATAGTCTTCCAGTATAATATGTTGGAATAGACTCAAAATGAAGATATTAAAATAATATACTTGGGGCACAGAAAAAACATTGTTATGATTATCTGTTTGGGGATTAATTGCACGTTAATCCTCCTACATTGCATCCTTCAGCCCTAAATGAAACTTGTACTTACTGTAGACAGCCTCTCATGGGAATTCTCTTGCACATTGTATCCTTCCTTTCTCCACAGTTCCCCAAAGAGGTCACAAATTCTTGGAAATTTCTAAATAGGCTAGAAATGCATTGATCTAGGTTCACGTGACAAAATCTAAACCCCCTCTTGCATGACTGGGATTGCTCCAGAATTATGCTTTAGCCTCATAATTTTGTTGCAAGTTTGTTCTAATTGGTTAAGATATTGGTGACTATTGGTTTGAAAAATCTATTTAAGGCAATATTCTATCTGTAATATAACTTTTCAATATTATTATTTAAATGTTTTGATATATCTCTGCATTTCAAAGCTCAGTAGTAATGTAAACCTCACAGGATTATATCTTTGAGGATTAGAGGGACGGGTTTAGAAAAGTTAGAATATTTTGTCTGCCACTTTTTTTTTTGCAAAAACATTGCATACAGATAGCAATATTTTAAGTGTATGCCTGAAGAGACAGTTCTATGCAATATGTTTTGATAAATGAGAATGTACACAATAATAAGCATTCTCCACTTATTAGATTTGCTGAAATTTTCTGCAAAGGGTTCAACTGCAGTTTCAGTCTTTATTTTACAGATTTCATTAATATGTAACTAATATTTTATTGAAGATAATAAAACAGTTCATTTCAGTGTCTGTCAAGCTTTCAGGTTGTCTGAGGTAACCTTATGTAAGTGAGATATTTTGCCTGCAATCAAATCTTTCGGCAGTTTTTGTTTTCTGATAGGGGCCAAACAAAAGGTTCAAACCAGTGCCACTTACATCTTAATCTTCAACCTTAGGAACTAAAGTTCATCTGTTTCAATCAATGTGTAATGTTATTGAAGTACATAATGCAGTTCTGTTTACTTTTGAGATCTCAAGATTTGACAAGATGTGGTTTGTGGGAAAAGTGCTGATGACATGCTCTTTACTTCTATTTTTGAATAGGGAAGGTACTTTGTTATTTGTAATCAATTTTATAACCACAATTTAAATTAGTGTTAGTCTTCTACTTACCTGAAACAACAAATAGAGCTTTAAAAGAAAATAGAAGAAACATGGTCAACTATACACTGTTGTTTTGAATTAATATTTTGTTACATTCTATAGCATTTAGTTCCTATCAATTTTTCGTGCAAGTGGACGGTTCTTCAAAAGCTCAGCAGATTTACCTAAGGAGTAGCTTTGAACTCATGTCAGGATGTTTTCCTGCACCATTCTATACAGAGATAGCTGACCTCAACTCTGATTTACTTTTTTTAGATTTTTTTTAGATTACTTACAGCGTGAAAACAGGCCCTTCGGCCCAACAAGTCCACACCGACCTATCGAAGCGCAACCCACCCAAGACCCATTCCCCAACATTTATCCCTGCACCTAACGTTACGGGCAATTTAGCATGGCCAATTCACCTAACCTGCACGTTTTTGGACTGTGGGAGGAAACCGGAGCATCCGGAGGAAACCCACGCAGACACTGGGAGAATGTGCAAACTCCACACAGACAGTCGCCAGAGGCAAGAATCGAACCTGGGTCCCTGGCAGCGTGAGGCAGCAGTGCTAACCACTGTGCCACTGTGCCACCTTGAGAAAATCATGCTTTAGCCTACTAAGCTTTCTCTGAAAGTCTCATACTGTATCTTGTAATCATGTGAGAACAAGATACAGATTAGTGCAAAATTCTGGTTAACTGCTGACATTTATTGGTGACGTTTGTACACAAAAACCATTTGGTGAGCAACCCAGTCTAGGAGTAATAGAGAGAATTCCAGAGCTGAGAATAGAAAGATACCAAGAAAAAAAATCAGTTGACCAACTATAACATAAACTTAAAGGTGAAAGTATTTCAAAATACTGTACAGAGATGTTCAATCAGAAAAGATTATACCAGAATGGATGATTTAAAAGATTGGCCAAGGAGCTCGAATTTAATGAGTGTTTTGAAGGAAGAGAAGGAGGTGGAGAAACAAAAAGTACTGTGCAGCTAAAGAAGGTACGGGGGCTGTCAGTGATGGAGCAAAGGGAAGCTTGATGTACGAAAGGATAAAACTAAAGGACCAGAGATCTTTGGTAAAGTATTATAGCAGTAAAGGATAAAAGAGGTAGGAAGCCAAGAATGGGTTTAAAGTAACTTTTATTCATAAAAGTGCCAGGCAAAAGAGAATCTAACCATCTGGACCATTCTGTCCAGCAAGAGAGAATCTGACCATCTGGACCATTCTGTCCAGCAAGAGAGAATCTGACCATCACATCTGACATTCAGTGGCGTTGCCATCACAGAATGCTCCACCATTAGTATTGAGGGATACCATTGACGGTATCGGAAACTAAACTGGCCCCTCCATATAAATACTGCGACTACAAGATCAGATTGGAGTCTAGGAACTCTTCTGTGAGTAACTTCCCCTTTTTTTTATATTCATTCATGGGATAAGGGCATCACTGGCTAGGCCAGCATTTATTGCCCATCCCTAATTGCCCAGAGGGCAGTTAAGAATCAAACACATTGCTGTGGGTCTGGAGTCATATGAAGGCCAGACTAGTCGAGGGACTGAACACTAAGCATCAGCAGCAGTGTAAATCATCTACAAGATGCACTTCATAAATTTACCGAAGCTCCTTAGACAGCACGTTCCAAATACATAACTGTTATCACATAGAAGGATACCACATAGAAGGCCAGCAGATACATGGGAACACCACCAGCTGCAAGTTCACTTTCGAGCCATTCACTGTCCAAACATGGAAATATATTGTCATTCCTACAACGTTGCTAGTCAATATAGAACATAGAACAGTATGGTACAGTACAGGTCCTTTGGCCCTCAATGTGTGTTGACCTTTTATCCTACTCTAAGGTCAAACTAACCTATACATCCTTCATTTTACTATCTTCCACGTGCCTATCCAAGAGTTGCTTAAATGTCCCTAATGTCTCTGACTTTATTACAACTGCTGGTCGTGCATTCCATGCACCCATCTCTGTGTAAAGAACCTACCTCTGACATCTCCCCTAAACCGTCCTCCAATCAACTCAAAATTATGCCCTCTCATGATAGCCATTTCTGCCCTGGGGGAAAAAAGTCTCCGACTATCCATTCTATCGATGTCTGTTATCATATTGTACATCTCTATTGTCACCTCTCATCCTTGTTCGCTCCAATGAGAAAAGCCCTAGTTCCTTCAACATTTCTTAACACATGCCCTCCAATCCAGGCAGCATCGTTGTATATATCCTCTGCACCCTCTCTAAAGCTTTCACATCCTTCCTATAATAAGGCAGCGAGAACTGAACACAAAATTCCAAGTGTGATCTATATAGAGCTGCAGCATAACCTTATACTTCTTAAACTCAATCCCTCTGCTAATGAAAGCCAAAACACCATATGCGTTCTTGACTCACTCAACTTGGGTGACAGCTTTGAGGGATCTATGGACATGGACCCCAAGGTACCTCTGTTTCTCTACACTATCAAGAATCCTGCCTTTAACCCTGTATTCTGCATTCAAACTTGACCTTCCAACATGAATCACTTCTCATTTATCCAAGTTGAACTCCATCTGCCAATTATCAACACAGCTCTGCATCCTGTTAATGTCCTGTTGCAACCTCCAACAGCCCTCCACACTATCCACCACTCCACCAACCTTCGTGTCATCGGCAAACTTACTAACCCACCCTTGCACTTCCTTATCCAAGTCACTTATAAAAATCACGAAGAGCAGATGACCCAGAACCGATCCTTGCGGAACATCACTGGTGACCAAGCTCCAGGAATACTTTCCATCTACTACCATCTTTCTATGGGCCAGTCAATTCTGTATCCAAACAGCCAGATTTCCCTGTATTGCATACCTCCTTACCTTTTGAATGAGTCTACCATGGAGAACCTTATCAAATGCCTTGCTAAAATCCATGTATACCACATTCAGTGCCCAACCTTAATCAATGTGTTTTGTCACATCCTCAAAGAATTCAATAAGATTTGTGAGGCATGACCTGCCCCTCACAAAGCCATGCTGATGAGTATCTCTAATCAAGCTATAGTTTTCCAAGTAATCATAAATCCTTTCTTAAAATCCTCTTCAACAATTTGCCCACCACAGTCGTAAGACTGATTGGTGTGAGCTGTCTTCTTGCCTGACAGCATTGTGGGGAGTTACTACACAAAGTGGACTGCAGTAGTTCAAGAAGACAGCTCACACCACCTTCTAAAGGGCAACTGGGATAAGCATTAAATGTCCAAGCAGTGGCAACCATATCTCTTAAATTAACTTTTTAAAAATACAAGAATTATAATTTTAAATTGGAGCTGTTAAGGAATTTGGGAGCAATACTGGTAGGCAGAGGGACTTAGTGTGGAATAGGATATGGAAGGAATGCAGAAAATAATTAAGAAAGAAATCAGGAAAGGAAAATAGCACTGAGAAAGAAAGTCCAAAAGGAAAAGGGTAAAGGTTATGACCTAAAATTGTTGAACGCAATACTGAGTCCAGTTGGTGGGTAGATTCTTGATCAGTAGGGCAATGAAGGGTTATGGGAAAAGGCAAGAAAATAGACATGAAGAATGTTGAGGGCAGAAGTTGGTACTGCGGATGATGGAGATTAGAGTCAAGTTTAGAGTGGTGCTGGAAAAGCACAGCAGGTCAGGCAGCATCCAAGGAGCGAGAAAATTGACGTTTTGGGAAAAAGCCATTCATCAGGAATTCCTAATGAAGAATGTTGAATCAGCCATGTTCTTATTGAATGACTGAGCAGGCTCAGTGAGCTGAAGTAAATTGCACTTTCAAAGAGCTCTTTGTGACTCAGATAGTGAAAAGGGAGGATAAAAGGTCAGCTATTATATTTCCTGCACTTGCTTGGAAAGGTAGTGTAGCAATGTGTTGGTGTTAATGTCTGAGGAGTGGTGAAGGAATAATAGAAGGAATAGTCCTTTTGGAATATATAGATGGATGGGAAGATGTGATTGCTGATGTGTTGAGAGATGGGAGAGGGCCAAGAATTGATCCTTGGGGGACACTAGAGTAAGCAGTTTGGGGATGGAAAGCAATGATAACGAATAATTCTCTGGATAATAAAAAAAAAGGTATAGGAGGAAGATGACGTGGTCAACCTTGTTAAAGGTTGCAGACAGACTGAGGAAAAAAAACTGTTAAAGTATTGTTATTGGTTTTATTAAGTTAAATTTTCCAGTGCTAGTGGTGAATGAATGATTTAATAAATTGAACAATAAATTTAGTTAATGGGGAAATTACAACTTTATTAAAGTTAAGAGGCTACAGCTGAGAGAAAGAAAGATGGAACAAGAATAATATGAATTTTAACTTTGATGGAAACTTAGTTTATTGGACTTAAACAAAAAAAGCCAAAAGAACTGTGGATGCTGGAAATCAAAAACAGAAATTGTTGAAGAAACTCAGCATGTCTGACCTATCCTTGGAGAGAAATCAATTAACATTTCAGGTGCCGTGACCCTTCTTCAGAATTGATGATAGCTAGGAAAAAGTTGGTACATACGCAGAAGATGCGGTGGTTTGGTGAGACAAGGGAATGGTAAACTGTAAGCGGAGGTAGAGCTAAAGGGAGAGAAAACAGTTGGACAGACGAAGAGTAGTTAAAGGTCATTCTGGGGGAATGAATAGGTGCTAATGGGGTTTATTAATAGCTGACAATAGAATGTGTGTGTTAGTAGCCCATGTAATGATGAGGCCTGGTGGGTTAGGGACGGACATAATCTCAAGTACAACAATTTTAGGGCTTGAGGCTAAGTCCAGAAGCCTGCAGAGGTCTGTGTGTGTTAACTTCAATCTACGTCATGTTGACGAATTTAAATTCCAGGGTACAGAGGTTGAAGATTAAGATTGAGGCAGAATTTTTTTAACCTATTCAGCAATAAAGTTATGAAGTAAATTACCAGTAAAGTTAGTTAAAGCCAACATGCAGCTGGATATTTCTGGAGAGAAAATAGTTTGAGGAACATGGTGAGGAAGAAGGCAACTATTTTGAATCAGAGGCTTGTTATTGTTTTGACTTTATGACCTCATTCACATTGGATATAAATTGGCCTTCAGTGGACATACTCTCGTGTTGTTATCATTGCAGATTTCTTATCACGTGTTTTAAGACTAGACGTGACTGTTCTCATGGCTGACAGCCATGGAGGAGAATCTATATGTCTTGGGGGGTAAACTCTTCTGTTGCTTCTGAATTTCATCTGATTGTCAGATCATATTCGTACCTGGGTGCTAATTGGGTGGAGAATTGGTGCTGGAAAAGCACAGCAGGTCAGGCAGCATCTGAGGAACAGGAGAATGATGTTTTGGGCAAGAGCCCTTGCTAATTGGGTGGGTATGGTCACGTGGAGAAATCATGGCTGTAGCACTAGTTGAAACATAGCCTGGGTTTCTGCCTTGTACTCTTTTATTTTTTACTGAAAGAGTTTTTTAAAGTGCTGAACTTGCTCTGATGGCTCTAATAATTGTATTGCTTGTTGCATTTACTGTTCAGGCTCTGTTGTGAAGAGTGATCATTTGGGTGAGGCATCAAAGGATTACATCAGCTTACAGATTCCCCCAAGCTTGGGTTGTCGTCTCCAGGAGTGGAGAGGTAAATATATATTTTAAAGTATTATATAAAATCATTTTGCTTAGCTTTTCATTGTGGTTCCTCAGCTTTTTCCTGATTATAGCTTGTGACAGTTCAAGTATTCTAGAAAGCATATGTCAGTGGCCATTAAGATTTGATTTCAGTGATAGTTGTAGTATATAATACACTGTGTGGTATTGAAATAGTCTCTGAAGTAAAACATTAATGGTCCAGACATTTAATGAGCGCTATGCAAAAAAGTAACAAACTGTTGTTATTGGGATTTCACTAAAGTGCCATGGTGGATTTGAGAAATTTCATTGCGACAAATCACATTGTTCGCAGTGAATATGAAAAATGTTACAATCAACTGAAGTCTAAAAATAGATGCCTGTTAACAGCTCTGAAACTCAACCAGGTTTGTAGGCTAAATTTTCCCATCCCTCCATTAGTTGCATTATGGTTCAATGAAACTTTTGAGTGTTGTCTGTCTTCTGCATTTTTCTCTGGATTTTTCTCTTGTTTAACCAGTCAAGATACATGGATTTTCAGTGGCGTAAGTTTGAATTGAAAGGAGGGGATGAAGAGTGATATATCATCATATGCAATAAAGAGAAAGCAATTTCAACACCACCTTGTTGGAGGAACGAAGCTAGATACCACCCAGCCAAGAAGGAGGCAGGAACATTGGCAGGTAAGGGACAGGGAAAAAACTTGTAATAAGGGACTTAAGGCTATATTTGGGGTTTTGTGTACAGATCTGGGCAGTCCATTGTAATAAAGATAGTGATGAGTACATTTTGAAAAAAATAGAAAGTTGTAATATACATTAAGTAGATGTTGCTAAGGATGAGGGGTACAGTCATGAAGAGAAACTTGTGATTTTGAAGGTTTCCTGCACAAGCTGAAAAGCTCACATGTGACCTCTGAGACTTTCAAGATTATGAATGGTTACAACAGAAAGCAGAAACATTAGCATAGATATTCCACTAGACTTTTGTTATGCCAGTGTAGATAGCAGTTATGCAGGAGGATCCTGAGGAATGCCCATTTCAGCTAGGCAGATCCTCTATGCTCAGAACTCTTTGAAAGTCTCCATTTAAACTGAAGACAATGGAGGGTTTTGATAAAACTAAATAAAATAGTTCCTCACGAAAAGTTAGATAAGTATACAACACACTCCAATGCTTGCATCACACAACCCAACTACATCTCCTACACTCTCCAAACCAGATCCAAGCCAGTTGCTCCCCTGTTGAAACCAATCTGCTCTCTCCTCTCCCCAACTCCTCCTGCCCAGACCCCATTCTTCCACCCAATTATCTTGCACCCTGGCACACTATTCTTTTTCTACTTGACATCCCATCTACCTAGTACCCTAGCCCTTTCCAGCATTTAATCCATGTTGCATGCTTATGTACTTAAAATTTGGATGGTAGGACCTTTTAACTTTCAGAATATGACAGTCGACTGTTGTGAAAAGGCATCCTTCCTTTGACAGTTGTGCTGTACAAAAGAACTGTCAGAATAGAAGTATGGCTCCACATTCCTGAGGGAGCCGTGAGCAGTCTTTCCTCCCATTCATTCTGAACTCCCCCTTTTCACTAAAAGAAAAAGGCAGAATAGCAATCTCATCCTCAGAAAATCCAGGCCATTGTTACTGTTGGTAAAGTGAGATTGTCAAGAGGACACAGTAATTGCAAAAGATAGTCATAGAATCTTACAGCACAGAGACAGGTTTTTTTGGCCCAAATTGGTCCATGCTGCCTAAAATGTCCATCCATGCTAACTCCATTTCCCCGCACTGGCCCATATCCTTCTAATCCTTTCCTATTCATGTATTTGTCTAAATGCATTTTAAATGTTGCGAATGTACCTGCCTCAACAACTTCCACTGGCAGCTCATTTCATAAGTGTACCACCCTCTGTGTAAAAATATAAGCTACCCCTCAGGTTTCCTTTTATTCTTTCCCCTCTAACCTTAAACTGATGTCCTCGATTCCCCAACCCTATGATAAAGACTGAATGCATTCACCCTATCCATGCCTCTTATACGTCTCTATAAGATTCCCCCTCAATCTCCTATGCTCTTAAGAAAAAGTCCCAAGTTGTCCACTATCTCCCTATAATTCAGACCATTGAGGCCTGGCAACATCCTTGTAACTTTCTTCTGCACTCTTTCCAGTTTAATATCTTTCCTATAACAAGGTGACCAAAACTGAACACAATTCTCCAAGTGCGACCTCACCAACATCCTGGAAAACTGCAACATTAACTTCCCAACATCTATACTCAATGCTCTGACCAATGAAGGCAAGTGTTCCAAAAGCCTCCTTCACTGCCCTGGTTACCTGTGACTCCACATATATAAAATATAAAATATAAAAATATTGACGATTTTCTTCCCACTGAAGCTGGTGAAAATATGGAGTTATCTTGCATAGTCATTGTTGAACCAAGTTTATAAATTATTTCAAAAGCCAGATGGATAGTTACTTAAAAGTTACGGTGAAATTAAATTTGATGGCAGATTTGAGAAGATGGGTCATTGTTCTTGGCCTTGCAACAATTCCTGATTACTAACCACTGCTATTTCTAACACTGCCTGTAAGGGTGGTACAGGCAGAAATCCTCAATATTTAAGCAGAATTTCAGGGTTCACTTGTGTTGCCAAGGCATACAGAGCTATGGGTCAAGAAAATGTGCTCGTTTTTGACCAATGCAAACTCAGTAGGCCCGAGAGGTCTTTCTCTGTGGTGTGGACCACTATGACTCTCATCCCCACACCACTCCATCTTTCTAATTCCTTTTTGAAGGTTCCTTGAGGACCACATCTGGGATTGTAGAAGTCCATTGTTCAAATCTGCTTTTCCAATGAACTTCCAAGAGATGCTCACTGCCTTAATTATAAGGATTAATTCTAATTAGGCTCAAAATTATTTAAATGAATTATTTTCTCCATGCCCTATGCATTCATTTTTTAAAATATATTTTTATTAAAAAGAAAACATTTTTCTTTTGAATATTACAACAAATACAAAACCAAACAATTCAAACCAATATTAAAAAACAAAACCGCTAATTACACAAATAAATACTAACTAATAACTAAGCTTAAAAAAAAGTTAACAACAATAATGATAACAACCATAACACAGCTCAGCAAAATAAAACAATAGCCCTCGATCATCGAGTGCACAAGTTTATACATATTCATATGTTCGTAGTTCCTCCCCTCTGGATACCAAACCCATTACTTAGAGTTGCCAGGGCTATATAGAGGCGCTTATTAGTATGGCAGACAAATCTGTACCTGGGTAGTCCAAAAAGGGCTGCCGTGTCTTACAGAAATTCTCAGTTTTATGGTGCATCATACTTGTAAGAAAGTCCAAGGGGATGTGCTCCATAACTAGCTTAAGTCAGCCTGCCATCCCTGGAGGATTTTCTGACACCCACCCTCACAGAATGTTCTTTCTGGCACAGAAAGTGAGGATACTGAAAAGCCTTTTTTTTTTGTGTGCATCTAATGGAGGAGAATTAACAAAGCCAAGAAGAAAAGATACCGAGTCCATCTCCACCTTTGTCCCCTAGGCCTTCTCTATTTCTCCCACCACAGCACTCCAGTATTCTCGGATTCTGTGGCAGGACCAAAGACAATGCCCACACTCACTTTACATATAGGACACATTGGAGATGCTCCCACTTTAAATTTAGCGAGGAGGTCTGGGATGGACCCTGTGGAGAATTTTCAATTGCGAAGCGTGGGTCCTGTTGCAAATCGAGATCCTTCTTGCATTTTCCCAGATACCCTCCCATATTTCAGAAGCGATCTCAATGTCCAACTCCCTATCCTATATCGTACAAAGCCATTCGGTCTCGTCCGAGGGGCCCTCTCCCAATAGATGATAAATGTTGTTAACAGATAATATACCCTCAACATTCAACACCCGTTTCTCCATATTGGACCTATAAGTTAGAAGTGTGGCCTCTTTTTGTATGAAGATTCTGATTTGGAAGAACTGAAAGAGGTCCCTACAGGACAATTCATATTTCTGAGCCAACTGGTCAAAAGACATCAGTATGTCCCCTTCGAATAAATCTCCCAGGGAAGTGACACCTCTAGCTGCCCATAGTTAAAACCCAGAATCCATCATCCCTAACTGAAAGCCTAGCATACCAACTATGATGGTGGACAATATTGCCAAAATGAACAGCAAGCTAATGAGGGGGCATCTTGCCTGAGATGCTTTGATGTCCAACCAAAGTGAGTGAGGGTCCCCCCGGGCTCAATCATTCATGTAAGAGCAATGAGCTTAACTGATAGTTTTTGATATCTGAGAGGCCCACTCCTCCCAGACTGTAAGGTAACTGCAATTTAGTCAATCTAATTAAGGGCCGCTTGTGATAACAGAACTAAACCAGCCATTCAGTCTTCTAAATATTTGCTTAGGAAAAAGCAGAGGAAGTAACAGACTGTACAGAATGGTCATTTTAATGACGGCTATCCGACCTAACCAAGAGATCTGAAGCGCCTCCCATCTATGACGGTCCTGCTTGATTCTGTTGAATAAATGGGCAAATTTGACTTTAAATAGCTGATCAGAAACGGGAGTAATAAATATGCCGATATAGAGAAAGCTCTCCTGCAACCATCTGAAGGTGAACTGAAATCTGCCTTCAGGATCAGGCACTCTCAAGAGACCACTCATGGGCATGGCCTCTAACTTTTCAAAATTGATCTTATAACCCAAGAAGCCACCAAATAAGTTGATACATTGTATCAAGTGTGGCACTTAAATGGTTGGGTTTGATAAGAAAACAAAAACATCATCTGCATGCAGTGTGATCTTATGTGACTTTGTCCCCACTTCTGGAGTGGTTATATTGGAATCCCTGTATCTTGCCTCCGCCAGTGGTTTGATCACCAATGTGAAGAGCAGTGATGAGAAGGGACAGTCTTGTCGACTGCCACTACAAATATCAAAATTGCTTGACTGTACACCATTGGTAAGGGCCGCGACAAAACCTCCATACGCCTGATGGAAGTCTCTCCCAGGCCAAACTGCTTCAAAGTATGAAAAAGATATGGCCACTCGACCCTATCAAATGCTTTGTCTGCCTCTAAGGAGATCACCAATCCCTGTACTGATTGCTGTTGACATACTTGGATCATTTTAATTAATCTCCTGACATTATCCGTTGATCTGCGACCTTTTATGAACCCCGTCTGGTCCTTCTTAATGATGGAGGGCAGTGCAGTTTCTAGCCTTAATGCCAGAATCTTTGGATAGAATTTTGAACATTAGCAAATTTGCTGATGATACAAAGCTGGGTGGCAAGGTGAAATGTGAGGATGATGTTAGGAGATTACAGGGTGACCTGGACAGGTTAGGTGAGTGGACAGATGCATGGCAGATGCAATTTAATGTGGATAAATGTATGGTTATCCACTTTGGTGACAAGAACAGGAAGGCAGATTACTACCTAAATGGAGCTGAAAAATGTGTTGCTGGAAAAGCACAGCAGGTCAGGTAGCATCTGCTGCGCTTTTCCAGCAACACATTTTTCAGCTCTGATCTCCAGCATCTGCAGTCCTCACTTTCTCCTACTACCTAAGTGGAGTCAAGTTAGGTAAAGGGGCAGTACAAAGAGATCTGGGAGTTCTTGTACACCAGTCAATGAAGGCAAGCATGCAGGTACAGCAGGTGGTGAAGAAAGCTCATAGCATGCTGGCCTTCATAACAAGAGGGATTGAGTATAGAAGCAAAGAGGTTCATCTGCAGCTGTATAGGGCCCTGGTGAGACCGCACCTGGAATATTGTGTGCAGTTCTGGTCTCCAAATTTGAGGAAAGACATTCTGGCTATTGAGGGAGTGCAGCGTAGGTTCATGAGGTCAATTCCTGGAATGGTGGGACTATCTTATGTTGAAAGATTGGAGCGACTAGGCTTGTATACCCTTGAGTTTAGAAGACTGAGAGGGGATTTGACTGAGACATATTAGATTATTAAAGGATTGGACACTCTGGAGGCAGGAAACATGTTTCTGCTGATGGGTGAGTCCTGAACCAGAGGACACAGTTTAAAAATAAGGGGTAGGCCATTTAGGACAGAGATGAGAAACTTCTTCACCCAGAGAGTGGTGGGTGGGTGGAATGCTTGGCCCCAGAAGGCAGTGGAGGCCCAGTCCCTGGATTCGTTTAAGAAAGAGTTGGATAGAGCTCTCAAGGATAGTGGAATCAAGGGTAATGGAGATAAGGCAGGAACAGGATACTGATTGAGGATGATCAGTCATGATCAAATGAATGGTGGTGCAGGCTCAAAGGGCAGAATGGCCTACTCCTGCACCTATTGTCTATTGTCTATTGAAGTCCACATTCAGGAGTGAGATGGGTCTATTGGAAGGACAGTCCTCCAGGGCCTTCCCTTTTTTTTTAAGAATGAGAGAGATGTTCGCCTCTTTTAGAGATGGTTGGAGGTCTTAGAACATACAAAGCATCGGCCCTGACAATATACTTAGAAATTCCTTATCGAACTCACTCGGGAGCCCATCAGGACACAGCACCTTTCCGTTCTGGAGATACCTCACAGCCTCCTACACCCCTTGCTCTGATAATGGGGCATTAAGGAGAGACTCTTGTTAAAGGATCACTCCCAGAAGGTCCAAATTCTGAAAAGAAAACCTCCATCCCAACCTGCCCACTTTCACAGCTTTCAGATTGGTATAATTCAGAGTAAAATTCCTGGAATGCTGCATTAATCCTTTTAGAATTGTAGGTCAAATTTCCAGTGTCCTCTCTGATTGAGGTAATGGCTTGGGGGGCACTCCTTTTCCTAGCAAGGTATGCTAGGTACTTGCCTGCCTTTTCCCCATGCTCAAACAGCCTTTTGAGTTGCAAATGTAAGCTCCCCCTTGGCTGTCTGTGTGAGCATGGAGTTCAGTGTAGACCGGAGCACCGTGATCCTCTGCATTTTAACCAGCGAGAGTCTGCCAAGGTATGCCTTTTCAACTATTTTTAGACACGCCTCAAGCAAGTGTTGCTGCTCACCCACCTGTCACTTCTTACTGGCTGAGTAGGAGATAGCCAAAGCTACTGCTAGGGGGTTGGTTGTTTCCCAAAGAATGGATGGGCTACTAGCTGAGCCTGAATTAATATCTAAGAAAGCCCAGAACTCAGTCGAAAAGAATTCAATAAATTTGCTATCCTTAAGGATGAAGGGGTCCAGTCGCCAGTGCCTTGAGCCTACCACTGTATCCTTACTCTTAACCATTAATTACACTGGGGCGTGATGGGGAAATAGTGATATTACAATTGTACATGGCACCACCAAGCCCAGATATGCTACAGGGATCAAAAAAACATCAATCCTGATAATCCATTTATGTGGGTTCGAGCAGAACGTGCAGTCCCTGCCAGTAGAGTGAAGGTAACTCCAAAAATCTACCAACCCCAATTCAGCACACAAATCACTTTAATTGTTTAGATCGCAAAGAAGCTATCAGTGGGCCTTTGGGCAATCTGTCTACCATAGGGTTTAGGAGACAACTGAAATCCTCTCCTACGATGATATGTTGAAATGCAAGATTAACCAGTCTAGAAATAGAAAGTGCGTCTGTCAAGAATTTAAGGGGGTGGGCCGAGGGACAGTAAACATTTAAGATCTCATATTCTTCCCCCATGTATCAGAGCTTTAAGGATTACAAATCTCCTGTATGTGTCTTTAATGTACTCTAATAACTTAAGCAGGAGATTCTTTCTTACTAAAATGGCTACCCCTCTATTCCTCGTATTGAAATAAACCCGGCCATACCCATTCTGTTGCAGCATCAAATGCTCTGCATTGTCTAAGTGTGTTTCTTGTAATAATGCAATATCCACCCTCTCCCTTTTAAGGCTGGAAAGTACCTTCTTCCTCTTGACAGGTGAGTGACTCCCCTTAATATTGCAGGTGCACCACTTAAACATATTCTTAAACACACCATTTAAACACAGCCTTCCGTAGCACCATCTAGTCCTTAGAGAGGAGGAACCCTGAGCTTTAATGCAAAAGAATCCAAAAGAACCCAAAAATTACACAGACTAAAATAACTACAACCAACAAATCTACAAAACTTATCAAAACTAAATGCAGCAAAACCAGAAAATCAAAAAATCGCCAAAGGCACTGATTGGAGGAATTTATCCCCATTCGAAGGGGGTACTTATTAATCCTGTAACCCTACTAACCATCCCAACTGCCCCCTCAACTCCTACCAGCTAGGATGGCACCCACATACACCGATCACTCAGTAGAGAAAAAATAAACACCCAAGAACAAGATTAGCACTATAGACAAGTAAACTAAAAATAAGTATGTCACGCATCCCTTACCATAACTTAGAAATTAGAAGTAAATACTCTATCTATCCCTGACATCATTTCACGCAACGTATTGCCAGAAAGGAGACTCCACCAAGTCCTTTTTAAAGAAAACCAAGCCCGAGCAGCTCTGTCCTTTATGCCTATTCGGCTGTTTGACTTAAGTCAGTGCGTCCACAAAGTTCTTCGCTTTCTCTGACGAGTCAAACAAATGTATGGATCCATTATGATTGATCCGAAGCACCGCTGGATATCTTAAAGAATACTGGATCCCAAGGTGTCTCAATCTCCTCTTGACGTGATCGTAGGACTTCCGTCTCCGGACCACTGCTGACAAGAAGTCTTGAAAAAACATGACCCTGGAACCGCTACATACCAACGCTTTTGGGTCCCTCTCCTGGGTTCTAGAGGCTTACATGACCCTCTGCTTGTCTCTATAATGATGGAACCTTACCAGGACGGGGCATGGGTGCTGATCCGCACCTGGTTTTCTTGCCGTGATCCGGTGGGCTCTTTAAGTTGTTATTCTCCCCTTCTGAGCCTCCAAACCAAGGAATTCTGGGATCACTTCTCGAAGAACTCCACCGGCTGCTCACCTTCCGTCCCCTCCGGTTTGCCAACAACAGGTTCTTTCTTCTGCCCCTGCTTTCAAGATTGTCTACCAGATCCGGACCTGTGTTTCTAGGGTTTCAATCTGGGTCTTGAAGGAGTCAGTCTCTGCTTCTACCCTTGTACCCTGGCGCTCGAGCTCATAGGTCCTTTTTCCATAGTAGATGCAGGAGCCAGCCTCTCTCCAATTTTTTTCCTGGATCTTTCTCCCCCAAGACCTTGCGAGATTTGGCCAGCTCCTCAACCAGGGTCTGGTGAGTAAGCAAGCCTGCTGTTATAGTGGGCTGGGCCGTGGGCCCTACCCCGGATGAGCTTCCTCCCTCCTGCATTCTCCAGCTGCAAGACAGATCTAAGTAAAATTTTTCATGTTTCCAGCTCCTTTTCTGTGTTCTTAGACACAGTAAAGTGTTTTCGATGGGTTCTGGCTCTCTCTGGTTGGTGTTGCAGTGTGGAGCCCAGCAAACGTGATCCTATCAGGATGCCATCATCTTGGATCCCCCATGCATTCATTTTTAAGCAAGTTCAAACTTTTGTGCCTTGGTGACAATATCAAGGCTTTTCCAATCTATAAATTGTAAATTTGCTTTAAAGCCAAGAAAGTGTTTTCAAGAAGCTGTAAAGTTTGGGAATTTTGAGAACATTAATAACACAGGTTGAGGTTCTGGATGTAAGTTTGCTCGCTGAGCTGGAAGGTACATTTTCAGACCTTTTGTCATCATACTTGGTAATATCAGTGAGCCTCCTGTGAAGCACTGGTGTTAGTGACCCGCTTTCTATTTGTGTTTAGGGTTCCTTGGATTGTTGATGTCATTTGATGTGGTGATGTCATTTCCTGTTCTTTCTCGCAGGGCGTGGTAAATAGTGTCCAGGTTGATGTTGATATCAACAAACACATAGATGTGGACCCCATTTACCACCCTCAGAAAAAAAACTGTAAATGACATCACCACAGGAAATGACATCACCAACCCAAGGAAACCTAAGCACATGAAAAGAAAGCAGGTCACTACCACCAGTGCTTCACCGGAAGCTCACTGATGATGTTACCTAGTATGGTGATGAAATGTCTGAAAAAGAACATTCCAGCTCAGCGAGCAAACTTACATTCAGCTGTAAAGTGTATTAAAAAATTATCTACTATTGATCTTTTAGAATAGGTCCATGAAATATTATATCCAAAATACAAAATAATCACCTAGCAGCTTTGTGATCTGGTTTCTGTTTGCTCCCTGCCCCACTTTTATAGTTGCAGGAAAGAATAGTGCAGGTGAAAAATGCATTTTATCAGAGTCCATCAGCTACAGACCAGTTTTCACTGATTTTCAAAAATGGAAAGAGGAAAAGGAAAGCAGAGAGTGTACATTTGGCAGTGTATAAACAACTCAGGACTATATTCACCATGCCTTTTAATGTGCTGTTGTCTATGACACTACAGGACCATGTTAATTGTATGAATTGAGGTTAAGTACATATAGGTGGAGTACATTGGATGGCTACTTGAGCACGTATAAACGGAGTTCTTATGGCGCGGTAGTAGTGTCCCTACCTTTTAAGCCAGAGGGCTTACATTAAAGTCCCACCTTCCCACAGACATGTTTGAACATATTAATTAAAAATATCTAGCCTGAGGAAATCTGCAGCAATGTGCTGGCATTGTGCTAATTGACCTTCATTATACACATTGGGGCTTTTGAAGTGCAGTGGTGGTGGCCCTACCTCTGAGCCAGGAGACCTATGCTCAAGTTCCATCTGCTCCAAAGGTGTGTTATAACATCTCAGGACTATTTGAAAACATCTAGATTCCCCCTCTTTGGGGTTCTTGTGGTGTAGTAGTGTGCCTGATGTTTATTTCTAGAAAATAAAGACACCTATAATGTCTACCTCTGAGCCACAGGGCCTGGGTTCAAGTACCACCTGGTCTATATATCTGTCACAACATCTCTGAACAGGTTGATTTAAGAAACATTTAGCACCATGGAGGTGACATTTATTTGGGAATATTGCTTTAAAAATAACTTCCAGTTCCCCCACCCTCCGGTGTTTTGTCTTCACTATGGATGTGCAGTCCTTGTACATGTCCATTCCCGACAAGGATGGCCTTCTCGGCCTCAGATTCTTCCTCTCCAACAGACCTATCCAGTTCCCCTCCACCAATACCTTCCACGGCTCGCTAAACTTGTCGTCACCCTTAATAACATTTCCTTTAACTACTCCCATTTCCTCCAAATCCAGGGGGTGGCCATGGGCACCTGGATGCGGCCCAGCTACGCCTGCCTCTTTGTTGACTATGTCAAACAGTCCTTCAGTACCTACACAGGCACTGTGTCACAACTCTTCCGCTGTTATATCGATGCAGCACCCCGCACACCAGCTGAACTGGAGCAGTTCATTGACTTTGCCCACAACCTCCACACCACTCTCAAATTCACGGTCCATCTCGGACACTTCCCTCCCCTTTCATTTCCATCTCCGATGACAATCTCCAGACGGACGTTTACTACAAACCCACAGACTCTTAGAACTACCTGGAGTAATCCTACTACCACCCAGTATCCTGCAAGAACTTCATCCCATTCTCCCAATTCCTCTGCATGTGCTCAGAAGAGGATGCATTCCACTCCCAAGCATCTCCAATGTCCACCTATTTACAAGAATGTGCTTTTCCCCACTCTGCTGTCCAGACAGCCCTCCATTGTACCACCTCCATTCCCTGTTCCACTGCTCTAACGTCCACTCCCAAACACAATAAAGACTGAGTCCCCCTTGTCCTATCCTAACACCCCACGGTCTTCGCATCCAATACATCATCCGTACATACTTCTGCTAACTCCAACTAGACCCCACCACCAAAGACATCTTCCCCTACCCACTCCCCTCTACCTTCTGCAAGGACCGTTCCCTTCAACAGTCCTTGGTTTGCGCCACTCTCTCCACCAACCCCCTTGAACCATCAGAGGTTCACCTGCCTCTCATTCAACCTAGTTTACTGTATCAGGTGCTCCTGATGTGGTCTTCTTTACAACGGGAAGATCAAACATAAACTTAGGGAACAGTTCACTGAGCATCTGAGCCAGGCCCTCCCAGTCATCGCCTGTTTTAATTCCCTTTCCCACTCCCTTTCCGACATGGCCATCCTTGGCCTCCTCCATTGCCACAATGAACCAAACTGCAAATTGGAGAAACAACATCTCATCTTCCACCTAGGCAGCGTACAGTGAGTTTTCCAATTCCAAGTAACCTCCCTCCCCTTCCCCTGATTTGCTTCCCAGCAGCACCCCCCCTCCCCGCTCCCCCCACCCCCAACCCTCCCAGCCACCTACCGGATTCATTCCTCCCATTTATCAACCAGGTTGTACCCTCTTCCTGTCTTCACCTATCCCCACTTCACCAGCTTGCTCCTGCCACCCCCTATATCTGTAGCATCCTTGACACCCACCCCAGTCCTGAAGAAGGATTACACCTGAAACGTCGACTTCTCTGTCTTCTGATGCTGCCTGGCTTGCTGTGTTCTTCCATGCTCCTGCCTGTCTACCTTGGATTCTAGCATCTGCAGATTTTTTTTGTCTTTTAAAAATAAGACATGCTGCCAAAAGATTTCCTCTTGCACTCACTGGGGCTAATGCAAGAATGACAAATTTCAATTGATCGTAATACTACAGTAGAAGAGAGAGCTATTGGTTCTTTGCAAACAAAAGGAACATGTGTAGAAACACCCAATGCGCTATTAGGGTGGAAGTCTAGGATTTTGACCCAGCAACACTGAAAGGGCAGCGATATATTTCCAAAGTCAGGATGGTATGTAGCTTGGAGGAGAATTTGCAGGTGGCGATATTCCCATGTATCTGTTGTATTTGTCCTTCTGGGTAGTATAGGCTGTGGGTTTAAGTGGTACTGTTGCAGGAGTGTAGTGAGCTGTTTCAGTGGATCTTCTAGGTTGTATACAGTGCTGCTTCTGGGCATCAGTGGTGGAAAGGGAGAGTGTTAAAAATGTTACTTAGGCTACTGATCAAGCAGCTGTTGTGTTGTGGATGATGTTGATTTTAAGTTATAGATGCATTCATCTAGTCAAGAACATCTCTAGGAGAGGCAGTAGATAATTCAACCCCTCAAGTGTGCTCTGCCATTTGATAAGATCAAGGCTGGTCTAATCTCAGCCTCCACTCCACTTTCCTATCTGCTATCCATAGCCCTTCAGCTCAACACCATTTAAAAATCTACCACCACCTTAAATTTACTGAATGTCCCAGCACACACCTGACTCTGGAGTAGTGAATTCTACTGAATACTAACCGTTTGACAGAAGTAATTTCTCCTCATCTCTGGTTTAATCTGCCATCCCTTCTCCTAAAACTATGACATCTCATGGACAGAAGCAGAGCCTGGTAGTTGAAGGTTGTTTCATGGACTGGAGGCCTGTGACTAGTGGTGTGCCACAGGGGTCGGTGCTGGTTATTTACATTAAATGATCTGGATGTGAATGCCAAGGCGTGATTAGAAAATTTGTGAATGATGACAAAATTAAGAGATATTGTCCATAGCAAGGAAGGTTATCAAACATCACAGAGGGATTTTCACCAGAGGGGAAGTGGGCTGCGGATTTGCAAATGCAAACACAGACTGGTGCGAGGCATTGCACTTTGGAAAGTCAAACCGAGGTAGGACTTGTACAGTAAATGGTAAGGTCTTGGAATATTGTGGAACAGGGGGACTAGGTGGTACAAGTACATAGTTCATTGAAAACGGTGTCAGAGGTAGACGGGGTGGTAAAGAAGGCATTTAGCATGCTGGCCTTCATCGGTTGAGGCACTGAGTACAGGAGCTGGGAGTTCTTATTCCAGTTGTATAAATTGTTAGTAAGGCTGCACTTGGGGTATTGTGTACAGTTTAGGTCACCCAGTTATAGGAAAGACATAGTTTAACTGGAAAGGGTGCAAAGAAGATTTACAAGAATGTTGCCAGGACTAATAGGCCTGAGTTATGGGGAGTCAAGATTGGAGTGGTGCTGAAAAAGCACAGCAGGTCAGGCAGCATCCAAAAGGAGCAGGAAAATTGACGTGTCGGGTAGGAGCCCTTGGTCAGGGATGAGCCCTCATTCCTGATGAAGGGCTCCTGCCTGAAACGTCGATTTTCCTGCTCCTTGAATGCTGCCTGACCTGCTATGCTTTTCCAGCACCACTCCAATCTTGACTCTGATCTCTAACATCTGCAGTCCTTACTTTTGCTGAGTTATGGGGAGGTTGGCCAGGATAGGACTTTATTCCTTGGAACATTGGAGAATGAGGTGTATAAAATCATGAGGGGCAGCAATAGGTTGAACTGATATAGTTTTTTTTCCCAGGGATGGAGAATTGAAAACTAGAGAGCATGGGTTTCAGGTTTAGGAAGAACCTGAGGGGTGACTTCTTCATGCAGAGAATGGTGTGCATTTGGAATGGGTTGCCAGTGAAAGTGCTTGAGGCGGGTAAAATAGTGACATTTAAAGAACATTTGGATATGTACATGGATGGGAAGGCCTTGCGGGATATGGATCAAATGTGGGCAGTTGGAACTAGCTGAGTGGGCACCATGGTCAGCATGGACCAGTTTGAGTTGAAGGGCCTGTTTGCATGCTGTATTTCTCTATGACTGTACCGCCTTATGCTTTGTGATTGGTTCACAGGGCAAAGAAGTCATATGACTAGTTCAGTTCAGTTTCTGGTGAATGGTAACCCCCCAGGATGTTGATAATGGAAGATTGAGTGTTGAAAATGCTATTGAGTGTCAAGAGTTGATGGTTGGAATTCTTCTTGTTGGAAATGGTCTTTGCCTGGCATGAAAGCCATGAATGCTACTTTCCTCTTGTCAGCTCAAGCATCTGTGTTGCGAAGACCTCATTGCATTTGGTCACAGACTACTTCAGTCTCTGAGTAATGGTAAATGTTCCTGAACATTGTCTAGTTGTCAGTGAGCATCCCTAATGCTGACCTTATGATGGAGAGTTGGTCATTGAAGCAGGTGATTGGGCTTAGAATACCACTTTGAGGAATTTCCTGCTGTGATCTCTTGCAGCTGGGATGATTGATCTCCAACACCAAAACCATCTTCCTTCATGCTTGGTATGACTGCAGCCAATTCCCACTGACTCCAATTTTGCTGGGGCTCCTTGATGCCTCATTGTTAAATGATGCCTGGATGTCAAGGGTAGACGCTCTCACTTCATTCTTGAATTCACCTCTTTTTTTCTTCCCATGGACCAAGTTTGTGATGAGCTCAGGAGCCGAGACAGCCTAAGTATTAGAGAGCAGGTTGGGGCCACTTGATCACACCATTAAGGACAACTCCCTTCACTTTGACTGCGTACGTACAGACGGTGTGATAATTAACCAGGTTGGATTTGTCCTGAAATTGATTTACTGATTTGGCTTAGTAGCCACCTAGGCAGTTGTTCTTGCTTGTAGCTGATCTTGCCCGAGAGATCTGCTATCATGGCAAAGTTGTCTGTATTGTGCCATCAGCACACATGTATGATAGCCCATCTGCAACCACTCTGACATCTAAATAGGCCGGCCTTTCTGTTGCCTTATATGGTTGAAATAGTGATATTTTCTCTCTTAGAGGTCAATTTTCAAAGTTCTTTACAAGTATCTCTTATTTTCTATTTATAGAATTTCTAGCACACACCTTAGCACCATGTGCAAAGGCCTTTGCTTTCTTTCACAAATCTTTATTTTTTTGTGATTCCACCCTCACATGCTCACAAAGAAGTTGGTGTTGAGACCTTAACCTCCTGGATGGCAAGGTTTCTGCTGCCTTTCCCTGCCACCAAAGCCAACACCACCCTTTCTTTCCCCCACATTCGAGGTACTACCCTCCCTTTCCTTATTCCTAGACCTGCCACCTCCAACCCAATGTCGTCTCCTGCAAAATCCAATATTTTCCACCAAATCCACCTACCCAAAGCATTCCACAGTTGAACTTGCTCCTTGCATCTTGTCACTCCTTACTCACTTGATACCCTGCCATCTGACACCCTCATTTGTGTTATCTGGCTGTCTCTGATTGCAAGCTTTTAAATTTTTAAATAAGGCAACTGGCTGCTGTGAAATAGGGGTGTGGTTTGCTTCTCCCAACTGTTTTACATTGAGAAACCTGTTATAATGGAGGGATGGCTCCATGTTTCTGAAGGAGCCTGATTGGAATTTCCTGTCAGAAATGTGGAGCCCTGTAAAATGAAAAAGGAGCAGAATGGCAATCTGTATTATGTTGCCTCTCCTCGGAAAATCCGACTCGGTTTCTTTTTTTCCTTGTTATCAATCTTGTTAACACCTGTTTTCTTTGTTTTTAGTCTCCCATCAGACAATTAAAACTGCTACAAATAGCATTTATGCTTTCTTGGGAGTATGCTCAGGCCTTGGCACCGTTCTGTCTAACACCTTTGAGCTGCCATTTACTTATAAGTCTGCAGGCTATCAAAGAGACTTTAAGATTATTTCTCTTGATCTCATTCTGAATTGAATCAAGCTTCCTAGATGGTGATATAGGGTTATTTAGAATGCTGTTACAATTGGTTATTAAAAGTGGATAGCCTATACTATCCTAACAATGGGTTAGAAAAAATTTAACATGGTACTGATTTTAAAAAATGTCAGATATCTATCCACAGCAAAATAAGGTGAACTTGTCTTGTTTGCCCCTGTCACAACTTGAATTAATTATATTAGTTATTATATGATTGACCTTCAGCTTTGCTTAACATATAGTGCTTAGCAGATTCTAGAGAATTACAAACCTCCCACTTGTTTACCTTTCACAAACTTTCACATTTAAACTTCAACTCCAACATTTTAATTATTGTGCACAGCATAATCCAGACTGAATAACTGTAATCAAACATGCTTTAAAGTGTGTGTATATATAATCTTCACTGTCTGCTTAATATTGATGGCGAATAGGCAAGATGAGAGTTGATAGTAGTAGTTTTCCAGGCTTCAATAAAAGCCTTCAGTTGAATGTATTGGACCTTTTTATCAAATGGTTCTTGAGAATATGAAATCATTGACACTTTCATACAACAATTATTATGAAGTCAATGAAATAATTAAATCACTAAGGAGTTCTTGGATTAAAGAAAATATACCCCAAAATGTAACGGAAATGGGAGGAGAGACCTTAGCAATGTTTGTTAAAACATTTTGAACAAAACTAATTTCTAGACATTTGAAAATATGTTTAATTTTAAGCAGTGTTTTAGAGAAGGCAATTTAGTCAGTGGACAAGAACAACACAATGCATTTTGTATACTTTCTGAATGGGAACAATAATGGCAAACTAGTGGTAGATTTATTACCATGTAAGAAGTGCTGTTTTTCTTCAGAAATGAATCAAGACTCCAATGTGCAATAGCTGGAAAAGTATTTTTAAAAACTTTAATCTGTTTTCTAACTGCAATTCACAGCATTTAATGCTGGTATAGTGGTTACAGTATTGAGCTGGCAAGCAATGGTCAGTTCAAATCTCACTGTGGAAACTTATGAACTTGAATTAAGTTTAGTGATTTATGGGCTAACATCAAAATAGAATTACCATTCATTTTTGTGAAAACCAGACTGCTTCATTTTAGTGCCTTACGAAAAGAAATAAATCATACCACTTTAAAATCAGATAATGATGGAAATACTAGGTCAGCATTTTTTCTTCAGAATACTAACACCTAGAATTAATAACTGTTAGAAACTTGTAGCATCACCAGCTTCCCAAAATCAAATTTAAAAATAAAACTCCTCTTTGGCAGATGGAATTTAATGTGGATAGACGTGAGGTTATCCATTTTGCTCAGAACAATAAAAAGGCAACTTAATATCTAAATGGAGAGAGGATTCAAAATGCTTTGGTGTAGGAGAATTTTTGTGTCCTTGTACATGAATCACAGAAAACTAGTTTGCAGGTACTGCAGGGAATAAGGTGAGCGATTGGATTTACTAGATTAATTCCAGAGAGGGAGAGCTTGTCTTATCAGGAGAGAATGGGCAGTTTAGGCCTGTTCACACTAGAGTTTAGAAGAATGAGAGGAGATCTAATTGAGGTACTTAAAATACTAAAGGAAATTGACAAAGTAAATGTGGAGATGATTATTCCTCTTGTGGGGCAATCAAAAAGAAAGGCTAAAGCTGATCTAAAGCAGATGAGGAATTACTTCTCTCAAAGGGTCATGAATCTGTGGAATTCACTACCCTTAGGTGCAGTAGACACTAGGACACTTGATAAATATGAGGAGATAAACAGATTTTTAATTAGCAGTTGATTAAAGGATGATGGATAGGGAGCAGGAAAGTGGAGTTGAGACTGAGTGAAATCATAGGAGGGCAGGCTTGAGTGGTTAAATGTTCTTTAGTGTTTTAAACTGCTTCAATATGGTAAACAGTTTGCCATAAATATTTTGGAAGAATTATGGTCCTTTACACCCTCATTCATTGCCTGCAGGTGTTCTTTCACTAGTGGCCTTATATACATGCTAACCCACCAAAACCCTTACGCATTATTTCTTGGTTCATGAACTTGTCATCACCCTCATTATAGTCACCTTACTGTTGTGGGTTAGAGTGGGTGTCAGTGGCAGGATTGCCTTGAAATTTTATTTTCCTTCCTTCTCCAGTTACACCCGCATTACAGTTTGTACTAGATCATGGAGCACACATGCAAATTCTGCTTTCAACAACCTATTTTAACCTCCTTCTCCTTTCCTTAGAAGCAGCAGGAAAAGAACTGCAGCTATCAGGCCCCATGCTTCCAGACTGTCAGCACTTTATCGCACGAGTGATAATCTCCCTGCCAAGCCATTAGCCTGAGGGGCAATAGATGCTGAGCCAGTGATGAATTTATAGAATAATAAGTGAATGAGTTGACAGGAAGAGCTGGGAAAGATATTGACCACTTCCATTTAGAAGGACAAGGGCAACAGAAACACCTGCAAGTTCCCCTCTAAGCCACTCACCTCCCATCCTGATTTGGAAATATATCACTGTTTTGTCACAATCACCTGGTTCAAATCTTGGAATTACCTCCTTAAGGGCATTATGGATCAACTATAGCAAGTGGACTGCAGTGGTTCGAGAAGGCATCCACCAGCACCTCAAGGGCAGCTGGGGACAGGTAATAAATTCTGGCAAGCCAGCAACACCCATGACCCTTGAATGAATTTTTAAAAACCTGCAATCTTGAAAAAAAATTTGGGATTACTACCTGAGGCAATAAAAGCAAGTAAAAATAAAGTCAAGGAGTTAAATTCATGGTTCAAAGTTTGGTATGGAAAGAATTGGTTTTAGGCCATGGGTACTGATGACATTATTGGGATAGATGGGAGATGTTCCAGTTAGATAAGCTTCACTTAAACCATTGTCCCGATAAATTACTACGGTTGTAGAGATGGCTTTAAACTAATTAGAAGGGGAGAGGATTCTGGAGAGTTGGTACATAGGCTTACAGAGCAAAAGGGCATGGCATTAATGCAGGGCAGCTATTTTTAATGATACCCAGGAAGAATGGAGTGTACAAATGATTTTTAAAAAGCAGCAAATCGGGTTGAAGAGGGAAAAAGAGTAAAAATGCAAAGTTAATGATTCCTTACAGAAAAATCATGTAATATTTGGAGCAAAATAAATGAATTAACAGCACAAATAGTGATTTAATTGGTATGAAGTTATAGCCATTATGGATACATGATTATGTGGAGATTAAAACGGGGAACCAAATGTTCAGGGGAATGTCATTTTTCTTCAAGGTAGGCAGGAAGGAAAGGGTGCGAAATGTGGAATGGAATAAATGTGACAGGAAGGCAAGGGTGGGAGATGTGGAATGGAATAAATGTGACAGGAAGGCAAGGGTGGGAGATGTGGAATGGAATAAATGTGGCAGGAGGGAAAGGCTGGGGGATGTGAAATACAGTAGATGTGGGAGCAAGCAATTATCTTGGATCGAAAGATGTAGAATTCATGTGTGTGGAGGTAAGAAATAACAAGAGGAAGGAGACACTGATGAGAGAAGTCTCCAGGTCCCCCAGTAGTCGCTTAACTGAAGAACAGAAAAGATAAGATGATGAGGGCATGTAATAAAAACATTACATTAATAATGAATAACTTTCTTCTTCATATAGATTGAGAAGATCAAATTAGCTGAGGTAGTCATGAGAAAGAATTCAGCAAGAATATTCAGTACAGTTTCCGAGAGCAACATGTTGTGGATCTAATCAGGGATTATGCTATTTTGGATCTAGCAATGTGTAACAAGACAGAATAAATAAATGATCTTAGAGTAAAAGATCTCCTAGGAAACAGTGACCATAACATGGTTAAACTTATTATTCAATTTGGGAGTGAGAAATTTTATTCAAAAGCAATTGTGCTAAACTTCATAAGGATAATTACAAAAGGAATTCAGGCAAAGTTGGCTGGAGTGGACTAGGATCAAAATTTAGCAGAAAAAATGATGGTTGAACAATGTTGGACATTTAAGAAGAGAGTTCATGACTTACAACAAAGATATATCCCAGTGAGAAAGCATAACTCTAGGAATGGGATAAACCATCCATAGTTAACCAAGGAAGTTAAGGGAAGTCTCAAATTGAAAAAAAATTGTAGTAAACTAGAAAACTGTGAAGGTTTTAAGAAGCCAACAAAAAAGGGAGAAAATTTAAAATAGGGAAAAATTGCAAGTAATATAAGAATGGATAGCAAGAGCTTCTTTAAATGTTAAAAGTCACACAACACCAGGTTGTATATGTTTAAATGTATAAAAGAAGCCAAAATAAATATAAGCACCCTAGAGAATGAGGCTATGGGAATAGGGAAATGGTGGCCTAGTGGTAGCATTGTTAAACTATTAATCCAGCAACTTCAGCTAATTTTCTGGGGACTCCGGTTCAAATCTTGCCATGGCAGATGGTGGAATTTGAATTCAATTTTAAAAATCTCCAATTAAGAATCTATTGGTGACTATGAAATCATTGTTGATCGTCAGAAAAATCCATCTGGATCACTAATGTTCCTCAGGGAAGGAAACCTGCCATCTTCACCTGGTCTGGCCTACAGGACTCCAGACCCACAGCAATGTGATTGACTCTCAATTGCCTCTGAAATGGCATAGCAGGCTGTTCAGTTGTACCAATTACTACAACATCTCAAAGCAATGAAACCGATGGATCACCTGGCATTGACTTAGGCACTGGAAGAGACAATGGCAGAAACAGTCCTGTTGACCCTACAAAGTCCTCCTCACTAACATCTGGGGGCGAGTGCCAAAATTGGGAGAACAGTCTCATAAACTAGTCAAGCAACAGCCTGACATAGTCTGTAAGGTATGATTCTGTGAGTATGACTAAGTCCCAGACATCACCATCTCCATCACCATCCCTGAATATGACCTGTCCCACTGGCCAGATAGACCCAGTAAAGGTGGCGGCACGGTGGTATACAGTTGGCAGAAAATATACTCTGGTTGGGGACTCCAATGTTCACCACCAAGAGTGGCTCGACAGCAATACTACCGATTAAACCAACGTTGTCTATATCCGCCAACGTAGTCGATCTCATACGCTGCAGGCAAGGATGCCCCGAGGCATGGTACATTGGTGAAACCGAGCAAAGGCTACGACAATGGATGAATGGGCACCGCACAACAATCAACAGACAGGAGTGTTCCCTCCCCGTTTGGGGAACACTTCAGCGGTCCAGGACATTTGACCTCGGACCTTCGGGTAACCATCCTCCAAGGCGAACTTGGGACAGACAGCAGCGAAAAGTGGCTGAGCAGAGGCTGATAGATAAATTCTGTACCCATAGGGAGGGCCTGAACTGGGATCTTGGGTTCATGTCGCCCTACAGGTGACCACCATTGCACTATAAACACACACACACGGACACTCCTATACACACACATACACAGACACGCACACAGACATTCCCACACTCTCACATACATCCTCTCACAGACTTAGACCACTTTACACTCACACACAAACATACACTCTCTCACAGCCATTCACAAACCCCACCCCAGACACACACACACACTTACAGACACACACTCACCCTCTCACAGACTTAGACACTTTACACTCTCACAAACACATATACATTCTCTCTCACACTCTCAACTCCCCACCCCAGATAGACAGACGGACACACACACACAAAAACCCACATTCACACATACACATATACGTTTTTGCGGTGAATTTGTACTTGCAGAGTTACATTGTACTTTGCTCAAAAACTACATGAATCTATGTAAGACTCTATTAACTCACTTTTTAGATTAGAATCAGTCTAAACATTATGGCACAGACAGGGAAAACAGGGGGCTAACACCTTCAGCATCTTAACATCTTATCTGGCTGACACCAATTGTTACAGTTAACCTGAGAATGTAACTTTTAAAAGAAGTTTTGTGATTTACATATGAAAGAAGTGAAACTATCATGGTATTCGAACAGATGAGAGACTCAACAAACAATCAAGATATTTTTTAATGTATAATTTCAGTTACATCACACTGTAAACTTTTGCTATAAATTCTGTGTCTTAAAATTATGTACTTCACAACCACCTGATGAAGGAGCGGCGCTCTGAAAGCAGTGCTTCCAATTAAACCTGTTGGACTATAACCTGGTGTTGTGTGATTTTTGACTGATTTAAGATGGTTGAGTCCTAAAGAACATGGCTGCTAGGCTAGATCTGCGGCAGATAGTGAGGGAACCAATGAGGGAAAAGCATACCTCACTTCATCTTTTACCAATCTGCCAGCTGTAGATGTATCTGTCCATTATAGTATCAGTAAGAGCGATCACTGCACAGTCCTTATTGAGATGGAGACTCCCCTTCATGTTGAGAATACCTTCCATCGTGTTGTGTGGCACTGTCTCCCAAAAAACATCCAGGCCAAACTTTGTGTGAAATAATGCCTTTAACTGAATGTGTGGTACTACCTTCAGCTGTGGATCATTCAGTTCCAACAATGACAAATTAATTGCATACATTAGAATGGGAGTCCCACAAGAGAACTCTCAAAGTTGAATTGTAAGGCAGCAAATAACAAAATGCTACCTAGACTCCCCAATAAATAAATCTTCTATGCATCCTTTTACACAGCTAAGAGACATTTGTAATTCTACATTGCTTTTACCCTGCTACTTGGAACGCATGTAGATGTGATTGTTCAGCATTAACCAGGCAATAATTTTGAAATTAGAATGTATAGCATCTTTCAAGACTTCAGAACATTCCAAAGCACTTCATAGCTGATAAAGTACTTTTGCAGTGAAGTCATTGTTCAGGTATGGGAAGGTTGGAGCTCAGATCTTCTGAGCCCACTCAGTAGATTCCATTTGCTTGTCATAGTTTTCTTTTAATTTTGTACTAACATGCTGCATAATTGTAATTGTGCACCAAAGTTATTGCTTAAAGTTAGTGACGTACATAACTCGATCAAAGCTGATGAAATAATTGCTAGCAGATATTTCTCTAAGCAAATAATTTTCCCTGGAAACTTAGTGTTGATATAGTGACACATAATTGCAAATTGAAACCAATGTGCTTTATCAGCCTTTATACTTTGCATTTGCTCCAACCCAGTGAGTCTTGCATGCTGGCCTTTAAGTTACAGGGTGGGGCACTGGCAATGCATTATATAGTAGCACACTGCTGTGTTCCATAGTGTAACTCAGCAAAAGACAAAAGGCTTGCTTCAAAATAGAATTGGGACTGGATACATAGTACTTGCTAGGTGAGGAATATTTCTCAATCACTTTTTAAATAAATAATAAGATTAAAAATGTGAACACAGTATATTTTTGTGATTGTTAGAATAGCAGGTATTTATTTGGATGTTGAGGTTTAATATGTAGTACAGTAGGTTACTAGTAGTGATCAAATTGCTCAATGTTTTGAGAATCAAGTGAGAAATAACTTTTTTCTATTCCTATGGTTACAGTATGTCGGAGAACATGCTGTTTTAACTTGTGTTCTAAAGTGCAGAATGGATTCAGAACTGCCACATTCTGGTGACATAAGATGTCAAATTGCAGCTGTATTAAATAGTACTCTAGTGTTCTTGACATTTTAGTGAAAAATGACAAATCACTGGTTGTAATGATTGTTATAGATTTCTTTTAGCAGGTAATCAATTTTTTACCTTAGCTTTTTTTAAAAAATCTAGTAGTATAACCAGATGAGAAGAGGTGAATTGGCTTCTCTTTTTAAACTCTCTCAGTTGGCCACAACAAAGATTTTAAATTATTTTTAGCTCACAGTTATATTGCATTTCAATTGAAATGTAGTTTGCTAGTTAAAAAATTAAGAAACCAATTGCAACATTTTCTTAAATGAAAAAAGAAGCATTTTATTACTTACTGACTTTAAGAAAAATAGTAAAATGCGACATCAAACGTACACAGGCAATAAAGTCTAAAAAAAAGAGAAAACAGAGAAAACATCTTGCATAAAAAGAAAGATCAAGAGTACGCAATTTAAAAAATCCTTAGTCTTTGAGATGTTAGATTTAACCTGTGGCCACAGTAGTTAATTGATGATTTGTCTCTTCAGTAACAAAATTTGTAAATACCTTTGAATTTTCGGTGAATGGATATTACTCCACTTTACTGTGTTGCCAGGTGTTGTTTCTTGAGAGGTTGAAAGAAATTTGAAGAGAGGAAGAGCAAGCCTTCTGGTTTTCTGCCCAAAAGCTGTAGCCTGAAGTACAGTTTGTTTGTGTATTCCCATGCCGAGCTTAATTATTTTTCTCTAAGTTGGATATCTGCAGGCAAATTTAACCCCAATATGTGAAACTTCCAGCAAGGTGTAAAATGGCGATTCCAATATGAGTGACTAATTTAACATTTTGAAGACATGTTCATTTTAGATCAGACTAGGTCTTATTTATTGATAGTTTCATGAGCTTGAGCAAACCAGGTCAAGAGATCACTTTAAGTTTTTTTTTACTTTTTCAAAATCATTTTTGTCCATGAAAGATCCCAGATATTAAAATCAGGTCATATAAATCAAAAATTAATGATCTGTTTTTACTACTATCGTAACACTAAGGTTTATAAACAAATATGTAATATAGCAGTGGAAAGTGGAAGATATTTATATGGGATTCTGACCCTTGGTACTGACGTGCTTCTGTTGTGTCTGACATCACTCCGTATGAGAAGGAAGCTAAGATTTGATAGAACTAGACTAGGAGTGGGATGTGCACTTTGCTTACTGAACCATTTATTTGGTCTTAGAACATTGGAAGGAGAGAGAATCTGGTCTGGCAGCACTATGGCACCACCAGGGAAGCTGGCAAGGTTGGGAAAACTGAAAGGATTCCTGGGATGAGTAACAGTGGCTCAGGTGAAAATCTATGGGCTTACTTATAATGAGTGAGGGTTACTGCAGTGTCATTGGAAGAGGTCTAGATTTAACAGTAATAGGGAAGACAGTTGTTCCTGATTATCCTTTGGAATAGTATGACAAAATAATACAACTTGTGGTGTTATGTCCTGAGAGCATTGCCAGTGCTTGGGAGCTCTGGTATCAAGGATGATGAACTATATTGATAGTACTCTTGAGGCCGTGGAGGATTGGAAAGGGATTGGACTACCTGTTGAATGCTCTCAAGATGGTCTTTGTCCAAGAATGAAGGCCATCTCAGTTTCCTTCAGGGGAATTAAGGCACTCTGTCAGAATATGACTTGTATTTCCTGGGGTTTGTTGGGAGCAGGGTCAGCATTCCCAAAGTTTGACTGACTGTAAAAGGCAAATCATTGAGGAAACACAGTGGAAAGTTTTTTTTAGATTACATTACAGTGTGGAAACAGGCCCTTCGGCCCAACAAGTCCACACCGACCTGCCGAAGCGCAACCCACCCATACCCCTACATTTACCCCTTACCTAACACTACGGGCAATTTAGCGTGGCCAATTTACCTGACCTGCACATCTTTGGACTGTGGGAGGAAACCTGAGCACCCGGAGGAAACCCACGCCGACACGGGGAGAACGTGCAAACTCCACACAGTCAGTCACCTGAGGCGGGAATTGAACCCGGATCTCTGGCGTTGTGAGGTAGCAGTGCTAACCACTGTGCTACCGTGCTGCCCACAAATTCTTGAATTCAGGAAAGTCTGAGGTTCTGAGCATTGATGTTGTTGTTACACCTTTTTCAACTCAATGAAATGGGTGGCAGCCACTTGCTACTTAATTTCTCTTATAGATGCTTTAAATATAGATTTTGCTTTTCTTTTATGAATGCTTTGAGAAACATATGTGATTGTGTGAGCTCAAGCAACTGTTAAGGGTGAGCACGGTGGCACAGTGGTTAGCACTGCTGCCTCACAGCGCCAGAGACCCGGGTTCAATTCCTGCCTCAGGCAACTCTGTGTGGAGTTTGCACATTCTCTCCGTGTCTGCGTGGGTTTCCTCCGGGTGCTCTGGTTTCCTCCCACAATCCAGAAGTGTGCAGGTCAAGTGAATTGGCCTTGCTAAATTGCCTGTAGTGTTAGGTGAAGGGGTAAATGTAGGGGAATGGGTCTGGGTGGGTTATGCTTCGGTGGGTCGGTGTGGACTTGTTGGGCCGAAGGGCCTGTTTCCACACTGTAAGTAATCTAATCTAGTCTGGTAAATGTAGAGTGATAGGGTAGGGCGATGAGTCTGGGTGGGTTACTCTTTGGAGGGTCAGTGTGGACTTGTTGGACTGACTGGCCTGCTTCTACACTGTAGGGATTCTATGGTCCTATGTTATCGTGAGGGACTGAAGTGGGATTACCAGTTGCTTGTATTTTTTGGTTAAAAGAAAACATTGTTTATAGTGAACAGATTTTCATCAATGGAGGAGGAGAATCAATGTTTCGGGCATAAACCCTTCATCAAGAATTCCTGAATTCAAGAATGTCAATTCTCCTGCTCCTTGGATGCTGCCTGACCTGTTGTGCTTTTCCAGCACCGCACTCTTGATTCTGGGCTCCAGCATCTGCAGTCCTCACTTTTTTCTAGATTTTCATCAATGATTGCTTTTGATGTTGAATACAGTTAAAAAACGGTCTTGCCTAAACTATTTTTATTTTCAGAAAGACACATGTATTGCCTAATGAGAAAAGCTGAAGTTTTGCACTTTAATTTCTGTTTTTCCTTCAATATATGAATACGGTTAGTGAATTAATGTATTGGGGAACTTCTGAGGGCCAGCCTGGGTACATAGATCAGGACATTGCATACCTTCAACCCGTGATTTTCTATCCATTAATTTTAACAAGTAGTAACTTTCAGCTTGGAAGCAAGAAGAAAAAGATAGGAACAGGCAATAAGCTAGGCTGAAGGAAGAAGATAATTACTGGAACCTATAGTAAAGGATAAGGTGACTGATCACTTGAAAATCAGAGAGAACCAGCATGAATTTGTAAATATAACCGGGCTTGATGACCCTGAGTGCGTATTTTTGAAGAGGTGACTAAAGCAATAGACGGGCAATGTCTGTTATGTTTGTTTGTATATACTTCCAGAGGCATAGAATAAAGTTTCTCAATAAAGACTGTTAACTAAAGTTTAAGCTAATAGAATTAAAGGCAAATAAATTATTGACCTTGTTGAGTTGCAGGAGACTGAATATAGGGTGATGGACAGGTAATCCTTCTAGTCGGATGTGACAAATGTTTTTGCGGTGATCTGTTTTGGGGCCTCAATGTTTCACCTTTAATGGTTTAGATGATGGGATAGAAACCACTTCTCCAAACTTGTGAATGACACAAAGAAAGGCAGAATTGTAAGCAGAATAGGAGTGACTGCATAAAATCACCAGAGCATTTTGGTAGGTTAAGTGAAGAGGCAAAACTGACAAATAGTTTGAAATGCAATGGATCTAAAAATGATTAACTAGCGCATATTCTAAGGCTAGATTGGTAGAAAAATGGAGTTCCAAAGGGACATGTGAGTTCAGGTGCATAAATCATGAAAATATGAACAAGTCAAAAAAAAATCAAAATGTTTAATGGAATGCTGTCTTTTGTATCTAGAGGACTGGAATACAAGAAGGTAGTAGTTTGTTTTAGCTAAATAAAGCTGGTTGGAGTGGTAGAACTTGGAATATTTCTGGACATCATCCCTTAAAGAGCAATTGCAGCACAGCTAAACATGAGAGAGGCAAGGGAAAGAACTCAAAGTCAGCAGAGCTTCCATTTAAGATCACAGCCAAAGTTTCCCTTTTACTTCAGTATTCATTCATAAAGTCTACTAGTTGTTCAAATGTTAACATTTGTATCTGAGTAACCAGTTACATGAATTTCTATAAATAACATACTTTATGTACAATCTGAAGGAACTTGTTTGCCATCTATGTTTGTGTGTCATTACCCCTTTATTGATTGTTTCTATGGAGTTTTGATGTAATCTCTCTGGTTACTATATAGACTTCCACTAACCTTGCGTATCTCATACTTGTGCAACATTCTCTGAAGTTTTCTTAACTGGGTGTATTTATGTGCATAAATAATGAATGCAGCAGGACTGGTTGAGAGAGCCCTTCCTGATGAAGGGCTTTTGCCCGAAACGTTAATTTCGCTGCTCGTTGGATGCTGCCTGAACTGCTGTGCTCTTCCAGCACCACTAATCCAGTGGTTGAGAGAGCAGTTCATAAAGCATTGTGCATCCTGGACTTCATCAGCAGGGTCATAGAGTACAAGAACAAAGAAGGTTTGTTCACAGTTTGGTCTTAATTAAGGTATTGCATCCAAACCTTAGCATCACACGTTGGGAAGGTTGTGAATGCATTAGAGAAAGTTCAGCAAAAATTTGCAAGACTAATGCCAAGTTTGATGAATTTCAATTATGTAGAGAGATTGGAGAAATTGAGACTACTATCCTTGGAAACAAGGTTGACTGGAGATTTTTTAGGCTCTGTCCAGAATAGAGAGAATGAAACTGTTCCCATTGGTGGAAGGATCAAAGGGCAAGACAAAGGTAATCAGCAAAAGAATAGCTTCTGAGCTATAACCATTCTATGATTCTAACCATTCCAAAAAGTCTATTGTGTCCATGCAAATTCTCGAGAGCTATCCAATCAATTACTTTCCTTGCTGTCTTCACAACCTTGAAGGTGTGTTTCTCTTGAGGGTTCATCAGTTTTGTTTTGAAATCATTGATCGTTTCTGTTCTATCAGTCTCATGGCAGAATGTTCCGTGTCATATCATTGTAAAAATGTTATTCCCCACAATGCTACATCTCTTGCTGAAAGCATATAGAAAATAGGAGGAGTAGGCATTTGGCCCTTTGACCTTGCTTGACCATTCATTATGATCATAGCTGAGATAGCTTTGGCAAATAGGGTAAAGGAGAATCCAAAAGGATTTTATAAACATATTTAAGGACAAAAGGGTAACTGGGAAGAGAATAGGACCCCTCAAAGATCAGCAAGGCAGTCTTTTTCAAGATGTCTCCATATTACAGAGGAGGAGGTGCTGAATGTCTTCAAACACACAAAAGTGGATAAACCCCAAGACCTGATCAGGTGTACCCTAGAACTCTCTGGGAAGCTAAGGAAGTGATTGCTGGGTCCCTTGCTAAGATATTTGTATCATCAATAGCCACAGGTGAGGTGCTGAAAGACTGGAAGTTGGCTAATGTGGTGCTACTATTTAAGAAAGGTAGTAAGGAAAAGCCAAGGAACTATAGAACTGTTAGCCTGACATTGGTAGTGGGCAAGTTGTTGGAGGGAATCCTGAGGGACAGGAATTACATGCATTTGGAAAGCAAGGACTAATTAGGGATAGTCAGCATGGCTTTGTGCATGGGAAATCATGTCTTATGAGCTTGATTAAGATTTTTGAAGAAGTAACAAAGAGGATTGATGAGGGCAGAGTGGTGGACATGATCAATATAGACTTCAGTAAAGCTTTCAATAAGGTTCTTCAAGGTAGACTGGTTGGCAAGGTTAGATCTCATGGAATACAGGGAGAACTAGCCATTTGGATACACAACTCGCTCGATGGTAGAAGACAGAGGGTGGTGGTGGAGGGTTGCTTTTCAGATTGGAGTCCTGTGATGAGTGGAGTGCCACAAGGATCGGTGCTGGGTCCACTACTTTTTGTCATTTATATAAATGACTTAGATGTGAACATAGGAGGTACAGTTAGTAAGTTTGGAGATGACACCAAAATTGGAGGTGTAGTGGACAGCGAAGAAGGTTCAATACCTCCTCACTCCCTATATCAATCTGCTGAACAACCTCACAGTTCATCTTCTTGAATTCTGTACCTACATCTTCCTCTTCCCAAGGGAAGACAAATGTGAAATTCTCATCTAACACTCTACCAATGTCTTTCAACTGCACACGCAGATTTTCCCTTTGCTCTTTTCCCTGGTTATTCTCTACCCCTTGATATACTTGAAGACTATCTTGGGATTTTTCCTTATCTTGCTTACTCATGTTTTCTCATGTTCTCTCTTTACTCTCCAAATTGTTTTCTTAAATCCCTTCCTCTGCACATTCTACTTGGTCCTCTGTTGACTTGCTCCCTTTGTAACTGTTAAATGCCTTTTTCCTTTTTATCTAGTTCTGAATATCCCTAGACATCCAGGGTTCTCTGGGCTTGTTGCTCCTACATTTGACTCTAAAGGGAACATGTTGGGTTGTATTTTCCTCAGTCCCTTTCTGAACATTCCCAACTGTTCTGCTGTAGATTAACTCTCAAGTATGTATTCACAATCTACCCTGTCCACATCCTGCCTTATTTAAAAAAAGCTGCTTTCCCCAATCAAAAACCTATTTTTTTTTGCAGACCATTTTTATTTCCCATAACAGACTTAAAACTTTTTATGATGTTTTGGTCACTAGCACTAAAATGCATCCCTACTGCCACCTTGAACACCTGTCCTCCTTCATCTCCCAGAATTGGGTCTAGCACTGCACTGTCTCTTGCAGGACCATCTACAGTTGGATTTGATTAGGTTTGGTTTGATTTATTATTGTCACATGTACCTAGGTACAGTGAATAGTTTTGTTTTATGTGCAGTACAGACAGATCTTAATATACGAAGACGGTAGGGTGATTGAACAGAGCAAGAAATACAAAATTATTGCTGCAAAGAGGGTATAGAAAAAGCAAGATCAACTTCAGACTTAATATTTGAGATGTCCATTCAGGAGTCTAATAACAGCAGGGAAGAAGCTGTTCTTGAACCTGTTGGTAATTTTTTTTAAGCTTTTGTAACTTCTGCCCAATGGAAGAGATTGGAAGAGATTACACCCGGGGTGGGAAGGGTCTTTGATGATGTTGACTGGCTTCCATGATGGACTGGGCTGTGTTCACAACTCCCTGTAGTTTCTTCCAGAACTGGGCAAAGCAGTTGCTGTACCAAGCCGTGATTTATCCAAATAGAATGCTTTCTATGGTGGATCTATAAAAGTTGGCGAGAGTCTTAATTGTGGTGCGTAATTTCCTTAGACTCCCAAGGAAGAAGAGGCATTGTTGTGCGGCCTTGACTGTTGCATCAACATAGGTGGTCCAGGACAGATTGGGTGGTCATCACTCCTAGGAGTGTGACACATTGCTGCTATCACAGAGATGTGACTGGAGGGGGCAGGCCAGGCAACTCAAGATTCCAGACTATATGATCTTAAGTCAGGGCAGAAACATGGAGGATAAGAGACAATGGAGTCACATTATTGTTGATATGTTGATAGAAAAAGCTCTCAAACCTTTAAGTTTTAGTTTTCCCAATTAATGTTGAGGAAGTTGAAATCCTCTAATGTGATCATCCAGAGGCAAGGTGCTACTGCCTCACCGTGCTACTGCCTCACAGTGCCAGGGACCCAGGTTCGATTCCAGCCTCGGGTGACTGTCTGTGTGGAATTTGCATATTCTCCCTGTGTCTGCATAGGTTTACTTTGGGTGCTGTGGTTTCCTCCCATCAATCCAAAGATGTGCAGGTTAGGTGAATTGGCTATGCTAAATTGCCATAGTGTTCTGGAATGTGTAAGCTGGGTGCATTAGTTAGGAGATGTGTAGAGTAATAGAGTAGGGGAATGGGTCTGGATGGGATACTTTGAAGGGTCAGTGTGGACTTGTTGGGCTTAATGGCCTGTTTCCATATTGTAGGTATTTTATATTTTATTCCATTCCATGATGACTCATATGGCGTCATTATTTTTACAAGTCTCAGTGAATTGTCGACATATCTGCTTCTCAATTGCCTGTTGGTTGTTTGAGGGCCTTTACACACACTCCTCTTGGTATGACTAGCCCCTTTTTATTCCTAAGGTCTACCCATGAAGCCTCATTTAATAACCCTTACAAGAGATCATCCTTCCTTATTACAGTAACTAATTCCTTAATTAGTAATGCAACTCCACTGCTTCATATCAACGAGCTCCTGTCCTGTCTAAATATCTTATATTGTGGAATCTTGAGTTGCCAGACATGCCCCTTCTCCAGTCATATCTCTGTGATACCAACAAAGTGTCAATCCATGCTCTTAACTCATCAGCCTCTATTTTACTGCTAGGACTATTACAGATGAGGCCATCCAGTCTTGCCTTAGTCCCTTGTGACTCAACATGCCTGAACTATCTCTACCTAGATTCCTTTTCTGAGTTATGTTGTGTCACTATTGACCTCATGCACTGTGTTCCAGTCCCTGCCAAACTAATTTTAAATGCTTCCCAATAGCAGTAGTAAATCCTCCCACAAGGATGTTGGTCCCGTTCTGGTTCAGGTGCAGACTGTCCCACTTATAGAGGTCTCACTTTACCCAGAGACCGTTTCAGTGAACCAGACATCTAAAACTCTTCCTACTGTACCAACTCTTGAGCCATGCATTCATCTGCCCTGGTTCCTCAGTGTTTTCACTGTATTCGTAACATGTGTTACGTTTGCAAAGAATTCTAATAGATTGGTTAAACATGATTTCCCTTTCATAAAAAGTTGCCTTTGCCCAATTACCTTGGACTTCTCCAATTGCTCTGCTAATACTTTAGCATTTTCTGACATTTACCTGATGACAGACGTTAAACTAACAGGCCTTGAGTTTCCTGCTTTGTCACCTTCCCTTTGTAAATAAAGGAATTACCTCAATTAGAAAAACACAAAAGTAAGTTTTGAAAAATTAAAACCGTTGTATCAAATATCTCACTAGCCACTACTTTTAAGATCTTAATTTAAAATCCACCAGTACCAAAGTTTGTTCAGTACGATTTTTTCAGTGATTGGTGGAGTAGCAGAAAGCATAAGGGACTGTCAGAGAATACAGAAGGATATAGATAGCCTGGAGAGTTGGGCGGAAAAGTGGCAGATGGTTTTCAATCCAGACAAATGTGAGGTGATACATTTAGGCAAGACTAATTCTAATGCGAATTATACAATGAATGGAAGAGCCTTGGGAAAGGTTGATGGGCAGAGAGATCTGGGAGTGCAGGTTCATTGTACCCTAAAGGTTGCTGCACAGGTGGATAGAGTGCTCAAAAAGGCATATAGTATGCTTGCCTTCATTGGATGGGGTATTGAGTATAAGAGCTGGCAGGTCATGTTAAAATTGTACAAGACATTGGTTCGGCCGCATTTAGAATACTGTGTACAGTTCTGGGCGTCATATTACCAAAGGATGTGGACGCTTTGGAGAGGATGCAGAGAAGGTTTACGAGGATGTTGCCTGGTATGGAAGGTGCTAGCTATGAAGAAAGGTTGAGTAGTTTAGATTTATTTTCATTAGAAAAAAGAAGATTGGGGGGGACCTGATTGAGGTTTACAAAATCATGAAGGGTATAGACAGGGTGGATAGAGACAAGCTTTTTCCCAGGGTGAAGGATTCAATAACGAGAGGTCACTCTTTCAAGGTGAGAGGTGGAAAGTTTAAGGGAGATACGCGCGGCAAGTACTTCACACAGAGGATGGTGGGCATTTGGAACGCGTTGCCAGCAGAGGTGGTAGACGCAGGCATGGTAGATTCCTTTAAGATGCATCTGGACAAATGCATGAGTAGGTGGGGAGCAGATGCTTAGGAATTGACCGACAGGCTTAGACAGTACGTTTGGATCGGCTCAGGCTTGGAGGGCTGAAGGGCCTGTTCCTGGGCTGTAATGTTTTCTTTGTTCTTTATTCTTTGTTCTGTAATTTTCCTTGAGTTCCTCTCTCACTTCCATTTGCTGATTGATAATTAGTTCTGGGATCCTCTATAGTGAAAACCAATGCAAAATGCTTGTTCAGTTCATGTGCCATCTCCTTATTGGTTGTTTCTGCATATGTGGGTTTGGATAGGGAAATTGGCAGCATTGTAAATGGAGGTCCTTAGCTTAGAATAAGTCAGCAGAAGAAAGTTGTCAGTGTAACAAGAATGGTCACAAAAAAGCCCTGAATAGGATTGGAAGAAGATGTTGTACATTCCTTCCATACAAATTGGCATAGCTAGTTCTCAGGACAATTTCTGTATCCCAATCTTTTATTTGGAGGAAATGAATGAAATTAAAAGGTGACTTGTTTTGAATTGAGAACAAGTTCAAGAAAGCAAAGGAAAATGGTGATGCAAGTGGAATGCTTGGCTGCTGTTCAAACAAGAAACTAAGGACACAACAACCATTCTGGTGAGGGCTGGTGTCAAGGGACTGTACGTTCATGTGTCCAGAGACTCGGGTTCAATTCCCAGACTGTCAGTGTGGAGTTTGCACATTCTCCCCATGTCTGCATCGGTTTCCTCAAAGTGCTCCGGTTTCCTTCCACAGTCAAAAGATGTGCAGGTAAGGTGGATTGGCCATGCTAAATTGTTCATAGTGTCTAGGGATGTGCAGACCATGGGAAATGCAACGATACAGGGATAGCATAGGGGGATGGATCTGGATGGGTTGCTCTTTGGAGAGTTGGTGTGGACTCAATGGGCTAAATGGCCTATTTCCACATTGTAAGGATTCTATGATTCCATGAACCCAGACACTCAAATAAGTCATCAGAGATTTTTAATTTCTACTTTTATTTGTCATCCTTTTGCATCTGTTTGAGAATATCGTAAAAGTGTTTTTGCTATACTCCTGGGAATCTCCTGCTGCAACCAAGTTCTGAGTCAAGCAGCTACATTAGGAATCTGGTGTCATGCAGATGTCCTGCCTTGCAGAATTGGGGGATTTGAACCCGTAATGCTGGGCATGATGACTTGTGAAAGGGTACTGTTGTTGGACTGCCCCTCTTCACACCAAACTTGAAGGATCAATGCTGCTGTAGTTTTGCATTGCTTTCAGATGCCTGCTGTAATCTTTGCCAAATCTCCAAAACATTTAGGGTTGAGGGTAATGGGGAAAAAAGGCATGAAAGCGGAGGTGTGGGCTATCAATCAGTCATGATCTTCCTGAAAGGCAGAAACGACTCAATAGGCTGAAGGAGCAGAAGTAGACCATATGTATTACGCTGTTAGGAGTGCAGGGATCACTACTTCCAATGAACAGTATATTTAGACTTGCATTTCAGATCCTGTTCCTCAAATGCTGTCCTCAAATCCTGTGGTCTCAGAAATTTACCACCATCCTCCACCTAACCCACAATGTCATGAGAACCATGATCCTCAGCAACAGATCCACCATACTCTTTATCAGAATGAAGACTTGTCAAAAAGGCTGTGTCATCACATCAACACTCTTATCATCTTTGCTGCAATACTACACATTTAGCTGCAGAAAGCTACCAACAGACATGAAGATGATTTACAAAACAGAAAGGAAAAGCTATTTAATCTATGTTATCTTCAACCCAAAATCATAATCCTTCCAACTTTAATCATTGAGCTCCGGAATATATGCTCAGTCAGAACTGAGTTCCAGGTTGTTGTTGTTGTCTCATTTAAAGTGGTATATCATTGTAGATACTGAACTTCATGACTAATGCAGAACAGTTTTAAAATACTAGGTGCATTTGATCTGTGCATTGAACTTTACTAAAACAACATTTGCTGCATTTTTGATTAGCCTTGGGAAATGCTTTTTTTTTCGAAGATAAAATGTTACAGCACAGTACAGACCCTTCGGCCCCCAATGTTATGCCAACCTGTGAAAATAATCTGATGCCCATCTAACCTACACCATTCCATTATTATCCATATGTATGTCCAATGCCCTTAATGTTGGTGAGTCTACTACAGTTGCAGGCAGTTCATTCCATGCCTTTGCTACACTCTGAAAGAACATCTGTCTCTAATATCTGTCCTAAAACTATCACCCCTCAATTTAAAGTTATGTCCCCTCGTGTTAGCCTTCAACATCCAGGGAAAAAGGCTCTCACTGTCCACCCTATCTAACCCTCTGATTATCTTATATATCTCTATTAAATCACCTCTCAACTTTCTTCTCTCCAACCAAAACAGCCTCAGTTCCCTCAGCCTTTCCTCGTAAGATCTTCCCTGCATACCAGGCAACATCCTAGTAAATCTCCTCTGAACCCTTTCCAAAGCTTCCACGTCCTTCCTATAATGCGGTGACGAGGACTGTACGCAATACTCCAGATGTGGCCTTACCAGAGTCTTCGTACAGCTGAAGCATGATCTTGTGGCTCTGAAATTCAATCTTCAAAGAACAAAGAAAATTTACAGCCCAGAAACAGGCCCTTCAGCCCTCCAAGCCTGAGCCGATCCAAATGTACTGTCTAAACCTGTCGGTCAATTCCTAAGCATTTGTATCCCTCTGCTTCCCACCTATTCATGCATTTGTCCAGACGCATCTTAAATGAATCTACTGTGCCTGCCTCTACCACCTCTGCTGGCAATGTGTTCCAAACGCCCACCACCCTCTGTGTGAAGTACTTGCTGCATGTACCCCCCTTAAACCTTCCACCTCTCACCTTTAAGGCATGACCTCTCGTTATTGAATCCTTCACCCTGGAAAAAAGCTTGTCTCTATCCACCCTGTCTATACCCTTCATAATTTTGTAAACCTCAATCAGGCCCCCCCTCAATCTCCTTTTTTCTAGTGAAAATAAACCTAACCTACTCAACTTCTCTTCGTAGCTAGCACCTTCCATTCCAGGCAACATCCTCGTAAACCTTCTCTGCACCCTCTCCAAAGCGTATGACGCCCAGAACTGTACACAGTATTCTAAATGCGGCCGAACCAATGTCTTGTACAAATTTAACATGACCTGCCAGCTCTTATACTCAATACCCCGTCCAATGAAGGCAAGCATACTATATGCCTTCTTGACCACTCTATCCACATGTGCAGCAACCTTCAGGGTACAATAGATCTACACTCCCAGATCTCTCTGCCCATCAACTTTTCCCAAGGCTCTTCCATTCATTGTATAATTCGCTCTAGAATTAGTCTCGCCTAAATGCATCACCTCATATTTATCTGGATTGAAAGCCATCTGCCACTTTTCCGCCCAACTCTCCAGTCTATCCATATCCTCCTGTATTCTCTGACAATCCCTTATGTTTTCTGCTACTCCACCAAACTTCGTGTCATCTGCAAACTTGCTGATCATACCAACAGTGCCCTCTTCCAGATTATTTATATTACAAACAACAGTGGCCCCAATACTGACCCCTGTGGAACACCACTGGTCACCTTTCTCCATTTCGAGAAACTCCCCTCAACTACTACTCTGTCTCCTGTTGCTCAACCAGTTCTTTATCCACCTAGCTAGAACACCCTGCACACCATGTGACTTCACTTTCTCCATTAGTCTACAATGGGGAGCCTTATCAAACGCCTTACGAAAGTCCACATATATGACATTAACAGCACTTCCTTCATCTAACAACTTGGTCACTTCCTCGAAGAACTCTATCAAGTTGGTAAGGCATGATCTCCCCCGCACAAATCCATGATAAACTCATTCCTTTCCAAATATAAATAGATCCTATCTCTCAGTACCCTCTCCAGCAACTTCCCCACCACCGACGTCAGGCTCACTGGTCTGTAGTTACCTGGAATATCCCTACTACCCTTCTTGTACAGGGGAACAACACGAGCAACCTTCCAGTCCTCCAGCACCTCACCTTTATTTAAGGATGCTGCAAAGATATGTGTCAGGGCCCCAGTTATTTCCTCTCTTGCTTCCCTCAGCAACCTGGGATAGATCCCATCCAGTCCTGGGGATTTGTTCACCTTAATGACCTCTAGCATACCCAACACATCTTCCCTACTTATGCCATCATGATCCAGACTAACCAAACTTTTATCTTGAATCTGAAGATTCATCATGTTCCTCTCGTCAGTGAACACTGATGCAAAATAATCATTCAGAATCTCACCCATTCTCTCAGATTCGGCACACAGCCTTCCTTCATTATCTTTTAGTGGACCCATCCTTTCTTTAGTTACCCGCTTGCTTCTTATATAAGAATAAAATGCTTTGGGATTTTCCTTAATTCTGCTCGCTAAAGCTATTTTATGACCCCTTTTAGCCCACTTGATTCCTTGTTTAAGACTTGTCCTACTCTTCCGCTATTTCTCCAGGGCTGGTTCTGTTTTTATCTGCCTAAACCTTACGTACGCTTCCCTTTTCCTCTTAGCTAGTCGTACAATTTCTCCTGTCATCCACAGTTCATGAATCTTGACCTTCCTATCCTTTGCCTTCAACGGGACATGTCTATCCTGCACTGCCGTTAACCTATCTTTGAAAGCCTCCCACATCTCAAATGTGGACTTTCCTTCAAATAACTGTCTCCAATCCACGTTTCCCAGCTCCTGCCTAATTTTGATATAATTGGCTTTGGCCCAGTTTAGTCCTCTTACCTTAGGACCACTCTCTTCTTTATCTATGAGTATTCTAAAACTTACAGAATTGAGGTCACTGTTCCCAAAGAAATCCCCCACTGCAACTTCTACCACCTGTCCTGGCTCGTTCCCCAGTACCAGGTCCAATATGGCCCCTTCCCTTGTTGGACTATTGACACACTGCTCTAGAAAACTCTCCTGGACGCTTCTTACAAATTCTACTCCATCCAGACCTCTGCTCAGTGTATCCCAGTCAATGTTGGGAAAATTAAAATCTCCCATCACCACTACCCTATTGCCTCTACATCTATTCATAATCTGTTTACCTATTTGTTCTTCTACCTCACGCTCACTGTTGGGAGGCCTGTAATACAGCCCCAACAATGTAACTGCACCCTTTTTATTTCTCAGCTCCACCCCAAATGCCTCACTACCCAAGACCGCCATAATGTCCTCCTTTAGCACAGCCGTGATATCGTCCCTGACCAGCAATGCAACTCCCCCCCCCTTTTACTTCCCTCCCTGTCCTGTGTGAAGCGTCTATATCCTGGAACATTTAGTTACCAATCATCATGCCCTTCTTTCAACCAAGTCTCTGTGATTGCAATAATGTCATACTCCCAGGCTCCAATCCAAGCCCTAAGTTCATCTGCCTTACACACTATACTCCTTGCATTAAAGTAGATGCATTTCAGGCCAGCAGTTCGTCTGCGCTCACCTGCTATCTACCTATTCTTCCCTTTATTAATGCTATCTTCATAATTCTTACAGTCTCCAGTCTCTATCTCGCTGCCTACTTGTTTTCTCTTCTGGTTCCCAGTCCCCTGCCACATTAGTTTAAAACCTCCCCAACAGCAGTAGCAAAAACTCTCCCAAGGACATTGGTTCTGGTCTGGTTCAAACGTTGACCGTCCCTTTTGTAATAGTCCCACCTTCCCCAGAGCCGTTCCTAATGTCCAACAAATCTGAACCCCTCCCTCCTACACCATCTCTCAAGCCACATGTTCATCTTGCTTATTTTTTCATTTCTACACTGGCTAGCACGTGGTAGTAATCCTGACATCACTACCTTTGAGGCCCTCCCCTTTAATTTCTCTCCTAGCTCCCTGAATTCTTCTTTCAGGACCTCATCTCGCTTTCTACTTATATCATTGATCCCTACATGCACCAAGACAACCGGCTGTTCACCCTCCCCTTTTAGAATGCTCTGCAGCGGATTGGTGACATCCCTGACCCGAGCACCTGGGAGGTAACATACCATCCAGGAGTCATGTTTTCGGCCACAGAACCGCCTATCTACTCCCCTCACAGTAGAATCCCCTATGACTATGGCCCTATGAGTCTATTTCCTGCCCTTCTGAACAGCAGTGCCCACCACGGTGCCATGATCTTGACAACTGCTGCCCTCCCCTGGTGAGCCATCTCCCCCAACAGTATCCAAAACGGGATACCTGTTTTGGAGGGAGATGACTGCAGGGGACATCTGCACTGTCTTCCTACTGTTTTTCTGTCTTTTGGTCACCCATTCACTGTCTCCCTCAGCAATTCTAACCAACAGTGTGACCAGTTCACTAAACGTGCTATCCACGACCTCCTCAGCATCACAGATGCTCCACAGTGAGTCCATCCGCAGCTCCAGAGTCGTCATGTGGTCAAACAAGAGCTGCAGCTGGACATACTTCTTGCAAGTTAAGAGACAGGAATGTCAGACATGTTCCTAAGCTCTCACATCAAACAAGAGTCACATGCCAACACACCATATGCCTTCTTAACAACCCTATTAACCTGGGTGGCAACTTTCATGGATTTATGCACCTGGACACAGATCTCTCTGTTCATCTGCACTGCCAAGAATTTTACCATTAGCCCAGTACTTTGCATTCCTGTTATCTCTTCCAAAGTGAGCTACCTCACACTTTTCCACATTACACTGCATTTGCCACTTCTCAGCCCAGCTCTGCATCATATCCACGTCCCTCTGTAACCCACAACATCCTTTGGCACTATCCACAACTCTGCCTACCTTCGTGTCATCCGCAAATTTACTAACCCATCCTTCTACACCCACATCCAGATCATTTATAAAAATGTCAAACAGCAGTGGCCCCAAAACAGATCCTTGCAGCACACCATTAGAACTAAGCTTTAGGATGAACATTTCCCTTCAATCACCACTCTGTCTTCTTTCAGCTAGCCAATTTCTGATCCAAACCACGAAATCACCTTCAATCCCAAAATTCCGTACTTTGTGCAATAGCCTAGTGTGTGGAACCTTATCAAACGTCTTACTGAAGTCCTTATACACCACATCAACCAATTTACCTTCATCCACCTGTTTTGTCGCCATCTCGAATAACTCAATAAGGTTAGTGAGGCATGACCTACCCTTCACAAAACCGTGTTGACTATCCCTAATCAAATTATTCCTTTCTAGATTATTATAAATCCTATCTTTTATAACCTTTTCCAACACATTACTCACAACTGAAGTAAGGCTCACTGCCCTATAATTATCAGGGTTGTCCTGATTTCCCTCCTAAAACAAGGGAACAACATTACTTAATAAGCAGACTTTCTAACCTGCATTGAAAATAGGTAAAGCAAATGGAGTATAAAAGTAGGAAGGTTTTGCTAAAACTATATGAGGCACTGAACAGTTTTAGTTCTTTTATCTAAGGAAAGATATACTGGCAATGGAAACAGCTGATTCAAAGTATGGAGGGACCATCTTATGAGTCTCCTCAGAAGAGTCATAGAGACGTACAGCACAGAAACAGATCCTTCGGTCCCACTTGTCCATGCTGACCAGATATCCTAAAATTAGTCTAGACCCATTTGGCCCATATCTGTCTCAACCCCTCCTATTCATATATCCATCGAGTTGCTCTTTAAATATTGTAATTGTACCAGCTTCAACCACTTCTTCTAGCTGTTCATTCTGTACGTGCATGACCCTCTGTATGAAAAAGTGGCCTTTAGGACGCTTTTTAAATCTTTCTTCTCTCATCTTAAATCTGTACCTGATAGTTTTGGACTCCTGTACCCTGTGGAAAAGGCTTTGACCATTCACCCTATCTATATCCCTCATGATTTTATAAGCTTCTATGAGTTCACCCCTCAGCTTCCCGCGCTCTAGGGAAAATAACCCCAGCCTATTCAGCCTCCCCAAACCCTCCAACTCTGGCAACATCCTTGTAAATCTTTTCTGAACCCTTTCAAGTTTCACAACATATTTCCTATAGCAGGGAAACCAAAATTGAAACCAAAAGTGGATTAACCAATGTCCTGTACAGGACCTCCCAATTCTTATATGCAATGCACCGACCAATAAAGGCAAGTGTACTTCTGTATGTGAGATGGTCCTATAAGTCTCAACTTGTAAACTTTTTTCTGTACTCATTTGAGTACATTTGACAATAAAGCCAATACATTCATTCATTATCTGTCAACCTGTGACTCCATTTTCAAGGAACTATGATTGTGCATTCCAATGTCTCTTTGTTTAGTCACATACCCCAGGACCTTAGCATTAAGCGTACAAATCCTGCTCTGACATGTCTTGCCAAAATGCAGCATCTCGCATTAAACTCCATCTGTCTCTCCTCAGCCCACTGGCTTATCTGATCAAGGTCCTGTTGTACTCATCTCTGTCCACTACACAAGCAATTTTGGTGTTGTCTGCAAACTTACTAACCATACCTCCTATATTCCCATCCAAATCATTTATTTAACTGACAAAAAAAGAGGAGACTCAGCACCAATTCTTGCAGCACACTGCTGGTCATAGGCCTCCAGGCTGAAAAGTCCACCACCATTTTCTGTCTCCTATCTTTGAGCCAGTTATATATCCAAATGGCTAGTTCTGCCTGTATTCCGTGTGATCTAATTTTGTTAACCAGTCTACCATGTGATACCTTGTCAAAGACCTTCTTGAAGTCCATATAAATCACATCCATCGCTCTTCCTTCAACAATCATCTTTGTCACTTCTTCAAAAAACTCCAAGTTAGTGAGACATGATTTCCCACACACAAAGCCATATTGACAAACCTGAATCAGTCCTTGCCTTTCCAAATACAGGCTGAGTAAGTTTGGTGTGTGCTCATTGAATTTAGAAGAATGAAAGGTGATATTATTGGAACATAGAAGACTCTTAGGGGAGTTGATAGGGTAGATTTGGAAAGACTGTTGCCCTTTGCAAGAGATTTTGGGAGTAGAGAGTATAATGTCAGAATAAGGAATCACCGATTTACAATAGAGAGGATGAAGACTTCTCTGAGGGTCATTTATCTGTGAAATTTTTCGGATGGATTTTTAATCAGTAAGGAAATCAAGATTTACAGGTAAAAGGCAGGAAAGTAGAATTGAAAATGATCAGATCAGCTGTGATCTTATTGAATGGCGAGGAAGACTTTATAGGCTCAGTCCTACTTCTCTTACTTTTAAATGGTCTTATGAAGCCATGTTTAAGCTAGTTAATATGAACAAACTGTGCATTACATGTTGTGTTCCTCACAATTAAAAAGTCTTATCTAATTCACAGTCTGAATGCTAATTGTTACTTTAAATGTGTAATTTACTGCCAGAACATTCCACAACAATTGGTTTTCACAGACTGACTTGAGCTTTTCATTTCGGCTGAAGTTTTTATTTTACTTTGCATACAATGACTGAATAATCTGGAGAGATTGCGGTATTAAAGTTCTAATTTTTGTATTTTCAAACATATCTAAGCCATCTTTTTTGAGTATTGCTGATTGCTTCTTTGCAATTCGTTTTTAAATTAATTGTTCATGGGATGGGAACATCACTGCAAGAACAAAGTTTATTTCCTGGGAAGGGGATGGTAATCCACTTTTTTTTCTCCACTAAAGTTCATGAAATATATCTACAGTGCTGTTAGGGATGAAGTTTCAAGTTTCTGATCCATTTAGTGTAGAAGAAACAGTAATATGTTCCATCAGGGTGTTGTGATACTTTCACTGGATGTTGCAGGTGGTGGTGTTTCCATTTTACATTGTACTCTTGACTGAAAACAAAAAATGTTGGAGATCACAGCAGGTCAGGCAGCATCCATAGAGAGAAAGCAAGCTGACGTTTCAAGTCCAGGTGACTCTTCTTCAGCGCTGAGATGAAGCGAGGAGGGGACAGCATTTATACAATAGGGTGGTGGGAAAGGATGTTAATAGTTCAGATTAAGTGGTTGGAATGTGAGAGTGGCAGAACAATGGTGTCGGAGAAAGTGAGGATTGCAGATGCTCTACATTGGGGAGACAGGACGCCAACTTGCAGAACGTTTCAGAACGTAAACAACCCCACTGCCCTGTGGCTGACCACTTCAACTCCCCCTCGCACTCCGCCAAGGACGTGCAAGTCCTGGGCCTCCTCCGCTGCCAAAACCTAGTCACCCGACGACTGGAGGTAGAACGCCTCACCTCCCACCTTGCGCCCTCCAAGCACATGACATTAATGTTGATTTCACTAGTTTTCTTGTCTCCTCTTCCCCCACCTTATTCCCAGATCCAACCCTCCAACTCGGCACCACCCTCTTGAACTGTCCCACCTGTCCATCTTCCTTCCCACCTATCCACTCCACTCTCCGCTCCAACCGATCACAATCACCCCCCCACCTTCATCTACCTATTGCCTTCCTAGCTACCTAACCCACCCTCTCCCATTTATCTCTCAGCCTCCTGGGCCCCACCCCCACATTCCTGATGAAGGGCTTATGCCCAAAAGTTTGATTTTCCTGGTCCTCAGATGCTGCCTGACCTACTGTGCTTTCTAGAATGATGCTATGTCCAAAAGAATAGACAGTCCCACTGGGGTGAGGGGAGGGAAAAGAGAACATGGTGACAGAGAATGTAACAAGTAAAGCTTTTAAAAAAAGGGAAGGAATGGGAGTGGATTCAGAGTCTGAAGGTGTTGAACTCAATATTGAGCCCAGCCCTCTGGGACCCCAGTGGGGACTGTCTGTTCTTTCCAGTCTGGCAGTCAGACACACCATTTTTCAGCCATTCCCACATTCTGGTAACTTAATCTGAACTATCAATACTCTTTCTCCTCCAGCACTCCATCCCCCCACCCCACCTCACTCCACTATTGCATAAATGCTGTCCCTTTCACTTCAGGTCAGTTCTGATGAAGAGTCATCTGGACTCAAAACATTAGCTTGCTCTCTCTATTGACGCTGCTTGACCTGCTGTCATCTCCAGCATTTTCTGTTTTCAGTACAGATTCCAGCATCTGTGGTAATTTGCTCCTACATTCTACTCTCATTCCCCTAGATGATAGAATGTTTGATTCCTATGTACACTATGAACTTCTGTTGTAGAACATAGAACATAGAACAAAGACCGGTACAGTACTGAAATATGCGCTTTGCGCCACTTCATCTGTGCTGACCATAACTCTCTTCAAAGCAAATCTTATCTGCCTACACATGGATCATATCCTTCTATTTCCTGTCTGTTCATGTGTCCCACAAAATGCCTGTTAAAGTTGCTGTTGTTGATGCTTCTACCACCTCCCCAGTAATGCATTCCAGTCACCTACTATTCTCTGTGTAACAGAAACCTACCTCACACCCTTTTAAACTTTCCACTTCTATTTGACATTTCCATCCTGGGACAAAGATTCTGACTATCCACCCTATCTATGCCTCTCAAAATTGTATATACTTCGACCAGGTTGTCCATTGGCCTCTGCACAAGCAAGAACAGTCCAAGTTTGTCCAACTCCCCTTATAGCTCGTAAACTCTAATCCAGGCAAAATCCTGGCAAACCTCTTTTGCACACATTCCTTTTACACATAGTACGGCGACCAGAACTGCACACAATATTCCAAATGTTGCCTAACCGAAGTTTTATACAGCTGCAACATGACTTGCCAAATTTTATACTCCACGACCTGACTGCTGAAAGCAAGCATGTTATACACCTTCTTTATCACCTTATTCACTTATGTTACCCAAGATCTCTCTGTATATCAATGCTCCAAAGAGTTCTGCCATTTACTGTTTACTTTCCTCTTGCAATTGACTCTCAAATTGTACCATTTTATATTTGTCTGGATAAAACTTCATCTGCCATTTCTTTGTTCAACTTTCCAATTGATCTACATTCTGTATCCTTTGTCAACCTTCTTCACTATCTACGATGCCACTAATTTTTATGACATCTACAACCTTACTAATCAGACTACTGACATTTTCAATCAAATCATTTATATATATATTACAAACAACAGAGGTCCCAGCACTTTGCAGAACAATATAGTATATCCCCTTAAAATGATTGTCCCTTTCGTACTCCAGATTTCTACCCGTATGGCCTTGCTGGATGAGCTCTCCAAGATGTTCACTCTTAGTTCAGCTGTGATATTCTCCTGAATCAATAATGCAACTCCCACATCTCCTTTACATCCCTTTCCGTCACACCTGAAAGATATTCAGCTAAGTGTTCTTGTTGTTCAACTAAACGCCTTTGTCTTCACTTATTCTGTTATTGGGTAACACTCTTTGTATTATTCATTCTTCTATTTTTGAAATGTCATTTCTTTTTGCAATCAATCTGTCTGCATGTTGTAATTTCTTCCACATCATTTCTGTGAAGCAGTTTTTATGCACTCTTTAGCATGTATTAGCAATTATTATTTTTAAACTTCTCACTGTGTCATTAAATATATGTAATGGCCATTCTGCTCTTCATGACAAAAATCTTTTGGTAAAGGTATGTTTTGTCAATGTTGAATATTTTGTGGGTTTTTTTTTGTAAAATCAGCATGTATAAGAGTAATATCCAAAATCACAAAAGCATATTGTCAGCATTAAACTACTGGCTTAGAAAAGATGAGTTGTCTGGAAAAGATTTCCACATGATGCATGTTTTGTTATGGCCCACGCAGTAATAGTCTGAAGTGTTAATTAGTTAATTAACGCAAGGGTACATCATTTAAATGTCAATTTTTTTTACAATTGTCAAAGATATTTTGAAGTATCTTGCTGATTAAGGTGTTCTATTCAACGCCCCTATTCTGGCACAAAACAATATTCTAAACAGTTGGTATCCTAGTTATGGCACTTAGAAAGTGGTACAGCACAGTACAGGAACAGTACCTTGGACCCACCATGTCTGTGCTGACCATGATGCCATTCTTAACTCATTTCATTTGCCTGCACGTGGTCAATATCCCCCCTATTCCCTGCATGTTCGTATATCTTTCTCAATGCCTCTCAAACATTGCTTCATGTCTACTTCTACCACCTCCTCTGGCAGCCTGTTCTGGGCACCTACCACCCTAGCCTCATATATCATTTTTAAACATTCCCCTTTCACCTTAAACCTGTGCCTTCTAGCACTTAATATTTCCACTCAGGGCCAAAAGATTAATTATCCACTCTATCAATAATTTCATATACTTCTATTATATCACCTCCCAGCCTCTGATATTCTAACAAAAATAAATCCAAGTTTATCCAACCTCTCCTTAAGGCTAATACACTCCATCCAGGCCACATCTTAGTAAACCTCTTTTGCTCTCTCTCCAAAGCCTTCACATCCTTCCTTTACTGTGGCGACCAGAACTGTATGCAACGTTCTATGTGGGCCTAACTAAAGTTTTATACAGCTGTAACATAACTTGCCAACTTTTGTACTCAATCATGCTGCACGCCTCCTTTACCACCTTACCCACTTTCAGGGAACTATCTGCTTACACCCCGAGATCCCTCTGTATACAAATGCTCTTCAGGGTCTTGCTGTTTACTGTATATTTCCCTCTTGTAGTTGATCTGCCAAATTGCATCACCTCACGCTTGTCCAAATTAAACTCCACCTTCCATTTCCCTGCTGTATTTTACATTGATCTATATCCTGCTGTATCCTTTGATAACCTTCCTCATTATCCACAACTCCATCAATTTTTGTGTCATCTGCAAACTTATTAATCAGACCATTGACATTTTCAACTAAATTGTTTTATTTTATATAGAAAAAAGGTCACAGACCTCAAGTCAGAAAAAACATCCCTCCAAACTACCCTCTGTTTTCTCTGACAAAGCCAATTTTCTATCCAACTTACTACTCACTATGGATCCCATATGACTTAATTTTCTCAACCAGCCTACCATGAGGGACCTTATCAAATGTGTTTGTAGAGTCCATGTGGATAACATCTACTGTCTGACTCTCATCAATCATCTTGGTGGCTTCCTCTGAAAACTCAATCATATTGGTGAGGCATGACCTCATGCACACAAATCCAAGTTGTATATAAACCAAAAGAACTGCGGATACTGTAAATCAAAGACAAAAATAGAAATTGCTGAAAAAGCTTAGCAGGTCTGGCAGCATCTGTAGAGAGATATCAGTTAACTGGGAGGGGATAAGGAATAAACGGTAGGTGGGAATAGACCCCAACGAGAGAGAACAGTAGGTAGGCAGACAATGGAGTGGATAATGATCTGGCTAAGAGGATGAATATGTGTTAATGGGGGCTGTTAGTTGCTAACAATATGTGGTGTGTAATAATAGACGATGTGATATCGAGGCCTGGCCTCCAGCATGATGTCACCACTAGACGCATATTCCCCTCGTCTCGGTTATCAGCCTTCCGCAGGAACTGTTTCCTCAGAGACACTCTGGTCCACTCTTTTTTTCACTTCCTCCCCCCACCCTCCCCAAAAACGTCTCAAGGCACCTTCCACTGCAACTGCAGAAGGTGTTACACCTCTCTGTTTACCTCCTCGTGCCTCAGTATCCAAGGGCCCAATCACACGTTCCAGGTAAAGCAGCCCTTTACCTGAATTTCACGCAATCTAGTCTAATGCATTTGCTGCTCACATTGTGGTCTTTTCTACATTGGGGAAATGAAGTATAGCCTAGGTGACCGCTTTGCAAAATACTTGCATTATATTCACAAAAAAGACCCTGAACTTCCAATTGTCTGCCACTTCAGTACACCATCCTGGAGATGTCGTTCCCTGGCCAATATCTCTGTCTCAGGCTTCCTGCGGTGCTCCAGCAAGGTTCAGCATAAGCTGGAAGAACAGCATCTTATTTTCCACTTGGAGACTCTGCATCCTTCCTGATTCAGTATAAAATAGAATAATTTTATGGCTTGAGCTCTCCCACGTCCTTATCCCAAATCCCCACAACCAAGCCGTGTTATCATACAGTCTGCCAACCAATTGTTAGCCAGTAAGAGTGCCAATTAATAGCTATGTAACCTCTTTGCTAGATTGTTATCCACTGCTTTGTCTGTCCAGCTGCTGTTTTCTCTCTTTGGGCTTTATCCCAATCTGTTGTTTACTCCTTACCCCCTCTCCCCACCTCCATCGTTTTTTGTCATCTGCAAACTTACTAATCAGACGATTTCCCTTCTGCATATCAACTGACATTTTCCTTGCTACTATCAGTTCTGAGGATGGTCACTTGAAATGTTAACTCTGATTTCTCTCCACAGCTGCTGCCAGACCAGCTGAGCTTTTCCAACATTTTCTATTTTTGTCTCTTAAGCTGAATATTCCTAATGTAAATAATTCCTGTTCTTAAGAATCTTCTTGAGTAATTTCCCCACTGCTAATATAAGGCTCACCAACCTATAATTTCCTGGATTATCCCTGTTGTCCTTTTGAACATATTCTCCAGTCTTTCAAACTTTCAAATTAATGATTTCACCCGAGGACCAGTTTTATCCACTCCATAACTATTTTAAAACTTACAGCATTATGATCACTCTTCCCAAAATGCTCCCCCACCAAAACTTCAATCACTTGGCCAGATTCACTCTTCAATACAAGGTCAAGTACACCTCCTTCCCTATTTGGATTACCTACACACTGTTTCAAGAAGCCCTCCTGGAGTTCCTAACAAATTCTAAGAGAGTCCCAGTCAATCCTAGTCTCTTCACCTGAACTTCACCTGACCAAGGAGTGCTTCAAAAGTTTATGATTTTAAATAAACCTGTTGGACTATAGCCTGGTGTCGTGTGACTTCTGACTTCAAGATCCTTGGGTGCATCTCATCTAGTCCTGGTGCCTTGTCAACATTAAGTACCAACAGGCTGTTCAACCATTCTGCTCAATTAACTTTGAACCCTTCTAGTGACTGAGTTCCCTCCTTTGTCACCATGGCCCAGGTGGTGTCAATGTCTTTGTTAAATACATATGCTCCCTGACCTATATGTAAATCTTCTTCTTGGTCTCTAATCTGTCCTACTGCTCCTTTTACCTCTATTTTATAATTTATATGGCTATAGAAGACTCTAGGATACTTCATATTGGCTGTCTGTGTTTTCTAATAATTCTTCATTACTTCACTTATTTGCTTTTTAATTCCCCTCTGAACCTTTGATATTTCTTTTGGTTCTCAGTTTTACTTTCTACTTAACACTTGTCATAAACACATTTTTTTTCTTTATCTTCTCTTCATCTTTAGAGACAAGCAATCGATGCTGGCCAGTCAGCCAGCCAGTGATGTTGATGTCCCAAGAATGATTTTTTAAAAATTCTTAATTCCTATCTTGTTTGTCTTTCAGGGATTCCTGAATTTTTGTTCTGCCTTTTCTAGTTGAGGCGATATTCCTTGACCGAAATGGAACCATCTCCTCTTTTAAGTTGGTTCATTGTTCATTGCTGTTTTAACTATGAACTTGTCAACCCTGCCCAGCTCTGTTCTTGCCCTATTGAAGTGTATCCATTCATATTTCTCTCTCGGGATTTAATTCTCCATCATTGTCCTGAACTTTACAATATAATGATCACTGTTTGTGAAATATTCCCCAGCTGACACTTGATCAAATCAAATCAAAGAGCAGAACAGAACAGCACAGGAACAGGCCCTTCAGCCCAACAAGACTGCTGACACATGATGCCTTTCTAAATTAAAAACCTTTTGCCTGTACATGGTTTGTACCCCTCTATTCCTTTGTCATTGATATATCTGTCAAGATGCCTTTATTTCTTTGCTATTTCATCTGCCTCTCCCATCACCTCTGACAGTGCTTTCCAGACACTGGAAAAAAATAACTTGCCTCATATCTCTTTTGAACTTACTCCCTTTTATCTTAACCTATCTCCATTTATTTGGCTCATTTTCAAGAATGATAGCTGACAGTGAATACTTTCTTACTGGATGAGAAATATATGGAAGCTGTTCTGCATGCAAACGAGGAACAGGTGTCCCTTGCTGCTCCATACACTACAAGTACCCCAGTCTATATTTGGGTAATTGAAGTCTCCTGTTTTAACTGCTCTGTAATTTTGACATTTCTCTGTAATCTCCCTGTTAAATTGTTCGTTTTCATCCTTTCCACTAGTTGATGATCTACAGACTACACCTAGTAATATAACTATATCCTTTTGTTTCTTAGTTCTAGCCAAATTGATTATGTGCTTAGACTTCTGAGACATCTTTCTTCAGCACTGCAATTGACTTCTTAACCAATACTGCTACTCCTCCTTTCCTTCCTTTTTAATCTTTTCTGAATATGTCGTACCTAGAATATTTAACACCCAGTCTTGCCTTTTCCTGAACCAGGTCTCTGTTATACATAGAACATAGAATGCTACAGCACAATACAGGACCTTTGGCCCTTTATGCTGTGCCGACCTTTAATCCTACTCTAAGATCAGACTATCTTCATTTTACTATCATCCATGTGCCTATCCAAGTTTCGCTTAAATATCACTGATATTTCTGATTCTACTCCCACCGCTGGCAGTGCATTCTACACACCCACTATTCACTGTGTGAAGAACCAACCTCTGACATCTCCCCTAAACCTTTCTCTAATCACCTTAAAATTATGCCTCCTCATGATAGCCATTTCCACCCTGGAGAAAAGTATCTGGCTATCCACTCTTATCTATGCTTCTCATCATCTTGTACACCTCTGTCAAGTCACTTCTAATCCTTGTTCGCTCCAGTGAGAAAAGCCCTAGCTACCTCAACCTTTATTCATAAGACCTACCATCCAGTCCAGGCAGCATCCTGCTAAATGTCCTCTGCACCCTCTCTAGAGCTTCAGCATCCTTCTTATAATGAGGCAACCAGAACTGAACACTGTATTGCAAGTGTGGTCTAACCAGGTCTTTATAGAGTTGTGGCATAACCTCGTGGCTTTTAAACTCAATTCCTCTGTTAATGAAAGCCAATTACATTGTAGGAAACAGAAGAGATAGTTGTTGACTTCAGGAGGGCATGGAGTGATCATTTTCTGCAGAACGTTGACAGCTCACCCATGGAAATCATGAAGAGCACCAAATTTTGAGGCATCCACCTGGTGGAGAATCTCACCTGGACCCTCAACACCAGCTCCATAGCTAAGAAAGCCCAGCAGCATCTCTACTTTCTACGCAGGTTGAGAAAGACCACCTCCCACCCCCATCCTCACCACATTCTACAGAGGGTTCATTGAGAGTATCCTGAGCTGCTGCATCACTGTGTGGTTTGGGAATTGCACCGTCTTGGACTGTAAGACCCTACAACGGATAGTGAGGACGGCTGAGAAGATAATTGGGGTCTCTCTTCCCTCCATTATAGACATTTACACTTCATTCTACATCAGAAAGGCTAAGAGCATTGTGGAAGACCCCACACACCCCTCGCTCAAACTCTTCTCCCTCCTGCCATCTGGCAGAAGATACTAGAGCATTTGGTCTCTCACAGCCAGACTGTGCAACAGTTTCTTCCCCCAAGCCATCAGACTCCTTAACACTATATAATCAGACTCTATTCCATCTGAAATTCTTTGCATGACTTTGAATTGCTGCTAGAAAAATGTCTATTATTTATCATTCTTTTATTTCACTGTATTTTGCATGTTTTGCACTTTTTCTGCCCTGTATGCCACTTATGAATGTGTAGTTTGTGCTGTCCATGTATCACCCTTGGTCCTACAGGGATGCCATCTAATTTTTACTGTATTAGTTGTATATGGTAGAATTGACAAATAAACGCTACTCTACTCTATTCTACTCTACGCGTTCTTAACAACCCTATCAACTTGGGTGGCAATTTTGAGGGATCTATGGACAGGGACCCCAAGATCACTCTGTTCTTCCACACTGCCAAGAAACCTGCCTTTAACCCTGTATTCCGCACTCACATTCAACCTTCCAAAATGAATTACTTCACACTTTTCCAGATTTAACTCCATCTGCCCCTTCTCAGCCCAGTTCTGCATTCTGTCAATATCGCACTGCAACCTACAACAGCCCTCTACACTGTCCACAACTCCACCAACCTTTGCGTCATTAGCAAACTTATTAACCCACCCTTGTACTTCCTCATCCAAGTTGTTTATAAAGATCTGTAAGAGCAGAGGTCCCGGAACAGATCCCTGTGGAACACCATTGGTCACCAAGCCCCAGACTGAATACCTTCAATCAACTAAAACCCCCCCATGTCTTCTCTGGGCCAGCCAATTCTGTATCCAGACAGCCAAACTTCCCTGTATTCCTTGCTTCCTTACTTTCTGAATGAGTCTACCATGGGGAACCTGATCAAACACCTTGCTAAAATCCATGTACACCACATCCACTGCTGTACCTTCATTAATATGTTTTATCACGTCCTCGAAGAATTCAATAAGATTTGAGGCATGAATTGCTACTCACAAAGAATTGCTGACTATCTCTAATCAAGTTATGCTTTTCCAAATAATCATAAATCCTGTCTCTCCGAATCGTCTCCAATAATATGCTCACCACCTATGTAAGACTGACTGGTCTGTAATTCCCAGAGTTATCCCTATTCCCCTGAACAAGGGAATAACATTTGTCAACCTCCAATCATTTGGTACTACTCCAGTAGACAGTGAGAATGCAAAGATCATTGCCAGAGGCACAGCAGTCTCTTCCCTCACTTCCTGTAATAACCTTGGGTATATCCCATCTGACTCAGGGGACTTACTTATCCTTGTTTTTCAAAGTTTCCAGCACATCCTCCTTCTTAACTTCAACATTTTCAAACGTATCAGTCTGTTTCACACTGTCCTGTCAAACAACAAGGTCCTTCTCACTAGTGAATACTAAAGCAATGTATTCATTAAGGACCTTCCCTATCTCCTCGAATCCAGGAACAAGTTCTCTCCATTATACCTATCAGCTGTACACTCTAGGAGAAAGTGAGGACTGCAGATGCTGGAATGTTCCTGATGAAGAGCTTATGCCTGATATGTTGATTCTCCTGCTCCTTGGATCCTGACCTGCTGTGCTTTTCCAGCATCACATTTTTCTACTCTACCCTCACTCTGGCCATCCTATTCTTCCTTGCATAAGTGTAGAATGCTTTGGGGTTTTCCTTAATCCCAACCGCTTTTTAATGCACCTTTCTAGCTGTTCAAGTCCATTCTTCAGCTTTTTCCTGGCTACCTTATAACCCTCTCGAGCCCTGTCTGATCCTTGTATCCTCAACCTTAAGCTTCCTTCTTCCTCTTGACTAGATGTTCCACATCTCTTGTCATTCCAAGGATCCTTTACCCTACCAAATATTCTTTGCCTCAGTGGGACAAACCTATTCAGTACTTGCAGCAAGTGTTCCCTAAACAACCTCCACATTTCTGCCGTGCATTTCCCTGAGAATATCTGTTCCCAATTTATGCCCCACAGTTCCTGCCTAACAGCATTATAATTTCCCCTTCCTCAGTTAAATACTTTCCCATACAGTATGCTTATATCCCTCTCCATGACTATAGTAAAGATCAGGGATTTGTGATCACTATCACCGAAATACTGTCCCACCGAGAGATCTGACACCTGACCTGGTTCGTTGCCAAGCACCAAATCCAATATGGCCTCCCCTCTAGTCAGTTTATCTACATATTGTGTCAGGAATCCTTCAATTCCTGACAATTTCTGCTCCATCCAAACTATTTGGAATAAGGAGGTTCTAATAATATGAGGAAAGTTGAAGTCACCCATGACAACAACCCTGTTACTTCTGCACCTTTCCAGAATTTCCCTGCTAATTTACTCCTCCACAATCTTAAAATTGCACATGGCAATCTGAGCCTATGACTCCTCAGCCTTATTTACTATACTCCATGTATTCACATAAATGTTCAGTAACCCTAATTTGGACTTCATTTTTTTTCTTACTTACTCTGACTTGACCTACTAATTTGATATCTCTCAACTATCATGTGAACCCTGGTCTTCTCCTCTACTATTCTCTGTTAGTTTCCCTCCCTCTATCAAGTTATTTTAAAGCCTTCCCAATGGCACCAGGAGAACATCTTGCAAGGAACTCAATCCCAACTCTGTTCAGGTGCAGCCCATGTGGCTTGTACTGGTCCCAAAGTCCTTAGAGCTAGTTTCAGTGTCCCAGGAATCTAAAGCTTTCCCTCCTTATCATCTTTCTGTGCCAGTCTTGATTTCATCTGCCTTATCCTACTGTTTCTGTACTCACTTGCATGTGGCACTGAGAGTAATCTGCAGATTACTACATCTGAGGTCCTGCTTGCTAACATTCTACATAGCTTCCGAAATTCTGATTGCAGGATCATATCCTCTTCCTTGTGTGAGTCATTGGCATATACATTGGAATCACATTGATGGCCACAGAAATGCCTGCCTGTTCTCTAACTAAATCACCTATAACTATCACGCCTCCTTCCTCCCTCCTAAACCACTTGTAGTGCCACAAACATAGCTCTGACTACACTCTGTTCAGGTATCTATGCTCTCATCAGTTTCCAAATTGGAAAACTGATTTGTGAATTGAACATCAAGAGACTCCTACACTACTTGTCTGTTTCTCTTGGACTGCCCAGAAGTCACCATTCCTTTCCTTCCCTCCAGGCTGTAAAGCTACTTGGGTATTCAGCTTGTCAGAATTTAAAAAAAATCATGATAAGAAATTTTTGTATTGCTTTTTAATTCATGAAAATAACCATGATTCTGTTATTTAAGGTCTCTTTTGACACTTCATCTTAAGAACACATTGATATTGCAATGAGTTTTACTAACTCCACTGGACTTTCACAAATCCAGTACCTTGGCATTGCTGCATTTTTGCAGGACAACATGCAATGTAAATACTTAAGGAATGTTGCAAAATGCAAGTAACTTGCAAAACCAATAGAAAATAGTGAAGCATTTCAGATGTGGAATTAATAAACCAGGGCCTTCTCAGGTAAACTCAACAGATACAAGGGCTTAGGCGAATGAAATAAATTAGCTGTAACCTCACCAGTTTGTGAAAACAGTGTTTAGGGTGAAAGGATATATTGAGGCCCAGGATCAGAGGTCCAGTACTTCGGCTTCAATACAGCAGCGAGAGGGTATACTGAGGCCCAGGATGAGGACCCCAACAGATGAAAAGTCAAATGGTGGATTGATTGATTCATGATTTAAAAAGTGAGGTTTTGAAAGAAGGGATTAACTGAGAAATAACAGGAATAAATTAAAATCAGAGTCAATGTGATAAAATAATTTATTATGCAAAATAGGATAAGGGAAGTAAGTTTAAGACAAAGCAAGAAACACTAAGTAAGTTTAAGAGATGGCTGCACAAGTCAAGTGAAATATGTGGCCTGTGATAAATGGGAAATCAGTCATCCCACTGGGGTCCTAGATAACCAAAGATACAGAGAGTGTTTACACTGCAGAAACCTGATCACTAAGTTTCTGAGTTTGAACAATGAATAGAGGCACTGTGTCATATCTGCAAGGATGAGAATTACATGGCGGCCATGTTTAAAGAGGAGTGATAGTTCTAGGTGATTCATTAGTTAGGGAATAGACAGGGATTTGTGTAGTGGTGAATCTGAGAAGACTAAGAGTAAATGGCAATGAGGAAAATGAATGGACAAAAGAGAGAAAAGTCGACAGTAATCAGGGTCAGGATAATGAAAAGTGGAAGTAACGAAAGGAAGGAAGAAGAGTGGTGCATTGACAATGTCAAGTTTAATTGAGCATACTTGCTGAGGTAGGTTGCCAAGGTATGTATAATAGTTGCCAGTGTGAACTATGAGTTAAGATAAGGTTTCTCTAAAAGGGTAGGGTGATGATGGGATACACTGTTAATGTGAAAGGAGGCGGAAGTTGAATGGAGCACAACATATGAATTGGTAGAGATTTAGATAGGTACTTCTGTTTGCATGTGTGCGACAGGGAGCGGGAGTCTGGCGTTGAGTATGGGTGGAGAGTTATATGGAGTTCATTGCATGTGTGAAATGGTGGGGAGTTGGATGAGGTGCTGGTGCCTGTGAATCGGATCTGTAGGCAGTGACTTTGTGACTAGGGATGTGTGGAACATGCATTGGATGAGGCAGTCAATAATATGAAAACATTTAAAAGTTTAGTTAATGTCCTTTTCCATAGGTATTGACTATAAGTGCAATATAAAGTCTTGCATTTGAAGGACAATAAATGTACACAGCATTATTACATTATTTAGTTTTAAAAATCTATTGTGCTCATCTATTTCAATATTATTTTGTAAGTAAGCCCACTATTATTATTCAAACCTTAGGTACTGTCTGCAATTTTGGTATCCATATTTAAGAAAGGATATATATGCATTGGCGGTGCTATGTCAGCAGATCAGAAGATTGGCCAAATGGATGAGGAACTGAGTCAATTGGGACAACACTGTCTGGAGTTTAGAAAAGTGAGATTGATCTTACTGAAACATCAAGACTCTGAAGGGGTTTGACTGGGTAAATGCTGAAAGGTTATATGCTGACGGGGTCAAAAACACCAGGGTAAGGTCTCAGTATAAGGGATGTTTTGGGACTGGAATGCGGACTATTTCTTAACTCAAAGTGTTGTGAATCTTTGAAATTTTCTATCCCAGAAGATTGTGTATGCTCCATTATTTGGTAGGATAAACATATTTTTAGTTTTGGAATCAAGGTATATAGAGGGTAGGAAGGAAAGTGCTTTGATTGAATTGAATGACAGAGCTGGTTCAACAGGCTATATGATCTACTCTTACTCATATGGCTTGTGTTCTCATATTACGTGCTCATCTGCTTGGATGTTGTAATTTACTTAAGTATTATCTTCAGTGAAAAAGCATGGCTTAATTGTGAGTTGTAACTGCATAATCTATTTACAGAAGTGAGAAAAACTTCTACAGAATGTCAAATAGATCACAGTTGCTTAGGGTGGACATGGTTACTGGTTATCCTGATCAGAACTCCAAATCCCTTCAACCGTCTCTAAATCCATCACTATGCTTTCCATGCTTTTTTTCCCCATAACAAAAATGAAGGGTGTTCGCTTAAAACCTAAGAAGAGCCTGTTCCTTCATAATTTCAGGATATATGTGCACATTGACAAATACAGGATAGCTCTCAAGTTAATGGCAGAAATTTCTATTCTGACTGACTTCTGATAGTAGTCTTCAAATGCTGCAGTTGTGGTAATTTGGTACCTATTTCACATCCTTTTCTTCTTCTTCCAGTTTATTCAACATGGCAAACAAAAATATTGAACACCTAAATAATGCTACAAATGAAGAGAGAAATCAGGCAACTCTGAAAATTATATCAGAATCTCAGGTATGTTCAAACAGCTCTGTCTATGTAAAAATATTTGACTGTAGGGTATAATTATTCAGTAATTTTGAAGTCTGTTCATAAGCTTTATGTTATTGGATATACTTCAAGTAATCTTAATTGTTTTAAAATTATTTTAGAAATGTACTTAGTGGTCCGCAATTCTCTTAGTTCTGCCTATAAAAATAGTGATCCTAAAGTGCAATAGTTGATTTGGAAGAAACTATTTGTTTAAGACAGAGGTAGCTAGAGTTTTGATAAACGGAGGTGAAAAGTTATCTGCGGTAGATAGGAATTGGAGTCAAGAATACTCTCTGACCTTAGTGAATATTGAAGCAGACTTGAATGGCTGAATGGCCTCCTGCTCCTTGTTTGTATGCATGTTTAAATTTTAAAAGTGGACGTTGACTCTGGTTGGGGAATTGCCCCTGCAAAATGAACCACCAAATTTTGTTGAGTTAGAACAAGCATAGTGCGTGTGCACATTCTTTCTGTTTTCAAAGAACAGGGCTCTATGTATTAATATATGTAGCTTGCAGTAGACACAAGTGTGCTACACAGTGACCCCAATTCTAAATTAATTGTCAACATAACTCTCTGCTCAATGTTCAGCAAATAGTGTCCACTTACAGAATCACACCTAATGTTGGACACTGTCCTGAGAAATATCAGTTAACTCGCTTGGGTGTGAAATCTAAACAAAGCCTGACAGTTAACTATCAATCAACATCAACTACATTCTCCACAACAATATCTCTGTCAATCAAAGTCCACTTGTCAACCAATCAACAGTCTGCTCTCATACAATGTGAAGGGTTACTTTTCCCCCTTATAAAGTATTCTTATGAACTGTCCTAATGAGTGCAAGATGCAAAGTTTCTTTTTGCAACAAGACTCGAGTTCTGTACGACCAAATGACTGTTAATTTTTCTGGTTTGCTGGTATTAAGTGCCTTGGTATTTATAGCAACTGGTTTAATTATTGTTTTGAAGTCTACAGCTGAACATCTGTTTACCAAATAGATAAATTATCCTCACTTTTATCACTTTAAGTTTTAACATGCTTCTAATATTATATGTCTGCTAAACAGGTAGAACCACAGTCACTCAATTCATGTTTCTGAAAACGAGTCATGCAGCTCAAAATGTTAATTCTGTTTCTCTCTTTACAAGTGCTCAGTTTTCTGACTCTTTTTATTACACTCAGTTCATAGGATTTGTTGCATCCTTTGCCCAAACTAGTGACACACTCTCGACCTTGCAAACCATCAACACAAACAGGCCTGCATAGCAAAGTAGGCTTTCTCTTAAATAAAAACCAAAAGAACTGTGGATGTTTTAAATCAGAAACAAAAATAGAAATTGCTGGAAAAGAAACATCTGTGAAGATAAATCAGAGTTAATGTTTCAGATTCTGAGGAAGGGTCACCAGACCCAAAATATTAACTCTGATTTCTCTTCACAGATGCTGCCAGATCTGCTGAGCTTTCCAGCAATTTCTGGTTTTGTAGGCTTTCTCTTTTGCTAATGATCACTGGATTTGTGAATGACACAATTCTCATTGGTTACATTAAATCCAATTTCTGTACATCTGTATATAAAACCTTTAGGGTACTGATTCAGTAAGCTTCACTGTACTAAATTAACTTCACAAAGACATCTAAGAATGCAATTAATATCTCAGAAAAGGTGTTTCTTTCTGTTAGGAACAGAACCAATACAATATTCTTAAGAACTTTACATCTACATAGCATCAACACATAAGAGTTAGACCCTTAAAAGTTATTATTCCTAGTAATATGTTTAAGGCAATTGAATGTTGTAATGCTGTACATTCTTAGTTATTTTAGCAAAGAACACAGCACCAGGGTGGCACGGTGGCTCAGTGGTTAGCACTGCTGCCTCACAGCACCAGGGGGTCCCAGGTTCGATTCTAGCCTCGAGCAACTGTCTGTGTGGGGTTTGCACATTCTCCCCGTGTTTGCGTGGGTTTCCTCTGTGTGCTCTGGTTTCCTCCCACAATCCAAAGATGTGCAGGTCAGGTGAATTGACCATGCTAAATTGTTCATAGTGCTAGGTGCATTAGTCAGAGGGAGGTGGGTTACTCTTCGGAGGGTTGGTGTGGACTTGTTGGGCCGAAGGGCCTGTTTCCACACTGTAGGGAATCTAATCTAAAAACCTGTGAATGTCAAAAAAGCAAATCCCTACTTGCACTAGAAACCTGATTTTGCTAAGTATGTTAATATTATTGCCAATATTCATTTCTCATAATTATCAGAGTATTAATTTACTGATAATACTCTGCCACTGTCAGAGGTCAGTATTTGTGTATATTTTGAGTGATCTCCAGGATACCTTTCTAAGTACAAGAATACTGTTCGTTTTTTATTTTTTTTTTAATCCTATTTGGTTGTAGAACATTGTTAAAGACTCAAAAAATTAAATCACCAGCACCTTTTCCTTGTATAGGTGAACTGTGTACACTCAGAAAATATTATAAGAAGGGTAAGCTTATAAGGTTACCCGTATTCCCAATTCCTCCGCCTCCGCCGTATCTGCTCCCAGAAGGACCAGTTCCACCACAGAACACACCAGGTGGCCTCCTTCTTTAGAGACCGCAATTTCCCTTCCCACGTGGTTAAAGATGCCCTCCAACGCATCTCGTCCACATCCCGCACCTCCGCCCTCAGACCCCACCCCTCCAACCGTAACAAGGACAGAATGTCCCTGGTGCTCACCTTCCACCCTTCCAACCTTCGCATAAACCAAATCATCCGCCGACATTTCCGCCACCTCCAAACAGACCCCACCCCTTTCCGCCTTCCGCAAAGACCATTCCCTCCGTGACTACCTGGTCAGGTCCACGCCCTGTAACCCACCCTCCCATCCTGGCACTTTCCCCTGCCACTGCAGGAACTGTAAAACCTGCGCCCACACCTCCTCCCTCACCTCCATCCAAGGCCCTAAAGGAGCCTTCCACATCCATCAAAGTTTTACTTGCACATCCACTAATATTATTTATTATATCCGTTGCTCCCGATGCGGTCTCCTCTACATTGGGGAGACTGGGCGCCTTCTAGCAGGAACATCTCCGGGACACCTGCACCAATCAACCACACCGCCCTGTGGCCCAACATTTCAACTCCCCCTCCCACTCTGCCGAGGCCATGGAGGTCCTGGGCCTCCGTCACCTCCGCTCCCTCACCACCAGACACCTGGAGGAAGAACGCCTCATCTTCCGCCTCGGAACACTTCAACCCCAGGGCATCAATGTGGACTTCAACAGTTTCCTCATTTCCCCTTCCCCCACCTCACCCTATTTCCAAACGTCCAGCTCAGCACTGTCCCCATGACTTGTCTGGACTTGTCCTACCTGCCTATCTCCTTTTCCACCTATCCACTCCACCCTCTCCTCCCTGACCTATCACCTTCATCCCCTCCCCCACTCACCCATTGTGCTCTATGCTACTTTCTGCCCCACACCCACCTTCCTCTAGCTTATCTCTCCACGCTTCAGGCTCTCTGCCTTTATTCCTGATGAAGGGCTTTTGCCCAAAACGTCGATTTCGAAACTCCTTGGATGCTGCCTGAACTGCTGTGCTCTTCCAGCACCACTAATCCAGAATCCGGTTTCCAGCATCTGCAGTCATTGTTTTTACCTAAGCTTATAAGGTTGCTTGTTTCTGCAGATCTGATTAGCTCAACATATCTAATGTCATTCTATTTGACAAACAAGATATGACCTTGATATGACCCAGAATTGAATATGATGAACTTCATTTACATCTGATTTTTCAGCATAAACGTATCTGCCAATATCAAATTCAATAACAAGTGTGCATGATTTATTTGGTTTATGCAGACCAGGCTTTCACGTGCTAACGTCATCTTGCAACCCATCCTGACTTATATTTACAGCTTTCTTATATTAAACTCGATGCAGTACACGTTATTTCAGCACTGATACTTTATGTCTAGAAATCTTTTCAGATTTGATTTGCTGATTGGACTGGCCATTGTAGAAATGTTGAATCTTCATGGTATGTCTGATTATGTTGGGATCAGCACATACAGTTTAAGTGGTTTATATTTTACAATAATGTTGATAAGGTACATGCTGTCAAATGCAAAATATATAAACTAAACAAGATCTGAAGGAACAGTATGTGGAATGATGGACAATATAATTCTTGCAATGGGAAAAGGCCATTTGGTGCTCCCAGCCCTCTATTGGACCACAATGCTTTTTGTCATTTGAATTGCATTGCAATATCTTTTAACTTCCAGGACAGTACTGAAACAAGGTAACATTCCAACAAAATAAATGTCTGAACTTCATCCACATAGTTATGTTCCATGGCTCTTAGCAGTCCATAAATCAATTGTCAATGCCTGAATTTTATGTCTGACCTTCAATCCTATTTCAAGCCAGATAACCACCTTACTCTGTGTTAAGTGTTCATTGATTCAGAGCTAACCTTGAAGAAAGTAATTTCTGCATATAAATCAGTTTTTGCATGAATGCAAACATGTTTCATGGAAATTTTGTATTTCTGTAAAAGCAAAATACTGCAGATGCTGGAACACTGAAACAAACACAGAGAATGCTGAGAAACCAGCAGGTCTGGCAGCATCTGTGGGGAGAGAAACCGAGTTAATGTTGCAAATTCGGTGGACTCTTCTTCTGAACTAAAAGGTGTTGGAATTTTTTAAAATATATGCTTTTGATAGAGGCAGAAGCCCAGTGCAAAAAACAAAAGGGTTGTTGAAGTTGGAGAAAGGGAGGAGTGTTACAATGTCTCTAATTATTGTTTATATTATTTGGAATATGGAAACTACAATCCCTTTAATTATAATAAATAATATCTCAAGATTTTCCTTACCAAAGAAAATAACTAATAAATGTGTTTTGTTCTGTCTTCCTGTTCCAGGCTGTTATGGAGAAAATAAGTTCTACAGATCATTCAGATGCACCAGTGGAAGTAGATGAAACAACCCTTTTGAATAAAATCAGCCATAACGAGAATCCTAAATCTCACCATCATGGCAAGCTATGGCGAATGTTTGCCTGTCCACCTCAAGGGATCATTGCTAGTGTCCTCACAAAGGGTTAGACAGCAATTTAATTTAAAAATGAATTATCTTAATAATAGAATTATTATTAGGTTCATATTTTATATTTATATGCCAATGAGAGGCCTCTATCTTTGCTGTGTTACATAATTCTTCTGATTTCATTCTCATTCCAGTGGCTGTTGTCAGCTGTAAAGGGACTTAGATATGATGCAGAGCTGGGCTGAGGAGTGGCAGATGGAGTTCAACCCTGTCAAGTGTGAGGTTGTCCATTTTGGAAGGACAAATAAGAATGCGGAATACAGGGTTAACGGTAGGGTTCTTAGTAAGGTGGAGGAGCAGAGGGATCTTGGGGTCTATGTTCATAGATCTTTGAAAGTTGCCACTCAGGTGGATAGAGTTTGTAAGAAGGCCTATAGTGTATTAGCGTTCATTAGCAGAGGGATTGAATTCAAGAGTCGTGAGGTGATGTTGCAGCTGTACAGTACCTTGGTAAGGCCACATTTGGAGTACTGTGTGCAATTCTGGTCGCCTCACTTTAGGAAAGATGTGGAAGCTTTGGAGAGGGTGCAGAGGAGATTTACCAGGATGTTGCCTGGAATGGAGAATAGGTCGTACGAGGATAGGTTGAGAGTGCTAGGCCTTTTCTCATTGGAACGGCAAAGGATGAGGGGTGACTTGATAGAGATTTATAAGATGATCAGAGGAATAGATAGAGTAGACAGTCAGAGACTTTTTCCCCGGGTACAACAAAGTATTACAAGGGGACATAAATTTAAGGTGAAGGGTGGAAGGTATAGGGGGGATATCAGGGGTAGGTTCTTTACCCAGAGAGTGGTGGGGGCATGGAATGCGCTGCCTGTGGGAGTGGCAGAGTCAGAATCATTGGTGACCTTGAAGCGGCAATTGGCTAGGTACATGGATAGGTGCTTAAACTAGGGCAAATGTTCGGCACAACATTGTGGGCCAAAGGGCCTGTTCTATGCTGTATTGTTCTATGTTCTATGTCCAAAGTATTGATTCTGCTGCTCCTCGCATGCTGCCTGACCTGCTGTGCTTTTCCAGCACCACACTCTCGATTCCAGCATCTGCAGACCTCACTTTCTCCCAGCGCAGTTTTTACCTCACACTGGCTGAAGTGGTTCTTGAGATTTGTCTCTTAAAGATATCATGGCAAATAATATTTACCTCCTTTATTCTTCCTGCCAAAGTGCACAACCTCACATTTTCTCACATTATATTCTATCTACCAAATGTTTTGTCTACTCAGTTAACTTGTCAGTATCCCTCTGCAGATTCTATATCATCCTCATCATTTGCCTTCCTAGCTGATTTTGTATCATTCGTAAACAGTATGTTCGTATTTCTCATCAAAGTTATTAATATATATTGCAAATTGTTGTGGCCCCATCATTGAACTATATTGTACTCTACTAGTTACAGGTTGCCATTCTAAACATTTCCTGTTATCCCAACTCTGTCTTTTAGCGAGCTGATCCTATATCCATGCTAACATATCATCTTCAATACAATGAGCTCTTGTCTTATTAAGTCTTAAGAACCAGACTGATTCCTGGAGTGGCAGGACTGATGTGTGAAGAGAGACTGGACTATATTAATTGGACTTTAGAAGAATGAGGCGGAGGAATCGCATAGAAACTTATAAAATTCGAGCAGGACTAGAAAGGGTAAACAGAGGAAGGATATTCCCAATGACCAGGGATCGCAGAACTAGGATCACACTCTAAGGATATGGGGTATGCCATTTAGGACTGCGATGAGAAGAAATGTTTTCACTCAGAGTGGTGGCCCTGTGGAATTATTGCCTACAGAAAGTGGTTGAGGCCAAAATGCTTTTAAGAAGGATTAGATATAATTCTTAGGGCTAAAGGAATTAAAGGTATGGGGTAAAAGCTGGAATGGGGTACCGAATTGGATGATCAGCTGTGACCATTTTGAATGGTGGAGGAGGCTTGAAAGACTGACTGACCACTCCTGTTCCTACTTTCTGTGTTTCTAATGTGTGGTACCTTATCAAACACTTTCTAAAACTCCAAATATATTACATCTACTACTTCCCCTTTATCCTGCTTGTTACCCGCTCAAAGAATTCTAGTAAATTTATCAGGCATGATTTCCCTTTCATGAAGCCATGCTGACTCTACTTGATCACATGTATTTCTGAATATTATGCTATTACATTCTTTATAATAGATTCTAACATTTTCTCAATGACAGGTGTTAAGCTAACTGGTCTATAGTTACCTTTCTTTTTGTATATTTCCCCTTTTAAATAAGTAAAGAAATTGGATAAAAGAAAAGAAAACTCCTGTTGAGTGTTTCTCGATGGATGCAAAGACTAACTTCAGATTCTTTGTATTAATCAGTTTTTACCTTGTTTTCTAGTGATTATGGTGATCCTTCTGTGGGCAGTTGTCTGGTCAATTACAGGTCCAGAGTGCCTTCCCGGTGGTAATTTGTTTGGAAATCTGATTCTGTTTGTGTGCGCAGTTCTGGGAGGGAAGATTGTTGGAATGATCAAACTTCCTAACTTACCTCCATTACCTGGTCTTCTAGGTAAGAAAATGAAAGAGATAGTGATGAAAATATTAACATTGCATGACTATATTGAAGTATAACAAGTAAAAGATTTGTTTTTAACTAATATTTATCATTTTCTGAAACACTTTAAACCAATGGATCAAATTGAAAGTGTAATAACTTTGCAGTTGGCAAAAGCAGAAGCGAATTTTCAGTGTGGTACCATAAGCAGGAAATTAATTAATTAAAAGGTGATCCATATTGCAGGATGTTGTAAAGGAAAGAAATGTTGGCCCACCCAAGGAACGACCAACTGTGATCTAAATATTGATAAGAATTTTTGATTTCCCTTGAGCAGACAAATAAGTCCTTGCTTGAAGGAGTGTTGTAATGTAATATTAACTACTTTTTATCGAAGGTGAATATAAAATATTTCAGTTAACTGTTTTGAAGAAGAGTAGGGCATTCTCCTCTGTGTTCTTGACTGCTCTGCTTCCTACATTACAACAGTAATACATAACTATCTGTAAAGTGCTTTAGAATGTCTTAAAATAGCTAAATGTACAGTATAAATTCAAGACTTTTTATCTTCACATTGCAGACCAATTTCCATGACACTGACTTACACATTTTGAGTCTACATTAACATTGTATTTGTGTTTGTATTAATTAAATCCATATTGCAATATTTTTCTCCATCCTTCATTTGAACAAAAAAGATTCTGTCCAGCTATTGATGAAAATATTATCATAAAATTGTTAAAATATTTTATGTGTGATTGTTATTGCACAATTTCAAATCTTTTATGTAGTTTCAAAGCCTTTATCTGAATCATGATGGTGCTTAGAACATTGGAAAGAAATACTTATTTGAAAATAAGGGGTTTCATTTATATTGCATTTAGCTGTTCAGTTTATACACATTTTTGTCTCTTTTGTTGGCCAATTTTTTTCTAAACATTGAACTAGAGTGAAATGTTTACCCTTTAGTGGTGCATTTGTATTTAAGTTATCCAGTAGCAGTTTAGTCTGTAATATATTTTCTTTGTATTTGTGTATTAGGAATGCTTCTAGCTGGTTTTGTTCTCCGAAATATACCTGTTGTCAGTGATGCTATTTACATTGATTACAAGTGGTCCTCATCCTTGAGAAGTATAGCACTTGCAATTATCCTGACCCGAGCAGGACTTGGGCTGGACGCAAAGGTACAAATTATGTTTATTTGTTCAAATATTGTTTGTTTATATATTGACAGTCAAGTTCATTTCGACAGTGAAACAATAAAAGCTAAATGAACTATAATTATGTGATGGTCAACACATATAGGCTGTAGGTTTGATCCTTGATCTGTGCAAAATTAGATGATCTTAAACAGACCAACCTTGGCATTTCTAGTCTGAGAAGAGGGAAATACAAGACTAGGACTTAAATAACTAATCAAATTTAGTTGTGATGGCTAATAATTTTCTGTCTGTTCATTCCTTGAGCTCACATATGAAGCGCAGTCCTTTGAGCAAATTTAACCTTTTTCTATTTTCATGATGTTGGCAGATCTTGATGATATCCTCCTAATTCCCTTGTCCAGATCATCTCAGTAGATTGGGATTGAGGTGGACCCAGCATTGATGCATAGAGTAAACCAATGGCAGATGGAGTTCAACCTGGATAAATGTGAAGTGATGTATTTTGGAAGGTCGAACTTAATGCTGAATATAGGTTTAAAGACAGGATTCTTGGTCCTCCACAGAATCCTGTGGAGGAACAGAGGGATCTGGGTGTGCAAGTACATAGATCCCTCAAAGTTGCCATCCAAGTGGATAGGGTTGTTAAGAAAGCATATGGTGATTTGGCTTTCATTAACGGGATCGAGTTTAAGAGCCGCGAGGTTTTGCTACAGCTCTACACTTGGAAGATTGTGTCCAGTTCTGGTCGCCCTACTATAGGAAAGATACAGAGGCTTTGGAGAGGGTGCAAAGAAGGTTTATCTAGGATGCTGCCTAGACTGAAGGACTTGCCTTATGAAGAAAGATTGAATAAACCCGGACTTTTCTCTCTGGAGAGAAGGAGGAAGAGAGAAGACCTGATCAAGTTATACAAGATAATGAGTGGAATAGATAGAGTAAATAGCCAGAGACTCTTCCTCAGGGCAGGATTGATGGTTACGAGGGGTCATAGTTTTAAGATATATGGGGAAAGGTATAAAGGAGATGTCAGAGGTAGGTTCTTTATGCATAGAGTTGTGAATGCATGGAATGCATTGCCAGCTGTGGTGGTGGAAGCAGAGTCATTGGGGATATTTAAGTAACTGCTGGACAGGCACGTGGATAGCAGTGAGTTAAGGGGTGCGTAGGTTGTTATTATATTTTACATTAGGATTAAATCTCGGCATAACATCGTAGGCCAAAGGGCCTGTTCTGTGCTGTACTTTTCTATAGACCATTTCTAGCCCTTTAGCAATCCAAACAACAGACATTAATTCTGTTTCATGTCTGAATTGACCCTGGTGTTTAGTAATAGACTCTTGTAAATCACCTTATCATATGCCATGTATAAATTATCTAATGTATTTTATCCATCCAATCAGTTATTTCTGAAAAAAAATTTCATTAGATTTGATAGATATAATTCCTTTAAGAAATACGCACTGATCTTGATTATCCAAGTGCTGCCTTGTAGTTGTTCAATTGATCCTATGGTTCTTTCTTGAATAGTAATGTTATATAGACAATGCTCCAGTTTACTGGCAAGATCAATATATCTGATGGTGGAGTAGTGATAATGTTACTGGACTAATAATCCAGAACTAAAGTTTTTCTTAAATTGATGGCTTTAAGTCCATGTGCTGTAGATAGACTCTTAATGCCCTTATGGAGGGAGTTCCAGGATTTTGACCCCTTGACAATGAAGGAAGAGTAATATGTTTCCAAGTCAGGGTGGTAAGTGGCTGAGAAGGGAACTTGCAGGTCCTGTTGCGCCTATGTATCTGCTGCCCTTGTCCTTCTAGATGGTGGTGGTCACGGATTTGGAAGGAACTGTGTAGGATCTTTGAATTTCTGCACTGCCTCTTGTAGATAATAGACACAACTGCTTCTGAGCATCTGTGGTGGAGAGAGTTAATGCTTGTGGCTGCAGTGTCAATCAAGCAGGTTACTTTACCCTGGATGATGTCAAATTTCTTAAATGTTGTCGAGTCATAGAGTCAAGCAGCATAGAAACAGATACTTTGGTAAAATTTGTCCATGCTGACCAAGCTTCTCAAACTAAACTAATCTCATTTACCTGTGTTTGGCCCATACCCCTTTAAACCTTTCCTATTCATGTATTTATTCAAAAGTCTTTCAAATGTTGTAACTGTGCCTGTGTCTACCATTTCCTCTGTCAGTTCATTCCACATATGAACCACCCTCTGTGTGAAAAAGTTGCCCCTCAGGTCTCTTTTTTTCACATTTCTCCTCTCATCTTAAAAAATGCCCTCTCGTTTTGAATTCCTTCACCCTTGGGAAAATAACTTTGCTATTCATCTTATCTATGCTGCTCATGAAGTAAGATCAGCAGTAGGCCATTTCAACACCACTTCACCATTCAACTACATCTTGCTGATCAATCTCAAATCCATTACCTCCACTGTTTCCATATCCTTTGATGTCTGTGATATCTGGAAACCATCAACCTCTGTCTTGATGGTTCAGGGCCTGGGGTAGAAAATTCCAAAGATGTACCATCCTGTGCGTAAGATAAATTGCTCCTCATTTTGCTCCTCAATGGCCCATCCTTTATTCTGATTCTAGACCATTCCAGATCATGTTGCAATGAGATCACTTCTTATGCTTCTAAAATTCTAGAGTACAAGCTCAATCTCCTTGATGTGTCTTTGTGGGACGGCTCAGACATCCTAAGAATTAATGTGGTTAAATTTCAATGCAATCCCTGTATCCTGCAATCTCACATATCAAGGTAGGAGATCAAAACTACACGTTATTCCAGGTGCAGTCTGTTCAAGGTTCTGTATAATTACAGCAAAACTTCTTTACTCTGTATTCAAATCTTCTTGCAGTAGCAACTAACATAATTTTTGCCTTCCTAATTGCTTGCTGCAACAGCATGTTAGTTTTCAGTTATTTGTGAACAAAAGTTATCCAGGTCCCTTTGGACAATCAACACTTTCCAATCTCTCAACACTCTGCATCTCTGCTTTCCTGTCAGTGTATAACATCACATCTTTCCACATGATATGCCATCTGCCATACCTTTGTCCACTCAGCTAGTCTGTCTAAATACCCCTAAAGTATTTTTGCATCTTCCTCACAAAAACATTACCAACTAATTTTGTCAATGGTTATCATAAAGGTATTATGTTAGGTCTCCAAATCATTGCTATGGATTGTGAATAGCTGGGGTCCAAACAACAATCCTTGTGGTGCCCAACCAGTTCACAGTCAGCCAACCAGATGAAATCCCATTTATTCTTACTCTGTTTTCTGTCCATTAGCTAATTGTCCATCAATACTAGCATATAATACTGTAGCTCATGTGTTCTAATTTTTTTACGAAGCAATGTGAGACCTCATCAAAAGAGTTCTGAAAATCTAAACAGGCCACCCTCCCATCGCCCTCATCTATTCTGTTCATTACATTGTCAAAAAAATCCAACAGATTTGTCAAACATAATTACCCTTTTTAAAAAAACCATGTTGCTTCTGTCCAACTTGCCATTATTTTCTCACTGTCCAGTTGTCGCATGTTTTATAATAGACTCTTGCATTTTCCTTACTACTGATATCAAGCTAACATGTCTGTAGTTCCTAGTTTTCTCCCTCCCTCCTTTCTTGAAAAGTGGAGTTATATTTGCAACCTTCCAATCTGCAGGAAATGTTCCAGGATCTGTAGACTTACCAAAGCGTCCATTATGTCTACAGCCACTTCTTTTAACCCTCTCAGATGTTGGCCATTAGATCCAGGTCATTTACCAGCTTACCAGCTTCTATTACTACCCACAAATTCAAGGGTGTTTACAGCTCAAAAGGAGAATATTTGTACTGTAATATTTAATACTAATTCCTTTCAGTTCCTAATTTTTATTAATTCCTTGCTTCTCTAGTACTTTTGAAGTTTTTGATTTTTATGTTCCATGGTGAAGACAGATACAATGTATTTGTTTAGTTTCTCTACCATTTCTTTATTACACATTATAAATTCTCCTGTCTATGCATGTCCATATTTGTCTTTGCTATTTCCTTTTAGTAAATACTCTCTAATCAGTCTTTTCAGAGATGTCATTACACACCTCTTGAGAAGGTAGGATTTGAACCTGGACCTCCTGGTCCAGAGAGGGGGGCACTACCATTGCACCACAAGAATCCTCCAAACTTTCACTTCCTTTTTATATACTTACAGAAACTTTTATAGCACAGTGTTACGTTTGTTTCTTGCTATGTTTACTTTCATATTCTGTTTTCCATTTCTTCACCAGTTCCTTGATCCTCCTTTACTGAATTCTGAAATGTGCCCAACCCTCAAGCTTACTACTTTTTTGACAAATTTATAAGCCTCTTTCTTTCATCTAATGCAACCTTTACCCTCCCCTGTTAACTATGTTTGGATCATTTTTCTTGTTGTATTTTTGCGTCCAAAGGACACAAAGTTGTAAACTATGTCTTCATTTTTTAAATGCTAGTATTCCCTATCAATGCTGTACCTTTGAATGAAATATTGAAATAATGTTTTCTTTCTAAACATTAGAAGGCACAAGTTACATACCAGAGATAGATGGTAACAAAAACCAAGGGACTAAAACAGTGAAGAATTTTAGTAATTAATATCGTCAAAAGAAAAGGGGAAATCTTCAGGATGAAAATCCAATAAATAGAACATAGAAAAGTACAGCACAGAACAGGTCCTTTGGCCCACAATGTTGTGCCGAGGTTTAATCTTAATGTAAAATATAGTAACTTAATCTACACACTACTCAACTCACTGCTATCCATGTGTATGTCCAGCAGTCGCTTAAATGTCCCCAATGACTCTGCTTCCACCACCACAGCTGGCAACGCATTCCATGGATTCACAACTCTATGTGTAAAGATCCTACCTCTGACGTCTCCTTTATACCTTCCTCCCAATGTCTTCAAACTATGACTCCTCGTACCAGTCAATCTTGCCCTGTGGAAAAGTGTCTGGCTATTGACTCTATCCATTTCACTCATTATTTTGATCAGGTCTCCTCTCTCCCTCCTTCTCTCCAGAGAAAGAAGTCCAAACTTATTCAACCTTTCTTCATAAGGCAAGCCCTTCAATCCAGGCAGCATCCCGGTAAACCTTCTTTGCACCCTCTCCAAAGCCTCTGTATCTTTCCTATAGTAGGACAACCAGAATTGGACACAATATTCCAAGTGTGGCCTCACCAGGGACTTGTAGAGCTGTAGCAAAACCTCGCGGCTCTTAAACTCAATCCCCTGTTAATGAAAGCCAAAACACCATATGCTTTCTTAACAACCCTATCCACTTGGATGGCAACTTTGAGGGATCTATATACTTGCACACCCAGATCCCTCTGTTCCTCCACACTACCAAGAATCCTGCCTTTAATCCTATATTCAGCATTCGAGTTCGACCTTCCAAAATGCATCACTTCACATTTATCCAGGTTGAACTCCATCTGCCATTTCTCAGCCCAGCTCTGCATCCTGTCTATGTCATGCTGCAGCCTGCAGTAGCCCTCTATACTATTGACGACACCTCCAATCTTTGTGTCATCTGCAAATTTATATTTTTTTATAGATATTTTTATTAGAAATTTAACATTTTTATAAGTTTACAAAAATAAACAAAACTCTCATATACAAACACTGATATACAATTAAATCAAATATACAATAGCCAAAATTTAACAAAAGAAAAAAAAATACCGAAAAAGAAAGAAAAAAAAACAAAACTCAACTTTCTACTAATACAACTAACCAGAGTGTACATTTAAGTCTCTTACATGCTCAGAATGTGTTAACATCAAATGTAATAAAACCCGTATTCGTGCGGGATTCCTCTCTTAAGGGGCCCCGGACCAGCCAGGTTTTAATCTCAATTAAATAAAATCTCTTGTTAGGATAGTCGAAATATCTGTATTTATGTAATTCAAGAAGGGCTGCCATATTTTATAAAATAATTCGGTCTTTCGGTGCACCATATTTGTAAGGAAGTCAAGGGGAATACATTCCATAATTAATCTGTACCAATTTGAAAGTCCAGGGGGCCCTCAGCCGCCCAGTTCATGAAAATATTTTTCCTTGCACAGAAAGAGAGAATAGAAAATAGTCTCTTCCCGTACATGTCCAGGGAGGGAAAGTTCGAAAAGCCCAAAAGGAGAGATACAGGGTCCACTTTAATTTCCGTTCCTAAAATTTCTGTCAGGGTACTTGCTACTTTAGTCCAGTATCTATGGATCTTATGACAGGTCCATAGACAATGTACAAGAGTGCCCACCTCTATTTTGCATTTGGGACACATTGAAGATGCTCCTGCCTTAAAGTTTGCCAATCGATCCGGTGCTATATGGGCCCTATGAAGTATCTTCAGCTGGATGGCCTGAGTTCTGTTACAGATAGTAATTCTTCTAGCATTTTCCCAAATATCATTCCACGTTTCTATAGAGATTTCTAGTCCCAATTCCTGAGCCCATGTTTTAAGCAGATTGTCCATATCTCCCGATACTTCATCATGTAGTAGATGATAAATAGTGCTGACGGAAGATGCCCCCACTGGTCGTAGAACATTACATTCTCTGTCTGATTTATAAAGACTATCTAATAACGTCGTCTTCTTCTGTATATAATCTCGAATTTGGAAGTATCGAAACAGGTCTCCATTAGGTAATCCGAATTTCTGACGCAGCTGTTCAAAAGACATCAGGACCCCATCTTTAAATAGGTCCCCTAGACATGAGATACCCCTGGATCTCCAGAGTGGCATCTGTAAACCCCGGTTGGAATCCCCATGCTCCCACTATCGGTGCATAGGGGGATGTTTTATGTGAATTACCCTCATTTTGCCGCATTATATTCCAAGCCTTAATTGTGTTTAGTATTATAGGGTTTTTACAGTGATCTGTAATGATTTTTCTCTTGTCTGAAAATAAGAGGTTAATAAGTGGGTATTTTACTTGAGAAGCCTCGATGTCCAACCAGATTGATTGTGGATCAGACAAGACCCAATCAGCTATGTAACTTAATAGGGAACTTAACTGATAATTCCTAAAATCTGGGAAGTCCAATCCTCCCCTTGCCTGTGGAAGCTGTAGCTTCTTCAGCTTAATGAGTGGCCGTCTATGATTCCAGATAAAGGAACCCAACCAGCCATATAATTTATGTAGAGCCATCCTCGGCAGCATCACCCGAAGCATTCTCATAGGATATAGGAGACGGGGCAGGACATTCATTTTAATTAGCGCTATTCTACCCAACCAGGAAATTGGAAGGTCGCCCCATTGCCGGAGGTCTGCCTTATCCTTTCCAGTAAATGCACAAAATTAGCCTTATACAACTGACCAAATACTGGAGTAATAAAAATACCTAAATATAAGAAGCCCTCCAGGGACCAACGAAAGGGAAAGTGGGATCCGTCCACTAAGTGGGGTGTCATAGCAAGGCCACCCATTGGCATAGCCTCCGATTTTGAGAAATTACTTTTATAACCTGAGAATGCACTAAATGTATTAATAACTTGGATTAGGCGAGGTACAGATATCAGAGGATTACTGAGGAATAAAAGAACATCATCTCCATAAAGGGTAATTTTATGTTTGCCTGTACCAATCCTCGGGGTCGTTATATTAGGATCAGCTCGTATAGCTTCTGCTAGTGGTTCAATTATTAGCGTAAATAACAATGGTGAGAGAGGACATCCCTGAAGGCAGCCCCTACCCACACTGAAGCTATCTGAGCCTAATCCATTGGTAACCATAACTGCTTTGGGATCACTATACAATGTTGAGACCCATTTGGTAAACACCTTTCCAATGCCAAACCTTTCCAATGTGTAAAATAAATATGACCATTTCTCCTATCAAATGCCTTTTCCGCGTCTAATGAAACTACTACTCCTGGTAGTATCAGACGGCCCTTAATAAACCCCGTCTGATCCTCCTTTATAATATGTGGCAGTACCCTTTCTAGTCTCAGTGCTAACGTTTTAGAAAGGATTTTAAAATCTACATTTAGCAAAGATATTGGTCTGTATGACGTACAATCTTCTGGATCCTTTCCTTTTTTAAGGATAAGAGAGATATTTGCCTCTTTCAGCGAAGGCGGGAGACAGCCCTGACTATATATATAGTTATACATGTCCATAAGTGGACCAGCCAATATTTCTGTAAATTCTTTATAGAATTCAGCTTGAAAACCATCTGGGCCCGGTGCCTTCCTGCTCTGAAGTTGCCTAATTGCATCAAGTATTTCTAGGAGCATTTAGGACCGATACCTGTTCCGGAGTTAGGCCCGGAAAGGTCAAATTTTTTAAAAATGACTGCATCCTCCTAGTCCTATCTTCACAATCCTGCGATTTATATGACTCAGAATAAAATTCTCTAAAGATCGCATTAATCTTTTTATGATCATGATTCAAAATACCCGTACTTTCCTTGATAGACGTGATAGTCTGAGGGGCCTTCTTTTTCTTTGCAAGAAATGCTAAGTATCTACCCGGTTTGTCGCCATATTCATATAACCTTTGTTTTGCAAATAATATTTCCCTCTTAGCCGTTTGAGTAAGCATAGTGTTTAGAGCTGTCCTAAGAGCCGTAATCCTTTGCAATTTAATAATAGAAGGTCTATCAGCATATGCTGTTTCAGCTGCTTTTAAGCGAGCTTTGAGCAGACGCTGTTGTTCTCCCTTCAATTTTTCTGGGTCGCTGAGTAGGAGATGATCAAACCTCGCGTGTACGTTTTGATAGTCTCCCAAATCATTGATGGGTTGCTAGCCGTACCTGAATTAATTTCTAAAAAAGTTTTAAGTTTGTGCGAGAAGTACTTTACAAATTTACTGTCTTTCATTAGGAAGGGGTCCATACGCCAATGCCGAGGGGGTGTCCCATTGTTCCTCGCCTTAGTTTCCATATATACAGCAGCTTGGTCGGAAATTGCTATACTACCTATTTTACAGGATGATATGGAATTTTAAAAAATCGAGGGGGCAAAAAACATCTCAATTCTGGTATGGCATTTATGTGGATTGGAATAAAAAGAAAAATCTCTGCCCTGTGGATGAAGACATCTCCATACATCTACTAATCCTAATTCTTTGTTTAGATCCACCAATTGTCTAGATCTGGGAGATACTCCTACAGCACTCTTGGGAATCCTATCTATTTCCGGATCCATATTACAATTAAAGTCTCCCCCTATAATTGTATGATGGGCACCAAAAGCCATCAATTTTGAAAAGGCTTCCGTTATAAATTTAAAGGGGTGTGCCGGGGGGCAATACAAATTTAAAATCCCATATTCCTCTCCATTTATGAGGGCTTTGATCAAAATATATCGTCCAGATTCGTCTTTTATCTGATTTAGGATTTTGAAAGGGAAATTCTTCCGAACAAGAATAACAACTCCCCTGCGTTTTGAGCTAAAAGAAGAAAAAAAGGCCTGATCAAATCCACCCTGTCGTAATTTCAAGTGTTCTTTATCCGACAGGTGTGTCTCCTGTAGGAGAGCTATATCGACTCTTTCTTTCTTAAGATTTGATAATATTTTCTTCCTTTTGACTGGCGAATTACTCCCCTTGACATTCCAGGTGCACCACTTAACTGACTAATCAACCATAATCATCTGGGCAAATCCGAGACCCCTCGGGAGGGGAAACCTTATCTAGAACATCCCGAGCATAGAGCATATAAAATTTACAAAAATAAAGGCTCTCTAATACACTCACAACAGGATAATAAAAACTATTTCTAAATAAAAAAATATAAAACGTACTTAAGTGGAGGTTTTCCCCCTTGTTCCCAGGGGGTGTCACTTCCTCTCCAAAAGTCCATCATATCCTCTCCCAACCAATGCCCCACCCTTGACCAGCCGCTCCTCAATAAAATGAGGAGAATTCAGATATAATACAAAGCTCGAGTTAACAGTGAGCACCCTACCCCCACCCACACCAACACCTGGATATATTTGGTAATGTTAATACCATATATAACTATAAAATTACAACCTCAATAAATAATAATTAAATATAATAATACAAAATAACAAGGGAGAAACAACCCCGCTCCTAAAGACAGAGGTAAAATATAATAAGATAACCACCTCCCCCCACCAACATTAACCAAACCCCCCAGCTTATATATATATATTATATATATTACACACACATCTACCCACATATATACATAAAGTAATAAAAGAAAACAACCGCGGGGGTGGGGGGGGGGGATCACATCCCTCTCCCCATCCCCCATGATAATGTTAAACAGTAAGGTAACAAAAAAGAAGAAAAAAAGGGGGGATATAGACCAAAGTGGGGGGAAAAGCAAACCAACATCCATTATCTCTTACAGTTTATCTAAGAGAGTCCAAGAATTCCTTAGCCTTTTCTGGTGAAACACGGATCCTTCATGGTTAAAGTGTAGCGTCGCTGGGTAGCGTAAGGAGTACTGAATATTTAAGTCCCTTAAACGCTTCTTCGCCTCATCGAATGCCTTCCTCTTTTGGACCAGAGCTGAGGAAAAGTCCTGGAATAACATGATCTTGGATCCTTTATAGATCATAGCTTGGGGGTCTTTTCCAAGATTTCTAGAAGCTTCTAGGAGTATCTGCCTCTCCCTATAGCTCTGCAGCCGGATCAGGACTGGGCGTGGGCGCTGGTTCGAGCCGGGCCCGCGTATTGCGACCCGGTAGGCCCATTCCACCCTTACCTGGCTTGATCCAGCCTCCAGATTTAAAAGCTTTGGCAGCCACTGCTCCAGGAATGCTGTAAGCTGGCCTTCCTCTTCCCATTCGGGAAGGTCCAGCAAACGAATATTTTTTCGTCGACCTCGAGTATCGAGGTCGTCAATGTAATTGTCTAAGGACCGGACTCGCTGTTCGAGAGTCCGGACCTAATCCACGGCCGATTGCGCTGTAGTTTCAGAGGTCGCGGCCTTTAACTCCGCCCCTCCAACTCGGCGCTCGATTTCCTTAATGTCTCGGTCGTGCTTCTGCAGCGCGGCCGAGAGTGAGTCCCATCGATTTCGGGACTCCTCAATAAAGGCGTCGATCTTCGCATCCAGCTTGGAGATCAGCTCCACAAGGCTTGTCACTGTCGGTAAGTCCCCCGGGGCGGCTGTGCTCGTCTCTGCTGCAGCTGAAGAGGGAGAGGGTGGGGGAGGGGATCCTGCTTGCTGAGAACTGTGGGCTCCCTTCCCTTTGGTCATTTTTACTGAATATTAGACTATTTAAATATAATACTAAGCAACTAATTAAATTTAACAGCTATTATGAATGATTTGGTGAGTGTGGTGGGGGTGGGTGACCCACTTTGCCCAAGTCTTGGGAAGAGCACTATAGACTCAGACTTGCTGGGTCGCCGCCATCTTGGATCCCCCATCTGCAAATTTATTAACCCACCCCTCAACCCAATCCAAGTCATTTATAAAAGCTACAAAGAGCAGAGGCCCAAGAACAGAGCCCTGCGGGACCCCACTCAACACTGATCCCCAGGGAGAATAATTTCCATCTACAACCATTCTCTGCCTTCTGTCAGCCAACCAATTCTGAATCCAGATAGCCAATTCTCCTTGTATCCCATACTTCCTGACTTTATGAATGAGCCTACCATGGGGAACCCTATCAAGTGCCTTGCTGAAGTCTATATACACCACATCCACTGCTCGACCGTCATCAACCTGTCTTGACACCTCCTCAAAGAACTGAATAAGATTTGTGAGGCATGACCTGTCCCTAACAAAGCCATGCTGACTGCCTTTTATCGCACTATGCTTTGCCAAATACTCATAAATCCTATCCCTCAGAATTCTTTCCAAAACTTTGCTGACCACAGACATAAGACTGACTAGTCTGTCATTGCCAGGGATTTCTCTATTACCCTTGTTGAAAAGAGGAACAACAATCCCCAGGATCTGAATGGTTTACACTCAAAGGTTCAAAAAAGGTAGCTGTAGAGTTGGTGAATGCACTAGTTGTAATTTTTCAACTTTCCAGCAGATTGAAACTTAGTACGTGTGGCTTGGCTATTCAAGAAAGGAGGAAGTCAGAAAATAGCTGCAGGCCAATTAGTGTGTTGTCGGTTAGCAGGTCAGGAAGCCTTCTGATTTTCTAAATCAACGTGTTTTTACAAAACAGAATCTTGTTTGACATATTTTAGATTTTTATAGTAGGGCATATTAAGGGGAAAGAAACCAGTGAATGTAGTATGTTTGGATTTCCAAATGGCATTTGATAAAATGCCAGAAAATGTTAATAATGTGGTGTTGAGGTTAATATATTAATAAATAATTAGTATGCTAGCATGATTAGAAAATTTATTAATGAGCAGAAAGCAAAAGTAGGAATAAAGAAAACATTTTCAATTTGGAAGGTTGTGATGAATGGAAAGCTATAAGGATCATTACTGGGACTACAGCTGTTTCCAATCTATATTAGTAACTGTAATGAAGGGACTAAGGACCACCTTGTGATGCAATGGTAGTGTCCCTACTCTGAATCAGGAGCCCTGGGTTCAAGTCCCACCTACTCCAGCAAACACCTCTGAATAGGTTGATTAAAAAAAAGCTAATTTTTAAAAAATTAATGAAGGTGTGAGATCTTGCATTTTGGAAAGTCAAATCAAGGCAGGGGTTTCATGGTGAATGGTAGGGCCTTAAGGAATGTAGTGGAATGGAGGGACCTTGGAGTTCAGGTGCAAAGTTCTCTGAAAGTGGAGTCACAGGTCGACAGGGCAGTGAAGAAGGCTTGGCACACTGGCCTTCATCAGTCAGGGCATTGAGTATAGAAGATGGGAAGTATGTTGCTGTTATACAAGATGTTGGTGAGGCAATACTTGGAGTATTGTTTTCAGAATTAGGCACCTTGCTATAGGAAAGATGTGATTAAACTGGAAAGAGTGCAGAAGAAATTTACAAGGATGTTGCTGGGAGTCAATGGTCTGAGTTATAGAGCGAGGTTGGACAAGCTAGGACTTTTTTATTTCGAGTATAGGAACTGAGGGGGTATCTTACAGAAGTGTATAAGGTCATGAGAGGCATGGATAGGGTGAATGCACTCAATCTTTTTCCCAGGATTGGGGAATTGGGGGCTAAAGGGCATCAGTTTAAGGTCAGAGGGGAAAGACTAAAAGGGAACCTGAGGGGCAACTTTTTTACACAGAGGGTGGTATGCGTATGGAATGAGCTGCCAGCAGAAGTGGTTGAGGCAGGTACATTAACAACATTTTTAAAAGGCATTTGGACAAATACATAGATAGGAAAGGTTTAGAAGGATATATTTGAGAGTGTGGTGCTGGAAAACCGCAGGAGGTCAGGCAGCATCTGAGGAGCAGGAGAATCAACGTTTCGGGCATAAGCTCTCCATCAGGAATGCGGCTTGTGGGCTCGGGGACTGAGAGATAAATGGGAAGGGATGAGATTGTGGGGAAGGTAGCTGAGAATGCGATAGATGGATGAAGGTGAGGGAGAAGGTGATAGGTCGGAGAAGAGGGTGGAGTAAATAGATGGGAAAGGTGATGGATAGGTCGGGAGGATGGTGCTGAGTTGGAGGCTTCAGATTGGGATAATGTAGGGTTAGGGGAAATGAGGAAACTGGTGAGATCCACATTGATCCCGTGTGGGTTACAGGGTCCCAGGACGGAATATGAGGCGCTCTTCCTCCAGGCGATGGGTGGTGAGAGTTTGGTGATGGAAGAGACCCAGGACCTGCATGTCCTTGGTGGAATGGGAGGGAAAGGGACCCTGCAACCACACGGGATCAATGTAGATTTCAACAGTTTCCTCATTTCTCTTACCCCCACCATATCCCAGTCCCAAGCCTCCAACCCGCCCTCCTGACCTGTCCATCACCTTTCCCATCTATTCGCTCCACCTTCCTCTCTGACCTATCACCTTCTCCCTCACCTTCATCTACCTATCGCATTCTCAGGTACCTTGCCCCCAACCCCACCCCCCTCCCATTTATCTCTCAGCACCACGCCTCCCCCCCTCCCCCGGCTCACAATCCTCATTCCTGATGGAGGGCTTATGCCTGAGATGTCGATTCTTCTGCTCCTCAGATGCTGCCTGGCCTGCTGTGCTTTTCCGACACCACACTCTCGACTCTGATCTCCAGCATCTGCAGTCCTCACTTTTTCCCTTAGAAGGATGTGAGCCAAGTGCAGAGAAATGGGGTTAGCGTGGATGGACATTTTGGTTGGCATGGACCAGTTTGGGCCAAAAGGCCTGTCTTGTGCAGTAGGACTCTGTGACTCTAAGGGACATAAAATAATTTAAGTTTACTGATGAATACAAAGCTAGGTGAGTATCTAAGCTGTGTGGACTGCAAAAGGAGCCTGCACATATTTGAACAGTTAAGTGAATGGTCAATAATGTGGCAAATGGAGTATTAATATAGAATGTAGAACAGTGCAGCATGGGAACAGGCCCTTCAGCACGTCATGTCTGTGCCCACCATGATGCCATTCTAAACTTATCCACCTAACACATGATCCATACCCCTCTATTCCCTGCCTGTTCATGTGTCTGTCTAAATGCCTCTTAAACATTGGTAGTGTATTTGCTTTTACTAACTGCCCTGGCAAAACATTCCATGTTGGAGAAAGTGAGGATGCAGATGGCGGAGATCAGAGCCGAAAATGTGTTGCTGGAAAAGCGCAGCCTGATTCCTGAAGAAGGGCTCATGCCCGAAATGTCGATTCTTCTGCTCCTTAGATGCTGCCTGACCTGTTGCACTTTTCCAGAAACTCATTTTCAAAACATTCCATGTACCTACCATCCTCTATTTTTTAAAAAAAAACTTTCCTTGCTCATCTCCCTTAAACTTTTCTCTTCTCACCTTAAACTTATTCTCCCTAGTATTAGATTTTTAATCGTTGAAAAAAGATTTGACAATCCATCCTACCTATGCCTCTCATAATTTTATATACTTCTATCAGGTCACCTCTCAGCCTCCAATAGGAGTGAAAACAATTCAAGTTTGTCCAGCCTGTCCTTATAGTTAAAACACTCCAATCCAGCCGGCATCCAGGTAAATCTCTTTTACAACCTCACAAAGCCTCCACATTCTTCTTATAGCGTAGTGACCAGCACTGCTCACAGTACTCCAAATGTGGCTGAATTAAAGTTTTAGACAGCTACAACATGCCCTGCTAACTTTTATACTCGATGCTCCAATCAGTTGAAGGCAAGCATGCTGTATGCCTTCTTTACCACTTTATTGACTTGTGACTTCCAGGGAGTTATGGAAGGTTCCTGCCATTTACTGTATTTTTCATCTTCCATGTTGACCTCCCAAAATGATTCACCTCACACTTATCCGGATTAAACTCCATCTTCTGACTCTCTGCCCGACTTTCCAACTGATCTATATCCAGCTGTATCCTTTCATAACCTTGCTCATTATCCACAAATCCACCAATTTCATGTCATCTGCCAACCCTCTTAATTGGACCACCTACATTTTCATTTAGTTACTTTTCATAAAGTTGGGAAGTGTGAGATTATGCACTTGGCAGTAAGAATAGAAAAACAGAATATATTTTATAAGACATAAAACTTGTAAAAGTAGATGTTCAAAGAGGCTCGGGGGTACTTGTCCAAAGAACATAAAGTTTGTCTGCTCTACCTATGTACTGTCAGGAAGACAAATGTCATGTTAGTCTTTATGGCAAGGGAATTAGAGTATAAGAATAAGCAAGTCTTGTTAAATTGTACATGGTTTTGTGGAGTCACATCTGGGATACTTTACAATTTGATGTCATATTTAAGGAGGGATAGGCATACATTGGAAAAATGCAATGCAAGTTTGCTAATTTAGTTCCTGGAATGAGGAGGTAGTCCAAAGATAAGAGATTGACCAAGTCAATCCTATGTTCTTTGAAGTATAGAATTGTGAGAGGTGATCCATTGAAAAATACAAGATTCTGAAGGGCTTAATGGAACATTCGGAACACCAGGCACAGTCTCAGGATAAGGGGTCATTCGTTTAAAAACGAAATTAGAGTTTTCAGGGTTGTGAATCCTTAGACTTCTCTAGCCATGGGGTTGTCAATACTCCACCATCGAACACATTTTCAGAGTGAAATCACTTTTTAACCTGAGGGGAAATCATTGTCTTTGCTATAGTTTTGTGTTAATTTTTACTCCTTTTAAGGTAACACAAGAAACTTTGATTCTTAGGCTCTTCGGAAACTGAAGGCTGTGTGTCTTAGGCTAGCATTTGGCCCTTGTCTTAGTGAAGCTTGTGTTTGTGCAGTTCTTGGACACTATCTACTGCATCTGCCCTGGTCATGGAGTTTTATCTTGGGGTAAGTGCATTTATTAAAAGAACATTAACTACACATAAATATATGTAGATTTTAGAATCTTTTGGATCTTTGAATAAATATAATTTGATGGTTTTTTTACTTTATTTTACAAGTTAGAGGCCCATATCCCTCCAAACCTTTCCTGTTCATGTACATGTTCAAGTGTATTTTAAATGTTTTAACTGTACCTGCATCTACCATTTCCTCAGGTGGTTCATTCCACATACAAACTTTCTCTGTGTGAGAAAGTTGGCCCTCAGGGCCCTTTTAAATCTTTCTCCTCTCATGTTATAAATATTCCCCCAATCTTGAAATCTCCCCACCTTAGGGAAAAGATCTGCCATTCACCTTAACTATATCTCTCATTATTTAATAAATCTCTATAAGATCACCCCTCAACCTCCTATGCTCCAGTGATGAAAGTCCCAGCCTGTCTAGCCTCTACTTATAGCTGAAACCCTCCATTCTTGGCAACATCCTGGTAAATCTTTTCGAAACCCTCTCCAGCCAAATAATATCCTTCCTATGATAGGGCGACCAGAACTGGACACAGTACTCCAGAAGAGGCCTCACCAGCAACCTGTACAACCTCAATATGGAGACCCATCTCCCAATACTCAAAGTTCTGAACAATGAAGGCAAGCGTGCTAAATGCCTTCTTAATCACCTTATCTATATGTGATATAAACTTCAAATAATTATGTAACTGAACCCGTAGTTCTCTCTATTCTGCAAGACTACCCAAGGCCAAAATTTTGACTGTGTAAGTCCTGCTGTTGTTTGTTTTACCCAAATGTATTACCTTACATTTATTCAACTTAAGCTCCAGCTTGCATTCTTCAGCCCATTGACCCAATTGAGCAAGATCTCATTGTAACCTTATATGACCTTTCTCGCTGTCCACTATACTAATTTTGGTGTCATCTGTAAACTTACTAATTATGCCTTCTACATTCTCATCCAGATCATTTATATAAATGGCAATCAAAAATGGACCCAATACCTATCCCTGTGGAACACTGCTGGTAGTAGGCCTCCTGTCCAAATAACAACCCTTCACCATCACTCTTTGTCTCTTATCATTAAGTCAATTATGTATACAATTGGCAAGCTCACTCTGAATCCCATGTGATCTAACTTTAATAATTAATCGACCATGCGGAATGGCTTTACTGAAGTCCAAATAGACAATGTCTGCAGCTCTACCATTATCTTGGTTACATCCTCAAAAAACTCAATCAAGTTTGTGAGATACAATTACCCTCACACAAAACCATGCTGACTATCCCTAATCATTCTTTGCCTCTCGATGGAAACAGCTTCTTCGGTCCAATTTGTCCATGCCGACCAGATATCCTAAATTAATCTAGTCCCATTTGCCAGCATTTGGCCCATATCCCTCTAAACCCTTTCTATTCATATACTTGTCCAGATGCCTTTTAAATGTTGTAGTTTTACCAGCCTCCACCACTACTTCTGGCAGCTCATTCCATATGTGTACCACACTCTGCGTGGAAAAGTTGCCCCTGAGGTCCCTTTTAAACATTTCCTCTCTCACCCTAAGCTTATGCCCTCTAGTTCTGGACTACCCCAGCCCTGGGCAAAGATCTTGTCTATTTACCCTCTCCGAGCCCCTCATGATTTTATAAGGTCACCCCTCAGCCTCTAAAGCTCCAGGGAAAATAGCCCTGATCTATTCAGCCTTTGTCTATAGTTCAAACCCTCCAACTGTGGCAACATTCTTGTAAATCTTTTCTGAACCCTTTCAAGTTTCACAACATCTTTTCTATAGCAGAGAGAACAGAATTGTACCCATTATTCCAGTGGCTTTTACCAATGTCCTATACAGCTGCAACATGACCTCCTAACTCCTATACTAAATGCACTGACCAATAAAGGCAAGCATACCAAACGCCGCCTTTTCTATCCTATCTACCAGCAACTCAACTTTTAAGGCACTGTGAACCTGCACTCCAAGGTCTTTTTGTTCAGCAATATTCCCCAGGACCTTACCATTAAGTGTACAAGTCTGAAGAGCCACCCTCTGTCTTCTACCTTCGAGTCAGTTCTCTATCCAAATAGCTAGTTCTCCCTCTAATCCTACCAGCCTTACCTTTCACTAACAGGAACATAATGACTCTGAACTCTTGTAACCACAATTTGAAAGCCTCGCACTTATCAGATGTTCATTTACCTGCGAATAGTTTACTTCAATCAATGTTGAAAGTTCTTGTCTCATACCATTAAAGTTTGCCATACTCCAATTAAAAACTTTATCGTTTATGGAAGGCTTGTCCTTTTCCATAATGATTTTAAAACAAATAGAATTATGATCAGTAGACCCGAAGTATTCCCCTACTATCACTTCAATCTCTTGCCCTAAGTTTTGCTCCTTCTCTGGTAGGAACATGTACATATTAATAAAGAAAATTTTCTTGAACATGTTTAACAAATGTTTCACCATCCAAGCCTTTAACACTATGGCAGTCCCAGTCAATGTTTGGAAAATTAAAATCCCCTACTATTATTGTTCTTACACATATCTGAGACCTCTCCACATATTTGTTCCTTAATTTTCATCTGACTATTAGGGTGTCAATAGTATGGTCCCATCAAAGTACTCATTCCTTTTTTATTTCTAATTTCAACCCAGGTATTTTCACTAGACAATTTTCCAGAAATATGTTCTCTACTTACAGCAGTAATGTTTTCCTTAACCAAAAATACCATTCCCTCACCTCTTTTGCCTCTCTTTCTCTCCTTCCTATAGTATCTGAAAAAGATGGAGAGATAGATGTGATAAAACATTTTTTACAAAGGTGTGAAGGAGTTCATTTAACACACTGCCGAGTCTCCTTATATGATCTGGTACTATATTTTGATTCATAATGCTCCTATGAAGTGCTTTTTTGTAAAGGCACTAGGTACATACTGATCGTTATTGAATGTAGGAACATTCAGTAGTCTTTTTCATTATCTTAAAATCCTCTTTTAAGATAACCATGTATGCATATGATAGAGCAATGAAATATGTACAGCCCTACTAAAATTGTCAATTTATCAAAAATATTTGTGTTACTGTAATTCCAAATAAATTTAATATTCACAGTCTGTGTATTTATATCTTGTTATTCCTCCATGTTCTATAATTTCTGTTACCAGGTTTGTGATGGGAGCTGTGTCACCTGCTGTAGTTGTCCCATGCATGTTGATGCTTCAGAAGGAATGCTATGGTGTTGACAAAGGAATCCCAACACTACTAATGGCTGCAGGCAGCTTTGATGATATCTTGTCTATTACAGGTTTCAATACATGTCTTGGGATAGCCTTTTCATCAGGTGAGCTTTAGTATTGAAATGTATATACTGCTGCCCCAAACTCAAGCAGTCTGGCTCTCAAAACCCAAGCATATCAAGTATTTATGATTTTTTTTTGATTTGCTAGTATAACCTTTATGCAAGTTTTTTTGAAACTAGTAATTGGAATTGTTGTTTCTAACATTGTCACTTAATTGGTGGATATTTTAAAAATCAAACCACAGATTCTTCTTAGCAATTTACGACGTATGTAAATAAATGCAGGCACTGATTTAAGGCTAGAAGCTCACATGCTCTGTTTCTGGATAAGCCATCATTATCGTCTTGCCTAAGTTGGTTCCCTTTGATTTGGTCAGTATGCAAATTTGGTGTATCCCATCTCATTTACATGATCGTTGTTTGTAGCTCACACTGTTGCCTCACATTATCTGTCTGTTGCTTCTGTGCTTACTGGTGGATCAGGCGGTATTATGCAGATATCAGCTGTTGTAGCCAGAAATGTATGCTTAAAGGAAGGTTATTTCACAAAAGAGAAACTGAACTTAATAATATTGAAGGAATTTAAATTATGGAAGAGTAACACCAAGGCGCAAAGTAAGATTCTAGGATAACTGTGGTGATTCTGGAGGCAGTATTGGTGAAGTTGCTCAGGAGACCTTCATGGATCACACCGAGGTGAGAGCGGGTGCAGCTGTCAGGGAGGTCAGTGCCCAGTATCAAGATATGAAAGTTCGGCAGCTGTGCCATAGAACATAGAACAATATAGCGCAGAATAGGCCCTTCGGCCCTCAATGTTGCACCAACCTGTGAACTGTTCTCAGCTAGTCCCACTATACTATCTCATCATCATCCATGTGCTTATCCAAGGATGTTTAAATCTCCCTAATGTGGCTGAATTAACTACATTAGCAGGTAGGGCATTCCATGCCCTTACCACTCTCTGACTAAAGAATCTGCCTATGACATCTGTCTTAAATCTGTCATCCCTCAATTTGTAGATATGCTCCCTCGTGCAAGCTGATGTCATCATCCTAGGAAAACGACTTTCACAGTCTACCCAATCTAATCCTCTGATCATCTTGTATGTCTCTATCAAATCCCCTCTTAGCCTTCTTCTTTGCAATGAGAACAGACCCAAGTCTCTCAGCCTTTCCTCATAAGACCTTCCCTCCAGACCAGGCAACATTCTCGTAAATCTCCTCTGCACCTTTTCCAATTCTTTCACATCCTTCCCGAAATATGGCAACCAGAACTGTATACAATATTCCAAGTGTGGCCGCACTAGCGTTTTGTATAGTTGCAGCATAACATTGCGGCTCTGGAATGCAATCCCTCCACAAATGAAACCTAACACACTGTATGCCTTCTTAACAGCACTATCCACCTGGGTGGCAACTTTCAGGGATCTATGTACATGGACTCCAAGATTCCTCTGCACATCCACACTACCAAGAATCTTTCCATTGACCCATACTCTGCCTTCCTGTTATTCTTCCGAAAGTGCATCACCTCACATTTAGCTGCATTGAACTCAATTTGCCATCTCTCAGCCGAAACCTGCAGTTTATCCAAGTCTCCCTGCAATCTGTAAAATTCTTCCAAACTGTCCACTACTCCACCGACTTTAGTGTCATCTGCAAATTTACTAATCCACCACACCTATGCCTGCGTCTAAGTCATTTATAAAAATGACAACAGCAATGGTCCCAAAACAGATCCTTGTGCCACATCACTAGTAACCGGTCTCCAGGCTGAATATTTTCCATCAACCACCGCTCGCTGCCTTGTTTCAGAAAGCCAGTTTCTAATCCGAACTGCTAAATTACCCTCAATCCCATGGTGCCATAAGAAGATGATTGATTCATTGCTGGTATTCCAAGTCAGTGGGTGCATCATCATATGATAGATCTTAGCCACCACACCACATTATGCAGTACACTCCCATCATTCACCAAGCAATACTTCCTGTTATTCTGAATGAGTGTACATATATTCCACCTCCAGCTATTCTCTCGCTACTCCTTCCACTGTTCAGATACAGCAGGCACCCAAACTCAGTGTAACACAATGATATTCTTCCTTCTGTTGCAAGACAGGGTGGCAGAACTGGCAGAGTCATGGAGATCTGCAATTGTTAAGTCCAATGAGGAGATGTGTCAACTTCGTGGGGCTGATTGAAACAAAACCCGTGTCATCTAGTGTCATTGAGACTGTCGATGATGATGATATGTTCCTGCAATATATCTCTTCTCAACTCCCAATTCATCCAGATTGTAGATAGTCCTCCTAGAGAGGGGTATTGCTAAACCTAATCTGAGGAATGAAGTCAGTCGAGTGGTTGAAGTGATAGTGGGCGAGAACTTTGGGGATAGTGATCATAACTCTAAGTTTCATTGTCACTATGGAAATTGATAACTGTCTTAATTGGGGGATGGCCAATTTCAATATCACAAGACAAGGTCTGGCAAACCTAGACTGGGAGCAGCTACTTGTAGGTAAATCTACATTTGGAAAGTGGAAATCTTTTAAAGGTAAAGTTCAGGGCCAGCATGTTCCTGTAAGAGTAAAAGGCAAAGACAGCAAGTCCAGGAACCTGGTTGTCAAAGGATATTGTGAGTATGACAAAGAAAAAGAAGAAAGCATTTGTTAGATACAGAGTATCAAAAACGATGGAAGCCCTTCAGAAGTGTAGAGAGTGTAGGGGGTGCTTAAAAGGGAATCAGGAGGGCAAAGAGTGACCATGAAATATCTTTGACAAATAGAATTAAGGAAAACCCCAAGGCATTTTGTAAGTATGTTAAGAGAACGAGGATTACTAGGGAAAGAGTGGGACCTATTAAAGACCAAAGGTGCAATGTGTGGGTGGAGCCAATCCATATGGATGAGGTCCTAAATGAATATTTCTCATCTGTACTCACAAAGGAGAAAAATGTTATAGCTGGAGGTTTCACTTGGGATGGTAAAGTTCGAGAGCATATAAAGATTAAAAAGATATTAGATGTTTCAGCAGGCATAAAGGTGTATAAATCCCTGGGCCTGATGAAATATATCGTAAGCTGCAATTGGAGTCAAAGGAGGAGATTGCTGGAGCCCTGGCAGAGATATTTAATACTTCATTAGCCATGTGTAAAGTGCCATTTGACTGGAGGATACCTAATGTGGTTCCTTTGTTCAGAAAAGACAGCAGGAATAAGCCAGGTAATTATAGACCAGTTAGTTTGATGTAAGTGGAAGGGAAACTTGAAAATAATGCTGAGGGACAGGATTAATCAATGCTTGGAAAGACAAGGATAGTCAGCACAGATTTGTAAGAATGAGATCCAGTCTGACTAATTTAATTGAGGTTTTTGAAAAGCATATTAAATATTTTGATGAGGGTAGTGCAGTTGATGTGGTTTATGGCCTTCAGTAAGGCCTTTGACAAAGTCCTAGACAATAGACAATAGGTGCAGGAGTAGGCCATTCAGCCCTTCGAGCCTGCACCGCCATTCAATATGATCGTGGCTGATCATCCTTAATCAGTATCCTGTTCCTGCCTTATCTCCATAACCTTTGATTCCACTATCTTTGAGAGCTCTATCCAACTCTTTCTTAAATGAATCCAGAGACTGGGCCTCCACTGCCCTCTGGGGCAGAGCATTCCACACAGCCACCACTCTCTGGGTGAAGAAGTTTCTCCTCATCTCTGTCCTAAATGGCCTACCCTGTATTTTTAAGCTGTGCTACATGGAATGCTGGTCCAAAAACTAAGAGCCCCTCGGATCCAAGGCAAGTTGGTAAACTGGATCCAGAATGGTTCACAAAGGGTGATGGTGGAGGGTTGTTTTTGTGATAGGAAGCTTGTGACCAGCACAGTACCACAGGCTTAATGATTAGATTAGATTACCTAGGGTGTGGGAATGGGCCCTTCGGCCCAACCTGTCCACACCGACCCTCTGAAGAGTAACCCACCCAGACCCATTTCCCTCTGACTAATGCACCTATCACTGTGGGCAATTTACCACGGCCAATTCACCTGACCTGCACATCTTTGGATTGTGGGAGGAAACCGGAGCACCCAGAGGAAACCCACACAGACACAGGGAGAATGTGCAAACTCCACAGATAGTTGCCCAAGGCTGGAATCAAATCTGGGACCCTGGTGCTGTGAGGCAGCAGTGCTAACCACTGAGCCACTGTGCTGCCCAGGTGTAGGGTCTCGGACCCTTGCTGTATGTTATGTAACTTGGATGTGAACGTAAAAGGTATAATTAGTGAATTTGCAGAGGCACAAACATTGGTGTTGTTTTTAGTGAGAAGGATGGTCTCAGGCTATAGTCTAACAAACTGGCAAACTGAGCTCAACAATGGCACTTGGATTTTTAATTCTGATAAATGTAAGGTGATGCATTTTGAGAGGAGCATTAAGGTGAGGATACACACAATGAATGGTGGGCCCCTAGGGAGTACTGTGGAACAAAGAGACTTGGTGCACAAGACCACAGAACCCTTAAAGGTGTCAGCACAGATAGACAGGGTGGTGAAGAAAGCGTACGGAATATTTGCATTCATTTGCTGGGGCATAGAAAATAGGAAGTTATAGAACATTAGTAGAAAGTGAGGACTGCAGATGCTGAAGATCAGAGTTGAGAATGTGGTGCTGGAAAAGCACAGAAGGTCAGGCAGCATCGGAGGAGCAGGAGAATAGATGTTTTGGGCATAAGCCCTTCATCAGAAATGAGGCTTCTAGGCCAGGGAGCTGAGAGATAAATGGGAGGGGGGTGGGGCTAGAGGGAAGGTAGCTGAGAATGCAATAGGTAGCTGAAGGTGAGCGAGAAGGTAATAGGTCAGAGAGGAGGGTGGAGCAGATAAATGGGAATGGTGATGGACAGGTCAAGAGGGCGATGCCAGATTGGAGGTTTGGGACTGGGATAATGTAGGAGTTGGGGAAATGAGGAAACTGGTGAAATCCACATTGATCCTGTGTGGTTGCAGGGTCCCAAAGTGGAATATGAGGCATTCTTCCCCAGGCATTGGGTGGTAAGGGTTTCGCAATGGAGGAGGCCCAGGACCTTGACGGATTGGGAGGGGGAATTGAAGTGTTCAGCCACGGAGTGGTGGGGTTGGTTGGTGTGGCTGTCCCAGAAATGTTCTCTGAAATGATCCGCAAGGAGGCATCCTGTCTCCCCAGTGTAGAGGAGACCACATCGGGTGTAAAGGATACAGTAGATGACATTGTGGCAGTACAGGTAAATGTCTGTCGGATGTGGAAGGATCCTTTTAAGGTCTTGGATGGAGGTGAGGGGAGTGGTGTGGGCAGGGGAAGGTGCTGGGAGTGGAGGGTGGACTGTTGGGAGGGGTAGACCTGAAGAGGGAGTCGCAGAGGGAATGGTCTCTCTGGAATGCTGTTAGGGGTGGGGAGGGAAATATATCTCTGGTGGGGTCTGTTTGTAGATGGTGGAAGTGGTAGAGGATGATGCGATGTATGCTGAGGTTGGTGGAGTGGAAGGTGAGGATTGGGGGCTTCTATCCTTGTTGTGTTGGGACAAATGGGGTTCAAGGGTGGCGGTGCAGGAAGTGGAGGAGATGCACTGGAGAGCATCGTCAAAATTATGATCTTGGAAGAAGGAGTCCATCTGCGATTTTCTATGGTAGAATTGGTCATCCTGGGAACAGATGTGGCGAAGGCGGAGGAATTAGGAATAAAGGATGGCATTTTTACAGGAGGTAGTGCAGGAGGAGGTGTGGTGTAGGTGGCTGTGGGAATCAGTGTGCTTGTAATAGATGTCTATGGTTAGTCGGTTGCCGGAGATGGAGGTGGAGAGGTCCAGGAAGGGAAGGGAGGTGTCCAAGATGGTCCAGGCGAATTTGAGGTCAGAGTGGAAGGTGTTGGTGAAGTTGATGAACTGGGACCACGCGGTAGTGCTGATACAGTCATTGATGTAGCAGAGAAACAGGTGGGGAATGGTGCCAGCGTAACTGCGGAAGATGGATTGTACCACGTGCCTGACAAAGAGGCAGGTATAGCTGGGTCCCCTGCAGGTGCCCATGGCTACCCCTTTGGTTTGGAGAGAGAGGGAGGATTGGAAGGAGAAGTTGTTAAGGGTGAGGACTAGTTCAGCCAGGTGGATGAGGGTGTCGATGGAAGGGTACTGGTTGGGATGGCGAAGGAGGAAGAAACAGAGGGCTTGAAGGCCTTTGTTGTGGTGGATGGATGTTTACAGGGAGTGGATGTCCATGGTAAAGATAAAGCATTGAGGGCTGGGAAAACGAAAATCTTGGAGGAGGTGAAGGGCGTGGGTAGTATCCTGAAGGTAGGTAGGGAGTTCCTGGACTAAGGGGGACAGGGTGGCGTCAAGGTATGCAGAAATGAGTTCAGTGGGATAAGAGTAGGCTGAGACAATGGGTTGACTGGGAAAGTCAGGTTTGTGAATCTTTGGTAGGAGGTAGAAATGTGCGGTGCAGGGTTCACGGACAATGAGGTTGTAGGCTGTGGATGGGAGGTCTCCTGAGGTGATGAGGTTGTGGATGGTCTGGGAGATGATGGTTTGGTGATAGGAGCTGAGGTCGTGTTCGAGGGAGCAGTGGGAGGAGGTGAATGCGAGTTGACGTCTGCCTTCAGTGGTGTAGAGGTCAGTGCGTTTCCCCCCCTCCACCACCTTGTCTGTGGTTTGATGGTGATGTTGGGGTTGGAGCAGATGGAGTGGATTGCTGTGCTTTGTGAGGGCGGGAGGTTGGAGTGGGTGAGAAAGCTGGACAGATTGAGGCGGTTGATGTCACAGTGGCAGTTATAAAACATTGTTTAGACTCAGATGGAATGCAGTTCTGATCGCCATACTATCAGAAGGATATGTTTGCATTGGAGAGGAGGGTGCAAAGGAAGTTCACTAGGATGTTGCCTGGGATGAGAAGTCTCAGTTATGATGTGAGACTGAATAGGCCAGTGTTGTTTTCCTTGGAGCAGTCAAGGCTGAGGGTGGATCTGATTGAGGTATGCAATCTTTTCCCCATGGCAAACATATTTGAAACCAGGGAGCACAGGTTTAAGGTGAGGAATCAGTGGTTTAGAGGGGATCTGAGGAAAAATGTTTTCACCCAGAGGGTGATAAAAGTATAGAATGTGCTGCTTGAGAGGCAAGTGGAGGCAGGTACTCTTGCAAGATTTAAGAAACGTTTGGATGAACATTTAAAAGCCAGGGCATTGCAGGGTATTGACCAAATGCAGGCAAATGGGATGAGTATGGTTCAAAATTTGGCAAATACATGATGGAACAAAGGACCTGTTCCTATGCCTCACTCACATCTTGCTTTCTGGCATAAGGTGCAAGCCAGTAACAAAGCAAAAGTACAGCACTAATAAAGAGATACATGCACTGTGGAGCTAAGAATGGAGTTGGAATCAACATATCGCATGTCATACCAGCACAAATTACTTTAATCAAGCCAGCTTATGGGATTGTTAATTTGTTATCACCATAGAGATGAGAATGTGGACCTGTTCTGCTGCAGCGCTCTCAGGAATGAAGACATTTATAGGTTGACATGCTTGGCTGACCTAATCTTCCACAACTACCTGTTGTTTGTCATAAGCAATGGAAGAGTGTGGCTCCAAGTTAACAGAGAACATGATGCAGAATTTTTCCTTTCTGCATCCTGTTGGCTGTTAACCTAAAGATATTGCCATGGTACCTGTTACAGCCTTTGTGTAAACTGATCACCAAATCCACTGACTTCCTTGTCAGGATGCAGCATCATTTTCTGACATTCTGAATCATTAACAACAGCAGCTCCAAAACAGTTCAGAGTACCTTCAGACATTTTACAATGATATAAGTTCTTAAAAACACCTTATGTGCAATAGGAATGTCTAGCCCTTTAAGGAAACAAACATAATGCCCATCTTTGGAGAGTAGAAAGGCATTTCTGTGGTTGAAAACAAGACTCCCGAATGGTTGTAGTCATAGAGTCATAGAGATGTACAGCGTGGAAACAGACCCTTCGGTCCAACCCGTCCATGCTGACTAGCTATTCCAACCCAATCTAGTCCCACCTGGCAGCACCCGGCCCATGTCCCTCCAAACCCTTCCTATTCATATACCCATCCAAATGCCTTTTAAATGTTGCAATTGTACCAGCCTCCACCACTTCCTCTGGCAGCTCATTCCATACACGTATCACCCTCTGTGTGAAAAAGTTGCCCCTTAGGTCTCTTTTATATCTTTCCCCTCTTACCCTAAACCTATGCCCTCTAGTTCTGGACTCCTGGACTGCAGGGAAAAGACTTTGTCCATTTATCCTATCCATGCCCCTCATAATTTTGTAAACCTCTATAAGGTCACCCCTCAGCCTCCGACAGTCCAGGAATAAACAGCCCCAGCCTGTTCAGCATCTCTCTATAGCTCAACTCCTCCAACCCTGGCAACATCCTTGTAAACCTTTTCTGAACCCTTTCAAGTTTCACAACATCTTTCCGATAGCCATTGAAATGTACAGCATGGAAACAGACCCTTGGGTCCAACTTGTCCATGCCGACCAGATATCCCAACCCAATTTAGTTCCACCTGCCGGCACCCGGCCCATATCCTTCCAAACCCTTCCTATTTATATACCCATCCAGATGCCTTTTAAAAGTTGCAATTGTACCAGCCACCACCACTTCCTCTGGCAGCTCATTCCATTCACGTACAACCCTTTGCGTGAAAAAGTTGCCCCTTAGGTCTCTTTTGTATCTTTCCCCTCTCACCCTACACCTATGCCCTCTAGTTCTGGACTCCCCGACCCCAGTGAAAAGATTTTGTCTATTTATCCTATCCATGCCCCTCATGATTTTACAAACCTCCATAAGGTCACCCGTCAGCCTCAAACACTCCAGGGAAAACAGTCTCAGCTTGTTCAACCTCTACCTATAGCTCAGATCCTCCAACCCTGGCAACATCCTTGTAAATCTTTTCTGAGCCCTTTCAAGTTTCACAACATCTTTCTGATAGGAAGGAGACCAGAATTGCACGCAATATTCCAACAGGGCCTAACAATGTCCTGTACAGCCGTAACATGACCTTCCAACTCCTGTACTCAATACTCTGACCAATAAAGGAAAGCATACCAAGCGCCTTCTTCACTATCCTATCTACCTGTGACTCCACTTTCAAGGAGCTATGAACCTGCACTCCAAGGTCTCTTTGTTCAGCAACATTCCCTAGGACCTTACCATTAAGCGTATACGTCCTGCTAAGATTTGCTTTCCCAAAATGCAGCACCTTGTATTTATCTGAATTAAACTCCATCTGTCACTTCTCAGCCCATTGGCCCATCTGGTCCAGATCACGTTGTAATCTGAGGTAACCTTCTTTGCTGTCCACGACACCTCCAATTTTGGTGTCATCTGCAAACTTACTAACTATACCTCTTATGCTCGCATCCAAATCATTTATATAAATGACGAAAACTGGTGGACCCAACATCGATCCATGTGGCACTCCACTGGTCACAGGCTTCCAGTCTGAAAAACAACTCTCCACCACCACTCCCTGTCTCATACCTTTGAGCCAGTTCCAAATGGTGAGTTCTCCCTGTATTCCACCATATCTAACCTTGCTAATCAGTCTCCCATGGGGAACCTTGTCGAACGCCTTACTGAAGTCCATATAGATCACACCTACCGCTTTGCTCTCTTCAATCCTCTTTGTTACTTCTTCAAAAAACTCAATTTTTTTTGTGAGACATGATTTCCCAGGCACAAAGCCACGTTGACTATCCTTAATCAGTCCTTGCCTTTCCAAATACGTGTACATCCTGTCCCTCAGGATTCCCTTCAACAACTTGCCCACCACCGACATCAGGCTCACTTGTCTATAGTTCCCTGGCCACTTTTCTGAAATAATGGCACCACATTAGCCAACCTTCAGTTTTCCGGCACCTCCCCTGTGACTGTTTGTGGGCGGCACGGTGACACAGTCGTTAGCACTGCTGCCTCACAGCGCCAGAGACATGGGTTCAATTCCTGCCTCAGGCGACTCTTTGTGTAGAGTTTGCATATTCTCCCCGTGTCTGCGTGGGTTTCCTCCGTGTGCTCCGGTTTCCTCCCATAATCCAAAAATGTGCAGGTTAGGTGAATTGGCCATACTAAATTGCCCGTAGTGTTAGGTGAAGAGGTAAATGTTGGGGAATGGGTCTGGGTGCGTTGCGCTTTGGCGGGTCAGTGTGGACTTGTTGGGCCGAAGGGCCTGTTTCCACACTGTAAGTAATCTAATCTATTGATGATACAAATATCTCAGGTAGAGGCCCAGCAATCACTTCCCTAGTTTCCCACAGAGTTCTAGGGTACACCTGATCAGGTCCTGGGGATTTATTGAGAGATGGTGCAGGAGGGAGGGGTTCAGATTTTTGGGACATTGGGACCAGTTCTGTGGGAGGTGGGACTATTACAAATTGGACAGTCTACACTTGGGCAGAACTGGAATCAATGTTGTTGGGGGTACTTTTGCTAATGTTGTTGAGAAGGGTTTAAACTAATGTGGCAAGAGGATAGGAACCAAATGAGGAGGTTAGTGGACAGTAAGGAGTAGTAACAAAAACCTGTAAGGAACCAGATCATGAAGTCATAATGACTGAGGGGAAGAGTAGGCAGGGAGCAGATAATGAACGCAAAAGGACAGGTGGTCTGAAATGCATTTATTTTAATGCGAGAAGTGTAGAGGGTAAGGCAGATGAATTTAAGGCAGAGGGCTTGGATTAGTACTTGTGAGTATGATGTTATTACTATTACTGAGACTTGGTTGAGGAAAGGGCATGATTAGCAACTAAATATCCCAGGATGCTTTGGGTGGGATAGAGAGGGAAGTAAAAGGGGTGGAGGAGTTGCATTACTGGTCAGAGAGGATATCACAGCTGTGCTGAAGGAGAATACCTTGGAGGACTTGAGTAGTGAGGCAATATGGGTAGAGCTGAGAAATAGGAAGGGTGAGGTAATAATATTAGGGCTGTTCTGCAGGCCTCCCAACAGCGGGTGTGAAAATGAGGTACAAATATGTAAACAGATTATGGAAGCGTAGGAGAGACAGGGTGGTGGTGATAGGAGTTTTTAATTTTCCCAACATTGACTGGGATTCACTTAGTGTTAGAGGTCTAGATGGAGCAGAATTTGTAAGGAGCATCCAGGAGGGTTTCATAGAGCATTATGTAAATAGTTCAACTCAGGAAGGGGCCATACTGGACCTGGAGTTGGGGAATGAGCCTGGCTAGGTGGTTGAAGTTTAAATAGGGGATTACTTTGGGAATTGTGATCATAATTCTGTAAGTTTTAGAATACTTATGGACAAAGATGAGAGTGGTCCTAAAGGAAGAGGGCTAAATGAAGGGGAAAGGTCAACTATACCAAAATTCAGCAGGAGCTGGGGAATATGGATTGGGAGCAGCTGTTTGAATGTAAATCCATGTTTGATATGTGGGAGGCTCTGAAAGAGAGATTGATTGGAGTGCAGGACTGACATGTCCCTGTTAAAATGAGGGATAGAAATGGCAAGATTAGGGAACCATGGATGACAGGTGAAATTGAGAGACTAGCTAAGGGGAAAAAGGAAGTATACATAACATCTAGGCAACTGAAAACAGACGATGTTTTGGAAGAATATCAGGAAAGTAGGACCAATCTGAAATTAGGAATTAAGAGGACTAAAAGGGGTCATGAAATATCTTTAATAAACAGGGTTAAGGAAAATTATATACAAGGAGCAAGTGGGTAACTAGAGAAAGGGTGGGCCTACTCGGGGACAAAGGAGGAAAGTTATGCATGGAGTCAGAGAAAATGAGTGACATCCTTCATGAGTACTTTGCATTGGTATTCACCGAGCAGAGGGACGTGACAGATTTTGAGGTTATTGATAGACGTTTGATTACTCTCGGTCAAGTCAGCATAAGGAGAGAGGAAGTGTTGGGTATTCTAAAAGGCATTGAGGTAGACAAGTCCCCAGGTCAAGATGGGATCTATCCCAGATTAGTGACAGAAGCGAGAGAGGAAATAGTGGAGCATTAACAGGTTTCTTTGCAGCATCCTTGAACATGGATGAGGTCCCAGAGGAGTGGACAATTGCGAATGTTGTCCCTTTGTTTAAGAAGGTTTGCAAGGATAATCCAGGTAATTATAGACAGGTGAGCCTGACGTCAGTGGTAGGGAAGCTCTGGAGAAAATACTGAGTGAGAGGATTTATTTTACATTTTGAAGAAAATGGGCTTATCCGTGATAGACAATATAGTTTTGTGCAAGGAAGGTCATGGCTTGCCAACTTAATAGAATTCTTTGAGGAAGTGACAAAGTTGATTGATGAGGGAAGGGCTATAGATGTCATAAACATGGACTTCACTAAAGTGTTTGATTAGGTTCGCCATGGTAGGCTGATGGAGAAAGTGAAGGTGTATGGGTCCAAGGTGTACTAGCTAGATGGATAGAGAATTGGCTGAGCAACAGGAAACAGAGTAGTGGTGGAAGGGAGTTTCTCAACATGGAGAACTGTGACCGGTGGTGTTCCACAGGGATCTGTGTCGGGACCACTGTTGTTTGTGATATACATAAATAATCTGGTGGAAGGTATAGGTGGTCTGATTAGCAAGTTTGCAGATGACACTAAGATTGATGGAGTAGCAGATAATGAAGGGGACTGTCAGAGAATACAGATAGATTGGAGAGCTGGGCAGAGAAATGGCAGATGGAGTTCAATCGGACAAATGCGAGGTGATGCATTTTGGAATATCTAGTTCAAGAGTGAACTATATAGTAAATGGAAAAGCCCTGGGGAAAATTGATGTACAGAGAGAGGTGGGTGTTCAGGTCCATTGTACCCTGAAGTTGGCAATTGAGTGGTCAAGAGGGAATACTTTCCGTTATTGGAAGGGATATTGAGTACAAGTGTTGGCAGGTCATGTTACAGTTGTATAAGACTTTGATTTGGCCAGATTTGGAATACTGCATTCAGCTCTGACTTGGAGGTGCCAGTGTTGGACTGGGGTGGGCAAAGTTTTAAAATCACACAATAGCAGGTTATAGTCTAACAGGATTATTTGGAAGCACTAGCGTTTAGAGCTATGCTCCGAAAAGCTTTTGGGGTGAATTTGATTTTGCAGAATTACATTTTATTTTGCTCAAAAATCGCATGAATCTATCTAAAACTCTGTAAAACTATACAGAGGGTTTGTCAGTCTGACATCGCTTTGGGGCACAGACAGACTTCACACCTATTGTTTAAAAGCTGATCTATCTTGAAAATGTAATTTAAAAGTAGTTCTGGGATTTACATATCAAAGTACAGAAACAAGCATATACCTTTGTAAACGATGAAAGTTTTAATCTAAGAGTGTTTACTGTATCACATCTCCATGACACTGGACTCCTTTGGCTATAAATTCTGTGAACATGATCTTAACCTCCACAACCACCTGATGAAAGAGTCCTGCACCAAAAGCTAGTGCTTCCAAATAAACCTGTTGGATTATAACTTGGCGTTGTGTGATTTTTAACTTTGCATACAGGTCTGGTTGCCACATTACCAAAAGGATGGGGGTGCTTTGGAGAGGGTGTAGAGGAGGTTCATCAGGATGTTGCCTGGTATGGAGAATGGTAGCTGTGAAGAGAGGCATGAGTAATTAGGGTTATTTTCCTTAGAAAGATGGAGGTTTGGGGGGGGGGTTGGGGGGGGAACCTGACTGAGGTCTACAAAATCATGAGAGGTATAGACAGGGTGGATATCAAGAAGCTTTTTCTCAGAGTGGGAGACTCAATTACTAGGGGTCACAAGTTCAAAGTGAGAGGAGAGAAGTTTAAGGGAGATATGCATGGAAAGTTCTTTACGCTGAGGGTGATGGGTGCCTGGAACATGTTGCCATCGGAAGTGGTGGGGGGGCACAATAGCGTTATTTAAGATGTATCTAGACAGGTACACAAATGGGCAGGGAGCAGACAGTTACGGACCCTTAGATAATAGGCGACAGGTTTAGATAGAGGATCTGGATTGGCACAGGCTTGGAGGGCTGAAAGGCCTGTTTCTATGCTATAATTTTCTTTGTTCTTATAATTCTGCCTGTTGTTTACAAAATGATGTATGAATACCTTGCCAGTACCTGCATGGTCCAAGTTTGATATGCTGGCATTACATCAGCCATTTGGGTTGGGTTGGGTAATGTTGGATAACAATGATTCACAGCCTTCAAGTATATGCAGGGGACTTTCCCTCATGTTCCCTTTTCCTGTTAGAGTGTTGCATTGGTTGCACAAGTCAGCAGAACAAAAGGAGAGGGAGTATAGATTGATTTCTCATCTCTCAACTTTGTGCCTTGATGGGATTCTATGGTATTCACATGCTCTGGAACATAACTGAAAGAACTTCTAATTTATTGTGATGAACAATACTTTCAATGATTGTGTTAAAATTTCTGAAAATCTCTTGATTAACACACAAACAGAAATTGCTGGAGAAATTCAACAGGTTTGGCAGTATCTGTAGAAAGATAATTAACATTTTGAGTCCAGTGATACTTTTAGATTAGATTCTGTACAGTGTGGAAACAGGCCCTTTGGCCCATCAAGTCCACACTGACCCTCCGAAGAGTGACCCACGCAGACCCATTCCCCTCTGACTAATGCATCTAACACTATGGGCACTTTAGCATGGCCAATTCTCCTGGCCTGCACATCTTTGGACAGTGGGAGGAAACCGGAGCATCCGGAGGAAATCCACGCAGACACAGGGAGTATGTGGAAACTCCACACAGACAATTGCACGAGGCTCGAATCAAACCTGGGTCCCTGGTGCTGTGAGGCAGCAGTGCTAACCACTGAGCCACCGTGCTGCCAAGATCTGAATTTCAGATCTTCAGCAGCTGCAGTTCTTTGTTTTATTTTCTTGTGTTCCACATATTGATTTACACAGTCTTTTGTATTTATTTTGTTAATGGTTACGTTTAATATTCCTAACGTATTTTGATGTTGATTCATTCTCAAACTTACTTTAATGTTCTTTATTTTTTGGATGATGTTGGAGACAAGGCTGGTAAACTGACTTAACTTTTTGTTTTAATTATCATCTTGATAAAGTATTAGCAGCTTCTGCAAATCTGTCCGATGTTTTGGGGGTTGTCAGTGTTTCTGAATGAATGGCACACTGCATCACCAGAAACAAGTACTGCAATGTAGAACAACCTTGAAATACCGTGAATTGTTTTAATTTCCTCAAATACTGGAAAGGTGTCTTGTAAATTTGTGTAATTGCAACTGTTAAAAAATGTCCTGATTATCTTGGTCAGACCTAAGGAATTCACGCCAATTTTGCAGTTTCTATTTTTTGTTTGGCTGATTTTATTGGAGCTAGAGAATGGAACTATTTCCTTCCATAGACAGTAATTAATGTCAACGCCAAGTATTATTCAGCTAGATATAGACAGTTGCAGACTAAAACGGAACTCTATTGCTCTACAATTACATGTCTGAATGCAAATTTCAGCTGAGTTTTCCAATCTACACAATGACATTCTTAAGTCCCACACCAGCCAATCCCATTTCAGTGACAATGCTAATTTTTAGTTCCATTTTATTCTATATTTGTTATGAACAAATTAAGCTCAGGCTCATTTCACATTAGATCTTTTTATCCAGTAGATTTAAATAAAGTAGATTTCTTTTGGCAATTATCTTAAATTTATGCCTTTTTTAATTTTTCCTTTAATTTACACTTTTTTACCTATCAGTACATTTAGTATTTCCAGATTACAGATGTAATTGTAAACACTGCAGTCAGTTATTTTCCTAACCTTTTATTCTTGATTTAAAAAGTTCTAGTTTCTCTACTCTTTTGCCTGACTCATCCCTGATATAATTTTGTCTCCATGACCCCTCCTTAAAAAAAGGCACCCAAATTAATAATAATAAAAAACTAACAATAAATAATAAGAATTGAGTCAAACCAATGTCCTGTCCCTTCCAGCAATTTACTGAAGGTCAGCGACATTAGACACCTGGGATTAGTTACTTGTTTTCAAGAAGTTCATGATTTGATATTAGTCTTTCTTAGCATTAAGGTAAATAAGTTCCCAGGTCCTGATGGAATCTATCCAAGAATACTGAGGGAGATGAGGAAGGAAATTGCTGGGGCCTTGTACAAAATCTTTGTATCCTCTTTCATTACAGGTGAGGTCCCAGAGGGCTGGAGAATAGCCAATGTTGTTCCTTTGTTTAAGAAGGACAACAGGGATAATCCTGAAAATTACAGGTCGGTGAGCCTTATGTTGGGGTAGGGAATTTATTGGAGAAGATTCTTGGAGACAGGATTTACTGATATTTGGGGGAAAAAATGGACTTATTAGCTATAGGTAGCATGTCTTTCTGTGGGAGAGGTCATATCTCACAAACTTAATTGAGTTGTTTTGAGGAAATTACAAAGATGATTGATGAGGCCAAAGTGGTAGATGTTGTCTGTATGGAATTTAGCAAGGCCTTTGACAAGGTCCCTCGTGGCTGAAACAAGGTGAAGTCATATGGGATCTGTACTGACTTGGAAAGATAGATACAGAACTGGCTTGGTCATAAAAAACAGAGAGGAGCCGTGGAAGAATATTTTTCATACTGGACATCTGTGACCAGTGGCGTTCCCATAGGGATCAGTGCTGGAATTCCTGATGTTTGTATATATGTAATGATTTGGAAGAGAATGCAGGTGACCAGATTAGTAAATTTGTAAATGGCACAAAGAATTAAGGGAGCTGCGGAGGATTGCCAGAGACTATAGCAGGATATGGATAGGCTGGAGAGTTGGGAGGAGAAATGGCAGATAGAATATAATCCAGTCACATGTGAGGTGATGTATTTTAGTAGGTCCAATTCAGGTGAGAAGTATCCAGTAAATGGCAAAACCCTTAGAAGCATCAACATACAGAGGGATGTAGGCCTACAGGTCCACAGCTCCTCTAAAGTAGCAATGCAAATGGATAAGGTGGTCAAGAAGGCAATATGGTATGCTTACCTTCATTGGTCAGGACATAGCTTATAAAAATTGGCAAGTCTAATTCCAGCTGTATAGAACTTTAGTTAGATGACATTTGGAATATTGTGTATAGTTCTGGTCGCCACACGAGCAGAAGGATATGTGTTGGAGAGTGTGGTGTGGAAAGCACATCCGGTCAGGCAGAATCCAAGGAGCAGGAGAGACAATGTTTTGAGCATAAGCCCTTCATCATTCATTCTCCTGCTCCTCAGATGCTGCATGACCTGCTGTGCTTTTCCAGCACCATACTCTTAACTCTCTTCTCCAGCATCTGCAGTCCTCACTTTCTCCCACAGGATATGGTGTCTTTGAAGAGGGTACAGAAAACATTACCTCAGGGAATCTCCCATCCACCACCTCCAACCTCATAGTCCCACAACCCCGCACCGCCCGTTTCTACCTCCTGCCCAAAATCCACAAACCTGACTGCCCCAGCCGACCCATTGTCTCAGCCTGCTCCTACCCCACCGAACTCATCTCTGCATACCTCGACACAGTCCTGTCCCCCTTAGTCCAAGAACTCCCCACCTACGTTCGGGACACCACCCACGCCCTCCACCTCCTCCATGATTTTCGCTTCCCCGGTCCCCATGCCTTATCTTCACCATTGACATCCAGTCCCTATACACCTCCATCCCCCATCATGAAGGCCTCAAAGCCCTCTGCTTCTTGCTTTCCTGCCGAACCAACCAGTACCCTTCCACTGACACCCTCCTTCGACTGACTGAACTGGTCCTCACTCTGAACAACTTCTCTTTCCAATCCTCCCACTTCCTCCAAACCAAAGAAGCAGCGATGGGTACCCGCAGGGGCCCCAGCTATGCCTACCTCTTCATAGGATATGTGGAACAGTCCATCTTCCGCAGCTACACTGGCACCACCCCCCACCTTTTCCTCCGCTACATCGATGACTGTATCGGCGCTGCCTTGTGCTCCCACGAGGAGATTGAACAGTTCATCCACTTTACTAACACCTTCCATCCCGACCTCAAATTTACCTGGATCGTCTCAGACTCCTCCCTCCCCTTCTTAGACCTCTCCATTTCTATCTCGGGCGACCGACTCAACACGGACATTTACTACAAACCGACCGACTCCCACAGCTACCTAGATTACACCTCCTCCCACCCTGCCCCCTGTAAAAACGCAATCCCATATTCCCAATTCCTTCGCCTCTGCTGCATCTGCTCCCAGGAGGACCAATTCCAATACCGAACAACCCCAATGGCCTCCTTCTTCAAAGACCGCAATTTCCCCTTAGACGTGGTTGACGATGCTCTCCACCGCATCTCCTCCACTTCCTGCTCCTCCGTCCTTGAACCCCGCCCCTCCAATCGCCACCAGGACAGAACCCGACTGGTCCTCACCTACCACCCCACCAACCTCCAGATACATCGAATCATCCTTCGTCATTTCCGGTATCTCCAAACAGACCCCACTACCAAGGATATATTTCCCTCCTCTCCCCTATCAGAGTTCCGGAAAGACCACTCCCTCCACGACTCCCTCGTCAGGTCCACATCCCCCACCAACCCAACCTCCACTCCCGGCACCTTCCCCTGCAACCGCAAGAAATGCAAAACTTGCGCCCACACCTCCCCCCTCACTTCCCTCCAAGGCCCCAAGGGGTCCTTCCACATCCGTCACAAATCCGCCTGCACCTACACACACATCATTTACTGCATCTGCTGCACCCGATGTGGCCTCCTCTGGGACACCCGCACCAACCAACCCAACCGCCCCGTGGCTGAACACTTTAACTCCCCCTCCCACTCCGCCAAGGTCATGCAGGTCCTTGGCCTCCTCCATCGCCAGACCATGGCAACACGACGCCTGGAGGAAGAGCGCCTCATCTTCCGCCTAGGAACCCTCCAACCACAAGGGATGAATGCAGATTTCTCCACCTTCCTCATTTCCCCTCCCCCCACCTTATCTCAGTCCCAACCCTCAGACTAAGCACCGCCTTCTTGACCTGCAATCTTTTTCCTGACCTCTCCGCCCCCACCCCCTCTTCGGCCTATCACCCTCACCTTAACCCCCTTCCACCTATCGCATTTCCAACGCCCGTCCCCCAAGTCCCTCCTCCCTACCTTTTATCTTAGCCTGCTTGGCACACCTTCCTCATTCCTGAAGAAGGGCTTATGCCCGAAATGTCAATTCCCCTGCTCCTTGGATGTTGCCTGACCTGCTGTGCTTTTCCAGCAACACATTTTTCAGCTCTGATCTCCAGCATCTGCAGTCCTCACTTTCTCCTATAGAAAACATTAACCAGGATGTTGCCTGGTTTGGAGGGTATTAACTATGAGGAGAGATTGGACAAACTCTGTCTGTATTCACTTGAACATATGGAGGCTGAGGGGCGACCTGAGAGGTTTACAAAATTATGAGAGGCATGGACGGACAACGAAAGGCTTTTACCCAGGAGGAAAGTCAATTACTCACGAACATAGATGTAAGGTAAAAGGGGGGAAGTTTAAAGGACCCAAAAGAGAAAATGCTGGAAAATCTCAGCAGGTCTGGCAGCATCTGTAAGGAGAGAAAACAGCTGATGTTTCGAGTCTAACTGACCCTTTGTCAAAGCTAAAATCAAAGCTTTGCTTTGACAAAGGGTCAGTTAGACTCGAAACTTCAGCTCTTTTCTCTCCTTACAGATGCTGTCAGACCTGCTGATATTTTCCAGCATTTTCTCTTTTGGTTTCAGATTCCAGCATCCGCAGTAATTTGCTTTTATCGAAAGTTTAAAGGAGATGTAAGAGACAAGATTTTTACATGAAGGGTGGTAAGTGCCTGGAATATGCTGCTGGAGGAGGTGGTAGAAGCAGATACAATAGCAATGTTTAAGAGGAATCTTAACAGATACATGAATAAGCAGGGAATAGAGGATCATGTAGAGGCAAAAGGTTTTAATTTAGAAAGATGTTATGTCAGTGCAAGCTTGGTGAGCTAAAGGATCTATTCCTGTGTTATATTGTTCTTTGTTTGCTCAATACTAGATACTTTGCTCATTTTCAGCATCTTAAATCACTTCCATAAGCTAGCCAACACTTTAATTTGTCTGTACTGTTCTGATTTCCAAACAAAATTTAAGTTTTTGGTCAAGCAGGTAACCTTAATCTCTGTAGTTATGTCCTGGACGTGATTGGCAAAATAACCACTCCAATTGAGCATTAGCTTAGGCTGCAAATATCAGTCAGATTTATTAAAAATTAATGATATAACTGAGCAAATTAAATGTAAGGTGTAGCATAATAGTTGATATAGACTCAATCCAATTCTCCTGTCTTTTCCCCATAACTTTTGATCCCCTTACTAATCAAGAGTTATCTGTCTTTCTCTTGAGTGCATGCCTGCTTACTAAGCTCATCCTGAGTATCATGTTGGTTTCAGAATAATGGCTGAATGGGAGGAAATCAACTGTCAATGTACTACTCCCACTTAAAATACATAAAAACAAACATCCAAGACATCTCAACTTGTTTTACTCTAAAAGAGAAACTGACCAATCTAAACACCATTCAAGCCAAAACAGATATTAGGAAATGGTTCTTGTAGCTCATGTACAGGTGTTATATATCGGTCCACAATGTCTGAAATGTTTTGTTGCTGACTGTAATATAGCAATGCTTAAGTGTAGACCTCAGTAAGGTGTTGCTGTCAACCTGGGCTAAAATTGATTTGATCAAGTCCTTAGAACATAAAACATAGAATAATACAGCACAGAACAGGCCCTTCGGCCCACTATGTTGTGCCGAACATTTGTCCTAGTTTAAGCACCTATCCATGTACCTATCCAATTGCCGCTTAAAGGTCACCAATGATTCTGACTCTGCCACTCCTACAGGCAGCGCATTCCATGCCCCCACCACTCTCTGGGTAAAGAAACTACCCCTGACATCCCCCCTATACCTTCCACACTTAAATTTATGTCCCCTTGTAACACTCTGTTATACCTGGGGAAAAAGTCTCTGACTGTCTACTCTATCTATTCCTCTGATCATCTTATAAACCTCTATCAAGTCACCCCTCATCCTTTGCCGTTCCAATGAGAAAAGGCCTAGCACTCTCAACCTATCCTCGTACGACCTATTCTCCATTCCAGGCAACATCCTGGTAAATCTTCTCTGCACCCTCTCCAAAGCTTCCACAACTTTCCTAAAGTGAGGTGACCAGAACTGCACACAGTACTCCAAATGTGGCCTTACCAAGGTACTGTACAGCTGCAACATCACCTCACGACTCTTGAATTTAATCCCTCTGCGAATGAACGCTAATACACCATAGGCCTTCTTACAAGCTCTATCCACCTGAGTGGCAACTTTCAAAGATCTATGAACATAGACCCCAAGATCCCTCTCCTCCTCCACCTTACTAAGAACCCTACCGTGAACCCTGTATTCCGCATTCTTATTTGTCCTTCCAAAATGGACAACCTCACACTTGACAGGGTTGAACTCCATCTGCCACTCCTCAGACCAGCTCTGCATATCTAAGTCTCTTTGCAGCCGACAACAGCCCTCCTCACTATCCACAACTCCACAATCTTCGTATCGTCTGCAAATTTACTGACCCACCCTTCGACTCCCTCTTCCAAGTCATTAATAAAAATTACAAACAGCAGAGGACCCAGAACTGATCCCTGCGGAACTCCACTTGTAACTAGGCTCCAGGCTGAATATTTACCATCTACCACCACTCTCTGACTTCGACCGGTTAACCAGTTCTCTATCCAACTGGCCAAATTTCTCTCTATCCCATGCCTCCTGACTTTCCTCATAAGCCTACCATGGGGAACCTTATCAAATGCCTTACTAAAATCCATGTACACTACATCTACTGCTCTACCCTCATCCACATGCTTGGTCACCTCCTCAAAGAATTCAATAAGACTTGTAAGGCAAGACCTACCCTTCACAAATCCGTGCTGGCTGTCCGTAATCAAGCAGTGTCTTTCCAGATACTTATAAATCCTATCCCTCAGTACCCTTTCCATTACTTTGACTACCACCGAAGTAAGACTAACTGGCCTGTAATTCCCGGGGTTATCCCTATTCCCTTTTTGAACAGGGGCACAACATTCACCACTCTCCAGTCCCCTGGTACCACCCCCGTTGACAGTGAAGATGAAAAGATCATTGCCAACGGCTCTGCAGTTTCCTCTCTTGATTCCCACATAATCCTAGGATATATCCCGTCAGGCCCGGGGGACTTGTCTATCCTCAAGTTGTTCAAAATGCCCAACACATCTTAACAAGTATCTCTTCTAGCTTACCAGTCCGTGTCACACTCTCCTCTTCAACAATATGGTCCCTCTCGTTTGTAAATACTGAAGAAAAGTACTCATTCAAGACCTTTCCTATCTCTTCCGACTCAATACACAGTCTCCCACTACTGTCCTTGATCGGACCTACCCTCATTCTCATGTTTCTCACATACGCATAAAATGGCTTGGGGTTATCCTTGATCCTATTCGCCAAAGATTTTTCATGCCCTCTCTTAGCTCTCCTAATCCCTTTCTTCAGATCCCTTCTGGCTATCCTGTATCCCTCCAATGCTCTGTATGAACCTTGTTTCCTCAACCTTATGTAAGCCTCCTTCTTCCTCTTTACAAGACATTCAACCTCCCTCGTCAACCAAGGTTCCCTCATACGACCATCTCTTTCCTGCCTGACAGGTACATACATATCAAGGACACGTCGTATCTGTTCCTTGAAAAAGTTCCACATTTCAACGACATCCTTCCCTGACAGCCTATGCTCCCAACCTATGCTCCTCAGATCCTGTCTTACAGCATCGTATTTACCCTTCCCCCAGTTGTAAAACCTGCCCTGTTGCACGCACCTATCTCTCTCCATAACCAAGGTGAAAGTCACAGAATTGTGGTCACCATCACCAAAATGTTCACCCACTAACAAGCCCATCACTTGTCCTGGTTCGTTACCGAGTACCAAATCCAATATGGCCTCCCCTCTGGTCGGACAATCTAACACTGAGTTAGAAAAGCTTCCTGGACACACTGCACAAACACCGCCCCATCCAATCTACTTGATCTAAAGAGCTTCCAATCAATATTTGGGAAGTTGAAATCGCCCATGACTACTACCCTGTGGCTTCTGCACCTTTCCAAAATCTGTTTCCCAATCTGTTTCTCCACATCTCTGCTGCTATTGGGGGGCCTATAGTAAACACCCAACAAGGTGACTGCTCCTTTCCTATTTCTGACTTCAGCCCATACTACCTCCAAAGGCAGATCCCCCTCGAACTGCCTTTCTACAGCCATTATACCATTTCTAATTAGCAATGCCACTCCCCCTCCTTTTTTACCACCCTCCCTAATCTTATTGAAACAGGAACCTCTAACAACCATTCCTGTCCCTCTTCTATCCGCGTTTCCGTGATGGCCATAACATCGTATTCCCAAGTACCAATCCACACCTTAAGTTCAACCACCTTATTTCTGATACTCCTTGTGTTGAAGTATACACACTTGAACCCATCTCTGTGTCTGCAAGTATTCCCTGTCAGTGCTACCTTCTCCACAGCCTCCCTACATTCTTGGACATCCTGACAAACAGCTAGCCTACTTGCTGGACTACAAGTCCGGATCCCACCCCCCTGCCAAATTAGTTTAACCCCCCCCCCGAAGAGTGCTAGTAAACCTACCTCCCAGGATATTGGTGCCCTTCTGGTTCAGGTGCAACCCGTCCTGTTTGTACAGGTCCCACATTCCCCAGAATGCAGTCCAATTGTCCAAATACCTGAAGCCCTCCCTCCTACACCATCCTTACAGCCACGTGTTCAACTGCACTCTCTCCCTATTCCTTGCCTCACTGTCACGTGGCACCGGCAACAACCCAGAGATGACGACTCTGTCCATCCTAGCTTTTAGCTTCCAGCCTAACTGCCTAAGCTCCTGAATGACCTCCCCAACCCTCTTCCTACCTATGTCGTTGGGTGCCAACGTGCATCACGACTTCTGGCTGCACACCCTCCCCCTTAAGGATTCTGAAGACACAGTCCGAGACGTCTCGGACCCTGGCACCCGGGAGGCAACTAACCATCCGAGAGTCTCGCCCATGTCCACAGAACCGGCTGTCTTTCCCTCTAACTATAGAGTCTCCTATAACTAGCGCTCTCCTCCTTTCCCCCTTTCCCTTCTGAGCCTCAGAGCCGGACCTCATGCCAGAGACCCGGTCACTGCAGCTTACCCCTGCTCGGCCTTCCCCCCCCAACAGTATCCAAAGCGGTATACTTATTGTTGAGGGGAATGACCACAGGGGATCCCTGCACTGCCTGCTTCCTCCCCTTCCCATCTCTAACTGTTACCCAGCTACCTCTGTTCTCTGGCGTAACTATGTCCCTGTAGCTTCTATCTATCACCCTCTCAGCCTCTCGAATAATCCTCAGTTCATCCAACTCCAGCTCCAGTTCCCTAACGCGGTCTGTGAGGAGAAGGAGCTGACTGCATTTCCTGCAGATGAAGTCGGCAGAAGCAAGTCTGCACAACTTCGATTTGAAGGACAAGAGAACTTCAGATAGAAGAAAGACAGGCAGAAAGTACTTGTTTTTTTGATATAGAAATATATCTGAAGATGCTTCACAGAACTGGAATCGGTCAGAAATCTATGCCAAGCTATGGCAGATGTGATCAAAGAGCTAGATTTAGAAGAACAAACTATCTAGAAAGGCCACAGGAATAGAGGAATAAGGAGGCTCATGACAATGAGTTCATTTGAACATCAGTGTAAGCAAATTTAATTTTGGCACTGGGGCCGTTTCAATTTTGGCAAGGTCAGAAAGGTTTATTCTTTGAAAACGGGAATGATGATATAAGTTTTGAAAAGGAGGGGAAACACTAACTGAGGATCTGTTAAGTGACAGCATCAGGATCAAGAAAAGAAGTTGTTAAGTAAGGAGGGGTTTGGTAGAAATTGGCTTGAAAACAATAGGTGATTAATGTAGACAAGATGAGCTCGGTGAGGCCGTGCAGAGAGATAGGATTAGAGTGATCAAACCAGTGTGTTTAGTAAGTAGGAGACAGAGAATGGACAAAGAAATCATTAGTATGAAAGGAAGGCATTCTTCCCAGCATGACTATGTCATCTCTTTGAACTATTCAATCAACTCAGCTTCCATTGTAAACATACGAATATCTGATTTGGAGATGCCGGTGTTGGACTGGGGTGTACAAAGTTAAAAATCACACAACACCAAGTTATAGTCCAATAGGTTTAATTGGAAGCATTAGCTTTTGGAGTGCTGTTCCTTCATCAGGTGGTTGGATTTCTGGATTATGTCATCTAGTAAGTATGAAGTTAGGAAGTTTCTCCCAGTTATTGTTGGAAATGAGGATAGCTGAGTCAAGGAAATTATGTTTACAGAGACAATTTATAGTTGACAAGAAAGCCAGCAGCATTCTTTGCTTTTTCAAGGATAATCCAAGAGTGATACAGAAGAGAGCAAGACATGATTACTGCTTAATGTGCTTCAGTCAAATGTGGCATTGGATGGCTAAACCAGAGCACTCGGGTCTTCTTGGGTTTGGGGAAGTGAAGATGTGGACCGTTGCAAGGGAATAACCAAAATGGGAGAGAGTAAGTGTTTTACTGTGGACAAGAACATCAGAAGTGGAAGTAAGGGTAATGTTTTGTATTTGCAGAACAGTACATTGGCACTCTTCCTCAGCCCAGTTATCATTTCTCATTTGCTCCCTCATTATGGACATGAGACACACTACCAGTCAATTGCTGCTTGTTTATCATTAGCTGTATTTTGGGAGAATGTGGGGAAGGTTTCCCTTGACACCAAAAGTGGTAATGTTTCCTTCCTTCAGTACCCCAGGCATTCTTCTGTAAAAGAGGTACCTCAAGTAGATCCGACAGACATCTTCTATTGCATGGTGGTCATTCCACAAACAAAAAGAGACAGTTTTTGGTGTCAAGAGTAGATCATAGCTCTTCTTTTCTGATAGTTAGGAAATTGACCCAAATGTCTTATATTTATGCTACAGCTTTTTGTCTTTGGGAGGAGCCAAAGTTTTGGAAGTGGCACGGTGGCTCAGTGGTTAGCACTGCTGCCTCACAGCACCAGGGTCCCAGGTTCGATTCCAGCCTCGGGCGACTGTCTGTGTGGAGTTTGCACCTTCTCCCCGTGTATTCGTGGGTTTCCTCCGGGTGCTCCGGTTTCCTTCCACAGTCCAAAGATGTGCAAGTCAAGTGAATTGGCAATGCTAAATTGCCCATAGTATTAGGTGCATTAGTCAGAGGGGAAATGGGTCTGGGTGGGTTAATCTTCAGAGGGTCGGTGTGGACTGGTTGGGCCGAACGGCCTGTTTCCACACTGTAGGGATTCTAATCTAAATTATTTATTTTTGAAGCATAACTGAAATATCAACATTTTGATTGCAGAAAAAACATCTCAGATGTTTTTGGTGGTGTTAGATGGGAGATAAATGTTGGTCAGGCCATCAAGAAATGTAGTTTTTGTATGAACTGTGGAAGGAAAAGGGAAAAATAAGTTGATTCTCTCTCAAAAAAAGCCTAATATTAAACATGAAAGTTAGAACATAAAACATAGAACAGTACAGCGCAGAACAGGCCCTTCAGCCCTCGATGTTGCACTGACCTGTGAACTAATCTAAGCCCATTCCCCCACACTATCCCATCATCATCCATGTGCTTATCTAAGGATTGTTTAAATCTCCCTAATGTGGCTGAATTAACTACATTGGCAGGCAGGGCATTCCACATCCTTACTACTCTCTGAGTAAAGAATCTGCCTCTGACACCTGTTTTAAATCTATCATCCCTCAGTTTGTAGATATGCCCCCTCGTACAAGCTGATGTCATCATCCTAGGAAAAAAGCTTTCACCTGTCTACCCTATCTAATCCTCTGATCATCTTGTATGTCTCTATGAAAACCCCTCTTACCCTTCTTCTTTCCAATGAGAACAGATTCAAGTCTCTCAGCCTTTTCTCATAAGACCTTCCCACCAGACCAGACAACATCCTGGTAAATCTCCTCTTCACCTTTTCAAATGATTTCACATCCTTTCTGTAATGGGGTGACCAGAACTGCACACTTTTTCCCAAGTGTGGCCACACTACTGTTTTGTACAGTTGCAGCATGATACTATGACATTACATATATGATAGATTACTTAAGTAGGGGGAAAAAAGCACTGTGGAGTGGATGACCATCATTTGCTATTTCTTGGATGGATTTCTCTTACATAGCATAAGAAATAGGAGTGTGAATAAGCCATATAGCCTTTCATTTTGCTCCATTTAATATGATCGTGGCTAAACACCTAAATCGACTGTATTTTCTTTTCCTATTCCATGATTCCCATAGTGCCAAAACATTTGTCAAGGCACTGAAAGGGTGATTTTAAGTCTTTATCTCCTCTTTAGAACAGAGGAGATTTAGTTTTTGTTATTTAAACATTTACTCATGCATTAATGGGAGATGTACATACCATAAGATGGCATACATCTCCAACTTTTTTACACAAGCAAAGGCTTTATACTAATTCAATCAATAACAAGGTTCCAAACAACTATTTCCACAGAGAATTTCCATCAAAACCTTACATATTTATTCACCTATTATTCTATCCATCAGTGTTCCCATTGCCTACATTCCAGGTCAGTAAACATGACTATATTATCCAACAATATCATTACATATTCACATCTTCTAGCTGTAAGTACATCTTTTAACAGTAGGTCTGTTTTATGATTACCAGAAAATCTTTATTGTCCTTTTCTCCATTTTGAAGCATCTGCAGTTTGCTAAGGGGATGGCACAGTGGCTCAATGGTTAACACTGCTGCCTCACAGCGCCAGCGACCCAGGTTTGATTCCAGCCTCTGGTGACTGACTGTGTGGAGCTTGCACATTCTCCCTGTGTTTGCGTGGGTTTCCTCTGGGTGCTCTGGTTTCGTCCCACAATCCAAAAATGTGCAGGTTAGGTGAATTGGTCATGCTAAGTTGCCCATAGTGTTCAGGGATGTTTAGGTTATGTGTATTAGTCAGGGGTAATATAGGGTAGGGGAATGGGTCTGAGTGGGTTACTCCTCGGAGGGTTGGTGTGGACTTGTTGGGCTGACGGGCCTATTTCCATACTGTAGGGATTTTATGATTCTATGATAAAAAAGGCACATTCAAACCTCATATTGGCTTTGGTGTGAAATATTTTGGCATCGTACATTATGAAACCTGTAATGTTAACTGGTTGTGTTAAGGCCCAAGGACTTCAGTGTAAGGTAGGGTAAGATTATCCTCCAAAAAATTAACATTTTATTTAATATATAGAGAAAATAGTATGACTGTCATTTCTCATTGAATTCCATGGTATTTCAATCCAAAAGCTTGGGCTCCTCACATCCTCCATTTGTCAAATAATGTTTCGTAAAGGCATGGTATTGGAACATGCGGTGGTGTAGTGGTCATATCACTGGACTATTCATCCATCAACTCAGACTAATGTTTTGGGTACATGGGTACAAATCCCACCAGAGCAGATGGTGAAGTTTGTATTCTGTAAAGTCTAGAATTAAAAGGAAGTCTGAAGACCATGTAATCATTACTGAGTGTCATAAAAGTTCACATGGTTTACAAATATTGTTTAGAGTTAGATATCGGACATCTTTATTTTTGCCGATGTGGAGGCACCTATATATGGTGACTCTAGACCCACAGGGCTCCTTAACTAAGAATGGCAGTATCCTATGAATAAAAAATAAATTATATTGAATTAAATCATAAATTAAGTCTTTTAAAGAAAATCATGTATGGAATATAATGTGAAACATGGTTGGTGCTTTCAGGACTATAAATACTATGTGGCTCGTGTCTTTTTGCTTTTATTTTTGTTGCCTTCTTAGTTTCTAATTTATTGAGAATAGAATTAATTAAATGTCACTTCTTTCTAAAGGTTCAATGGTTTCCAATATACTCAGAGGTTTCCTTGAAGTTCTAATTGGAATAGCAGCAGGAGCTGCTATTGGATTGTTCCTTCGATACTTTCCTAGCAGGGATCAGGTGAGGAGAAATGGTTCAGTTCTTAATATTTCTGAAAATGTTGTAAAATAAGAATATAACTTTCATTATGTTAGTCATTTTAATAAAAGGAAATAAGATCAAATTAATGATGAAAGTAAATTTAATATGGAACTATTCTGTTACTTTACCCATGCTTTAAAACAATTAGAATAAGCATTTACAGTCTAGCTGTTCTGAAGCTCTTCAGCAACCATCATGATAAGGCAGTTCTGAAGAAGTGTCAGACCAGACTCAAAACACTGATTCTGTTTCTGACGCTGCATAAATGCTGCCAGACCCACTGAGTTTTGCTGGCAGTTGTTTTTATTTTTATTTCAGACCTTTAACATTCATTGTGTTTTGCTTTTATTCTTATCATGATAAGACAGTTCTTCTGCAGATACAGAGGAATATTAACAACCTTCAAATTTTCTCAATGCATGCTACCTTAGTTCTGGAATATCTATCTGCTCACAAAAACTGTTTATAAGCTACAAGTTTGAGACCTTAGTCTTGCCTTCTCTTTAAACTGTTGAAGTTGTTGGCTTGCCCTTTCTGATTCCTATGTTGTAATAGGTAAACATAAGATTGACATCAAAATTGGCTGCCTATTTCAAACTAGCCTCCACCATCCAAGATGGAGAAAGTGAGGACTGCAGATGCTGGAGTACCAGAGTTGAAAAATGTGGTGCTGGAAAAGCACAGCAGGCCAGGCAGCATCCAAGGAGCAGGAGAATCGACATTTTGGCCATAAACCCTTCTGCTCCTGCTCCTCGGATGCTGCCTGGCCTGCTGTGTTTTTCCAGCACCACATTTTTCAATCTACCATCCAAGATGTCTTGCTATATATATTTTAGAGAAATAACATGATTAATTTTAAAAGCCAACTTTGCGTGTTCAAATATTATGGCTACTGAATTGTATAAAGATATAATTGCATGATAAATGGTATTTTGCTTGAAAACTAATGTGTAAATGGCTCTTATTATGCTTTTAATAATTATTATGCTCTTAATAATAAATAGTTTGGCAAACATACTCAGGCATTTAAGAAATGCACTGAGAGTTGTGAATATCTAAAATGTGCTAGTTGACTTACGTTACTCCACTGTTTATTTCGCATAAATGACATCTTGCGTTTAGACTTGTCGTTAATTTTATGTACTTACTGAATTGCAATATTAATCACTTATTAAAATTGCCATAGGATATTAGGATTTTTAAATCCATTAGTAGGATGTGAGACTCACTAGCAAAGCCAGCATTGTTGCCCTTGAGAAAGTGGTGAATAGTGAACCACTTTCTCAAACTGCTGCAATCAGTCTATTGTAGTTACATCTACAGTGCTGCTAAGAAGGGAGGCAGCTTTAGTCTTTTATTGTTTCATGGGATGCGAGTGCCGCTGGTAGTCAGTATTTGTTGTTCATCCTTAATTTCCCTTAAACTGACTGTCTTGCGGGGCCATTTCGAAGTGAATCAGCCACTTTGCTGTTGGTCTAGAGTTGAGTGTAAGCCAGACGAGGTAAGGATGGTACATTTTCTCCTCTAAAGGACAAAGATTTGAACCCATGTTCACAGAGTGTTAGCCCAGGCCTCAGGATTACTATTGTATTGACGTTTCCATTGCATCATAATTTTCCCCTTTTTAACTGCATCACATTTATTAGCTTAATGCCAATCAATTCCTAGCCCACTCAATCACATTCTTTCATGTAGTTAATTGTTAAATTTGAAAATGTCCATTTCGAAGTATTACAGTTAACTTCAACAACAACTTACATAAATATTGCAGCTTTAATGTAATAGAGCATCCCAAGATGCTTCATGGGAAATTTTGAATCAAAGGCTTTTCCGTTCTGTCTCTCTTATTCACTCTTCATTAATGTTTTCTTCTCTTCAGTTTTCTTTCTGAACCTGATTTGACTCCAATTCATCTGATTTCCTTTTTCTTTGTTTCTTTTTCTTTCAATGTCTGATTCTCCTTTATTAAGGAGGTATGTTGAGAAAACGTTGGGACTAAGCCCTACAGGATGGCACTAGGATAGATAGCCAGGTGCTTTTACCAAAGATGTTGGCCACAAAAGAAAAAAATGAGGAAGTCAATGGCCTCTCCAGTTACATTTAATTGGAGTAAATTTATGCTCATCCAGTACCAGCTAACACATAGGTAGCCTGATAATTTATCAGTAATGGAGGAGTTGGAAAGATGGTGGCAAGGTCCCAGATTCCCTGATACCTTTGCAGTGTTGTTACCAGTTCAACATTTTAACAAGTTCCAAAGTAAGTTGTTTTTACACTGAAAATTACAGAAAAAAATTAAAACACTCAAGATGCATCGCACTATCCTGCTATATTAGTCAACATATAATGAGTTACATTATTGTTTCAGTGCATATGTCATTCCACTGCCTGTTTTCATTATATACTATCTCGCCTTCCTGTTGTTTCCCTTCTGTATCAACTCTCCAACTTGTAGTTTGTGAATCATGAGAGCAATATATTCCTAAGTACTAACTGATTTTAGACTATTGTATTCTGCAAATGTAGTGACAGTGCCCTGAAGTTGATTTTCATGACTCATCCCTAAATAATGTGTATCAGAGATCATGTGTACTTACTGACTACTTTTACTCATTTGGTTCAACAGTATACCAGTGGTTTGGATGCTATTTTGTCAACAAACAAGTTGAAAAGAGTCTGTGTGTGATAAACAGATGAATCCAAGCAGGAGTTGCCTTGTATGCAGTAAAGTAATGATACACCTACAGTTTATTGTAGTATGGCGCTATATATGTTTGTGAGTTTAACCATAATTGCCAGTCAGCACTGTACGAAGCATACCTGAAATAGATTAATGTATGATGACTAAAGTGCAATTAGCCAAATAATTAGGTATTAGTACTGAGTAAACTAAGACAAGCTGCAATTTTCTGCATTCAATTTTTAAAATGTAATCAGACCTAATGCAAAAAGTGTGCACTTGATCTAATCCTCCTGAAGGTGATGGTACTGGCAGCAGGCTGTACCACCAAGCATGATAATTTTGATTACACTTAACAATTCTGGACTTGAGAGGTGAAAAGCAACAAAAAAAACCTGTCTGCCGGTAGTTATTTTCTTTCAGATAGTAGATTATTTCACCAAGGTGGAAGAGTCAAGAAATACATACACATTCATTAATTTGCTTTGGAAATGTTTCATAGAGCCACCTTTCTGGGAGCAAAGCATCACTTGTAATACACTTTTGTAACCTCGTTTGATGTTGGTGCTCAATTTAATATATGTGTTTTGTCCTTTAATACTTTACAGTTTCTAATCTTTATTTGAGTATTTAGATCAGAGTGGTGCTGGAAAAGCGCAGCAGGTCAGACAGCATCCAAGGAGCAAGAAAATCGACATTTTGGGCAAAAGCCCTTCATCAGGAATGGGAGCCTGATGAAGGGCTTTTGCCCGAGACGCCGATTTTCCTGCTCCTCGGATGCTGTCTGACCTGCTGTACTTTTCCAGCACCACTCTGATCTAAACTCTGGTTTCCAGCATCTTTGAGTATTTGTTGACCGTTGAACAATGGAGGAGGTACCGTGAATCCTTCAGTGTCCACACAAGTGTACTTCACTGCAGAGAGTGGTTGATTTGGATCTATCCGGGGACAAGTAACCTGTGGGACTAGTATTAGGATCTTTACAGTTTAGTATTTTTGGTAACAATCTAGATATATGTCTTGGAGAAATTACTGCAGATTTGAAAACTTTTTAAAATTGTAACAGAATTGTGGCAGATGATTTAGTACTACAGTTAGATCCAAATGCACTAGATGATTGGGCCTGTTCATTGGCAAGTGGAGTGTCACGTACCTAGACAGGACAAATGTTTAACATGTGAACGTTCTTCAAAGAAAAGAACTGAAGTCAGAGGGACATTTTAGTGCATTATTATCGAATGGTTCTTAACCAATGTTGTGAAGCAACAACTAAATTATTGTGGATTTTTAAGCCCATTCATTCAGTATGTAATTAACTATGCTACTCTTTCCTGTACAAGTTTTTGGCTAGGTTCAGTTTAGAATATTGTGTCCAGATTTAGTCTTCCTACCTGGTGAGTTAGTGAGCAATGTTGATATTTAGAAATAGTCTATAACTCCTTGATATAATCCCAATACAAATTTTCTTAGATTGGATGGTAACTACATTGTCAGTGTTGTCTAAATAGAATGTCCAGACATGAATATGGTGAACAAACTGAGGCTATGTATGCTCTACTACAGTCGCAATGACCCTACTTATTTCAGTTTAGCAGATCACCATGTATATGCCAAAGGAGTAGTTTGCAATTAAAACAGATACCTATTCCTTATTGTTTGTAAAATTCACAGCACCATCAGAACAAGAAGGTTGTTCAATTTGAACATTGCTGAAAAAGACATATTTTTGCAAAGCTGACCATACCCAAGCAGCCATGCTTATAAAACTCAGAACAACATATCCAATACTAGCGATGATTCTGCGATTGGACAACAATTGCTAAATAATCCCGAGTCAGTGAAGAGTTTTGCTGAACCAATTTCAGATTGTCATTTGAGCTCGCAGTGTTGTATACGTGTGTATGCTGGAGACTTTATACATTAATATACAGAACCATGTTCATTGCAGGCTGAAAGATCATGTACATGGACTGCATCTGTTTCAACTCAACAAAATAGGTAACAGGCACACTCTAGTTCATTTCTCAGGGCATTGCCCTAACCAATCAGAGCCAACCTGCCTGGTTTAGAATTTTAAAAAAAGCTTGGCAGTTAACCGCCAGTCATTTAACTGAACCATTCTTCATGGCAATGCCTCTAGCAATCAAAGTCTACTTGATTAGTACGCTCCTATCATACACTATTTCTTAGATTATCCTTATGGGTGCAAGATGAAAAGCTTTGACAAAATGTCTTTTCTTCAGCAATACTCAAGTTGAATTCACCATACAACTTTGGTTGTTTGGTGAAACATTATTCAATTTCTGGATCAAGAGTATCATTCTCAAGATAGTAAAGCTATCTTGAGAATGTAACTTTTAAAAAGTTTTGGAATTTAAGGATGAAAGAACCAAAACTAACATGGTCATTCTAAAAGACTTAACAATCCAGGTTTTCTCAATATATCATTTCAGTGGCATCATACTGTAATCTTTTGCTATAAATTCTGTGTTGTACTCTACAACCACCTGATGAAGGGGCAGTGCTCCGAAAGCTGGTGCTTCCAAATAAACCTGTTGGACTATAACATGTATCAACTGATTTGCTTCTTGTTCAAATCAGTGGACAGACTTGTATGATTAACCTAGGTGTGTTAAAACTTGTATTTATCTTGTTACTTTTATTTTGGGAATAAACTGCTCATTAGCTCCTTGTATTTTTAATATGATTTGGAGGTGCCAGTGTTGGTCTGAGGTGGACAAAGTTAACAATCACGCAACCCCAGATTATAGTCCAACAGGTTTTTTCGGAAGCAGTTCTTCATCAGGTGGTTGTGGAATCTAAAGTCATATGACACAGAATTTATAGCAAAAGATTACATGAGATGCCACTGAAGTGATATATTGAGAAAACCTGGATTATTTGTTTGGTCTTTCATCTTTTAGAATGACCATGTTAGTTTTCATTCTTTCATATGTAAATTCCAGAACTTTTTAAAAAGCTCCTACAGAACAACACACTCATGCAGACCCTCTGTCATACACTCACACATACATCCCCCACACTCTCACCCACAAATGCACCCTCTCACAGACTTATACCTCATTACACTCACACTCTCTCACAGACACGCGCATCCGCCCCCACACACCCACATGCTCACACTCACTCTGTCTCCCCTGCATGCACACACATATAGTTTGTGGGGTGAACTTGTACTTGCAGACTTACATTTTATTTTGCTCAAAAGCTGCATAAATTAATGTAAGATTCTTTGAATCCCACTTTAGAAATAAAATCAGTCTGAAGATTGGGACACAGACAGACTTTAACTTCAATGCAGTATCTGAGCTGAGATGGCACCTACTGTTAAAGCTATCTTGAGAATGTAACTTTTAAAAAGTTTTGGAATTTAAGTATGAAAGAACTAAAACTAACATGGTCATTCTAAAAGACTTAACAATCCAGGTTTTCTCAATATATCATTTCAGTGGCATCACACTGTAATCTTTTGCTATAAATTCTGTGTTGTACTCTACAACCACCTGATGAAGGAGCAGTGCTCCGAAAGCTGGTGCTTCCAAATAAACCTGTTGGACTATAACATGGTGGTTATGTGATTTTTAACTTTATTTTGAATATGGATTTGTTCAAACCCTTTGTCAACTTTTGCATAAGTATTGTGAGATTTTTAAATTGATTAACAATGGATAACTAGATAAAATTATCGAACTCTAATCTGGAGCTTTGGGTGATTTACTGAACGCTACGGGCAACACACGAATGGATTTGAAATCCTATCTGGGCCTTGAGTTCAAATCACCAGCTTGGAATTAGTGTGCCACCTTTTTACAGGAACTGTTACTAGGTGCTTTGACCAATTTTGGCTATTTTTGTGCTGGAAGCAACTGTCAAATTAAATCATAACAGCTACTATACTTCAATTCACTGACTGTCATAGCTATTGTTATAATATATATAAGGTGTGTCTATGTATATATAGGTAGCAAATTATAAAAGTTCAAGAAATAGTTTGGTAATTGAAAGATTTGGACACATTGACATGTTATTTTTTAAATGTACAATGAGTAAATTCTAATTCTTATCTACATTTGGGGTTTGAGTAAAACTGGGGATGGTCACAGAGTTTCCTTCATTCTGGTGACACTATGCCAGCGAGATTAGTACTTTAAGAAGGGTGACCATTGAAATGATGTCTTTCTAGGAGTGAATTCCAAACTGAACTGATGTAGCAACAGAATTTTAAAACTGATAGTTGATGATTTTTATTTGGTCAATAAAATCTGAAACACAGAAAACCAACACCATATTTGAGTCTCTGCAACAAGATGCTGAGATATCAGTGTGAAGGAGTTCATATTTTCATTGTAGAGAACACATCTCTTCCATGAGTATAAATTGCATGTATCCAAAATCTAGCATGTTAAGAACAGTAAAGATTTGGAATCCCCAAATAAAAATTGTAACTGCTGAATTCAAACATTTGTAAAACGCCCAGCACAAAACACAAGCTAACAATCATTACTCTGGCAACTTTTTACATGTTTGATCTTTTAGCAGAAGTATGTGCACCTTTGTCTGTATTGTCAAATAAAAACAAGTGTGTAATAAACTTTATTCTTTCTTTGCAGGAGGATCTTGTGATGAAGCGCTCTTACCTCCTGCTGGGTCTTGCAGTGTTTGCTATTTTTGCTACAGGAGTCTTTGGTTTTCCTGGTTCTGGAGGACTATGCACAATTGTCATGGCTTTTCTTGCTGGGGTCGGATGGGTTGACGGCAAGGTAGTGTAACAGTTTTCCAATTCAGCCTTTTGGAGGCTGATTCATTAATTAATTGAACCCTTTCTTGTCGAAACAAGATTCAACATGTGACCTATAGTGATGGCGTGTAGTCATTTATTGAAAAATTCCAGTCAGTACGAAGTAATAAACTTTGGAAGTAGAGTGATTCATCTTGCATTTACAGAATGTGATTATAAAGTAAAACAGTTATTCTAATATCTCATTAATGGAGCCATATTTGGAGTATTCTGTGCTGTTATAGGCCCTACTCTCAACATGCTTTGATATAATAAAGGGAATCACAAGAGTGCTGAAAGCAATGGTTCTAGGAATGATGAATGCAAGTATGTAAAAGATCTATGTGCTCAAAATTGTATTATGTAGTGTGGCTAACACTCCAAGGTAGTACTGGAGTTTTGATTTTACAGTCTTCAAGATGGGATTTTAGAGTGACATCATCAGACATGAGCAGGGCAATGTTCCTCCCTCAGCAAACAAGATCAAATATCTGTTATTCGAAACCCTGAATCTCTACCCTCTAAACATTAGCAGATCCAAACTCTGTTGTCCTAATCCTATCCCAAACAAAAAACGTCTATTCATCTTGCATTCTTAACAGAGCACAACTTCCAAAAGCATTTCATAGTTTGATAAAAAGAAAATTTACATTGGATAGGCTTTAAGGAGAACATTTAGGAGGAAAGAGAAGTTGTGAGGCAGAAAGGTTTTGGAGGGGGTTTGTGTTTAAGGCTGTGCAGCTGAAGGCACTATATTTGTAGAGGGATTAAATCAGTGATGATAAAAAGATCAGGATCAGAGGAGCGTAAATATCTTGGTAGCTTATGGAATTGGAAAAGATTATAAAGCTAGGCAGGGACAGAGCCATGTATAAATCTGAACACAATGGTATTTTAAAACTGAGGCATTCTTTAATTGGGAGTTAGTGTTGCTCTGCCAGCACAGTGGGTAATGGTGAGTCAGTATGCAGTGGCAAAGATTTGGATGATTTCAGTTTACCCGAAGTAGAATGTGGGAGACCAGTCAGGAGTGCCTTGGGATATAGCCAAATCTAGAGCTACTGGGTAGGGATCCTCAAGGGAAGAGTGTTCATAGCGTGCTAGAATACCAAATTCATAGCATGCTAGAATACCAAATTCATAGCGTGCTAGAATACCAAATTCATAGCATGCTAGAATACCAAATTCATAGCGTGCTAGAATACCAAATTCATAGCGTGCTAGAATACCAAATTCATAGCGTGCTAGAATACCAAATTCATAGCATGCTAGAATACCAAATTCAGTTTGAGGGCAAGAAATTCAATTCCCACACTAGGTTCTGAAGTTAAAAGTAATTACATAGGCATGAGGATAGATTTCGCCCTAGTGGACTGGTCAGGAAGACTAAAAGGTAGGACAGTCAGTGAGTAGTGGTAGATATTTAAGGAGACGTTCAATTCCTTCCAACTAAAGTATATTCCAGAGCAAGAAAATTTGTTGGAAGGGGGAAAAATCCATGTTTAAACAATAAAGTTAAAGATAAGATACACTTAAAAGACATTTGGATAGATACATGAATAGGAAAGGTTTAGAAGGATATGGGTGAAATGCTGGCAAGTGGGACGAGCTTAGTTTTAGGAAACTTGGTCAACATGGATGAGTTGGACCAAAGGTTCTGTTTCCATGTTCTATAATTTTATAAAGACAAAAAGTAAAGCATGCTTTTTTAAAATTTCTTCATGGGATGTGGATGTCACTTGCAAAGAACAATGGCAGACTGCAAGATTGGGAAACTTTTAAGGATCAACAAAATATAGAAACAATAGCAAACGCTTCCATAAGAATATAAAATGGAAGAGAATAACAAAAGTGAATGTTGGTCTACTGGAGGATGAGACTGAGGAGTTAATAGTGGGGAACACAGAAATGGCAGTCACTAAATCAATATTTTCCTTCAGTTTTCACAATGGATAACATGAGTACCTTCCTAATAGTAACAGGTTATTAGGACTATAGAATTAGAGATTATAGAAAGGGAGGAACTTAAACAATTGTCATCACTAGGGAAAAAGTACTGAGCAAACTACTGGGATTGATGCAGACAAGTCCATACAGTGTGATTGTCTGCATTCTAGGGTTGATTATAATATTCCAGAATTCCCTGGATCGGGAGAGGTGCCAGTAGATTGCAAAAATGTTAATATAACATTCTTATTCAAAAAGGGATAGAAGCAGAAAGAAGGACACTATAGACTAGTTAGTTTAACATCTGTCATTGGGAAATGTTTATAGTAACAGGTTATCTGGAAAGTCAAAATGAAATCCTTCAGAATGAACATGGTTTTATGAAGGTAAAATCATGTTTGACTAATTTGTTGGAGTTCTTCGAAGATGTAATGAGCAAAGTGGATAATGGGGAATCCTGTAGACATAGAATGGTGATCCTCTAGATGTTGTGTATCTGGACTTCTAGAAAACACTTGATGAGGTGCCATACAAAAGATTAATACATATGGGACAATCATTTGGGGTGGGGTAATTCATTAGCTTGGATAGAAAGCTTGAGCGCTGGGATAAATTGGCTTTTTTTGGTTGGCAAGGTATAACTACTGAGGTTCCACAGGATTTAGTCCTTAGGCCCCATCAATTTCCAATCTATATTAGTGACTTGGATGTAGGAATAGAATGGCCAAATTTGCAGGTGACACTAAAATAAATGGAATATAAGATGCTGTAAAGAAATAAGAAAACTACAAGTGGGTATAGGTATTTTTATGGGCTAAGATTTGGCAAATTGAGTTTAAAATGTTTAAATGTGAGGTTATCCATTTTGATCACAGGAATAGAAAGACAGCTTATTATCTAAATGGAGATAAACTCTCGAGTGCTTTCGATTACCAAAAGCCAGTATTTGAGTACTGCAGGCAGTAGGGAAGGCAAATGGAATTTTAGCATTTATTGCAAAAGGTATTGAGTATAAATATAGGAAAGTGTTGCTGAAACTGTATAAGTCATTAATGGGTCTGCAACTGGAGTAGTATGTACAATTTTGGTCTTCTTATTTGAGGAGATTTGGAATTGTTTTGGAGTCAATTCAGAGGAGGCTCACTAGATTATTTCCAGAGATTAAGGGTTTGTCTTGTGAAGAGACACTAAGCAGTTTAGGCCCATGCTTTCAATAGAGAGGATTCTTTCTCTTATGGGGCAATCTAGAATGAGAGGCATATTATTAGAACAAGGGATACCAGATTTAAAACCAAGATGTGGAAGAATTATTCTCTCATAAAGTCACGAACCTGTGGAATTCATTACACCAGCGGGCACTGTATGCTGGGAGCTTGAGTAAATTTGAGATGAATTGGGGCTGAATTGCCAGCTCCTGCTTCTAGTTCTTGTGTTCTTATGAAGATTTCAGCAACAGATGAACTGAGACAGATGAAGTTGAGTTAAATAATATTACAGAAATGGAAATGGATGATCTTGGTGACTTTTGAGCTCTGATCTGGTTAACTATGCCATCAATTTTGTTCAGCTTTGGACTGTGGCCAAGGAAAAGATTGGAATTGATAGCTAGAGATTGGATTTTGTTAGCTGTCTTAATCATCTTTTGCTTCCAGTATTTTCAAACTAAATTCTCATCCTCATGTTTAAATCATGTTTTAATGAGCTTACCACTTCTTCATTACCTGTTGCAACTTGCAACTGAACACTTGTATGTCTGACCCCTTGAGTTACCAAAGTGGGGTGGACTATATAGAGATTTGTAAATGATGGTTAAAATTGTTGAATGTGGAGTTTTTGAATGGTAGATCATCTGACTTGCAAGATAAGCAATCCAGATGTGATAATTATGTAGATTCTAATTTTGGTATTGGTATGAATAAAGTAGAATCCTGGGCAAGTAATGTTTTACAGAGTGTGGTGTTAGAAAAACACAGTCAGTCAGGCAGCATTCAAGGAGCAGGAGAGTCGACGTTAAGATGATGAAGACCTTATGCTTGAAACGTCGACTGTCCTGCTCCTCAGATGCTGCTTGACCAGCTGTGCTTTTCCAGCTCCACACTGTTCGACACTAATCTCCAGCATTTGCAGTCCTCACTTTCTCCTAAGTAATGTTTCACAGCTGAAATTAGGTGATGATAATGCACAGTATATTCATTTGTTATGGAACATCTGAGCAACAAGCAGTGGAATGACGATCGAGTCAAAGGTGTGGAATTTGTTTTGGATGTGATAAGAACATTAAAAACAAAGTTTAAGCCTTCCCAAAGATCAATTGTAAGTAAAACTGCCATTTGAGATTTTGCCAGAAAGTCATTCTGATGATATTGGATATATTTGTGGGCTAACAGAATATAAAGAGGTTGAATTGGTTGTTATACTCATGCACGGATAGTTAACATTATGTACTTGATCTCTGCAGGACATGAATTCAATAGTGTGTGGAAAGACTTTAACTTAGATTTCAAGGTTTATGTTGTGCTTTAAGGCCATCATTTATTGTAATCTATCTTCTTTTAATATTTGCAAACAAATGTCAATTTTCTTTCTACTCTCTGGCTTGTAGGGTGGAGCAGAGGGTATCACAGCCAACGCCTGGGCCATCTTCCAGCCATTACTGTTTGGATTGATTGGGGCAGAAATATCCGTTAGTTCACTAAACTCATATACTGTTGGTAAGAGATTTCAAATTTGATTAAAGAGTATATATTACTGTTGGGTTCCAACTAAGTAAGATGATCATTGAGATTGAATATTGCAGGTAATTTAGGAAGGGAGGAATGACAGAGTTTTGCTTTATTTTCTATTTCTGAATAATTCTTCTTAAGCGGTCCCTCAATCAAGAATGGCATTGGCAACACATCTCTCTTCAGTAATATTCAATATCGTCACTTTTTCATGATCATTTGATCTGTTATCAGCTTTGGCTCAGTAGATTTCACACTCACCTCTGAGTAGGAAAATCATGGTTCAACCCCACTCTAGAAACATGAGCGTAGAATCTAGGCCTAAATGTAACAACTAATCTACTTGCACTAAGTACTATGTATAATCAGAAGTGATTAATTTAAGTTGGAATTAAATGAGGCCCCGATTGCCATATTATATGAAGTTAAAAGATCCTAAAGCTCAATCTTAAAGAACTGAATGTGTCCTGGCCATCACTACCCCATAACCAATACCACACAAAAAAAAATTAACATCTATTTCGAATCAACTAAATGGGTGACAGCTATTCTGTGGTTCATTTCTCAGGGAAGTGCCTTGACTAATCAGAGGCAGCCTGTCTTGTTTAAAATGCTTTCAATTATCAGTGACTGGTGCACTACCCATGGCAGCACCTCCACCAATCAGATTCCACTTGTTAACCAATCAGCATGTTCCTCTCATAGAATATAAATTGGTATTCTTCAAATTGTCCTGATGAGTACAAGCAGAAAAGTTTCGACAAAATGTGCCTTTTTTCAGCAATACTCAAGACTGACATTGTTTGCGTCATTGTGGGGCCTTGCTGTGAAAAGATGTACTTTCTGTAAGCACTGGATGTCTCAAAGCATTTTACAATCAATTAAATGTAATCACTGTTTTCATGTGGGAAGCATAGCAATCAGTTAGTTGTGGGATCCTCCAAACAACAATGTGATGATGCCTGGATAATTTGTTATTTTGATTGATGAATCATTACTGTCCCTAAGTCACCCGGGAGATCTTCCAGCTTTTCTTCAAAGTACAAAGGATGTTTGTTTTATCCAAACAAAACTGCATCTCTGACATTGCCCTCCCTCATTACAGAACTCTTGTGTCAACTTTGATTTGTTTTTTCTCAATCCCTGGAATGTAGACCTTGAACCCTGAACCATGTGACCCAGAAATGAATGTTACTGACTGAGTTGTGGTGATACCAGGTGCCAAATGACTGTCAATTTTACCTACAGATAACAATGACGAGTTTTCAAAGGTTTTAATTTAAAGTACTTGGGATGATTTGAGCAGCCACAAGTTGCTACATAATGGAAGTCCATTCCGTCCTATAACTGGGTTTTGTTTGAGATAGACAGCTGATGTTCCATTTAAAGCAGGGTCACACCTTAAAATGCCATTGAAGAAACATCCTCTACAGGCACTTAGACCCAAGGACACAGGATATTTCAGTACTGGGGACACAAGTCTTCCAGGGTTTGATAGCACTGAAGGAGTGACAGGATCTCTAGGAACTGACCAGAGGCTTCTGGAGTCTGCTAGCACATGAGAAACTCTGTGGGTCAATATAAGCGTATGAATTAGGAACAGGAATAGGCCACTCAGCCCCTTGAAACTCCTCCACAATTCACTAAGACCATGGTTGATCTGAAAATTCTGTATTCCCACTTAGTTATACTGTCCTTTCTCTTCCTTCTAATCAAGAATCCCATCCACCTCTGTCTTAAAGATATTTAAAAGCTGCGCTTCCACTGCCTTTTCATGAAGAATGTTCCAAAGAATCACGACCCTCTGGGGGAGGAAATTACTCCTTACCTCTGTCCTAAACAGGCAAGCCCTTGATTATAAATAGTGACTCTAGCTTTAGATTCTCCCAAATGAGGAAATATTCTTTTCACATTCATTTTATCTGAACTCTTCAGGAGCCTGTATGTTTTAATTATCTAAGCTCCAGTGGATACAAACCTAGCCTGTCCAACCTTTCCTCATGAGATATACTCTCATTCTCAGTATTAGTCTAGTTTCCAAAGCATTTCCATCCTTTTCTTAAATAAGATAATAAATAAGCAGTGTGCAGTTTACTGGGCAAAGTACTCCAAATGTAGTTTCATCAATCCCCTGTATAACTGAAGCATAACCTCCTTACTTTATTCAATTCCCCTCATAATAAGCATGAACCCACTATTAGCTCTCCTAATTACTTGCTGTACTTGTAGATTGGCATGGAGTCACAGGGTCCTACAGCATGGAGACAGGCCCTTTGGTTCATGCCCACCAAAATATCCATCCACATTTAAGATGTGGGAGGCTTTCAAAGATAGATTAAAGATAGTGCAGGATAGCCATGTCCTGCTGAAGGCAAAGGATAGGAAGGTCATGATTTGTGAACTGTGGATGACAGGAGAAATTGTACGACTAGCCAAAAGGAAAAGATAAGCGTACATAAGGTCAAGGCAGCTAAGAACAGAACGGGCCCTGGAGGAATATCGGAAGAGTAGGACAAGTCTTAAACAAGGAATCAAGCGGGCTAAAAGGGGTCATGAAATAGCTTTAGCAAGCACGATTAAGGAGAATCCCAAAACATTTTATTCTTCTATAAGAAGCAAGCGGGTAACTAGGGAAAGGATTGGTCCACTAAAGGATAATGAAGGAAGGCTGTGTGTCAAACCTGAGAGAATGGGTGAGATTCCGAATGATTACTTTGCATCAGTGTTCACTGAGGAGAGGAACATGATGAATCTTGAGATTAGAGAAAGACGTTTGGTTAGTCTGGATCACGTTGGCATAAGTAGGGAAGATGTGTTGGGTAGGCTAGAGGTTATTAAAGTGGACAAATCCCCAGGACCGGATGGAATCTATCCCAGGTTGCTGAGGGAGGCGAGAGAGGAAATAGCTGGGGCCCTGACAGATATCTTTGTGGCATCCTTAAATACAAGTGAGATGCCGGAGGACTGGAAGGTTGCTCATTTGTCCCCCTATACAAGAAAGGTAGGAGGGACATTCTGGGTAACTACAGACCAGTGAGCCTGACATCTGGTGGGAAAGTTGCTGGAGAGGGTACTGAAGGATAGGATATATTTATATTTAGAAAAGAATGGGCTTATCAGTGATAGGCAACATGGTTTTATGTGGGGGAGATCGTGCCTTACCAATGTAATAGAGTTCTTGAGGAAGTGACCAAGTTGTTAGATGAAGGAAGGGCTGTTGATGTCATGTACATGGACTTCAGTAAGGTTCCCCATGGTAGACTAATGGAGGAAGTGAAATCACATGTTGTGCAGGGTGTTCTAGCTAGTGGATAAAGAACTGGTTGTGCAACAGGAGACAGAGAGTAGTAGTTGAAGGGAGTTTCTCGAAATGTCGGAAGGTGACCAGTGGTGTTCCACAGGGGTCAGTATTGGGGCCACTGTTGTTTGTAATATACATAAATGATCTAGAAGAGGGCACTGTTGGTATGATCAGCAAGTTTGCAAATGACATGAAGATTGGTGGAGTAGCAGAAAGCATAAGGGACTGTCAGAGAATACAGGAGGATATACATAGACTGGAGAGTTGGGCGGAAGAGTGGCAGATGGATTTCAATCCAGACAAATGTGAGGTGATACATTTAGGCAAGACTAATTCTAGAGCGAATTATACAATGAATGGAAGAGCCTTGGGAAATGTTGATAGGCAGAGAGATCTGGAAGTGCAGGTCCATTGTACCCTGAAGGTTGCTGCACAAGTGGACAGAGTGATCAACCAGGCATATAATATGCTTGCCTTCATTGGACGGGCTATTGAGTATTAGAGCTGGCAAGTCATGTTAAAATTGTACAAGACATTGGTTCGGCCGCATTTAGAATACTGTTACAGTTATGGGCGCCACATTACCAAAAGGATGTGGACGCGTTCGAAAGGGTGCAGAGAAGGTTTACGAGGATGTTGACTGGTATGGAAAGGTGCTAGCTGTGAAGAGAGGTTGAATAGGTTAGGAGATTGAGGGGGACCTGATTGAGGTTTACAAAATCATGAAGGGTATAGACAGGGTGGCTAAAGACAAGCTTTTTCCCAGGGTGAGGGATTCAATAACGAGAGGTCATGCTTTCAAGGTGAGAGGTGGAAAGTTTAAGGGGGATACATGCGGCAAGTACTTCACACAGAGGGTGGTGGGCATTTGGAACGCGTTGCCAGCAGAGGTGGTAGAGGCAGGCATGGTAGATTCATTTAAGATGCGTCTGGACAGATGCATGAATAGGTGGGGAGCAGAGGGATACAGATGCTTAGGAATTGACTGACAGGTTTAGACAGTACATTTGGATCGACTCAGGTTTGGAGGGCCGAAGGGTCTGTTCCTGGGATGTAAATTGTCTTTGTTCTTTGTTGACACTAACCCCATTTCCCTGCACATGGCCCATATCCTTCAGATCCTTTCCTATCCATATATTTGTCCAAATGCCTTTTAAATGTTGTTAATGTACCCACCTCAACCACCTCCACTGGCAGCTCATTCCATATGCGTACCACCCTCTGGGTAAAAGGTTGCCCCTCTAACCTTAAGTTGATGCCCTCTAGTCCTCAATTTACCAAGCCTGGGAAAAAGACTGAGTGCATTCACCCTATCCATGCCTCTCATGATCTTATGCCCTTTATAAAATCCCCCCTCCAGTCTTCTACGATCTAAAGAAAAAACGTTCCAGCTTGTCCAAACCTTTCCCGATAACTCAGACAGTTGAATCCAGGCAACATTCTTGTAAATTTCTTCTGAACTCTTTCCAGTTTAATAACATCTTTCCTATAGCAAGGTGACCAAAACTGAACACAGTACCCCAAGTGCGGCCTCACCAAAGTCCTGTACAACTGCATCATAACTTCCCAACTTCTATACTCAATGCCCTGACTGATGAAGGCCAGTGTGCCAAAAGTCTTTTCACTGCCCTGTCTACCTGTGACTCCACTTTCAGAGAACCTTCCACCTGAACTCCAAGGTCCCTCTGTTCCACGACACTCCTTAAGGCCCTACCCTGAAACTCCAGGGTACCCCACCATGAAACTCCTACCTTGATTTGACTTTCCAAAATGCAAGATCTTACACTTATCTATATTAACCTCCATTTGCCATTTCTCGACCCACCTCCCCAGCTGATCAAGGTCTTGCTGCAGTTTCTGATAACCGTTCTCACTGTCCACGATACCTCCTATTTTAATATCATCAGTGAATTTACTAATCATGCCTTGTACATTCTCATCTAAATCATTGATATAGACAGCAAACAGCAATGGGCCCAGCACCAACCCCTGAGGCACTCCACTAGTCACAGGCTCCAGTCTGACAAGCATCCTTCCACTATTACACTTTGCTTCATACCATTAAGTCAATTTTATATCCAGTTTCCCAGCTCGCCCTGGATTCCTTGTGATCTAACCTTCCGGAGCAGCCTATCATATGGAACTTTATCAAAGGCCTTACTGAAATCCATATAGACTACGTCTACCGCCCTGCCCTTGTCAATCTTCCTGGTCACTTCTTCAAAGAAGTCTAGCAAATTTGTGAGGCATGATCTTCCATGCACAAAGCCATATTGACTATTCCTAAACAAAACCTGTCATTCCAGAATCTTCTTAAGTAACTTACCTACCACAGATGTTAAGCTTACTGGTCCATAGTTCCCAGGTTTTTCTTTGCAGCCCTTCTTAAATTATGGCGCAACATTTGCTACTTCTGGGACCTCACCCGTGGCTAATGATTATGAAAAAAATATCAGCCATAGGCTCCTGCAATTTCTTCTCTTGCAGTGTTCTTGGATATATCTGGTCAAGACCAGGAGATTTATCCACCATCATGCATTCTATTACATCCAACACCTCCTCTACTGCGATATGGACTGTCCCCAAGATATCACCACTAACTTCCCCAAGTTCCTAAGTCTTCAAGTCTTTCTCCACGGTAAACACAGGGGAGAAATATTTATTGAGAACCTCGCCCATCTCCTACGGTTCAACATATTCATGTACACTTTGGACCTTGAGCGGCCCTATTCTCTCTCTAGTTATTCTTTTTCTTGTCCTCACCCTCACAGGAACATAAAGACCTTGAACTCTAGCTATCTCACTTTTAAAGGCCACCCACTTGCTGGAGGTCCCTTTGCCTGCAAACTACTCCAATCAATCTCTGCAAGCTCCTCTCTAATTCCATCAAAATTCACCTTGCCCCAATTTAGAACTTGAACCTGTGGACCCTCTCCATAACTGTTGTAAAATTAATAGAACTATAATCACTGGTCTCAAAGTGCTCCCCCACTGCCACCTCTGTCACCTGTCCTGCCCTATTTCCCAAGAGTAGGTCATGTGTTGCCCCTTCCCAAGTCAGATACTCTATATACTGCTTGAGGAAACTTTCCTGAATGCACTTAACAAACATCACCCCAGCTAAGCCCTTAACCATATGGCAGTCCCACTCTATGTCAGGAAAATTAAAATCCCCCACTATGACAACCCTATTGCTCCAGCAAGTCTCCCCAATCTCCTTGCATATTTGTTCCTCTAATTCCCGTTAACTATTTGGGGGCCTATAGTACGACCCCTAATACAGCCTATAGTAACGTCACCATCCCCTTCTTATTTCTTAGCTCCACCCACAAAGCCTTCCTGGATGACCCTTCAGTTATTTCATCTCTGATTACTGCTGTGACACTCGCCTTAATAAAAATGCAACTCCCCCTCCCCTCCCTCCACCACCTCAGTCCTGCCTAAAGCACCTGTACCCTGGCATGTTAAGCTGCCAATCCTGTCCCTTCCTTCGCCATGTTTCTGTAATGGCTATACTATCCCAGTCCCAAGTGCCTATCCACACCCTGGGTTTATCAGCCTCACCTGTAGACCGCTAGCATTGAAATAATTGCAATTTAATCCAACAGGCATTCCTCACTTTCTGTCATATTGGCCTGACCTGTCTCTTCGACTTACTATTTCTGATTATTGTATCTCCTTCGAGCCTCGTACCTGTCTCCTGCTGTTTACTATCCCAGCTCCCGGCCAATCTAGTTTAAACCCTCCCTTGCAGCACTAGCAAACCTGGCCACCAAGACGATCAAGGTACGATCAGGGGGGAGTCTCAGCTCATAGTACCTCTGACTTAAGTTTCCAGGAGCTTTGAGGTGGGTATAGAATATGGTAGTTTTGAGATGGAGTCAAATTCTTTATGGCTGTTAACTTGGGGATCAGCCTGAAAATTATTTTAAGTGCCTGTTCATTTTCACTTATACCTTTGTATCACATTTCTTGAAACTAAATACCATGTTTTTATTCTAGGACTTGGGATTGCAACTCTGAGCATTGCTCTTGTAGTCAGAATCTTGGTAACATTCCTCATGGTACACTTCTCAGGATTTAACATGAAGGAAAGAGTATTTATTTCTTTGGCCTGGATCCCTAAAGCCACAGTTCAGGTTGGTGTCTAATGATTAAGTAGCTTTACCGGTCAGTATTATCTGTCTGTAAAACAAATGGAGATTTGACTCTTGCTAATATTGATGGACCTTCTGTATTCATTCACGGGATACAGGGGTCACTGGCTGGACCAGCATTTATTGCCGGTCTCTAGTTGCTCTTGAGAGGGGGTGGTGAGCTGCCTTCTTAACTACTGGAGTCCATTTGGTGTAGGCACCCCCATAATGTTGTTCAGGAGGGAATTTCAGGATCCAGTGACACTGAAGGAACAGCAACATATTTCCAAATCAAGAAGGGAACTTGCAAATGGTGGCTTTTCCATTTATCTGCTGCTCTTGTCCTTCTTATGTGGCTATGGCTTTGGAAGTTGTTGTTTAAGGAGCTTAGATGAATTTCTGGCAAGTGAGGATGTTGGAGAGATTTTAAAGAGGAGTCTTGAGTCCTATGTGCAGAAGCACAAATCAATTTTTGTTCAGAGCTCCTTACCAACGCAGCACAGGAGAGGTCCCTGGAAATAATTTCCACTAGACAGTTGGCCTTTCTGCAGCATTTTTGGATTACATTCTGGATTACAATAATTACATGCAACATTGTTGTAATTGTTAGCCACACTCTCCCTAATCTACACATCCAATCCTGTAAACACACGATCAATGATGGACAATTCAACGGACAGTCCTAGGTCCTCCCATGATTTCATGATGTTTACCAGATAACTGCTATCACTTACTTTTTGATCTTACATCTCATTCAGTTAAATTCCAATACTGACAGTCGTATTCCTTCCCAGACATTTGCCAGTTAATTACCAATCAACTAGAAACTTGCTTATCAGTAATGACTTCTTGAATTTCTATTTTACAATTTATATTCCATACTAATCTCATTACAAGAGATACAAAAAGGTGCTAATTTCTACCAATTGTTGTAAAATTTGTTATTTTAGTTCTAATTAAAATTAAAAAGTCACACATAATATTATAATTCTTTGACAAAGCTAACAAACTGGGGAGCAGCTCCCCTCACCGCCACCCCCCCCCCGCCCCCCCCCAACTTCCGTTCTCTCTCCCTCTCCTTGGGAGATCAAAAAGCTGCAATTTTGAGCTCTGCTATTTGCGTGATGTACATTCATTTTAAACTGAAGTTTGATTCTTGGGTGAACTTTACAGTCTCCATTGTAAACTAACAACCAAAAGAAATACAGATGCTGAAAATCTGGAACAAAAACAGAAATTGCTGGAAAATTTCAGCAGGTCTGGCAGCATCTGAGGAGAGAAATCTGAGTTAATGTTTCAGGACCAGTGACCCTTATTCAGAATGGATTAAAGCCAGGAAAAGGATGTTTTATTTATACAGAGGAAGGAGGGAAGGGAGGTTTGGGGGTCAAGTTAGGGTTTAGGGGAGGCAGGGGGGAGGAGAGAGAAAACAACTGAACACAAAGGGGTAGTTAAAAGTCAGTCTGGCAGAATGAATAGCTGCTGATGGGGACTATTATAGCTAAGAATGGGTAGAGTGTGGTACTAGCCAATGTGATGAAAAAGTCAAGTGTGTGGGAGCGGGGGCAAGGTGCTTAAACCCTAAACCCTATTGAACTCAATATTGAGTCTTGAAGGCTGCAGGGTTCCCAAGTGGAAAATGAGATGTTGTTCTTCCAGATTGCGCTGAGCTTTGTTGGAGCACTGCAGCAAGCCTGAGACAGAGATGTTGGCCAGGGAGCAGAATGGTGTGTTAAAGTGGCAGGCATCTGGAAGCTTGGTCAAGTGCTTTACTTGGAAGGTGTGTTTGGAGTCCTGGATACTGAGGAGGGAGGAAGTAAATGGGCAGGTTTTACACCTTACATGGTTGCAGGAGAAGGTATAGTGAGGCTGTGGGGATGTGTTGAGAGTGAAGGAGGAGTGGACCAGGGTGTCCTGGAGGGAACGGTCCTTGCAGAAGTCTGACAGGGAAGGGGAGGGGAATATGTGTCTGGTGGTGGCTCCTGTTGGAGGTGACAGAAATAAGGACTAACGATACTCTGGATATCAATGTTGGTAGGGTGGTATGAGGACAATGGGGATCCTATTGCTTTTGGAGGAAAGAGAAGGAATAAGGGCCCAAGTGTGGGAGATGGGTGGACATTTTGCTCGCCCCCTAATTAGCAAAGCAGATATGACCGAGGTGGAGGAACTAGGAGAATAGAATAGAATCTTTACAGGAAGCAGGGTAAGAGGATATATAATAGATAACTGTAGGAGTCAATGGGTTTGTAGTGGATATTTGGCAGCCACCTATCCCCAGAAATGGAAACGAAGATGTCAAGGAAGGGAGGAGTCAGAGATGGACGAGATGAAGGTGAGGATTGGGGAGAATTTGGAAGCAAAATTAATAAACCTTTCTATTTCCAGATGACAGAGGGAAGCAGCACCGATGATGGCATCGATATACTGGAGAAAGAGTTGTGGGTGGGGGCCAGAGTAGGATTGGAAGTAGGGATGTTCCACATACCCCACAAAGATGTCAACATAACTGGAGATCATGTGGGTACCCATGGTCACCCCTCTGACCTGAAGAAAGTGGGAGGAGTTAATGGAGAAGGTGTTCAGGGTCAGGATGAGCTCAGCAGAGGAAGGTGGTGATTGATGGGGACAGTCATCAATCAGGACCAGTGATCCTTATTCAGAATGGATTAAAGCCTTTTTTCAGGAAAGAGTTAGAGCCCTGAGACAATCCTGATGGGGGATGGACGTGTAAATGTCCATCGTGAAAGGATGGAGACTGGAGCCCACAAACTGGAAATTGTGAAACTGATGTAAAGCATCAGAGGAATCGTGGTGCAAGTTGGAAGGGACTGGACAAGGGGAGAAAATAATTGAGTCGAGGTAGAAGTGATGAGTTCTGTGGAGCAGGAGCAACCAGAAACAATGAGTCTGCCAGGGCAATCCTTTTTGTGGATGTTGGAAAGGGGGTAGACCAGGGGTTGGAAGACTGTGAGCTTGGAGGCAGTCGTGGGGAGATCACTAGATAAAATGTGATGAATAGTAACGTTGTGGACACAATGGCGTGATGTTCCATGATAGGGTCATGGTCTGGGGGAAATAGGAGGAGGTATTTGAGAGTTGCCGCTCAGCCTCTGCAATATAGAAGTCAGTACACCAGATGACAACACGACCACCCTGGTCAGGAAGCTTGATTACAAAGTCAGGGTTGGATCTGAGAGCACAGCGTGCAGTCAGTTCAGAGTTTGGAAGTGGGGTGGGAGGGGAAAGGCGGGGGAAGGTGGGAGTGCAGAGAAATTCACATCAGCAGTTCTCATTGAACAGGTGGAGTGCTGGTAAAGGCCAGGGGGAGGGGTCCAGGTGGAGGAAGAGTTTTGGACGAGGATGAAGGGGTCTGTGGGATGGTTGAGGACTCTTGTCCAAAGAAGTGGTCACAGAGGCAAAAGTGATTGAAGAAGAGTTAAACATCATGTTCATTGAGGTTGGGTCTCGGAGGGATAAAACTGAGCCCTTTGCCAAGTACAGAATGTTCAGCTTCAGAGAGCGGAGGGTCAGGAGGGATAGTAAATGCACTAGAGGAGGTGGGGTTCAGAATGGGATGGCGTGAGAGAAGTGGAGGGTTGGAAAGTTCTAGAGGGGCATGGGAATCTGAGTTGTTGCATCTTGTGAGGGTCTATCCTTGATGTCTGAAAGGAAAACAATACGTTTCTTGTTAGAATGTTGAGTGAGCCAGATGATGAAGTGGAACTTGGGGGGAGTGCAGCTTTGAGCCAGTGTGAGGCAGTGCGAGGTTGGGAGTGTGCATGTGGCAACACATGACACTGAGCGTGGATCTCAGGATGAGGCGGGAACAGGTGCCTGAGGAGTGTTGAACATCACAGAGATGCCTATAATCCTGGGTGGATTCAAAATAGGATGAAATTTGAGCTGGGATTCATGTGGATGAGTCTGAACTGGACGTAGTCACTAAGGAATGTGAGTTTGGCAAACACCAGGAGTGACAGCGAAAGTAATTATGGTGAACAAGAAAGAGAAAAAATATTGGAACGGAAATCCTATTGGAGAGAGGAGCAGAACTTCTTTAAGGTTCATATACCTGGAAGAGGTGCAGCAGTGAGTTAAACACAAGAATAAAACAAGGAACTGGGGATGCTGAAAATCTGAACAAAAACAGAAATTGCTGGAAAATCTTAGCAGATCTGGTAGCATCTGTGGAGAGTTAATGTTTTGGGTCCCGTGACCCTTCTTAATAACTGATGGTATGCAGGAAAAGGATGTTTTTTATACTGAAAATGGGGTGAGGTGAGGGAGGTGGACAGTAAATGAGAGGTGGAAATGGAGCCCAAGGAACACACGGGATGAATCTGAACACATATGTTCTTAAAAGTAAATTAAATTACTTACAGTGTAGAAACAGGCCCTTTGGCCCAACAAGTCCATACCGACCCTCTGAAGAGCAACCCCTACATTTACCCCTTCACCTAACACTACGAGCAATTTAGCATGGCCAATTCACCTAACCTGCACATCTTTGGACTGTGGGAGGAAACCGAAGGACCCGGAGGAAACCCACGCAGACATGGGAAGAATGTGCAAACTCCACACAGACAGTTGGCTGAGGTGGGAATTGAACGCAGGTCTCTGGCGCTGTGAGGCAGCAGTGCTAACCACTGTGCCACCGTGCCACCCACTGTTCTGTATACATAAAAATGACCCTGAGCTTCCTGTTGCTTGTCCCTTCAAGGTGTGGAGGTGCCGATGTTGGATTGGGGTGGACAAAGTCAGAAATCACACAACACCAAGTTATAGTCCAATAGGTTTATTTGAAATCACAAGCTTTCAGAGCGTAGCCCCTTCATCAGGTGAAATGTCACTTCACCTGACAAAGGGCTATGCTGTGAAAGCTTATAATTTCAAAGAAACCAATTGGACTATAACCTGGTGTTGTGTGATTTCTGACTCTGCCACTTCAACACACCATCATGTTCTGTTTTTGTTCTATGCTAAACTAGTTTTCTTTACTAAATAAGAGAGGATCTACTTGAATTCTACTGATGACAGAAATTCAATCACTTCCTCAACTTTGCCAAGTTGTTAAAAGATACCAATTTGGATCCTCAGTGTACAACAGGATATGACTTCACTCCCACCCTTATCTTATAATTGGTCTTTGTCATTCCCTCCCTTGATCTTTGGATGCAAGGATCTGCTCAAATTATCTACGTCTGAACTAGGGTGTTTGCTAAACTGTGAAGCTACAATTGTTTATTCTCTTGAAGTCACATAGACCATGTTTTACAATCTCCTTATACCATGCTAACTGTCTCTCGGTGCTCTTTTAGAGGTTATCCGTTTACACCATTTGTTGCTTCACTTTTCCTGCTAATTCCTGAAGAAGGGCTTATGCCCAAAATGTTGATTCTTCTGCTCCTCGGATGCTGCCTGACCTGCTGTGCTTTTCCAGTGCCACACTTTTTGACTCTGATCTTCAGCATCTGCAGTCCTTGCTTTCTGCTGCTAATGATGTGAGTTTCTCTTTACTGTCTAATTCTTGGACACATGCATCTCCATCAAGGATGGGCACCTCAACACCTCTCTCTCCTGCAAACCCACGGATAACCTCATGATGCTACCCTTCTCCAGCTTCCACCTGAAACATTAAAACAGCCATCCCCTACGGACAAGCCTGCGCATACACAGGATCTGTTCAGATGAGGAGGAATGTGATGGGCTCTTGGAAGTACTCAAGGAAGTCTTCATAAGAACAGGGTACGATGCTCAACTCATCAACTGCCAGTTCCGACGTGCCACAGCGAAAAAACGTAATGACCTCCTCAGGACACGAGCTGTAACCGACAGGGTACCGTTTGTTATCCAGTACTTCCCAGGATCCAAGAAACTACACCATGGTCTTTGCAGCCTGCAACACATTATCAGTGAGGATGAACACCTCACCAAGACCCTCCCCACTGTACCACTTCTCACCTTTAAACAACCTCCAAACCTCAAACAGATCATTGTTCGCAGCAAACAGCCCGGCTTTCAGGACAACACCATACAACCCTGTCACGGTAGACGCTGCAAGACGCACCAGAGTTTTGACACAGATATCACCATTACATGCAGGGACACCACCCACCATGTACGTGGCAGGTACTCATGTGACTCGGCCAATGTTGTCTATCTCATACACTGCAGGCAAGGATGCCCTGGGGCATGGTACATTGGCAAGACCAAGCAGAGGCTACGGCAATGGATGAATCCACAACAATTAACAGACAGGAGTGTTCCCTCACAGTCAGAGAGCACCTCAGCGGTCCGGTACATTTGACCTTGGACCTATGGGACAGGCAACAATGTATATTTAAGAGGGAAATCAGGAGGGCAAAAAGGGGACATGAGATAGCTTTGGCAAATAGAATTAAGGAGAATCCAAAGAGTTTTTACAAATACATTCAGGACAAAAGGGTAACTAGGGAGAGAATAGGGCCCCTCAAAGATCAGCAAGGCGGCCTTTGTGTGGAACCGCAGAAAATGGGGGACATACTAAATGAGTATTTTGCATCAGCATTTACTGTGGAAAAGAATATGGAAGATATAGACTATAGACAAACAGACGGTGACATCTTGCAAAATGTCCATATTACAGAGGAGAAAGTGCTGGATGTCTTGAAACGGTTAAAGGTGGATAAATCCCCAGGACCTGATCAGGTGTACACGAGAACTCTGTGGGAAGCTAGGGAAGTGATTGCTGGGCCTCTTGCTGAGAAATTTGTATCATCGATAGTCACAGGCGAAGTGCCGGAAGACTGGAGGTTGGCAAACGTGGTGCCACTGTTTAAGAAGGATGGTAAGGACAAGCCAGGGAACTATAGACCGGTGAGCCTGACCTCAGTGGTGGGCAAGTTGTTGGAGGGAATCCTGAGGGACAGGATGTACATGTATTTAGAAAGGCAAGGATTGATTAGGGATAGTCAACATGACTTTGTGCGTGGGAAATCAGGTCTCACAAACTTGATTGAGTTCTTTGAAGAAGTAATGAAGAAGATTGATGAGGGCAGAGCAGTAGATGTGATCTATATGGACGTCAGTGAGGCGTTCGACAAGGTTCCCCATGGAAGACTGATTAGCAAGGTTAGATCTCATGGAATACAGGGAGAACTAGCCATTTGGATACAGAACTGGCTCAAAGGTAGAAGACAGAGGGTGGTGGTAGAGGGTTGTTTTTCAGACTGGAGGCCTGTGACCAGTGGAGTGCCACAAGGATCAGTGCTGGGTCCTCTACTTTTTGACATTTACATAAATGATCTGGATGTGAACATAAGAGGTACAGTTGGTAAGTTTGCAGATGACACCAAAATTGGAGGTGTAGTGGACAGCGAAGAGGGTTACCTCAGATTACAACAGATGGGCCAATGGGCTGAGAAGTGGCAGATGGAGTTTAATTCAGATAAATGCAAGGTGCTGCATTTGGGGAAAGCAAATCTTAGCAGGACTTATACACTTAATGGTAAGGTCCTAGGGAGTGTTGCTGAACAAAGAGACCTTGGAGTGCAGGTTCATAGCTCCTTGAAAGTGGAGTCGCAGGTAGGTAGGATAGTGAAGAAGGCATTTGGTATGCTTTCCTTTATTGGTCAGAGTATTGAGTACAGGAGTTGGGAGGTCATGTTGCGGCTGTACAGAACATTGGTTAGGCCACTTTTGGAATATCGCGTGCGATTCTGGTCTCCTTCCTATCGGAAAGATGTTGTGAAACTTGAAAGGGTTCAGAAAAGATTTACAAGGATGTTGCCAGGATTGGAGGATCTGAGCTTCAGGGAGAGGCTGAACAGGCTGGGGCTGTTTTCCCTGGAGCGTCGGAGGCTGAGGGGTGACCTTATACAGGTTTACAAAATTATGAGGGACATGGATAGGGTAAATAGGCAAAGTCTTTTCACTGGGGTCGGGGAGTCCAGAACTAGAGGGCATAGGTTTAGGGTGAGAGGGGAAAGATATAAGAGAGACCTAAGGGGCAATTTTTTCACACAGAGGGTGGTACATGTATGGAATGAGCTGCCACAGGAAGTGGTGGAGGCTGGTACAATTACAACATTTTAAGAGGCATTTGGATGGGTATATGAATAGGAAGGGTTTGGAGGGATATGGGCCGGGTGCTGGCAGGTGGGACTAGATTGGGTTGGGATATCTGGTCAGTATGGACAGTTGGACCGACGGGTCTGTTTCCATCCTGTACATCTCTATGTCTCTATAACTCACTGTGGCCAAGCAAAAGCTGATAGCCAAGTTCGGTACCCATGGAACTGGTCTCAACCAGGACCTTGGGTTCATGTCACACCAAGGATGACCCCACTGCACTACACACTCTTTCTTTCTCTCTCTCTCTCTCTCTCACACACACACACACACACACACACCTTCAGACTCACATCCACACCCACATATGCATCCTCTTACAGACGTCTAGCAGTTTACACAAACATACACATACACACTCTCTCTCACAGACACTCCTATACAGACACACACACACAAGTTTGTGGGGTGAATTTGTACTTGCAGAATTACATTTTATTTTGTCCAAAAATTGCATGAATCCATGTAAGATTTTGTAAATCCCTTGTTTAGAAATAGAATCAGTCTGAACATTAGGGCACGGATAGCCTCACACAGAGCACCTCACACCTTTCAATACACTATCTGGGCCAAAATGGCACCTATTGTTAAAGTTCACTTGAGAATGTAACTTTTAAAAAAAATGTTCTGGGATTTACACATGAAAGAACTGAAACCAACATAGTCATTCTAAAAGATGAGAGACTTAATAAACAATCCAAGTCTTTTTTCAATATATAATTTCAGTTACATCACACTGTAAACATTTGCTATAAGTTCTGTGTCTTAGGATCTTGTACTCCACAACCACCTGAGGAAGGAGCAATGCTCCGAAAGCTAGTGCTTCCAAATACACCTGTTGGACTATAAGAACAGGTGTTCTGAGATTTTTAACTTTGTACAGCCCAGTCCAACACCGGCATCTCCAAATCATCTCTTTACTGTGTCAGGTTGACTGTTCATAGGAATTTAGCTAAATCTCTTCGTGTTAGTTTGTATTTTTGCATTTCTAATTTACAATTGCTTAAAAAGTTCAGAATACTATGGGGTCAGACTTTTCCTTCCATATTTTATTAAATAACAAACTAGGGACTGTGGTTAGTGCCCAGGTCACTGCTGTCTAGATTTCTCAAGGATGCTCCTTATCAACAATGCTTATGTGTTTAAAGCTGCTTGTCTAGAGAAATTTAATTATTAAATACCCCTGTCTTTTCTCACCAGAACCCTACTATGATTTTCATGGGACCTTTCATGATCTTATCCTGTGTAACTCTGTATGGAGATTACATGTCTGGCTATGAAAGACTGCTTTCTGTAGCTGATAATCCCTTTTTGGCCATTTTTTGTCAGCTAAAATGCCTTGGTGGCCATTTTATGTCAACAGAAAACTATACCATCACAATCCTGACTTGTGCCTTGAAGATAGTTATTTGATGCAGGAGTCCTTGCCTCTGATTTGTTCTTGAAACCATTGAATTTATATGGCCAGTCCAGTTCAGTTTCTACAACTTCTCATATTGTTATGTGTTACACAGTCAAAGGTCATTTAGTCCATATTCTGTACCTCGAAAACCTGATATTAAAAATGTGTTCAAAGGGCAATTTACTAATAAATTGAGGACTGAAGGCTGTTGATGCATTTTGGTTTGGGAATGAAAGGTGAAATAGAGTTGTGCCCTGTGTTTATGACAATAGGTTTGCATTGACATTTGTCACAGCTGAGTTCAAACATCTGGCCTGAGCAATGTTTGCAAGTCAAAGCTGTTGAAGGAGAGGGTACTGACATCCAGTGCATTAACAATGTGTGCTGAAGTCAGACATGTAGTTAGTATCTGGTTGGAATTGCATATGGAGAAATACTGATAGCATATAAGGTTAGCGTATGTTGGGAAAATCGAAGCGTTTAATAGAGACTGATAAAAGGAGCATAGATTGGTCACAAGAAGCAAAGGTTACAAAGGAAAGACTACCATGGAAAGAAGTATCAAGTGTTCTTTAAGTGATGGTATGAGAGAGATCTCATCCTCGGGAAATAGCAGGGAAAGGATTGCTTCTGTGTCAGAGCAGCAACTCTTGTAAACTTTTAAAAGAAAAAAATGTGATGAAACTTAAATCTATGTCTGTACTTACCATAAATGTGAAGCATTATAATATAGAAAAGTACAGCACTGAACAGGCCCTTCGGCCTACGATGTTGTACTGAGGATTAATTTTTAGGTAAAATAAAATAACCTAACCTATGCACCACCCCTCAATTCACTGCTGTCCATGTGCATGTCCAACAGTCGCTTAAATGTCCCTAATGGCTCTGCTTCCACCACCACCGCTGGCAACGCATTTCATGCATTCACAACTCTCTGCATAAAGAACCGTGGATGTCTCCTCTATATTTCTTCCTAATATCTTAAAACTGTGACCCCCCTTGTGCCAGTCAATCCTGCCTTGGGGAAAAGTCTCTGGCTACTGTCTCTATCCATGCCTCTGATTACCTTGTATTCCTTGATCAGGTCACCTCTCTTCTTCCTCCTCTCCAGAGAGAAAAGTCCAAGCTTCGTCAACCTCTGTTCATAAGACAAACCCTCCAGTCCAGGCAGCATCCCGGTAAACCTTCTTTGCACCCTCTCCAAAGCTTCTGTATCTTTCCTATAGTAGGGCGACCAGAACTGGACACAATATTCCAAGTATGGTCTCACCAGGGACTTGTAAAGCTGTAGTAAAACTCGTGGCTCTTAAACTCGATCCCCCTGTTAATGAAAGCCATAACACCATATGCTTTCTTAGCATTATTGTATAGTATCTCTAATATTTAACTTATCATTTTCAGTTTGGACAGTTATTAAACTGTTGTCTGTTTGTTGCTCAGTGGACATGTTAAGTGTTCAAATTAAGCTTTGTCATAGGTGTGTGATCTCTTTTCAAGTTTTTCATAATATGTTGCATAATTGAAGGAGCTGAATGTATCACAGAAAACCTTGTTTCTTTGTGCTGAATTAGGCTGCCATTGGCTCTGTAGCTTTGGACATGGCACGAATTCGAAATGACAAGACTGCAACAGAGTACGGGTTGAGTGTTCTCACTGTGGCCTTTCTGGGGATCCTGATCACGGCTCCCATCGGAGCAGTTATTATTGGCTTGCTAGGGCCAAAGCTGCTACATAAATCAAATCAGCAGGATTCAGACCATGGAGAAGGTTAGTCTTTTAAAAATCCAGAAAAATCTTTCAATTTAATATGTTTACTGGAATAATCTAAAGCTGGTATGTTCTGTGGAACCAGTGCATGGGTTGGAGCATCTGGGCTCCTAGAAGTTGCTCGAGAAATAGTGAATGCACTTGGTGGTCATTTTTCAGGACACTGTAGACTCTGGAACAGTTCCTATGGATTGGAGAGTCACTAATGTATTGCCACTATTTTAAAAAGGAGAGAGAGAGAAAACAGGGATCATGGGAACAGGAGCTAATGTTCTGGAGGACGTATTTGCAAGTGCGGTAGGGAGACTTTAAACTAAAATTAGCAGGGGTATGGGAACCTATCCGAGATGGAAATGAAAGCAAAAACAAAAGACAGAATGGGAAATAAGTGATGGGCAGTGAATTCAAGGACAGGAATCAATAGATCACCAAACAATAGTGATAATGTTGGAGAAGGCATTAAAAGGAAATTAGAGACGCAAACAATAAACTACAATTGTAATTATAAATGACTTGAATTCACTTATAGATTGGGCAAATCAAATCAGTAACAACAACATAGAGGAGGAGTTCTTGGAATGTGTCTGAAATTGTTTTCTGCATCAATATGTTGAGGAATCAGCTGGAGGACAGGTCATCCTAGACTGGGCATTGTGTAATGAGAAAGGAATAATTGGCAATCTAGTGTAAGGCCACTTCGGGAAGAGTGACTATTAAGATGGAGTGTGACACAGTTCATTCTGAGTCTAGGCTCCTAAATTTAAATGAAGGGAAATACGATGATACAAGGCATGATCTGGCTACGATAAATTGGGAACATTACTTAAAGGGATGATGGTGGTTAGGCAATAGCAAACATTTAAAGAGTGCTTGCAGTAGTTATTCATTCCTGTCTGGCATAAAATTAAAACTGGAAAGGTGAACCAGCTGTGACAAAGAAGGGAAATTCGGGATAATATTAGAATCAAGGAAGGAGCATACAAATTGGCTGAAAAGAGCAGCAGACTTGAAGATTGGGAGTACTTTATATTGCAGCAAACCAAGATACAGGAAAGGATTAAGAAGGGAAAATAGAGTACGAAGAAAAGCTTGCAGGAAACAAACAAACTGATTATAAAAGCTTCAATAGGTGTATAAAGAGAAAAGGGTTAGTATATACATGCAGGTCCAATATATTCAGAACCAGGAGAGGTTATAATGGGGAACAAAGAGACAATAGAACAATTAAATACATGTTTTAGTTCTGCCTGCACATGTCCTAAAAAAGTTGAGGAATACAGGGTTTTATGAGATGGAGGAGCTCAAGGAAATCAGTATTAGTAGGGAACTAGTGTTGGGCAGATTGATAGGATTGAAGTTAATAAATCCAGAGGCCTCGATAATCTACATCCCAGAGTACTCAAGGATGTTGCTCGAGAAATAGTGGATGCATTGGTGGTCTTTTTTCAAGATTCTATAGACTCTGGAACAGTTCCTAAGGATTGGACAGTTGCTAATGTAATTCCACTATTAAAAAAGGAGAAAGCAAGAAAACAGGGATCGTAGGAACAGGAATAGGCCATTCAGCCGCTTGAGCCTGTTCTGTCATTGAATGAGATCATGGCTGATTGTGGCCTAACTCGATCACTGCCTTTTGTCCATATCCCTGAACACCTTTGCTTAGCAAAACTTTATTTATCTCAGATTTAAATTACTGGTTAGTCTGACATCAATAATTGGGAAAATGTAGGGGCCATTATAAAAGATTCAATAGCAGTTGGAAAACAATGACAGAATTGACCAGTCAACATGGATTTATGAACGGGAAATCATGCTGACAACTTTACTGGATTCTTTTCAAGGATGTAGCCTGTAGGGTTATGGGGGAAAGTCAGTGGATGTGGATTATTTGGACTTTCAGAAGGCTTTTGTTAAAGTCCATGTAACAGATTAGTGTGTAAAACTAAAACACATGGGATCAGGGTAGTGTGCTGACATGGATAGAGAGCTAGCTGGCAGACCGGAAACAATAGGAATAGACAAGTCTGTCACAGAGTGGGAGCCAGTCACCCCAGCTATTCACAATGTATGTTAATGATTTAGATGAGGGAGCCAAGTGAAATGTGACAAAGCTGGGTGGGAAGGTGGGATGTGAGGAGGATGCAGAGAATCTTCAGTGTGATTTGAACAAGCTGAGTAAGTGGGCAAATACATAGCAGATGAAGTGAAGTTATCCACTTTGGTAGCAAAAACAGGAAGGCAGATAATTATCTCTATATGATGAAAGATATGGGTAATGTTCCCGTACTGTCTCAATATTGGATCCACTCATGGCAGTTGTACTTTGCCTCCTTTAAGAATCTGAATAGCAGATCAAGATAATCTTCAGTGAACATATTGTGTAGGAATGAGATTAAACAATTCTGCTTTGTTAATATGATATACTTTCTTACAAGTCTCCCAAAACTCTGTTGGTCCAATAACAACTTGCTTACCGGTTGTCTTGAATGTTGAATAGTGCAAAAAGGAAGACAATTCAAAGTGTTTCCTTTTGAAAGTATGAGTGCACATAAGAAAAACATCTGATTTATGTAAAAGCATAATTAGATTTGATCGCAAATATTTGATTCTCAAAATAAAGGAAACCTTCTTTTCCATTATTTTTAGAATCATGGTATTTTACAGTACAGGAGGGGGAGGCTATTCATCCTATCATATCTGTCACATCTCCTGCTAATCCCATTCTCCAGCCCTCATCACTTTCAATCTACCACTCTCCCAAACATGGTATTCCAAATCTTATAAACTTTGAGTAAAGACGTTTCTCCGAGAGGGGGAGAGCTTCCTGGATGCTTTGTTTTAGGAGGCAGTCACACTCGCTAGGTTAAGTAATTCAAATTCAGTTAGTGATCAGGGACAACAGGGTAAAGTGCCTTAATGCTAATTTTCATATCCTCAAGATTTCCATCATCCCTAGTATTATGTCCTAAGTTATCCTTCCTTTTTGCTTCATTCCTAGTCTGCCTTGAACTTAAACCCTGCACACTTGCTAACCTGCTGTTTATCTTTCTACTTGACTCCATACTCCCTGTTGCTTTCTGAGCTCAGGAATGGAGGAGCCTCAGTCCTTGACCTTGTCCAACAGGTATGAAATCTTTGCTCCCTGTATGGATGAGGGAAAGGGCTGTGGACAGGATGAGCCAGCTGACCATGGCACCATGGTTCTGAAGGCCATTCAAGGGGGGGAGGGGAGCAAAAGGACAACTAGTTAGTTTAGGGGATTCTATAATTCGGGGGACAGATAGTATCCTTTGTGAGCCGGATTGGGAGTCCCACATGGTGTGTTGCCTGCCCAGTGCCAGGGTGCAGGACATCTCCAACCGACTTGAAAAGATATTGGAGCAGGAGGGAGAGGATCCAGTTGTTGTGGTCCACGTTGGGACTAACAACATAGGCAAGGCTAGGAAGGAGGACATGTTTGGGGAGTATAAAGCAGTAGGAAGGAAATTGAAGAACAGGTCCTCGAAGGTCATTATTTCTGGATTACTGCCCGAGCCATTTGCTAATTGGCATAGGAATAAGAAAATTAGGGAAGTAAACATGTGGCTAAGGGATTGGTGTGGGAAAGAGGGATTCCATTTCATGGGACATTGGCATCAGTTTCGGAACCAGAGAGATCTGTACCTTTGGGACGGTCTCTATCTGAACAGATCCGGAACCAGTGTTCGAGTGAAAAGGATAAACAGGGTGGTCACTAGGATTTGAACTTATGAATCAGGGGGAAGGAAAGCGAAAGCAACAGGGAGTATGGAGTCAAGTAGAAAATAAACAGCAGGTTAGCAAGTGTGCAGGGTTTAAGTTCAAGGCAGATTAGGAATGAAGCAAAAAGGAAGGATAACTTAGGACATATTACTAGGGATGATGGAAATCATGAGGATACGAAAATTAGCATTAAGGCACTTTACCTGAATGCTCGTAGTGTTTGTAACAAAGTAGATGAATTAACAGCAGAAATCATCGTGAATGATTATGATGTGGTAGGCATCACACAGTCCTCTTTCCAGGGAGCTCAGGACTAGCAGATTTACACCTTATCGAAAAGACAGGGAGGCAGGGTTGCCTTGTTAGTTAAGAATGAAATTAAATCTATGGCACTGAATGACATAGGGTCAGATGATGTGGAGTCTGTGTGGGTGGAGTTGAGGAACCACAAAGGCAAAAAAAACCATAATGGGAGTTATGTACTGACCTCCCAACAATGGTCAGGACCAGGGACGCAAGATGTACCAGGAAATAGATAAGGGTATGTCAGAAAGGCAAGATCACGGTAATCATGGGAGACTTCAGTATGCAAATCGACTGGGTGAATAATGTTGCCGGTGGATCCAAAGAAAGGGAATTCATGGAATGCTAACAGGATAGCTTTTTGGAACAGTTTGTGATGGATCCCACAAGGGAGCAGGCTATTCTGGACTTAGTGCTATGTAATGAGCCAGACTTCATAAAAGATCTTAAAGTAAGGCAAAACTTAGGATACAGTGATCGTAATATGGTAGAGTTCAGTCTGCAGTTTGAAAGAGAGAAGACAAAATCGGATGCAATGGTGTTGCAGTTAAATAAAAGTAATTACAGGGGCATGAGAGAGGAACTGATAAAAATCAACTGGAAGCAGAGCCAGGTGGGGAAGACAGTAGAGCAACAATGGCAGGAGTTTCTGGGTGTAATTGGGAGAAAAGAAAGATTATCCAGAGAGGGGGGATTAGGCAGCCATGGCTGACAAAGGAAGTCAGGGAATGTATCAAAGAAAAAGAGACTAAAGAGTGGCTAAGAGCACTGGGAAATCAGGAGATTGGGAAGGCAAACAAAGGATAACAAAGAGAGAAATAAGAAATGAGAGGATCAAATATGAAGGTAAGCTAGCCAGTAATATTAGAAAGGATAGTAAAAGTTTCTTTCAATACTTAAGAAACAAACGAGAGGCAAAAGTAGACATTGGGCCACTCCAAATTGATGCAGGAAGACTAGTGATGGGAGATAAGGAAATAGCTGAAGAACTTAATAAATACTTTGCATCAGTCTTCACTGTGGAAGACATGAGTAATATCCCAACAATTAAGGAGTGTCAAGGAGCAAAGTTGAGTATGGTAGCCAATACAAAACAGAAAATGCTAGAAAAGTTAAAAGGTCTAAAAATTGATAAGTCTCCTGACCCCGGTGGGCAACATCCTAGAGTTCTGAGGGAGGTGGCTGAGGAAATAGTGGAGGCGTTGGTTGTGATCTTTCAAAAATCACTGGAGTCAGGGAAAGTGCCAGATTATTGGAAAATCGCTGTTGTAACCCCCTTGTTCAATAGAGGATCAAGACAAAGGATGGAAAATTACAGGCCGATTAGCCTATAATTCTAAAATTAAAATTCTAGAATCCATCATTAAGGATGAGGTGCAGGGTTGGATTAGAACAAGTTAGCATGGATTTAGTAAAGGGAGGTCGTGCCTGACAAACCTGTAGAGTTCTTTGAAGAGGTAACAAGTAGGATAGACCAGGGAAACCCAGTGGATGTTATCTATCTAGACTTCCAAAAGACCTTTGAGAAGGTACCTCACGGGAGGCTGCTGAGTAAGGTGAGGGCCCATGGTGTTTGAGGTGAGCTACTGGCATGGATTGAGGATTGGTTGTCTGACAGAAGGCAGAGATTTGGGAGAAAAGGTTCTTTTTCGGAATGGTAGCCAGTGACAAGTGGTGTCCTGCAGGGTTCAGTGTTGGGGCTGCAGCTGTTCACTTTATATATTAATGATCTGAATGAAGGGATTGGGGGCATTCTGGCAAAGTTTGCCAATGATGTGAAGTTAGGCGGATAGGCAAGTAGTACTGAGGAGGTGGGGAGGCTGCAGAAAGATTTAGATAGTTCAGGAGATTGGTCTAAGAAATGGTTGATGAAATTTAATGTGAGCAAATGCGAGGTCTATTTTCGAAACGGGACAGACTATTTTCTAAACAGTGAGAAAATTCATGAAGCTAAAGTACAAAGAGATCTGGGAGTGTTAGTCCAGGATTCTCTAAAGGTTGACTTGCAAGTTGAGTCCATGGTTAAGAAAACAAATGTAATATTGTCATTTATCTCAAGAGGGTTGGAATGTAAAAGCAGCGATGTGCTACTGAGACTTTATAAAGCTCTAGTTAGGCCCCATTTTGAATACTGTGTCCGGATTGGGCCCCACACCTCAGGAAGGACTTACTGGCAATGGAGCGCGTCCAACGGAGATTCACATGGATGATCCTGGAATGGCAGGCCTAACATATGATGATCGGCTAAGGATCCTGGGATTGTATTCATTACAGTATAGAAGGTTGAGGGGAGATCTAATAGAAAGTTACAAGAAAGGGTGGACGCTGCCAAGTTGTTTCCATCAGGCGGGGATACTAGGGCCCGTGGGCACAGCCTTAGAACTAGAGGGGGTCAATTTAAAACAGAAATGAGGTGACATTTCTCCAGCCAGAGAGTGGTGGGTCTGTGGAATTCATTGCCATGGAGCGCAGTGGAGGCCGGGACGTTGAATGTCTTTAAGGCAGAGATTGATAAATTCTTGATCTTGCAAGGAATTAAGGGATACAGGGAGAGTGCGGGTAAGTGGTGTTGAATTGCCTATCAGCCGTGATTGAATGGTGGAGTGGACTTGATGGGCCGAATGGCCTTACTTCCACTTCTATGTCTTATGGTCCTCATCTCATTCCTGGTCTTGAAACTGTGACCCCTAACTGATATACCAACTCGTGGAAACAGAATATTATTTTTTACCTTGTCAAAATTGATCAGAATTTTGAACACCTCAGTAAGGTCACTTCCTTAATTTTCTCTGCTCCAAGACTAAACTCAATTTCTTAAATCTTTCCTTGTGTCTAGGATGCCTCATTCCTGGTTAACATTATTGTAACTCTCCTTTGCACTATCTCCAGGCCTTGCAACATCCTTCCTTGAATTGAACAAAATTCTCCAAATGTGGTTTGACTAACAATCTGTAGAAGTATAGCTTCACTTCATTGCTTCTATACTCAATGCCTGTATTTATAAAACCAAGGATCCTGTAAGTCACCTTAACTTAAACAAAAAAAAAGGACTGCGGATGCTGGAAATCAGAAACAAAAACAGAAATTGCTGGAAATGGTCTGAAGAAGGGTCACTGGGCCCGAAACACTAATTCTGCTTTATCTTCATAGACAAGTTGTGTTTTTCCAGCAATTTCTATTTTTGAGCCTTTTTAACTTTCCTGGCCATCTTCAGAGAATTAAGTATATGAACCTCGAGGTCTCTCTGCTCCTGAACTCCCCTCACAAGTTGTACCATTGAGTGTGTATTGTCTGTCCCTGTGTTTCTTCTAACAAAATGCATTACCTTCCATTTCTCTCCATTGAAACTCATCCGTCAGGTGTCTGCCCATTTGGATAATGTCCCTCTAAAATCTCTCAGTGTCATCCTCACAATTTATCATTCTCCCCAGCTTAGAAGCATGTGAAACTTCAGAGATTTTGCCCTCAACACCTGCCTCCAGATCATTTATTTAAATCAGAAAAAGTAAGGGTTTCAACACCAATCTCTTTCAACTCATCTCCAATCTGAGAAATACCCAACTATACTCACACTCTGTTTCCTATCTTTTAACCAATTTCTAATTGATGCGGTCAAGGACCCATCAAACCCAAATATTTCTAATTTGCTGACCAACCTGCCAGGTGGTAGCATTTCAAATGCTTTCTGAAAGTCCAAATATATAACATCCATGGCCCTACCCTCACCACTGCCTGTGTCACCTTGTCAAAACCTAACTGAATTTGTCAGACGTGACCTGCCTTTGACAAAACTTGACAATCTAGTATTAATTTGGAGAAAAATACATGTATATTTACCTTATTCTGTAGTATTGCCTCCATCAATTTTCCCACTTTTGATGTCAAGCTGATGGGTCTGTAGTTTCCTGGGTTATCCTTTGCCTCTCTCTTAAATGAGAGTGTCACATTTGCAACCCTCCAGTCCTGAGTAACGAATTCTTGTTCAGAAAAGCCTGGCAAATTTCTGTCAACAGCTTTGCGATTTGTTCCCTGGAATTCTTGGATACATCCCAGCTAGGCCTGGCGACTTCTCTACCTGGAGTGTTGCCAGCCTTGAAGATCCTTTCCTTTCTCTGTTACTGTACTGCTCAGTTGCTCAACTGGGCCATTGTCACCATTTTCTAATTTGGAAAAGACAGAAGCAAAGTATTAATGTAGTACTTCTGCCATATCCTTTGCTTCAGTGAGCAGTTTACCCTGCTTGGTTCCTTATGAACCCCTTCACTAAATGTTTGATATTAATATATGTGTTTTAGTTCAAATTTTAGACCCCTAAAATTGCCCTCTTCCAGTTTTGATCTTAATCCTTGACTGCTTTTTATCCTTTTCCACATTAATATTGAACATTGTTACATTATAATTGCCTTTTCCCGAATCTTTCCCACTCTTCTGTTCTCCACTTGGCTTGCCTCAATTTCTAGGACCAGATCCAGCACAGCTCCATAAGACCATTAGACTATAAGACATAGGAATGGAAGTAAGGCCATTCAGCCCATCAAGTCCACTCTGCCATTCAATAAATGGGTGATGGGCATTTCAAAGCCACTTACTTGCACTCTCCCTGTATCCCTTAATTCCTTGCTAGATTAAGAATTTATCAATCTCTGCCTTGAAGACATTTAATGTCCCGGCCTCCACTGCGCTCCGTGGCAATGTATCCACAGGTCCATCACTCTCTGGCTGAAGGATTATCTCCTCATTTCCGTTTTAAATTGATTCTAAGGCTGTGCCCACGGGCCCTAGGCTCCCCGCCTGACGGAAACAAATTCCCAGTGTCCACCCTTTCTAAGCTGAAAATGTGTTGCTGGAAAAGCGCAGCAGGTCAGGCAGCATCCAAGGAACAGGAGAATCGACGTTTCGGGCATAAGCCCTTCTTCAGGAATCCTGACCTGCTGCGCTTTTCCAGCAACACATTTTCAGCTTTGATCTCCAGCATCTGCAGTCCTCACTTTCTCCTCCACCCTTTCTAAGCCATGCATTATTTTGTAAGTTTCTACTAGACCTCCCCTCAACCTTCTAAACTCTAATGAATACAATCCCAGGATCCTCAGCTGTTCATCATATGTTAGACCTACCATTCCAGAGATCCCTGCCTGGTAAGACTGGAAATGTACTGTTCCAGAAAATTCTCCTGCAAGTGTTGCAGGAATTTCTCCCCTTCTATGCCCTATACTCTAGCGATTTCTCAGTCTACCCTGGGGTAATTGAAATCACCAAATGGGATTAATTTGGTGGGTGTTTGTTGGTTAGCATAGGAATGGTAGGCTGAAGGGCCTGCTTATATGCCGTATGACTATGCCTTGATAACTGCATTTATATGACATCTAGTTCCATGCTTGCATATGTACAGAACAAGATTAAACACAGGTTTCTGTTTATTATAGAGGATTAGGGGCCTCTGGAATAAGTTGCCTACTTGTGCAGAGATTGCAAAGTCCCTGAATCCACATCAAAGGGATTTAGATTGAGGGTTCCTCACTACAGCTGATCCTGCTGCACACACAGTAGGTGGGACGTTGCTTAATGAACCATTTTGCCAGTTTGAGTTCCTGGAGCTCATTCGGTTGCCTTCAAGTGTTGGAGAAGAATCTTCTCAATCATTGGCTTCGTATGTATGTTACAAAATCTCGAGTGGCTGCTAGCATGAGTGGAAACACTTGGATCATGATGCTCAATCTCTACATGAATAGCTAAGACAGCCTTTCTGGTCTTTCTTCATATATTTGTATGGTTGATGTGTGTTTTGTTCTATAGGCTTGGAAAGCAAGACCAGGACATCATATGAACATCATCAAGGAGTGGAAAATGAAATTGAAGTCTAAGATGTTCTATGGATCTATATTAAATTTCAGAAGGATCTCTATTGAATTTCAACAGACATGTGATTCTTGAATATCTCTGCACATAACAGAGGAAATGGTTTTAAACTGTTTTATTAACAATTGTACATTATGTAGATTTATTTTTTAAAAGAAACTGTCCAGATTTACTTAAATACCTATTTGTTTGGAATTGTTATTTGTGTAGAAATCAACGTGAGCATTTTAAACATTTGCTTGACATTATGAAAGTATTTATGCAATTATCCTTAGATCAATATTACTAGGATTGTATTCAAAATAGCAGAAAGACCTTAGCTATTAAATTGTGTTGTACCCCAGAAGCCCAAGAGGTAATGATGATAATATAAAATAATAAAAACTGTGGATGCTAGAGATCCGAAACATAAACAAAAATTGCTGAAGAAACTCAGCATCTCTGGCAAAATCTGTGGGAAGAAATCAGTGCCATTGGAGTCAAACCATTAACTCTGCTTTCCTCCTACAGATGTTGGCAGACTTGCTGAATTTCTCCAGCAACTTCTGTTTTTGATTCAGGCCATGATCACAGTTTATATCTATTATTTGTGTAAAGTCTAACAGAATAATTAGTCCCATTTGTCACCACAGGCTTCTGGAACATGGAAAATCGGAATCCCAATTTTTATGTTGTGCTGTGACAACAGTCCCCCTTCTGTGTTCTGTAAAGTATCTACTGGGTCCTGAACTGAAACTGTTCTGAAAGAGCTTTGTGTTTTACACTGCTGCTGCTGGGAGCCAGGTCTAAGAAACCATGGGTAAACTCTTGATGAATATTGTAATCCTAGCTTTTCCCTCGTGCTTTAAAAAAAATTTAGCTTTCTGTTTTTCTGTTCTGGAGTCCCAATCAGAATTCTATGGCTGAAAGGGCACAGCAGATCTACCCTTAGCCCAATTAATGCAATAATAATTCATTACTGTTGTACCAACGCAATCCAGGTTGAAACACGTCTTGGTGTATCTCCCTGTCTTAGTAACCAAATGAATTTGAGGATTCATTAGGGAAACTTGAGTATAAAATGATTATAGCTGTTGTGATAGAATTATTTTTTTTTGCACTGGGCAGTTTGAGTGTACAGCCATAGTTCATGTTGTTTTGTTTCTCCAACCTTTTCCCAACCAAAATAAACTGGCATGCATGCAGCAGTTCAGAACACATCACCAGATGTTTATCTTTAGCAATCTGTGATGGAACTAATTTTCTTTACGAATTACCTTTAAATACAACTTTCCACAGAAACACTAGAAATTTTAGAGTTTTATGAAAAGTTCTCAAGTCTTTCTCTTCCAGCTTCAGCCTAAAGTTAAGAATACAAGAGATGCAGAAAATGGTAAAGAGTGCAATGGGGCAACCATGTAGCTCTAACCACAGGCATGAAAACACCACTGGATTAGAATTAAATGGCATTAACTTACTTCTTAGTGCATTACAAAATCAAAATTGCCCCACATTTACCAGTAAACTAGTAGCTGCACTCAAAAAGCCACTTTGACTGACATGGGAAATAGAACTTGCCATACTTGAACGTTAAAAGAAAGCAATGCTTTTTCAGCGTATTGGATCTTCATTCTGTACATATCTGACATGAGAATATTTATCAAATGAAATTGTCTTGTATGCTGTACCTTCTAGATATCATAGAATACAATAAAGCAGTAAAACATGATTCTGGGTAGTAACTTGTCAGGACAAGTTCCATAAGATAAGCTTGTTTTCTCTGGAAAAAAGAAGCCTTAAAGGTACCATTTATAAAGAGGTTGCTAAAATTTGTTGGGATATCAATGTGTAAAGCAAAATTTCGAGGGTCAGAAGACATGGCAGATAGAAATAAAACAGAAGCCAAGTAGAATGCTGTCTTAATGCTGCTAAATCTTTGGAATGAAGAATAGCGAATTATACAATCAATTGAAAGTAGAGTCGTGGGACTTATACACTTAATGGTAAGGTCCTAAGGAGTGTTGCTGAACAAACAGACCTTGGAGTGCAGGTTCATAACTCTTTGAAAGTGGAGTCGCAGGTAGATAGGATAGCGAAGTAAGCGTTTGGTATGCTTTCCTTTATTGGTCAGAGTATTGAGTACAGGAGTTGGGAGGTCATGTTGCGGCTGTACAAGACATTGGTTATGCCAATTTTGGAATATCGTGTGCAATTCTGGTTTCCTTCCTATCGGAAGGATGTTGTGAAACTTAAAACAGTTCAGAAAATACTTATAAGGATGTTGCCAGTGTTGGAGGATTTGAGCTATAGGGAGAGACTGAATAGGCTAGGGCTGTTTTCCCTGGAATGTCAGAGGCTAAGGGGTGACCTCATGGAGGTTTATAAAATCATGAGGGGCATGGATAGGGTAAATAGACAAGGTCTTTCCCTGGGATGGGGGCAGTCCAGAACTAGAAGGTGTAGATTTAGGGTGAGAGGGGAAACATTTAAAAGGGACCTAAGGGACAACTTTTTCATGCAGAGGGTGGTGTGTGTATGGAATGAGCTGCCAGAGGAAGTAGTGGAGGCTAATACAATTGCAACATTTAAAAGGCATCTAGATGGGTACATGAATAGGAAGTGACAGGAGCTGGCAAATGGGACTAGATTAGGTTAAGATATTAGGTTGGCATGGACAGGTTGGACTGAAGGATCTGTTTCCGTGCTGTACATCTCTATGACTCTTTGATTCTAATTGGACTCAGCCAATTGTATTTGTTTACAATGCTGTTAGAAGCTGGTGGATTTTTTCTGTTCCTCAAAATTATGTGCTTGGTGCTGGCTTACGTGTCAATCTAAAATTAATTTAAAGTTAAGATATGTGCTAATTTGTGCTTTACATATATCTTTTGCATAAATATGGTCAACATTTTTAAAGTAAAAATTCCACCAAGTTCAACATTTTCAATTTGTGGTTATTTTGACAACACCAATAAAATATTAGAAAGAAACTACCAAACTGTTTTCAATTGGAGCATAGCCTGCGTTTGTCCAAGTGTTTTATTTTTTAAATTAAAATATCTCATTACAAAATTCAGACTTAGTGCATTTTCATGTTAAGATTTCTTTAAACCTAATTTTGTGCTGTTTTGCCAAGTGAAATGATTATAACTAGTGGGTGAGAAGACTTTTTAAAATATTTATTCATAACATCTGGTTGTCTCTGGCTGGACCAGCATGTATTGCCTATCCCTTACAGTTAAGTGTCAACTCCATTGCTTTGGTTCTGAAGTCATATGTAGACCAGAACAGAAAAGGGTAGCAGATTTCTTTTCCTAAGTGCATTAGTGATTTGTTTTTTATAACAATTGATAATGGTTACATGGTCACCATTAGACTGGCTTTCTTTTTTATTCTTAATTTTTATTGAATTCAAATTTTACCATCTGTCACAGAGGGATTCAAACCCATGTCCCCAGAACATTAGCCCAAGATTCCGGATTGCTCGTCTTGTGATATTACCACTAAACCACTACCTCCCCCAAACAAAGGCAAATACTGCAAAATGCTGGAGACTAAAAATGTTGTACTCAACATTACATCTATTTCTCTGTTCACACATGCTGCCAGAATTGCTGAGTTTCTACAGCTCTTTGTTTTTAATGTCATGGTTATCTGCCTAATGATTTGGGTGCAATCTGCAAAATAGTATTTAGATTGTTCCTAATCCATTGTTGCACCTATTGGAAGGGTGTGAAATCTGACAGGTTGCTTGCACATCTTGACATTGGGATTGTTTCTTCTGTTCAAGCAGATGTTGACTGGCAAAAGTCTTCAAGTTTGCAACGGTATCCTGGAAGAATCGAAGGAGCAAGGTCCCTTTGCTTAAGACAGTTGGTTATTTAAAATTGATATGATACAGTCCATGTAGAGGAATTGTTTCCTTTGTTTGGGAAAACAGAACAAGAATGAATAATCTCAAAATTAGAGTTGATCATTTAGCAGTGAAATTAGGAAATGTTTTTCCTCACGAATGGTAGTGAAAACCCAGAACTCATTCCCCCTGAAAAGCTGAAGGCTAATTAAAATTTAGAAGACTGAGATATTTTTGTTGCTTAAGAATATTTCTGAACCTGGAACAAAGATGGGTGAGACATAGATCAGCTGAGATTTAATTCAGTGGTCGTGGAACAGGTTCTGAATGACTGCAATGGCACTTGCTCCTGCTCCAATGAAGTAGGCTCTAGGCTGAATAGTCTGGTCCCAAATCAATCTAACAGACTAAACGGCCTCCTTCTCTTAGTTCCTATACACAGGTTTGAATGTCCTGCTTGTACAGGACATTGACAATGTGCAGTGCATCATGGAGTTTATAATTAGCTTAATAGACTCTGATGCTGGACTATCCATGCAGAAATCTCTAGCACAAGTTCGATATGTTCATTACTGGCATAATGCAGCGTTTGTGCTCCACAACATTCTTATAAGTTTGTGGGGGTGATTGAAAATAAGAAACGCTGATCATATTTAAAGATTAGGAATCAGCTATAGAAGGAGAAACTGAGTATCAGCCTGGAACATTAACTCTGGCATCGGAACTGGGAATAGTTAGGATTGCTATACATTTTAAGCAAATAAAAAGTGGGAAAGGGCTATAATAGAATGTGAAGGAAGATCTTTGATTGGGTAGAGGAAATTAAGTGGAAAAAGAAATCATGATGCAAGGTGAAGTGAAATGCTAATGGAACAAGTGATTAGGAAAAGGTCTTGATGATACACAAATAGGAACAGCAGAATCATTACTGACCGCTACTGTTTGAAAAGGTAGGACTGTTTATCATTAATCTGTTGTTGTTGAATGCTATGATAATTGAAAGAGATGCTACTCCTTGAATTTTCATTACAATTCATTTAGATGATGTAAAATGACAAACACAGGAAAGGCAGTGCAGCTTTTGAGACCATCCCAGGTTTTTCTTTGTTAATATGACAGGATACCTGCTTCTCTTACCATTCCTGCCAAGGAGCTAAAATGGCTGCATTGGCATGAAACTGATGAATGAATAACAACCATTAATCATTCAAGAACGTTGCTGCTTGATGTCACAGAGGTCAGTGTACAGGTACAAGAGGTGGATATAGAACAAGAGGTTCTTCCTCCACCGCCAAACTCAAGCCACCCTACGCCTGGAAGGAGAACGCCTCATCTTCTGCCTTGGGACCCTCCAACCCGACTGGATCTATGTGGATTTCACCAGTTTCCTCATTTTCCCTCTACCCACCTTATTCCAGATACAACCTTCCAACTCGGCACTGTCCTCTTGATCTGCCCTACCTGTCCATCTTCCTTCCCAACTATCCGCTCCATCCTCCTCTCCAACCTATCACTTTCACCCTCACTTTCATCTACCTATTGCATTCCCAGCTACCTTCTTCCCACCCCCACACCCCTTTTATTGTCCCCTTGGGCCACCCTTCTTTTCTGATGAAGAACTTATGCTCGAAATGTCGATTCTTCTGCTCCTCAGATGCTGCCTGTGTTTTTTCAGCACCTCACTTTTTGACTCTGATCTCCAGCACCTGCAGTCCTCACTTTCTCCCAGATCCTTCTAGTACTAGTTTAATAGGTAACTACTGCTGTGTTGCCAACACGTTTGCTCATGGCATAGTTTCAACAAAGAAAAAGGTTCTTGACTTCAAGGCAACATTATATCTCATTGAGATCAGAATCATAGACTTAATGAAGAGTAAAGTTAATGGTGACATGCCAACTTAAGTAGTCTTGTTAAAAAAACAGGCACACAAAAAAAATTTATATTATCTGAATATTATAAGTAGTATTTACTGTAGGTTTCTGCTTACTCTCTAATGTGGTCTATGGTAAACAGTAAGTGTGAAATCTCAATGTCTTACAGGATGATTGTAATTTTTTTTCTTTAGGATGGATTTTATATTAGAACAAACTGAAGTAATTGAACCCTGATTTCATCTTAAGTGAGAAATATTATAATTCATGAAATCAGCAAAAACTACCCAAGTGCATGTGGATAGTTCTGCATTGTCAGTATTTGGAGCTAAGCATCAAATTAAGAAGCAGAATCTCAAAGCTGCGGCTTTCCGAATTATTACCTGATATTGGCACATGGCAAATAAGATTAATAGGTTCCAATTCATGGAGTACTGGCAACAATACTGAGGAAAGTTCGATGTGTACTGATGAGATGGCTTCCGCTCAACTCTGCAGCTGGGGCTGGTGTTCTTGCAGGCCACACAACTAGAAAAGTAGACAGATTTTAAACTTCTTAATGGGGAACAGGGATCAAATTTGGGAAGATCAGAATTGAGACAGGGCAAAAGAGAAACGTACTAATACAGGAAATGATAAATTGTCCAGGAAAGGATATGAGAGTACTCATCTAAGAGTAAATTAACAGATAAAAACTACTATTTGAATGCACACAGCACTTTATGCAAATGAACTGAACACAAATAGAAATGAATGAATGAATATGATCTGGTAGCCATTAGAAAGACATGGTTCCTGAACAAGATTGCAGTAAAGTCAGGGTTGTATTCCTGAAAATAGTGATTTTAATTCCTTTGAGAAACAATGCTTCACAATGTTAAAGCCAGAATGAGGTTCCAGAGAACGACTGTTACTTGAAAAGAACAATAAAATTTTTAAATACTGTGTCACACATGCAGAGAAAAGTGCATTTCTAGGTTAAATAATTTGCAAAGCAAAACCAGGAAAGCTTTAGTGAAGAAAACAGGCTAGTTGTTTCTTGCTTGCAGAGTAATCTTTAAGGAATTTACAGTACAAGTTCCTCATCTAATGTACCCATACAGGTAAAGTACAGTAAAGCAACTAGTGATGGAAAATACTCGCTTTCTTCAGGTTTAAGGTGTTTTTATTACGACAGATAAAAGAGATCTGCAGAGATCTGGTGACTTCTCCCAAACATTCACATCCTCAAGCTGGTCAACTACCTGGGAGCCAATCACAGATTCTGCCAAGGAGCAGGTGTTTGTTATCAATAATTGATCATTAATCCACAGACCAATGCTCTACCTGTTGCCAGCCAAATCTTAATTTGTACGCAGCGCCCTAGCTCCAGCTTGTCTGTAATAGGTCTTTCACTGTTGCTTTAATTAGTGGCTGAGAAGACAGCACATCAAATGGCTGTTTATGTGTTAGTTTTTGCTATAGAAAATGCAAGTAACATCCCACAAACAGATATAAATCAGGAAATGAAGGGGAGGGAGGAATTCAGAATAATTACAATCACTAGAGAAATGATACTAAGCATTTGTTCGAGCTGCAACCTTACAAGTGTCTGAGCCCTGAAGGACATCATCTTAGCATCATAAGTGGTCAGTGAGGTGGTTGATACATCAGTTTTAATTTCCCAAAATTCCCTAGATTTGGGGAAGATTCCATTTGACTGGAAGATATCAGATGCATTCCTTTGTCTAAAGTGAGCAAAACAAAGCAGTAAACTATAGGCAGTTAGTGTAATATCCCTCAGGAAAAATGTCAGAAGTTATTATTTGGTAAGTTGTAGCAGGATAGGTTCAAAGTAATCAGGCAGTTAATGTGGATTTCTGAAAATAATGTCATGTTTAACAAATTTATTGAAGTTCTTTGAGGAAGTAACATGCTATGGATAAAGAGCATTGAGCAAGAGGGTGTGTTGTACATGGATTTCCAGAAAGCATTTGCTAGCGTACCACCTCAAAAGTTATTGTGGAAAATGAAAGCTTATGATGTAAGGAATAGCATATTGGCGTGGATAGAAGATCGGCTGGCTAACAGGAAATAGATTAGGCATACATAGGTCTTTTTCATGTTGGCAAGCTGTATCAAATGGTATGCTGTAAGGATCAGTGCTGGGGCCTCAACTATTCACAATTAATATGAAGGACTTCGATGAAGGGATAGAATGTATAGTTGCCAAATATGCAACTGACAGAAAGGTAGAAGGGTAAATTGTGATGAGGAAGCTTAAAAAGAATACAAATAGGATAGGTGAATGGGCAAAGATTTGTCAAATGTATATGGGAAAATGCAAAATATGCATCTTCTATCTTGGCAGGAAGAATAAGGAGGAAGCGTGTTTTCAAAATAGTAAGATTGCTGAGAGGCAGAGGGATCTGAGTGTCCTGCTGCAAAACACCGGTATGCAGACCCACATGTAATTAAGAACGCTGTTATAATTATATAATTTATTGCCAGGGGAATTCAATACAGAAGTAGAGAGATTAGACTTTAGTTATACACTGGTGAGACCACATCTAGAGTATCATGTACAGTATTCCTTATTTTAGAATTATGTAAATGCACTGGAAGCAGTTCAGATAAGGGCTCCCAGACTGATGTCTGAAATGGTGAGTTGTCTTATGAGGAAAGGTTTGACAGGCTAGAATTACATAAACTGGAATTTAGAAGGAGAAATTTGACTGAGGAACCTTGACATCGTGAATGTGGAGAGGATGTTTCTTTCATAGGAGAATCTAGAATGAGATGATGCTTTAAAAATCTGAAGTCATCCATTTAAAATGAGAATGAGATTTTTTTTGTTGCATTGCAAATAATTTTTGTTGTGTAAGGGCATCTCAGGTTAGGCCAGCATTTATTGCTAACAGGGCAGTTAAGTGTCAACTACATTGCTGTAGGTCTGGTATCACAGATAGGTCATATGGGTTTTAGAGCAAATCAACTGCGGTTGCATGGTTACCATAGGTCATTATTCTAGAATTTCATTAGATTCAAATTTCATCATCTACAATGGTGGGATCTGAACCAATATCCATAGAACATTGGCCTGCAGTTCTGGATTAGTAACACAGTAAGATTACCGCAATGCTACCACTTCTCCTGTGAAAGGAATGCCAATGCTGAATCCCCCACTATCGACAGCCTGGGGAGTACCATTAACCAGAAATTGGACTAGCTGCATAAATCCTATAGCTGTAACAGGTCAGAGATCAGGAATCCTGCAGTAACTCACCATCTGACTCTGCAAAGGCTGTCCACCATCTACAAGGCACAAGTCAGGAGTGTGATGGAACACTCTCCAATTGCCTGGATGAGGGCAGTTCCAACAACACTCAAGAAGATTGATACCATCAGGACAAAGCAACCCGCTTGTTTTGCACCACATCCACAAGCATCCACTCCCTCCACCACTGATGCTCGGTACCAACACAGTGTACTATCTACAAGATGCACTGCAGAAATTTACCAAAGATCCTTAGCACTTTCCATTCCCAAGGCCATTTTCAATAGAAGGACAAGGGCAGCAGATATATGGGAACACCACCTGCAAGTTCCCCTCCAAGCCATCCTGCCTTGAAAACAGGATTGTGCCGGTACCCACACCAAATGGAGGTTCAAGAAGGCAGCTCACCTTCTCAAAGGCAACTTCAGAATGAGTAATAAATGCTGGCCTAGCCAATGACACTCAAACTCCATGAACTAATTAAAAAGAGAAAGTCTTTGGACTTTCCTTGAAAAGGTGATGGAATCAGAACCTTTGAATATTTTTAAAGTCGAGATGAATAGATTCTTAGTAAACAAGGGGGTGAAATGGTATTGGGGTTAGGCAAAAATGTGGATTTGAGGTCACAGTCAAATCAGCCATAACTTTATTAAATGGTGTAGCAGTCTCAAGGAGCTGAGAGGCTTACTCCTCTGCCTTGTTTGTAAAGAGATTCCACAGATCACATTTTCAGAATGTTTCAAACCATTTTACAGCCAATGGATTAGTTCTGAACTGCTGCTGTTGGCTTAAAGTAGAAAATATCCATCATGTCACAACTCTGACAGGAAGAATGCAGTGAATCAAGTCACACAATCACTTCTCTTTTGTCCAAAAGGCTCACTTTGTCCAGAATAAAATAAAGGTTCATCAGGACTTTTTTAAAAATGAACTCAAAATAATCCATTATTATGAACAATACAATATAAAACAAGTGGCAAACAGTGATTAACACCTAAATTATAATTCGTATCTGCATAGACACCCACCCAAAACACAAAGACATGTTTCTTCAGAGATTATTTTATTTCATTACAAAGGGAAAGAACAACATCTATGTGCCAGGGGTCTGGGAATAAAAGATAGAATGTGATGCCTTCTCACATCTGGACAACCTGCTGATGAAGCTGAATTGTTGACAGCATAGAGTGCTGGAAATTCAAGTCTTTGGGGGATTAGCCAAGGTGGACTTCTTCCGGTTTTACCAAACAGAAACACTTGTACCTTGGAAACTCCAGGTTCCTGGGAATTTTGTCTGAGCAAAGGATTTCAGGAGAATCTTGCAGTTTCTGAGGTGTCTTCCTTACACTTTTCTGGATTTGTAAAACTAAATTCTAAGACAAGGAGAAGTTGCTAAGCAACCACTAGCACAAAGGCCCTCGAGCCCTTTCAAAAGGAGGATTGTGGAGAGATATTGGGGGACCGGTAACAGCTGTTCATTCTTGATCTAATCATGGCTTACAAGGGAAATTAGAGATCATGTTAAATTCAAGGGAGAAGCTTAAAAATTGGCCAGACAAAAAAAAAAACAGGTGTGAGGAGTGGTAAAGCAGATTAGAATTTAGCAAAGGAATTGATTAAGAAAGGGAAACGAGTATGAGAGTAACCTTAGAAGTGTGAGAATCTCTATAGTGCAGAAAAAGGCCATTTGGCCCATAGGGTCCGCATCGGCCCCCCACAACCTTCAAAACCGGACCCAGGTGCTGTGAGGCAATAGTGCTAACCACCTGCTACATTCTACCACCCCCATCTCTTGGGAAAATAACAACTGACTGCAAAATTTCCCAATACATCTAAAGAGAACAATATTGATGAAGACAAATGTGGCATTCTTAGAGTCAGAAGCAAGAAAATTTACATTGGGGAAATAAATGCATTCTTTGGTTCAGTTTACACAATGGAGGATACAAATACATTAGGTAACACAGATTAGTGACAGGGAGGTACTGAAGGATAAGAAATCCCCAGGACCTGATAATCTACATCCCAAAGTACTTAAAGCAGTGGCTTGAGTAGTAGTGGATGCATTACCATTTCACCTGTCATCAGTATTAGGGAAATGCCAGCACCCATGATAAATGATTTAATAGCAGAGAACCTGGAAGAAAGTGACAGGATCATACTTACAAAAGGGAAATCATGCTTGACAGATCTGGAATTTTTTGAGAATATAGCTAACAGAATTAATGAAGGGGAGCCAATGAATGTGGTTTATTTGAAATTTCAAAGGCTTTTGACAAAGCCCCGCATAAGAGGTCAGTGTATAAAATTTAAGCAAATGGATTTGGGGGTAATGGATTGTGATAGATAGAAAACTGATTGGCAGACAGGAAACAAGAGTAGGAATAAACAGGTCTGTTTCCTAATGGCAGGCAGTGACTTGTGGGCTACCGCAATGACAGGACCGCAGCTTTTCACAATATATGTTAATGATTTAGTTGAGGGAACTAAATGTAATATCTCCATGTTTTTAGACACCACACGGTTAGATGGAGGGTGAACTGCGAGGCAGATGCAGAGTTCTTCAATGTGATTTGGACAGTCTAAAGGAGCAGGCAAATGCATGGCAGATCAAGTATAATATGGATAAGTGTGTGGTCATCCAGTTTGGTAGCAAAAACAGAAAGGTAGATGATCATCTGTATGGCTGTAAATTGAGAAGGGAATGTGCAATGACACCTAGGTGTCCTCATACAGCAGTTGGTTAAGGTAAACATGCAGGTGCATCAGGCAGTGAAGAAGGCAAACGGTGTGGTGGTGTCTTCTTAATGAGAGAATTTGAGTACAGGAGCAGGGATGTCTTGCTGCAATTATACAGGAGGCTAAAACTACTTAGAGCCCCCAAGTGTTTGTCCTGCTGACAAATATAAACCAAGGAAGAACATCACTAGTCGAGAGTGTTGTGCTGGAAAAGCACAGGTCAGGCAGCATGAGAGGAGCAGGAGAATCGATGCTTCAGGCTTATGCCCAAAACACTGATTCCCCTGCTCCTTGGATGCTGCCTCATCTGCTGTGCGACTCTGATCTCCAGCATCTGTAGTCCTATCTCCTAGATCATCATGGAAGTTAATCCAATTTGTCTAACAATACAACATCGATATTTTCTCCCTCGCGAAGGCTGTTATGGTGCAGTATTACTGTCCCTACCTTTGAGCCAGAAAGCCTAGGTTCAAGTCCCAACTGCTCCAAAGGTGTCTAACAATATTCCTTGACAGGTTGATTAGAAAATACTTTCTTCCTCTATTGCAAACAGTCTGAAATACACATAAGAAAAACAGAGCAATCTAATTTGTCGCCCTAAAAACCAAATCTCGAAGGTGCAAATACTTAAGACAGTTTCAAGCCAAGAAAGAGAATGTTGAGAGGGAAGAGCAAAAGTTCAAACTCCTCATCCCCTCAAAATTCTGACAAAATCACCAAAAGAAAGATTGAGAGCTAGAAACTGTTGCACTGTAAGAGAAATGGCAACCATGAATCAATAATTCATGAAAATCCGCATCAAGAAAGGAAAATGGTTCAGATATAGACTACAAACTCTATTCCTGACAAACTCCATTCACCGGTCACAGGTTTGGTCCTGTTGCTAAAATAGAACTGAGGTTACAAACCCAGGATATAAGTATTAGACTGGAGTGTAACCCAGATAACTAGGGCAAATTTTCAGGGCAGAGCACTAGAATGGTTCACTTCTCTTTTAGTCATTGAATGGGGTGACTACCTTCAGTGTAGTTTATGAGCAGAAGACAGAGTTTAAACCAACTTCATCTTTTCAGTGTTTAAATCTAGTATCATTTATGGCTTCATTTATAACTAACGACTCTCCAAAAGACTCTCTTCAAGACAGATGAGCATAGTGGCCATCACTAAGATCATGGAGGAGTAGGTGCTAGGAAGCAGAAAGATCTGAAGGTGGATCTGAAGCAGAAAGATCACCCAGACAAGGTGGCCTACACCCCACGATTCTGAAAGAGATAGCTGAAAAGATTGTGGAGACACTGGTTGTGATCTTTCAGGAATTACTGGAGTCAGGGAAGGTGCCAAAGGACTTTGGAAATGGCTAATGAAATACCCTGCTTAAAAAGAAAAAGTCCACAAGACGGAAAACTATTTGCCAGTTAGCCTGACGTCTGTCGTTTCGAGCCCATTATTAGGGATGAGATTGCAGAGTACTTGGAAGTGCACAATAAAGTAGGATTAAGTCTGTATGGCTTTGTCAAGGGGAGGTCAAACCTGACAAATGTTAGAATTCTTCGAGGTGACTAGTAAGTTAGACAAAGGAGAGCCAGTGGGTGTGATCTGTTTGGATTTCCAGAAGGTCATTGACAAGGTACTACACAGGAGGCTCCTAAATAAAAGAGTCCATGATGTTGAGGCAAGGTACTGGTATGGACAGGGGATTGGTTAATTGGCAGGAGACAGTAGAGATACAGGAGTCTTTTTCAGGATGGCAGTTAGGGACGAGGGGTTCTGCAAGGACTCGTCTTGGGATCATAACCATTCACATTACAAAGGAACCTCAATTATCCAAATTTCTAATTATCCAAAAAGATCACGGTCTCGCAAAAACATTTCAAAGTAGTAAGTGTATTTGATTTGCCCATACTGAAGAACATGTAAAAATACTGGCAAAAACAAAAAAACACAAGCACCAGCGATTGGATATTTTTAAAATAAGGATTAGTTACACAGCCCTTTGCAAAACTAATTGTTTTCCCGTCACTTTACTGGGCTGTTCATTAAAAACAAAACAGCCAAGAAAGTAAACGCATGCGTGAGGAGGGCGCTTCAATCTTTCTATCGCAACAAATGAGTTCCCAGAAATTGACAAATGCTCTTGCAATTGTAAGAGCTGTTCAGAAATTTGTTTAATGGTGGGATTTTATATGGTGATGATAAGGGTTTAGTTCTTCTCAGTTTCACCTGTAATTTACAGAATGCAAAGAGTAGTTTGTTTAAAAAGCAGATGCATTAAAGTTTGGGAGAAGATTTATAGCTCGGGTGCTCGTTGTTGTGGTCCTATTCGCCGAGCTGGGAATTTGTGTTGCAAATGTTTCATCCCCTGTCTAAAACCATTTGCAAAACCAATGTAGTGTACAAAGTCCCATGCAAGGACTGCACAAAACACTATAGGACAAACAGGAAGACAGCTAACGACCTTGGCTTGGAGGGATTAGACAACCTTGGCTGACAAAGGAAGTCAGGAAATGTATTAAAGAAAAAGAGAGATCCTATAAAGTGGCTAAGAACAGTGGGAAATCAGAAGATTGGGAAGGATACAAAAGCAAACAGAGGATAACAAAGAGTGTAATAAGAAATGAGAGGATCAAATATGAAGGTAGGCTAGCCAGTAATATTAGAAATAGTAGTAAAAGTTTCTTTCAGTACATAAGAAACAAACGACAGGCAAAAGTAGACATTGGGCCACTTCAAACTGATGCAGGAAGCCTAGTGATGGGAGATAAGGAAATAGCAGGAGAACTTAATAAGTACTTTGCGTCAGTTTTCACAGTGGAAGACATGAGTAATATCCCAAAAATTAAAGGGTGTCACGGGGCTGAGTTGAGTATGGTTGCCATTACAAAAGAGATAGTGCTAGAAAAGTTAAAAAGTCTTAAAATTGATAAATCTCCTGGCCCCGATGGGATACACCCTAGAGTTCTGAGAGAGGTTGCTGAGGAAATAGCAGAGGCATTGGTTGAGATCTTTCAAGAGTCACTGGAGTCAGGAAAGGTCCCGGATGATTGGAAGATGGCTGTAGTAACCCCCTTGTTCAAGAAAGGATCAAGGCAAAAGATGGAAAATTATAGGCCAATCAGCTTAACCTCGGTTGTTGGTAAAATTCTAGAATCCATCATTAAGGATGAGGTTTCTAAATTCTTGGAAGAGCAGAGTCTGATTAGAACAAGTCAACATGGATTTAGTAAAGGGAGGTCATGCCTGACAAACCTGTTGGAATTTTTTGAAGAGGTAACAAGTAGGTTAGACCAGGGGAACCCAGTGGATGTGGTCTATCTGGACTTTCAAAAGGCCTTTGATAAGGTGCCACACGGGAGACTGCTGAGCAAGGTGAGGGCCCATGGTGTTCGAGGTGAGCTGCTGGGATGGATTGAGGATTGGCTATCTAACAGAAGGCAGAGAGTTGGGATAAAAGGTTCTTTTTCAGAATGGCAGCCGGTGACGAGCGGTGTCCCGCAGGGTTCGGTGCTGGGGCCACAGCTGTTCGCATTATATATTAATGATTTGGATGAGGGAACCGGGGGCATTCTAGCGAAGTTTGCCGATGATACAAAGTTAGGTAGACAGGCAGGTAGTACTGAGGAAGTGGGGAGGCTACAGAAGGATCTAGACAGGTTGGGAGAGTGGTCCAGGAAATGGCTGATGGAATTTAACGTGAGCAAGTGCGAGGTCTTGCACTTTGGCAAAAAGAATATAGGAATGGACTACTTTCTAAATGGTGAGAAACTTAATAAAGCCAAAGCACAAAGGGATCTGGGAGTGCTAGTCGAGGATTCTCTAAAGGTAAACATGCAGGTTGAGTCTGTGATTAAGAAAGCGAATGCAATGTTGTCACTTATCTCAAGAGGGTTGGAATATAAAAGCAGAGATGTACTACTAAGACTTTATAAAGCTCTGGTTAGGCCCCATTTGGAGTACTGTGTCCAGTTTTGGTCCCCACACCTCAGGAAGGACATACTGGCACTGGAACGTGTCCAGCGGAGATTCACACGGATGATCCCTGGAATGACAGGTCTAGCATATGAGGAACGGCTGAGGATACTGGGATTGTATTCGTTGGAGTTTAGAAGATTAAGGGGAGATCTAATAGAGACGTACAAAATAATACATGGCTTTGAAAAGGTGGATGCTAGAAAATTGTTTCTGTTAGGCGAGGAGACTAGGACCCGTGGACACAGCCTTAGAATTAGAGGGGGTCATTTCAGAACGGAAATGCGGAGACATTTCTTCAGCCAGAGAGTGGTGGGCCTGTGGAATTCATTGCCACGGAGTGCAGTGGAAGCCGGGACGCTAAATGTCTTCAAGGCCGAGATTGATAGGTTCTTGTTGTCTAGAGGAATTAAGGGCTACGGGGAGAACGCTGGCAAGTGGAGCTGAAATGCGCATCAGCCATGATTGAATGGCGGAGTGGACTCGATGGGCCGAATGGCCTTACTTCCACTCCTATGTCTTATGGTCTTATGGTCTTATGGACCTGCATCCCTGAACACCAACTAGCCATGAAACGACACGACCAGCTATCCTTAGTAGCCACACACGCAGATGACAAACAACATGAGGAAGGAGGTGCTGGCCTTGGAGGAGATCCAGAGGAGGTATAAGAGAATGATGCTTGGGATAAAGGGCTTGATGTGAGCAGTAGAGGATTCTGGGTCTGTACTCAAGAATTGAAAAGGAACGAGGTGGGGGGGGGGGGGGGGGGGGGGGGGGGGCGGGGAAAGAAGAGAAGAATCCCAGTGGAACTTATGAAATACTTAGAAGCTTGGATAAAGCAGATATGGAAAGAATGTTTCCACTAAGACAGACATGAAGGCATGCCCCTTTAGAACAGAGGTGAGAAGAAGTTTTTCAGCCAGAGAGTGGTGAATCTGTGGAACTCATTGCCACAGAGAGCTATAAAAGGTCAAGTGACTGAACGTATTTAAGACTAAAAGAGATAGGTTCTTGATTAGTAAAAAGGGTCATGGATTATAGTGAGAAGGCAGGAGAATGAGGTAGGAAAAAAAAACATCAGCCATGAGTGAATGGCTGAACAGACTCAACGGGCCGAATGGCCTAAAAGTGCTTCTATATCTTATGGTCTTAACCACAAGATGGGAAATACACTGTTCCATGTTAGGAGTTTCAGCAAATGCATCTTCACTTGTGGAAGGATTCATGCTCCTGGTCAATCAGTTTGCATTTCCCAAAAAACCTCACCACCATACAACGAGTTCTATTTATTTACGGAGTTCTGCCTCATTTCTTGTACATGGAGGTTAGAGTCTTGTAAACACACAGTGGTTTAGAACTACAACTTGAGAAGTGTTGCTAAGAACCAGCAATAATTTCACATTATGCCAAACAAATATTTTGTGCAATTTTTATACAGAATGAAATACAGCAAACTTTATTTCAACTGCCACTCAATAAACCACCAAAAATTGTACACCTCAAATAAATAACTATACTGTATTATTACAATCTGCAATACCAAGCCTTCTGCCAGTAAGTTTTATTTAAGGGAAAAGGTGCAGTTATTTACACCGTTAATCGCTTAAAGTACAACAGTGATGTGTATAGTCCCTGCAATAAGTTTCTATTATTTAGTGTGTGTTTTTACATTGATTATGTGAACCTCTTATCTGGAATATTTGATCAAACAACTCACTCCTGTTCCCCACCAGGTGCCAGTTAATATGAAGTTTGCTGTACTACTGTTACATTGAAGTGAATCCCTGGATTTTTTTTAATACAATGGGAGTATCACCAAAACCAAAAAGGGTTGACAACCCCAATATAGAAAGTGAGGACTCTTCAGTAAAAGAAAATTCTGACCAGTGAATTCCCTCTGACAGACTTGTTTTAGCAATTGAAAACAATACACATTCCAGCAAAAAGACAGACAGACAGACAGACATTCATAAACAAGAGCATCTCCTTGATCGCGGGACAGTGTATATAGTTTTATATTGAAGACAAAAGGAATCACAAGGTTCAAAAATAACAAAGCCATCATCTCAAATGAAGGAATTTTTAAAAATCCAAATTTAACAATTGCTTACATTTTTAATCATGATAAGGAATAGATTGCCCAATTTTACTTACTGTACATTGACAAATTAGATATTTGTTAGTGACAAGTAAAGCTTTACAATTTATCTGTACAAATTTCACTGTCAAGATACGTACTGACTGTTAAAGTTAATGGTTACACTTTACAAATGATCTTTACATCTCAAAACATCTTATGCCATGATTAAAGAATAAAAAACGTTATACTTCTTTCTTCTTAATGATCAATGGACCCACATTATCACCCGTCAATTCGTTGTGTTTGTTGTGAGACCCGTCACAAACTGGGAACTATAAAGAGAAAATAAAACCAGTCAGTCAGCTGCCGATTACAGAATCCTGTACAAGCCTACAATCTGTATTGGCTGTAACAGCAAACATGATATTTCCTTCAAGAGTACAATGTTAGAGGCAACCCAGTTTTATGAATACATTAAATTACAGAAATGCTACAGAAAGATTCCTATCACTGTCACAAAACTGCAAAAAAGTGTTACTTCCGAGAACTAAATCAGAGATAAATTTTCATATTGGTCAAGTTATCAATTAATCACAAACTCTCAGTTTGTAGTAATGACTGACTTTGATAAAATGTTTTAGAGGGCAGAAATTGCATAGGCCTGCTTCTGCCTCTCACTCACTAGCTCTAAACTAACCACAGGATATTCCATTTCAGCCTTATAACTATGACAAAGGCTCATAACTTTATTATTGCTTGAGAATCTGGGTTCTGGACTGGATGAATGATTGATTGATATAGATTTGTTTGACTTTTACTTCTATATGTTAATGCGGGATATTTGTCTCAAACAGCGTTGGTGCATCTGGCGTTTGATTATACATTTACTTTAATAAGGTAGCTAAACCTTTGAGGTGAATTGTTCAGTGCATTAGAAAAAAGGATAGAAGAAAATAAAAACTGCTGTTGCCAGCAGCACAAGCCCAATAACACAAAGTCAAAACCATTCAAAGAAAAGGCAGAGTGCATGGAGATAAAGACAGATGTGCTATTAGTTTAGCAGGCTCCACAAGAAAACAGCTTCCTGAAAGACTTAAAAGTCAGTAAGACAGAAGCTTCAGAGACAAAAAGGTTTTTGAAGTGCCAAACAGGAAATCATAATACAAGCCTGTTGAAGACCTCAGCTTAAAAAAAAAAACAAGCAAGCTTGGTTAGCAGTGCTTTTAAAGGTCGGCGAGGGGCGAGGGGGAGATTAAAGCTATACCAACTAAGAAAGGGATTTTAGCATGGAGGCAGGATGACACTAAATTGAGATTGGAGTGTCTGTAAAAGGTTGCTATGTGATTAAAAAAAGGCTGAACCTGTCCTTTGGATATGTCTAATGAATTGGTTTCAAATACTAAAAAAAACACTAATAATCTACCAAGCCAGTTTAGACTGAGATTGAGGTCTGCCTTTTCTAGCTTTACCATCAGCTGGGATCACACCAAATATTATGTTTGATATGAAAATGGAAAACGCTACAAAGTAGTCAGGTCATGCAGGATCTGTGGAGAGAGTGTAAACATTTCAGGTTGATGACATTTCATCAACACAGAGGAAAGACAATATGAGCAAGTGAAAGATGGAGTAGGGACGAAGACCAAAAAGGTCTGTTAAAGGGCGGAGAGTAGGAGAGATTTAATGACAATGTGAATTTGTAAAGAAACTGAAATAACTGCAGAGAGACTAGGTTATAGTCCAACAGGTTTATTTGGAAGCACTAGCTTTTGGAGCGCTGCTCCATCATCAGGTGGTAGTAGTGTATAAGATCACAAGACAGAATTCATAGTAAAAGGATTACAGTGCCATACAGTGATACATTTAACAAACCTGGATTGTTAAGCCACATCTTTTAGAATGCAGGTTTTGGTTAATTAATATGTAAATTCCAGAATTTCTTTTAAGTCACCTTCAAGACAACTTAAGCTTTTATAACAAAAGGTGACAGCTCAGCTCAAACAATGCATTAAAAGGTGCTCAGAGGCATGATACTTTGGCGAGACCAAGCAGACACTAAAACAATGGATGAATGGACACTGCACAACAATCACCAGGTAGCGATGTTCCCTCCCAGATGGGGAGCACTTCAGCAGTCAGATATTTGGCCTCAGACCTTCCGGTGACTATCCTGAGGCAGACTTAGGGATACATAACAACGCAAAGTGGCCAAGCGGAGGCTGATAGCCAAGATCAGTACCCACGCGGATGGCCTCAACCAGTGACCCCACTACACTATACACTCGCACACCCTCTTTCATATACATACTTTCTCTCATATGTACAAACATATAACCTCCACACTCTCACCCATGCACACTCCCTCTCACGCTTATACTCCATCGGACCCACACACACGTGAACATACACTCTCATGTGCACTCACATGGACACACACTTACAACACACTCATACAGATGATACCAAAATTGGAGGTGTAGTGGACAGCAAAGAAGGTTACCTCAGATTACAATAGGATCTTCATCAGATGGGCCGAGAAGTGGCAGATGGAGTTTAAGTCAGATAAATGAGAGATGCTGCATTTTGGGAAAGCAAATTTTAGCAGGACTTATACACTTAATGGCAAGGTCCTAGGGAATGTTGCTGAACAAAGAGACCTTGGAGTGCAGGTTCATAGTTCCTTGAAAGTGGAGTCACAGGTAGATAGGATAGTGAAGGCGGCTTTCCTTTATCGGTGAGAGCATTGAGTACAGGAGTTGGGAGGTCATGTTGTGGCCGAACAGGACATTGGTTAGACCACTGTTGGAATATTGTGTGCAATTCTGGTCTCCTTACCAGGAAGATGTTGTGAAACTTGAAAGGGCTCAGAAAAGATTTACAAGGATGTTGCCAGGATTGGAGGATTTGAGCTACAGGGAGAGGCTGAACAGGCTGGGGCTGTTTTCCCTGAAGCGTTGGAGGCTGAGGGGTGACCTTATAGAGGATTACAAAATTATGAGGGGCTTAGATAGGATAAATAGACAAAGTAGTTTCCCTGGGGTCGGGGAGTCCAGAACTAGAGGGCATAGGTTTAGGACGAGGGGTGAAAGATATAAGAGAGACCCAAGGGGCAACTTTTTCACACAGAGGGTGGTACGTGTATGGAATGAGCTGCCAGAGGCTGGTACAATTGCAACATTTAAAAGGCATCTGGATGGATTTGGAGGGATATGGGCCAGGTGCTGGCAGGTGGAACTAGACTTTAAAGAGGTGACAAGTAGGTTAGACCAGGGAAACCCAGTGGATGTGGTTTATTTAGACTTCCAAAAGGCCTTTGATAAGGTGCCACACGGGAGGCTGCTGAGCAAGGTGAGGGCCAATGGTATTCGAGGTGAGCTACTGGGATGGATTGAGGATTGGCTGTCTGACAGAAGGCCGAGAGTTGGGATAAAAGGTTCTTTTTCGGAATGACAGCCGGTGACGAGCAGTGTCCCGCAGGGTTCAGTGTTGGGGCCACAGCTGTTCGCATTATATATTAATGATCGGGATGAAGGGACTGGGGGAATTCTAGCGAAGTTTTCAGATGATACGAAGTTAGGTGGACAGGCAGGTAGTACTGAGGAAGTGGGGAGGCTACAGAAGGATCTAGACAGTTTGGGAGAGTGGTCCAGGCAATGGCTGATGGAATTCAACGTGAACAAATGCGAGGTCTTGCACTTTGGAAAAAAAAGAATAAAAGCACAGACTACTTTCTAAACGGTGAGAAAATTCGTAAAGCCAAAGTACAAAGGGATCTGGGAATGCTAGTCGAGGATTCTCTAAAGGTCAACGTGCAGGTTGAGTCCGTGATTAAGAAAGCAAATGCAATGTTGTCACTTATCTCAAGAGGGTTGGAATATAAAAGCACCGTTGTGCTAATGAGACTTTATAAAGCTCTGGTTAGGCCACATTTGGAGTACTGTGTCCAGTTTTGGTCCCCACACCTCAGGAAGGACATACTGGCACTGGAACGTGTCCAGCAGAGATTCACACAGATGATGCCTGGAATGGTTGGTCTAACATATGAGGAACGGCTGAGGATCCTGGGATTGTATTCATTGGAGATTAGAAGATTAAGGGGAGATCTAATAGAGACGTACAAGATAATACATGGCTTGGAAAGGGTGGATGCTAGGAAATTGTTTCCATTAGGTGAGGAGACTAGGACCTATGGACACAGCCTTAGAATTAGAGGGGGTAAATTCAGAACAGAAATGCGGAGACATTTCTTCAGCCAGAGAGTGGTGGGCCTGTGGAATTCATTGCCACAGAGTGCAGTGGAGGCGGGGACACTAGATGTCTTCAAGGCAGAGATTGATAGATTCTTGTTGTCTCGAGGAATTAAGGGCTACGGGGAGAATGCAGGTAAGTGGAGTTGAAATGCCCAGCCATGATTGAATGGCGGAGTGGACTCGATGGGCCGAATGGCCTTACTTCCACTCCTACGTCTTATGGATTGGGTTGGGATATTTGGTCGGCATGGACGGGTTGGACCGAAGGGTGTGTTTCCATGCTGTACATCTCTGACTTGCATGCATGCACACAAGTCTATGGGTGAATTTGTATTTGGAAATGCTTCTTTGAGAAAAATTGAATATACAATCTGCAGGCTGTCCACACATGCAATATTTTGTAAGTTCCACTTTGAGAAAAGAACCAGACTGACTCAAGATTGGGGTATAGACTAGATTCTGTCTGTCTGAGCCGAGAGGTCACCTTTTCTTACAAAATCTTAAGTTACCTCGAGAAGCAGACTTCAAAGAGGTTCGGGATTTACATAAAGAAACCTGCATTCTAAAAGATGAAAGACTTAACAATCCAGGTTTGTTCAATATATCACTGTATGACACTAATCTTTTGCTATAAAATTCTGTGTCTTATGATCTTATATTCTACAACCAACTGATGAAGGAGCAGTGCTCTGAAAGCTAGTCCCTCCGAATAAACTTGTTGGACTATAACCTGGTGTTGTGCAATTTTTAAACTTTGCCCACCCCAGTCAAACACTGACTCCTCCACATCACGCACAAAGACTGGTATTCAGTCACCAAGTCACCCTTTACCTGCGCTTAGTACACTGGCTATGACCAGCCAGCTCAGTCAGTCACCTGACCTCAGGAAATTAAGCCCCCTGTTTATGTTTTTTTTTCAAAACAGTCCCAGGTTTGGATGGGGCTCAGGCAGCAGGAGTTGGAGTCTGAGTCGGAGTCCAGGCAGCAGCAGTGGAGGTAGGCCCAGGCAACAGCAGTATCCCCTGTATACATTGGTCAGCCAGGGCTTTTGGAATAGCCTGGGGGTAACAACCCCAATTAAAAGACCTCATTATCAACAATATCCAGCTGGTTCCAATCACTACAGAAACAAGATGTGTAGATGAAGGGATAGCTATTGACATTGTTATATTTCTGAAGGGTAATTGATTGGAAATATTAATTAGGCTCTCCCTCCGGCGCTGCCTGACTTGCATGTTTTTGTATCACATTTCCAACCTCTGACATATTTTGCTTTTCTATTAATGATTCCTTTGATTTATGTGCAACAGCACTGGTGTGAAAGCATTGACACAATTGAAGAAACATTAAGATATTCATTGTTATCCATTGTCAACTCAGGAAATTTTGGATAGAAAGATGAAAACCTATTTATATAAACACAAATCTATTTCCAGGACTTTCCAAAGTCATTAAGTATCTTTGAAGACTATATTGCAGATTAATACAGTTCTAATCAGTAACAATGGTCCTTTAAACCACCCTTGCTGCTTGATCGAAAACGTTGACAAGATCAATGGGAAGAAGGTCCTTCTAAACAGTGTGACTTTTTGCATTCACTTAAAACAAGTAGACAAGATTTCAGCTCTTCTGAAAGACTACATTTTTTTGCCAATGTGGAAAGTGCATCTGAACACCAGGTCATTCCACAAGGGTCATGCTTCATGGTGTTATACTCTACAACTAGCTGATGAAGGAGCAACCATGTCTTACACCCATTACCTAATTTAATAGTCACTCCTGCCATTTGTGCAATTGTACTCAGGATTAACTGTGATCTTGCGGAGGGAAAGAAAAATAAAAGCCATCACTTTACCAACAAGTCCTATTCAACTCATTTCAAAATAAGTTAAGATTTGTTTGAATAATAGACTTTGGTTTTGCTCTTTCAGCATCCTGATTGAAGCATATTAGCATGAATTCAGACAGTTAAAAATAGATCATACAAGTTTATTTCAGTCAAATGTCAGCTACCCATTGCCTTGATAAATATCATCCTGCAATATCATTAATAGTAAAAAGTGTAACAGCAGACTAAGTGAATGTAGGTGAACAAATTGCAAATAATCCTGGATGAATCTGTTGCAAAATAAACTGACTTTCATTTATCAATCAAGACTCCTGGTTTTATTTCTTTTGTGAGACCAGTTAATTATATAAACCAAGCAGGTTCTTTCTGTGCTCATTATTCACTCGTTGTAATAAGTTTACTATGATTAGAGATTATTGTTTATGTTAACTTTTAAAATCTCATGTTCTTTACAATCAATCACGGACAAGGGTAAATAGATCGTACGCTATTCGTTTTCCATTCAACGCAAGGAAAAGTCTGATTAAAGAAGTTAATTAGTTTGCTATATTGTCAGAATTTAATTTTAAGCATGTCTGTGTCTGACTCAAAATGCCCATCATTACCGTCTTTGATCGCCAACACCTGCAGTATGCTGCCTTGGTGAACTGTAGATCTTCAATGTTGATTTCATTCACAACTTTGGGATTTTCTTTCTGGATCTTTAGATTAATCAGGCTGTCTTTCTGCTGTTTCTTTCGGGGAATGAATGGTCTTACAGCAAGGTACCCGAGCAGTGCCAGAACTCCAAGAAATGGCAGCAATCGCAGCCATTCTGCAACTGTGGGCAAGAGGAGGTGATTCAATTAGCAATTAAATCTGAAAACAGCAGTTTGGTAAATGTATGAATTTACACCAAATTATAAGTTATTTAATGAGTAGCACAGATATTATAAGGTAAGCAAAACGAACATTAAAAACTTGGGGGGGGGAGGGGGGGGGGAAAAGAGAGAGAGAGGAAGGAGAAAAATATTGTGAAATCCTGCAGAGAACTGTTTAGCAATTTGAAACAAATTTATTGTTACCGCCATCTACTTAAGTGGAGAAGATAATGTTAATTGGCGTAAATTTGTTTGAAAAGAATGTGTCTCAAAACTACTGCATGGATTTTAATGAAAATATTACAGATTGGGAATGACACAGGAATGTTTGTAGTGAACTTTCTGACTTTGAAATTAATTTATCATTAAAAATAGACTTACTTTAGTATTAACTCTGTAAAAACAATGACTGCAGATGCTGGAAACCAGATTCTGGATTAATGGTGCTGGAAGAGCACAGCAGTTCAGGCAGCATCCAAGGAGCAGCGAAAAATCGACGTTTCGGGTAAAAGCCCTTCATCAGTAATAAAGGCAGTGAGCCTGAAGCTACTTGGATGCTTACTTTATTAGCCAGACAGCTATAACCTCACATTGTTGACTTTACTTCATTCTTTGCAGTAGCATAGTCCCAAAGAACCACAGCATTGCTCTCATTAAAGACACAACTGCTGGTGGTTTACCTGAGGGTCACCCTGCCTCAGGCGAGAAGAGGTACAGAAGGGAAGACCTTCACAGCCACTTCAACTAGTGGGCAAATTGAACCTGTGCTATTGGCATCATTCTGCAATGCAAACCAGCTATCCAAATCAACTGAACTGCTAAGAATGAACATCACAACTAGAACAGTGTTGAAAATAGAATACTTAAAGAGATATTGTATTATGCCAGTAAATTTTTTGATTATAGTAAAATAATAGCAAAAATGTACAGATGGCTCATGACTGAAAACATTAAAAATGATGCTGACATTTCTGTTATTTTCACAAATAGTTTAACTAGTTGGCAGACAAGAAACAGAGCAGGAATAACTGGGCCTGCTACCAGAGTGGCAGTTAGTGACTAGTGGGGTATCACAGATCAGTAAATTAGATGAAGGAACTGAATATAATAGCTCCATATTTTCCAATGACACAAAGCTGGGTGGGAGAGTGAGCTGTGAGGAGGAGGCAGGGATGCCCCAGGTATGATTGGACAGGCTTGCGTGGTCAAATGCAGAGCAGAGGAGGTAAAATCTGAATAAATGCGAGGTTAACATTGTAATGGCAAAAACAAGGATGCAGAATGATGATAGAATGGGAAAGAATGAAGTGCAACGAGACCTGGATATCATCACATGCCAGTCACTGAAAGCAAGCATGCAATTGCAGTGGGCAATAAAAAAGGTGGCTAATGGCATGTCAGCCTTTATAGAGAGAATATTCGAGTACAGGAGCAAAGAGATCTTGCTACAATTGTACAGAGCCTTTACAAGACCACATCTAGAATATTGTGCACAGTTTTGATCTCCTTATCTCAGGAAGACTTATGGCTATGGAGGAAGTGAAACAGATGTTTACCAGACTGATTCCCGGGATATAAGATGAACTGGGACAATATTCACTGGAGTTCAGAAATGCGACCAGGCAATCTCAAAGCCATGGAGGAGGCTAAGAACACACAGTATGGAAAGTTATTAATTGGGGCAAGGAAATTATACGCTATTAGACAGGAAGTGTGGAGTATAAATTGGGAACAATTGTTCTATGGGAAATGCACAACAGAAATGTGGAGGCTGTTTAAGGAGCACTTACTGCAAGTGTTGGATAACTTTGTCCCACTGAGATAGGCAAAAAATGGTAAGAGAAGCTTCTCATCAAGAGGAAGGAAGCAAGGATCTGGCACAGCTTTAGGGGATTACAGGGTAACTAGGAAAGAACTCAAAAATGGACTGAGGAGAGCTAATAGTGGGCACAAAAAAAAAAGCCTTGGCAGAAAAGGGTTAGAGAAACCCAAAGGCATTCTATACTTACGTGAGAAATAAGAGAATGATCAGAGAGACGGTAGGGCTGATCATGAATAGTGGAGAGAACTTGTGCCTGGAATCTGAAGAGGTAGGACAGGCCATAAAATGAGTTTTTTTTGCTTCAGTATTCGCTAGAGAGGGGGACCTTGTTGATAGTGTTCATACTGTGGACCAGGTTAATAGGCTTGAACAGATTGATATTTTAAAAAAGTGGATGTGCTGGAAATTTTGGGAAGCATCAAGATAGCCAAGTCCCCAGGGCCGGACAGGATATACTCAAGTTTCCTACGGGGAGCGAGGAACAAGACTGCTGTGCCACTGGCGATGATCTTTGCATCCTCACTCTCCATGGGAGTAGGACCAGATGATTGGAGGCAGGCGAATGTTGTTCCTCTGTTCAAGAAAGGGAATAGGGAAATCCTTGGGAATTACAGACCAGTCAGTCTTAAGTCTGTGGTACTGGAAAAGATTCTGAGAGATAGTCATAATTCCTATTTGGAACAGCATAGTTTGATTAAAGATAGTCAGCATGGCTTTGTGAGGGGCAGGTCATGCCTCACAAGCCTTATTGAGTTCTTGAAGGATGTGACGAGATAGGTTGACAAAGGTCAAGCAGTGGATATGGTGCATGTGGATTTCAGTAAGGCATTTGGTAAGGCTCCCCACAGTAAGCTCATTCAAAAGTAAGGAGGTATGGGATACAGGGAAATTTGATGGTCTGGATACAGAATTGGCTGGCTGAAAGAAGACAGCGAGTGGTAGTGGATGAAAAATATTCCGCCCGGAGGTCAGTGACCAGTGGTATCCCGCAGGGATCTGTTCTTGGGCCTCTGCTCTTTGTAGTTTTTATAAATGTCTTTGATGAGGAAATAGAAGGGTGGATCAGTAAGTTTGCCAAAGACATGAAGCTCAGTGGTGCTGTAGTTAGTGTCAAGGGCTGTTGCAGGCAACAACATGACATTGACAGGATGTAGAACTGAGCTGAGAAGTGGCAGATGGAGTTCAACCTGAATAAAATGGGAAGGGATTCATTTTGGGAAGTCAAATTTGAAAGCTGAATACATGGTAGAAGACAGGATTCTTGGCAGTGTGGAGGAACAGTGGGATCTTGGGGTTCACATATATAGATCCCTCAAAATTGCCACCCAAGTTGATAGGGTTTTTAAGGCGGCTTATGGTATTTTGGCTTTCATTAATAGGGGAATTAAGAGCCACAAGGTTTTGCTGCAGCTCTATAAAACCCTGGTTAGACCACACTTGAAATATTGTGTTCAGTTGTGGTCGCCTCATTATAGGAAAGATGTAGGTGCTTTAGAGACGGTGCAGAGATTTACCAGGACACTGCCTGAATTGGAGGGCTTGTCTTATGAAGAGAGGTTGAGTGAGCTCGAGTTTTTCACACTGGGGAGGAGGAGGAAGAGAAGTGACTTGATAGAGGTGTACAAGGTAATGAGAGGCCTAGATAAATAGCCAGAGACTTATCCTCTGGGCAGAAATGGCTGTCATGATGGGTAACAATTTTAAGGCAATTGGAGGAAGGTATGGAGAGATGTAGGTTCTTTACGCAGGGAGTGGTGGGTGATTGGAATGCACTGCCAACAGTGGTAATACAGTCAGAGATATTAGGGACATTTAAGCAACTGCTGGACAAGCACATGGACGACAATAAATTGAGGGGTTTGTAAGTTAGGTTGATCTTAGATTAAGATAAATGCTTGGCACAGCAACATTGTAGGCTGAAGGGCCTGTACTGTTCTATGTTCTCAACCTATAAAATTCTGACAGGATTTAACAGGGTACTCGCAAGATGTTCCTGATGGCAGGGGAGTCCAGAACCAGGGGTCACAGTCGAAGGATACAGGGTAGGTCATTTAGAACTGACATGAGGAGAAAATTCTACACCAAGAGTGGTGAGCCTGCGAAATTCTCTATCACAAAAAGCAGTCGAGACCACTGCACAACACTTTCAAGAAAATAGATATAGTTCTTAGGGCTAAGGAAAAAGTGAGAACAGGGCACAGAATTGAATGATCAGCCATGATCATAATGAATGGCAAAGCAGGCTTGAATGGCCTACTTATGCTCCTATTTTCTATGTTTTCACGACTGAATTTGTACTCTGAGAAAAAGACGGGCGTGCTTGAGACTTTTTAAAAATTTAAGTATAAAAAGGACATGAAATCAGATCAGAAGTGAATAAGCAAATTAGGCCAAAAAGGATAGAACTATACAGATGCAGTGGTTTACATTTAAGGGGCTATTTCAGAATGCACAGAATAGATGCATTTGAAAGAGTTAATGAAAAATCCCACTATCCACAGTTAATTAGAAATATTTAAATATTAGTATCAAATGCAAAGAAACAGCAAATAATTGTGCAAAAATCAAAAGACTGAACAGATACAACAAACAAATAAAACTAAGGGAAAATTAGAGGAAGAGAGAAACCCAGATAGAAATATAAACAGATAGTTGCCAAAAAAACCTGAACTTTTTAAAAGAAAAAAAAATTACAAAGTAAGCATTGATCCTATAGAAAAAAAAAGTCTGCAACAGCTATTTTTCTACTGTTCTTTACTACAGAGGATACAAGTAACATCTCAGAAGTAGATGCAAGTCAGGAAATGGAACAAGGAGGAACACAGAAGTACATTCACTAGAAAAGCAGTACTGAACAAGATTTTGTGGTTGAGGGCTGACAAATGCCCTGATCATGATGAGCTTGCATCCTAGAGTCTTATAAAAATTTTCTCGTGAGTACCCTGTTGATTCTAATTTTCCAAAATTGCCTTGATTCTAGTACAGAGCCACTGGGAATCGAAGACAAGTCTAACTCCTTTATTCAGAAAGGGAGGGAAAAAAGAAAAAACGTTAGCTTAACATTTGTCATAGGGCAAGTGTTAGAAGCTACTATTAAATGAGTTTCATTAGTAACAAAGCACTCTACATAGTTTCCCTTTCACGAAGCAATGTTTAATTAATCTACTCTCGTTCTTCGAAGTAGCAGCGCAAGCTGTGGATAGACTGCGCTTACATTTCAGAAGGTGTTTGACAAAATGCCACATCAAAAAAGGTTATTGTGGAAAACAAAAGCTCATGATGTATGGGGTGGATTATTTGTATGGATAGAATATTGGCTAGGGATCAGGAAGCGGGGTAGGACTAAATGCTTTGAATTAAGCTTGGCAAGATGCAACACAATGTGCCACAGGGATTGATGCTCAAACTGCAACAATTCAAGAGACTTGGATGAAGGCGCTGTTGCCAAATTTGCTCATGGCACAATAATAGGTAGGCAAATAAGTTGTGAAGAACTTGTAAGAATATAGGAAAGCAAAACCAGAATATGGATAGATTAAGCAAGAGGATAAAAATTAGTAAAACGTGGGAAAATTTGAAATTGTCCATTTTGGCAGGAAAAAACAAAAGCGTATTATCTCAATGGTGAGAAACTGCAGAGCTCAAATGTTGGGAGAATCTGGGTGTCTTTATATATGAATTACAAAAAATGTATTTGTCTGGACAGCAAGTAATTTGGAAACCAACTGGAATGTTATTACTTATACTGTAAGGAAAAATCAATAATAAAAATAGGAAGGTTAAGCTTCAGTTATACTAACATACGTGAGACATCATCTGAAGTATTGGTCACCTCATTTAAGGAAGGATATAAATGTGTGGAGGCAGTTTAGAAAAGGCTTACCAAACTAATATGTGGAACAGACAAATCTATGACAAAAGATTGGATAGATTAGGCTTGTATGCACTGGAATTTAGAAGAGCAAGAAGTGACTTGATTGAAACATAGGAGGTCTTGAGGAGTGCTGACAGGGTGGATGGAGAGAGGCTGCAAACTCATAGGAAAATATAGAACAAAGTTCCTGTTTAAGGTAGCTGTACATGGATTCTAGTTAGGCAATGGATGAAAGGTTGGGGGTAGATAGGAATATGGATTTGAGGCTACAATCAGATCAGCCATAATCTTGCTCCTGGTTTGCATGGCAAATAGAAAGGTTATGCACAGTTTCTAGTGATAGAAAAACACAGCTTTGAAGGATACTATTCAGCCTACTGAGTCTGTGCAAGCTCTTTCAAATGTGTGCAGTTTGTGATCATTGTGAATTTAAGGTCTGTGTGGTCATTTTAAAACAAACTTGCGCTAAGTACAACTTCAAATCAGAACTCTAGTATTCAGGCAGCTTAATTTAAAATTTTGCACTGTAATTAACAATCGATAGCAAGTCTTACAAACATTTATAATTAATTATGGAGCAAAATATTGCATTCAGATCTCAAAATTGAAATCGGTACCCACTGGTTAATGGACGCAATAAGACCTGCATTTCGATAGCACCATTCACAAGCATTGGGTATCCTAAGGCACTCTAAGCCAAGTACTTTTAAATGAATCATTAATATAATGTTTAATTGAGGCAATTCTGCTCTCTGTTGACTACATTTAAAACTACCCATTCCATAACTCTCTGGCCAATCTTCTCAATTAGATCCAGTTCATTTGATGAAATGGTTATGGTTTGACCTCAAATTCCACTGTTCGCCCGTCTAGTATAATCCATTCTGCCACATGCTGAACAAACAGGACAGACCCTCCCTCCTAGCCAACCTTATCAGATATCACACAGTGGAAGCAGCAGCCCCTGCCCCTCCACCAACACATCCAAAGCATTCAATTCCCTTCATCACCAATGCAGTGGCAGATGTGTAGCAGATGCACTGCAGAAATTCACCAAGGCTCCTTCAAGAGCACCTTCCAAACCCACAAATTGCTGCCATCTGATGTACAAGGGCAGCAGTTACAAAGGTACACCAGCCCCAGCAAGACTCCCTCCCGACTTGGAAGGTACTGTTCTTCATCCTGAAACTCCCTCCTTAACAGCACTGTAATGGTTTGTGAAGTCAACCCGCTATTGCCTCAAAAGGCCATTATGGACAGGCAACAAATGCTGGGCCAGCAACTTTCATAAATAGACATAAATAATGTACAAGATTTATGCCAAATCCTCATTTAGCAAACTTTCCCATTTCTCAATGTCAGCTCCCTTTTATTTGGGTGTTTGAGTAATTGCTCAGTGGCACAATGGAGCCTACCTGGGTTAAAAGATTATGAAGGACTGTTGCAAACCTGAAATGCTAATCTCTCTCTATACAGATACTCCTGAACCTAGAGGGGAAAGAGGTCCAATATTTTCAGTTTTCTTCTCCCCAAAGTTCAGACCTACCCAGTTCCTGAATACCAAGTGACACCACTTCAATGGTATTCCATTGGCTATACACTGCTTCGACATATCTAGTTGTTATGAGAAATGTAACGTTTTCTTTTCTTAAAGCTCTCTCGGGATTGAAAATTACTTGCTCCCATTCAAGTTGCAAGGTGCCTGTTGAGTCCAATGTTTGATATGCAGACACTGCCAGTGCTGCTTGAACAGCTGGGTAATGAGAGCTGTCAATAGACTTCAACCAATGCCTTGACTTTGCCCCTGCACATCCTGAAGATTACTGATGTGTTCAGTTCCTTCCTTAATGGACCATCTCCGTTCTGCTTCATCACAAACTAGGATATTGCAGGAGAGATTGATGACGGTAGAGCAATGGACATTGTCAATGTGGACTTCAGCAAGGTGCTCAACTAGGCTCCACATAATAGACTGGTCAGAAAGGTTAGATCACTTGGAGTCCAGGGAGAGCTAGCCATTTAAGTAACATTTGTGCCCCAATGCCAGGTTATGATAGTCACCAATAGGAGACAGTGTAACCACTAGCCCTTGACCTTCAAATGGTGTTACCATCACTGAATCCCCCACTATCAACATCCTGGGGGTTATCATTGACCAGAACCTCAACAGGACTCACCACAAATACAGTGGCTACAAGAGCAGGTTAGAAGCTAGGAATATTGCAGCAAGTAACTCACCTCTTAATTCCCCAAAGCATCTCCACCACTTGCAAGGCACAAGTCAGGAGTGTGATGAAACCACTCCTCACTTGTCTGTATGAGTGCAGCTCCAGCAACGCTCAAGAAGCTTGACACTATCAAGGACAAAGCAGCCCACTTGACTGGCATCATATCTATAAGCATTCATTCCCTCTACCACCAATGCTCAGTAGCAGAAGTGTCTACTATCTACATGATGCACTGCAGAATTTCACCAAACATCCTTAGACAGCACCTTCCAAACCCACATCCACTTCCATCTAAAAGAACAAAGACAGCAGATATATGGAAACACTCAAGATCCCCTCCAAGCCACTCATCATTCTACTTAGAAATATATCGCCGTTCCTTCATTACCACTAGGTCAAAAGCCTGGAACTCCCCCCAATGGTATTGTGGGTCAACCCACAGTAGGTAGACTGCAGCAGTTCCAGAAGCCACCACAGCACCACCTTCAAGGCAACTAGGGACATGCAATAAATGGTGGCCAGCCAGTGACACCCACATTCCACGACTGAATGAAATTTGGATACAAAATTGGTTTGAAGGTAGGAGACAGAAGCTAGTGGTGGCGGGCTGCTATTCACACTGGAAACCTGTGACCAGACGGGTGTTGGGTCCACTGCTTTGTCATTTTATATAAATGATTCGGATGTGAATACAGGGGGTATGGTTAGTTAGTTTGCAGATGACACCAAAATTGGTGAGATAGTGAACAATGGAGAGGGTTATCTTAGAGTACAAGGGGACCTTGATCCGATAGACCAACGGGCCAAGGAGTGACAGATGGAGTTAAATGTGAGGCTTTGCATTTTGGCAAGGTTTTTCAGGGCAGGTCTCATTCACTTAATGATGGAGTCCTGGGGAGACCTTGGGGTGCAAGCTCATAGCTACTTGAATGTGGTGTCAAAGGTGGTCAGGAAAGTGAAGGCAGCGCTTGGTATGGTTGCCATTATTGGTCAGTGCATTGAGTATAGGCATTGGGATGCCTGGTTGTGGCTGTGCAGGACATTGGTTAGGCTATTTCTGTGTTCAGTTCTCATCTCCCCAGTATAGGAAAGATGTTAAACTTAAAAGGGTTCAGAAAAGATTTAAAAGAACATTGCCAGGGTTGGAGAGTTTGAGTTAATAGGGAGAGAATGAATAGGATGGAAGTATTTTCCCTGGAATGTCTGAAACTGAGGGGCGACCTAATAGAGGTTTATAAAATCAAGAGGGGCATGGATAGGGTGAATAACCAAGGACTTTTTCCCAGCATAGGGGAGTTCAAAACTAGAGGGGATAGGTTTAAGCTGAGAGAGATAAGACTTAAGAGGAATTTGAGGGGTAGCATTTTCACATAGAGGATAGTGAGTGTATCAAAATGAGCTGAGAGGGGAAGTGGTGGAGATTTATACAATCACAACATATAAAAGGGCATAGGAATAAGGGATGATAAAGAAATGGGCCAAAAACTAGCAAATGGGACTAGCTTAACTTAGCATATCTGGTCGGCATGGATGAGTTGGACTGAAGGTCTGTTTTCATGTTGTATATCTGAGTTGATGAGTAAATTTGACCTCTTCAAGAACGGTGTGGAAGATACAAGTGAGAACAACACACATGGTCGGTTGGAGGCTGAAAACTCTCAGGATACAAAATCATTCAGTGCAGATGCCAAGGGAGGAAAGCAGTGAAGAAATCTGGATAGAAAAGTGTTTGTCATGCTTGAGACTGCTAAGGTGGTGAGGGACCAGAACAAGATGAGATACTCAACAAGAAGCAAACTGTAAAGAGGAGCCACACCAAGTTATGAACTGGTGATACCTGCGACACAGGCACTCCATGTTGTCAGGGAGTGCTTTGAGCAAGTGTGTCAGCCATGGAGCCAGTTCCCATTTGGTGTCATCAGATGGGAGTGGCTAACCTTCAAAAAAAAACAAAACAATGCTTTCATGTTCCACTGGAAGTCTCCTATTGTATCCAAGTTCCATGTAGAGAGGTAACTTTGAAAGGTGACATGCTGTGTGCAACATTTTGAGAGATTAACATATCACTGGTATCAGATTGCCTTTCTTGCTTTCTTGTCACTGGACTTGGAGGATGCTGCTTAGACACTGCCAGTGGTTCTTCTGCAGATCTCCAGGGAGACCTACTGTATGTTGTCTAAGCATCTGAAGCATTAGAAGCAGAGGGCTCACTGCTGTGTGGCAAACCATGACCATACTCCTGTCTCAGATCCTGCTGCTCAAATATTCCTTCTTCCATCAGCTGAAAAGATAAGCTAGTATAGTGAGGTGAATGATGAACTCTGTCATCTATGCCTATCAAAAAGGATGCTCTTAGGATATCATGAAATGTTAACATTTTCCAGGATCTCACATTGATCTTGGTGGTTTACTAGTTGCAAGGTGAAGTTGAAGTTGCTTTTCCAGGTCAAGATTAGAGTGGTGCTAGAAAAGCACAGCAGTTCAGGCAGCATCCGAGGAGCAGGAAAATCGACGTTTCGGGCAAAACCTGCTGTGGTTTTCCAGCACCACTCTAACCTTGACTCTGACCTCCAGTCCTCACTTTCGCCGAGTTGATTTTCCAGGTGTTTAGTGAACAGTCCATCCTGTTCGGTTCTTTGCGGAAAAGAGCAGACAACAGCTCTGCAGCTAAGGCTGAGAGAGCGCACACACACACACACACAGACACAGACGCAGCCTGCAGCACAGTGACTGACCCTGGGGTATTAATCAGGGGGTCGAGAGTGTGGTGCTGGAAAAGCACAGGTCAGGTCAGGACCTGTCAGGCAGCGATCCCAGGAGCAGGAGAATGGACGCTTCGGGCAAAAGCCCTTCAATCAGGAGTGACCCAGTGTACCCGCCCATCCCCCTCCAAGGCTCACCCCGAGACCAGGCCCCCAGGCCCGCATCCACCGATCACCGACCCTCGGCCTCGAGTAGTCGCTCTCCCCCGCCCCGCGCCGCGCACGGACCCGTGACCGGGGAACCCCACATTCGCTCAGGCCGCAGCCTCTCACCTGTCAACCGGGCGAATCCACCGAGAGTCTCGGGGATGGGAATCCGCTTCAGGTAGGCGGGCAGCTGCACTTTGATGATCCTAGCGATTGTGTCAAGCACCATGTTAACAGGGGCTGCGCTCCGCTCGGGCTCGAGCAGCTCCGCGTATTAACGGGCTGCGCGCGCGCCCACGCGCCGGGCCAAGCCCCGCCCCTACAGCTGGGTGCCTGCGCGCGCACTCAGGAGCGGGGTGCATGACATCACCACACCGCTGATTGGCTACCGCGTAACTGACAAATGGCTGCTTCTCATTGGTTCATGCTCATCTGACCGGAAGCGCGGGAAGCCACTCAATGAATTGAGAATGGAGTACAGTAAATCAGACACTACTGGAGTGATTTAGCGGGTCGGAAAGCTCCCTGTGGAGAGAAATCAGAGTTAATGGTTTGGGTCCTCGTGACTCTTCCTCAAAACTGATGGTAAATGGGAAAGTGTGGGTTTTTATGTAGATGGGTGAGGCTGAGGAATAAACCATAAGGAGAGAGGCCGAGAGGGAGAAAAGAGTAGGGTTGGGCAGACAAAGGAGTGGATGACTATCTGGTTGGGAGGGTGAATAGCTATTAATGGAAATTGTTCGTGACTAACAATAATGGGAAAGGAGCTGGTGTTGGATGGGGTGGACAAAGTTTAAAAATCACACAACACCAAGTGATTCCTGATGTACATCAACTTCACCAACCCATTCCAACCTGACATTAAGTTCACCTGGACCATCTCTGACACCTCCCTCCCCTTCCTGGACCTCTCCATCTCCATCAACAGTGACCTACTCAACACTTGCATCTTCTACAAACCCACTGACTCCCATAGTTACCTGGACTACACCTTCTCACCCTGCCTCCTGTAAAAACACTATCCCTTACTCCCAATTCCTCTACTGCATCTGCTCCCAGGAGGACTAGTTCCACCATAAAACACACCAGTGGCCTCCTTCCTTAAAGACTAATTTCCCCTCCTATGTGGTTGATGGTACCTTCCAGTGCATCTCATCCACTTCCTGCACCTCTGCCCTTGAACCGCACCACTCCAACCACAACAAGGACAGAGCCTCCCTGGTCCTCGCCTTCCACCCCAACAACCTCTGTATACATTGCATCATCCTCCAACATTTCTACCATCCATAAACAGACCAGAGATATATTTCTGTCCCCAGCCCTATCTGATTTCTGTAAAGACCATTCCCTCCACGACTCCCTTGTCAGGTCCTGGTATTTTCCTCTACCACTGCAGGAGGTGCAAAACCTATGCCCACATCTCCATCCAAGGTCCCAGAGGAGCCTTCCACATCCATTAGAGTTTTACCTGTACTTCCTCACATGTCGTTTACTATATCCATTGTTCCTGATGTGGCCTCCTCTACATTGGGGAGACAGGACACCTACTTGAGGAGCACCTCCAAGAACATCTCCAGGACACCTGCACCAACCAACCCCACCGCCCCATGGCCGAACACTTCAACTCTCCCTCCCATTCTGACGAGGATGTGCAGGTCCTGGGCCTCCTCCATCGCCACTCCCTAACCACCCAATGCCTGGAGGAAGAACACCTCATCTTCCGCCTCGGGACCCTCCAACCCCACAGTATCAATGTGGCTTTCACCAGTTTCCTCATTTCCCCTCCCCTCACCTTATCCCAGTTCCAACCTTCTAACTCTGCACAGCCCTCATGACCTGTCCATCCTCCTTCCCACCTATCCGCTTCACCCTCCTCTCTGACCTATCAGCATTACCCCCACCTCCATCCACCTATCGCACTCTTGGCTACTTTTTCCCCAGCTCCACCCTCCCTCCCATTTATCTCACTTCCCATTTATCTCACTAACCCCTCGGCTCACAGCCTCATTCCTGATGAAGGGCTTTTGCCCGAAACGTCGATTCTCCTTCTCCTTCTCCTCGGATGCTGTCTGATGAAGGAGTTGTGCTCCGAAAGCTGTGTTTCCAAATAAATCTGTTGGACTATAACCTGGTGTTGTGTGGTTTTTAACTTTGACTAACAATCGCTAATGTGTAATGGCAGACGATGTGATAACAACACCTGCAGTGTAGGGTAGGGGGTTGGGAAATGGGAGAGCTGAAGACCTAAGGTTCCTGAAATCGATATTGAGTCATGGAGGGCTGCAGGGTCCCCTGGTGAAAAATAAGGTACAGTACTAGTACTGTTCTACCAGCTTGTGCTGAGCTTTGCTGGAGCACTGTAGAAAGCCTGAGACAGAGATGTGTTTAAAGTGGCAGGCAACTGGATGCTTAGTGTGTTTTGCACTACCTAAATGTCCCCTGCCCCCAAATAGTGATATTGACCAAGGAACAAAGTGGTATGTTGAAGTGGCAGGCAACCGCAAGCTCAGGGTCAATTTTGTATACAAAATGTAGATATTCTGCAAAGTGGTCACCAAGTCTGCATTTTGCTTCCCTGATGCAGAGGAAACTACATCATGAGCAGCAAATACAGCAGGTTAGATTGAGTGAAGTGCAGGTAAATTGCTGCTTCACCTGGATGGTGTGTTTAGGGCCTTGGACATTGAGGAGAGAGGAAGTAAATGAGCAGGTATTGCACCCTCTGCAATTGCAGAGGAAGGAGCCTGCAGGCTGTGGGGATGCTTTACCTGGACTTTACTCAATCTAGTCTACTGTATTTGCTGCTCATGATGTTGTCTGCTCTATATTGGGAAACAAAGCGCAGACTCGATCACCGCTTTTCAGAACACTGACATCTGTCTGCAAAACAGACCCTGAGTTTACAATTGCCAGCCATTTCAACACACCAATGTGTTCCCTGACCAACCTCTCTATCTCAGGCTTGCTGTAATGCTCCAGTGAAACTCAGTGCAAGCCGATAATATCACCTCATTTTCTGCTTGGGGTCTCTGGAGCCTTCAGGACTCAATATCAATTTTGAGAATTTTAGGGCCTGAGGATCATCTTTCATGTCCTTACCCCAACCTCCCAGGCCCTGTCATCAACAACAAAAACAGAAAATGCTAGAAAAATTCAGTAGGTCTGGCAGCATCTGTGAGAAATCAGAGTTAATGTTTCTGGTCCAGTGATCCTTCTTCAGAACTCTTTCTAAAATAAACCTGCTGCCCCTATTTTCTATGTTCCTCGGAAATCTAACTGAAACATACTTGATGGGTTAGATGAGAATAGGTTGTTTCCTGTTATGGAGAATCTAGGACCAGAGGCATGATCTCAAAATAAGGGGTCGTCCATTTAAGACAGATTTTTTTTCTCTCTCAGAGGTAGTGAATTTGAGAAATTCTTTACCCTAGAGGACTATCAAGGCTGAACGGGAAACATATTATAGGCAAAGGCAGCAAAGTGGAGTTCTTTCCTTTTCTCTTATGATGTTTTGATGTTGACATAAGATTGTTTGAACACCAATGTTCAGTCTTTCATTCACTTGTTCGGAATTTGTTCTTTCAGTATCTCTGCAACCTTTCCCTTCCTCCTCCAGCAGGGACAGGCGAGAGAAAGTCAACAAGCTGTTACTGGAGACTTTCTGGTATGTCCTTACAGGAGTGAAAGACAGAGAGAAAGATTTCTTGTGCTTTTTCTTTGCAAATTAGATGTTTCTGCTACACTGGCTCCACACCAGCATGGTCACCTAGTCAGGAGCTAATCAAAATGTTGTTCAGCAGTTGTCTCCCTAAACCTTTTAAGCTCTATTCTGTCTACTTCTGCTCTCGCAATTCCATGAAAAAGGCAACATTGTATGCAACTCATGATGTGCACCAGTAAACAGGATTTTAAAAAACTGCAGCCATCTCTTGCATGGTCTCCTTTTTTATTTTTGGATTGTGGACCAAAAAAAACAAGTAGTACTTACAGGTACAGAGGGATCTGATGTCCTTGTACATGAATCACAAAGGTTAGCATATAGGTACAGCACATAGTTAGGAAGGTAATTGAATTTAGCCCTTATTTAAAGGAGTTGGAGTATACAGGATAGGAAGTCTCGCTACAACTATACAAAGTGTTGCTGAGACAATACAACTATGCATAGTTTTAGTGTTTGTAAAGTTCCAAGAAGAACCAGGAGGCCTAACGTTAAACAGCAGTCTTCTTATTTAAAGAGGGTTTTTTTTTGTATTGGTGACAGTCCAAAGAATGTTCACTAAATTAATTTCTAGGAAGAGTTTTCTTATGTGGAAAGATTCAGCAGTTTGGACCTAACCTAGGAGTTTATACATTTGAGAAGTAAATAATTGAAATGTAACATTCTGAGGGTCTTGATAGGATAGATGTTGAGAGAATGTTTCTTCTCATGGTGGGTGGGGGGAGTGGTTCTAGAACTGGGGGCCACAGATTACTTATACATGCTTGAGAGATGTGTAATAACATCTCTGAACAGGTTGATTAGAAAAATAGTTTTAATGGATCTTCCCTTTAAGGCAGAGATTAGAAGAATTTCTTCTGACAAGAGATGATAAATCTTAGAATTCTGTTCCTCAGAGAAAAGTGGAGGCAGAGTTAGACAGGTTTTCCATCTACAACGTTTATGGGAGGCAGGTAGTAAATTAGTGTGAAGACCGCATCAGATTAACTATGATTTTAGCGAATGGTATAGTAGGTTTAAGTGGATGAGTAGCCTACTCCTGCTCCTAATTCTGATGATTTTATGACACACGAACAAGAGCAACTGATGTGTTGGAACACCACCACATGTATCTCTTGGACAGTGAGAGACAAAGGTTTTTTAAAAATTTGTTTGATAAGAATAAGTAAACCCAACCTTGATTTGTGATCACAAGACACATATTATTCAGTCCATCTTTACCTATTTATTGTGAAAGTTCCTACTACCACCCCCCCCCCAATTTTAGCAATTAATTATATTTTAAATAATTCCATTGTCCCCACTTATTTCATTTGACCTGAAAGTGAATTTGAATCAAGCATTGATCACTCATTGTACAAAGACGTACTTCCTCATATCATTTTAAATTTACCGGCTACAGGTTTCAATTTGACCCATTCTTTAAATTTTACTTAATGTAACATTACAGTTTAACACTTTAATTTCCTTTACTATCTTATACAAATATGCAAATTTGAAGCAGAGTAGGCCTGCTCCACCTTGCAATAAGATCACAACTGATCTGTTTGGAGAAACTGGGGCTGTTTTTGTTTGTAAAGAGAAAGTTGAGAGAAGATTTGATTCTGTTCAGAATTTTGAGATCTGGATACAATAATTAAAACTCCCATTAGGCAGATGATTTGAAAAACAGGACAAATCAGAATTGGATCAGTAACTGAAGGAAAACGTTTTATGAGGAAAGACAGGAAGTGGAATACAGGAAGTGGGCGGCACAGTGGTTAGCACTGCTGCCTCACACCGCCAGAGACCCGGGTTCAATTCCCGCCTCAGGCGACTGACTGTGTGGAGTTTGCACGTTCTCCCTGTGTCTGCGTGGGTTTCCTCCGGGTGCTCCGGTTTCCTCCCACAGTCCAAAGATGTGCAGGTCAGGTGAATTGGCCATACTAAATTGCCCATTGTGTTAGGTAAGGGGTAAATGTAGGGGTATGGGTGGTTGCGCTTCGGCAGGTCGGTGTGGACTTGTTGGGCCGAAGGGCCTGTTTCCACACTGTAATGTAATGTAATCTAATCTCTTAGGGAACTGGCAGTACATCAAAGAGCTGAATTGTCTTGTGTTGCAACCATCGCATGATTATTATTTATCACATTGCCGTTCATGGGATCTTGCTGTATGAAAAATGACTTCAATGTTTCCTACATGTCAAGAATGACGATACCTCAAAAGTCTGTCTCTGGTTGTGAAGTGCTTTGGGATATTCTGACATTGTGAAAGGTTATATGGAAATTCAGGTTGTCCTTCCTTATTATGGGAAAATCAACAGTTGAATTGTCATTAGCATCAGTTTACCTGTTAGTGGTGCTGTAACATTGGTTTCTAAAGCAAGTAATTTATGAACTAACATTATGTGACCAGCTTGCCCAAATTTAACCTCCTTCTTTGAGGCATCCTATAAATTAAGATGTGGGCAAACTTATTTGCTGTTTAAATTTCTTAACTGACAGAGCATGTGGAATGGTTTTGGGATTCATAATACGGCAAAGTTTCACTGCTGTTCAATTCATTATCCATTTGACCTGTGGTGACTCTTTCTAAACTATGACAGGATTGATTTCCTCCATCAACAATGACAAAATGTTGCACTGCCAACTATCAGGTAGCTATGAACACTTCATGTTACATGTCAATTATCACAACAGGAATTGCTTAGAATGTGAACTTGCTACAATAACCACCAAATGTTATATTTATTCCAGAATCTTTAATGTAATGAAATGTATTGCAGGAGTGTTATAAAATAAAGTTTCAGAATTACATTGATTCATATCAGGAAATATAAAGTCAGGTACTGAAAAATTAGGTTTTAAGGAGAGACCTATAGGAGGAAAGTGAAATAGACCTAGACAAACGATTGAGGCCTAGGTAATACGCGAAACAGTTAAATTCAGGAATGCAGAGATACCTCCGAGGATGGTGGAACTGGAGGAGTTTACACAAAGAAGAAGTAAGGTCTTAGAGGGAAATGAACACAAAGATGAAAATTTTAAAATAAATACAAGGCTGAATGGGCTTCTCCTAATCCTATTTGCAGTATCCTGATGAAATTAACACTCTTTAAGATCTTATCCCACCAAGAGATGCCTAGGATATGTAAAGGTGGAAACTGTTCAGCATTTTCATCTGCCTAATGTGGCCAGATATCACCACTGGAGAGGAGTGTGCTGAAGTCACAGGCTTGGCATGCAGTTTGGTGTTCTCAGGCAGGTTGCTGTTCTACACTCTGAGTACATGACAACTGCATCCTTTATAACGGATGTGTAGGTTTCAGCAGCATGTGACAGATTGCTGGATATGCAAAATGTCACAGATCAGCTGGCCACCACTGCGTAGCCATTGGTTAGGATTACCTAGTCGCTGTTATCCAGGCACTGATTCTAACAGCAGGAGAAGGTGAGGACTGCAGATGCTGGAGATCAGAGTTCAGAATGTGGTGCTGGAAAATCACAGCAAGACGAGCAGGAGAATTGACGTTTCAGGCATAAGCCCTTCATCAGAACTGATTCCACCAGTATTTGCTTCATGGTCAACAACACTGTTTATCAAATTGTGACCAATAGTCAGTTCCTCACCAGTAAAAATTGCCATAGTCTTACTGGACTGTAGGGCTGCTGTCTCATTAGGGTCAGCTGAAGGAAGTTGAGAAGGAGAAGGAGAATCCTTCATGGTAACCTCAGCCAGTGTGACAATTTAACCCACGCTATTGGCATCAATCATTGCTAACCAGGTCAGGTCTACTCTGGGATTGATGATTCACCCCAACCAAACCTGTGCTGTACTGGGTAGGAAAATCATTGAGAATGTCGCATTCCTCAGGGATACGATCACCTATGTGCAGGACAGAGGGCTGGACACTTGCTTCATTTGCCTTGTCCAGGAGAAAGCCTTTGACAGGATATCGCACATGTACATGAGAGAGGTTCTCTCCAAAATGGGCTTTGGGGAGGGAATCTGCAATTGGATCTGACTGCTCTACACCAACCTTGTTAGTGCAGTCTTAATCAATGGGTGGAATTCAGAAAGCTTCCCGATCAGATCTGGAGTCAGGCAGGGCTACCCACTCTCTCCTACCTTGTTTGTGTGTTCTATACAGCCATTTGCTGAGTCCATCAGGAGGGATGCAAGCCTGAGAAGGGTGACTATTCCTGGCAGCGGGGTCTACAGGTTAAAGCCTCCCTCTGCATGGACGACGTCGCCGTTTTCTGCTCAGATCCACTGTCAGCACGCAGACTCATGTGCATCTGTGACCACTTTGAATGGGCATCGGGGGCCAAAGTAAATCGAGGCAAGAGGAGGCAATGCTCTTCGGCCATTGGGCCCCTATCTCCTTCACCATCAGTACAGGCCACCTGAAGGTGCTGGGTATTTGGTTCAGAGGGGCTGGGGCATGTCACCAAAGTGAGGGAGAAACTGGACAGATGGGAGCAATGGTCATTTTCCATCGCAGGTAAAGACCTGGTAGTCCAGTATGAGGTACTCAGTGTTGTCGTACGAGGTGCAGATCTGACCAATTCCCCGAACCTGCGCCGCCGCAGTCACCTAGGCCATCTTCCACTTCACGTGGAGATCAAAGATGGACCGTGTCCAAAGAGACACCATGTATAAAGATTTGGAGAAAGGGGGAGATAAACACACCCAACGCTACCCTCACCATGATGGCCACCTTTGTGTGTAGCTGCATCAAGCTGTGCGTGGATCCCCGCTACGCAAATACCAAATGTCACTAAATGCTGAGGTTCTACCTGTCCTTGGTGTTGCGAAGGATGGGCCTGGCCTTGCTGCTTCAGAATGCTCCAAATAGTTAGACTGTTCTGTATCACCAGTCGTTCATGGAGAAGTGGTGAAGGCTGGTACAATTGCAACATTTAAAAGGCATTTGGATGGGTATATGAATAGGAAGGGTTTAGAGGGATATGGGCCGGGAGCTGGCAGGTGGGACTAGATTGGATTGGGATATCTGGTCGGCATGGACAGGTTGGACCGAAGGGTCTGTTTCCATGCTGTACATCTCTATGACTCTATGACCACAAATCCATCAGGAAGTGGTCAGTATCTAGTGCCCTCGAGACCCTTCGGGAAGAGGAGAGGGCTGATCCTGTTGAGTGGTTCCCTGGGCAGGCTGTCAAAGTCAGTGAAAGTGAGGACTGCAGACGCTGGAGATCAGAGTCAAGGTTAGACTAGTGCTGGAAAATCACAGCAGGTCAGGCAGCATCTGAGGAGCAGGAAAATCGGCATTTCGGGCAAGAGCCCCTCATCAAAACTGTCAAAGTCATTTGGCAGAATGCCTCATCGCCAGAACTTTAAAACAAGCACCAAGACATTGCTTGGTTGGTGGTGAGAAAGGCTCTGCCTGTGAGACCCTTTAAGCATGCCCGGTCTCTCTGCGCCACCACACACTGCCTTCGAGGCGGCTGTGGAGGGGACGAGACTGTCATACACCTACTTCTGAAATGTGCCTATGCAAAATAAGTCCGGAGACGAATGCAGTGGTGTTTATTTAAGTTTGGTCCAAGCAGCTCTGGGATGTGGGATGCCATGCTCTACGATCTGTTCGCCGGGAAAATCAATTGTGCCTGGAGGATCACCAACTCGTTAAAAGACGCTCTTTGGTCTGCCCGAAACTTGCTGGTCTTCCAGTTGAAGGAGTCAACCATAGACTATAAGAAATAGGAGTGGAAGTAAAGCCATTCGGCTCATCAAGTCCACTCCGCCATTCAATCATGGCTGATAGGCATTTCAACGCCACTTATCCACACTCTCCCTGTATCCCTTCATTCCTTGCGAGATTAAGAATTTATCAATCTTTGCCTTGAAGGCATTCAACGTCCCAGTCTCCACTGCGCTTCGTGGCAATGAATTCCACAGACCCACCACTCTCTGGCTGAAGAAATGTTTCCTCGTTTCCATTTTAAATTGACCCCCTCTAATTCTAAGGCTGTGCCCATGAGTCCTAGTATCCCCACCTGATGGAAACATTTTCCCAGCATCCACCTTTTCTAAGCCATGCATTATCTTGTAAATTTCTATTAGATCTCCCCTCAACCTTCTGAACTCTAATGAATAGAGTCCCATGATCCTCAGCCATTCATTGTATGTTAGGCCTACCATTCCAGGGATCATCTGTGTGAATCTCTGCTGGACACGCTCCAGTACCAGTATGTCCTTCCTGAGGTGTGGGGCCCAAAACTTGACACAGTATTCTAAATGGGGCCTAACCAGGGCTTTATAAAGTCTAAGTAGCACCTCATTGCTTTTACATTCCAACCCTCTTGAAATAAAAAACAACATTACATTTGCTTTCTTAACCACGGACTCAACCTGCAAGTCAACCTTTACAGAATCCTGGACTAGCACTCCCAGATCCCTTTGTACTTTAGCTTTATGAATTTTCTCACCATTTATAGAAAATTCCATGCCCGTGTTCTTTTTTCCAAAGTGCAAGACCTTGCATTTGCTCACATTGAATTTCATCAGCATTTCTTGGACCATTCCCCTAAACTGTCTAAATCTTTCTGTAGCCTTCCTACCTCCTCAGAATGAACTACCTGCCTGTCCACCTAACTTCGTATCATTGGTGCACTTCGCCAGAATGGCCCCAGTCTCTTCATCCAGATCATTAATATATAAAGTGAACTGCTGGGGTCCCAATACTGAACCCTGTGGGACAGCACTTGTCACCAGTTGCCATTCTGAAAAAGAACCTTTTATCCCAATTCTCTGTCATCTGTCAGACAGCCAATCCTCAATCCATGCCAGTAGCTCACCTCAAACAGCATGAGCCCTCACCTTACTCAGCAGACACCCATGAGGTACCTTATCAAAGGCCTTTTGGAAGTCTAGGTAGATAACATCCACTGGGTTTCCCTGGTCTAACCTACTTGTTACTTCTTCAAAGAATTCTAACAGGTTGCCCTGAATGAGTGTTGCAAACTGACACATTCCAAGGTCCAAGACTACGTGCTGATGGACGCACTGATGCTTGGGGCGCTGCTGCCAAGGCGCAGTGGAGAAAGACCACCGTGTAAGGTCCCTCTGCCGAAGAATAAGGGGGACCCATTCAGTAATTGGGCCCCGCAGTCACCTCAGCTATAGACCAAGAGATTGTTTTTAAATATAGAGTATGGTGGACATCAAAGACTTAATTTGTCGTCTGTAAGTATAAAGAGTATAGATCTGAGTGGGTTCATGAACTATCCATGTACCAAAGATTTATTTTCTATGAATAAAGTACATTTTTGAAATTAAAAAAAAATTCAGCTGTTCTTTCCACATGAATTCATTCATGGTACCTGCTAGAAGCATACTGACATACACCTCCAGCAGGCCAATCAAGTCCCGTAAAGCAGAGTAGAACTCAACCGGTAAGCCATTGCTTCCAGGAGTTTTATTCTTTTCAAAGGACTTGAGGGTCTTGGTCAGCTCGTTCAGGGATAGCGGCTGGACCAGCCTCTCTGCAGTCACCCAGGCCATCTTCCACTTCATGTGGAGAGCAAAGATAGACCATGTCCGAAGGGACTCAATATAAAGATCAAGAAAAAGGAAACAAGTACACCTATCGCTACCCTTACCCTGATGGGCACCTTTGTGTGTGGCTGCATCAGGCTGTGCGTGGATCCCCAGTATGCAAACACCAAGTTTGCATACATACTGTGGTTCTATCTGTCCCTGGTGTTGCAATGGATGGGCCTGGCCTCACTGCCGCAGAACGTACCAAGTATTTGGACCGTTCCGTATCACCAGTCTTTGTGGAGAAATTTGTTGAGTAAAAAACACCTTTGACCACAAGGCCATCAGGAAGTGGTCAGCACGTAGTGTCCTTGAGACCCTTCGGGAAAAGGAGAGTGCAGATCCTGGAGAGCGGCTCCCTGCGGAGACTGTCATTTGGCAGAATGCTCATCGCCAGAACTTTCAAACATGCACCAAGACGTTGCTTGGCAGATGGTGAGAAAGGTTCTGCCTATGAGATCCTTTAGGCATGCCCGGACCCTCTGCACCACCGCGCACTGCACTTGAAGTGGCTGTGAAGGGGATGAGACTTTGACACACCTCCTTCTGGAATGCAAAGGAAGTCTGGAGAGAAGTGAAGTAGTGTTTGTCAAGGTTCATCCTGACCAGCTCCGTGACGGAGATTCCGTGCTCTATGGTTTGTTCCCCGGGACGCACAACAAGATGTACATCTATTGTGCCTGGAAGATCGTCAACTCAGTGAAAGATGCTCTTTGGTTTGCCCGAAACTTGCTGGTCTTCCAGTTGAAGGAGTTAACCCCAACTGAGTGTTGCAGACTGGCACATTCCAAGGTCCAGGACTACGTGTTGAGGGACGCGCTGAAACTTGGGCAGCTGCTGCCAAGGCGCGGTGGGGAAAGACCACCGTGTAAGGTCCCTCTGCCGAAGAATAACAGGGTTCTATTCAATAATTCGGCCCTCCTGATGTCTCACTTAAAACCAAGAGGTTGGATGGTTAACATAACAAATTGCCCTTCAGCCCTCCAAGCCTGAGCCGATCCAAATGTACTGTCTAAACCTGTCGGTCAATTCCTAAGCATTTGTATCCCTCTGCTCCCCACCTACTCATGCATCTGTCCAGACGCATCTTAAATGAATCTACCGTGCCTGCCTCTACCACATCTGCTGGCAATGCGTTCCAAATGCCCACCACCCTCTGTGTGAAGTACTTGCCGCATGTATCCGCCTTAAACTTTCCACCTCTCACCTTGAAAATGTGACCTCTCGTTATTGAATCCTCCACCCTGTCTATACCCTTCATGATTTTGTAAACCTCAATCAGGTCCCCCCTCAATCTCCTTTTTTCTAATGAAAAGAAACCCAACCTACTCAACCTCTCTTCATAGCTAGCACCTTCCATACCAGGCAACATCCTCGTAAACCTTCCCTGCACCCTCTCCAAAACATCCACATCCTTACGGTAATATGGCGAACAGAACAGTACACAGTATTCTAAATGCGGCTGAACCAATATCTTGTACAATTTTAACATGACTTGCCAGCTCTTATACTCAATATCCCATCCAATGAAGGCAAGCACACTATATGCCTTCTTGACCACTCTATCCACCTGTACAGCAACCTTCAGGGTACAAGGGACTTGCACTCCCAGATCTCTCTGCCCATCAACTTTTCCCAATGCTCTTCTATTGTATAATTTGTTCTAGAATTAGTCTTGCCTAAATGCATCACCTCACATTTGTCTGGATTGAAATCCATCTGCCACTTTTCCCCCCAACTCTCCAGTCTATCTATATCCTCCTGTATTCTCTGACAGACCCTTATGCTTTCTGCTACTCCACCAATCTTCGTGTCATCTGCAAACTTGCTGATTATACCAACAATGCCCTCTTCCAGATCATTTATGTATATTACAAACAACAGTGGCCCCAACACTGACCCCTGTGGAACACGACTGGTCACCTTTCTCCATTTCGAGAAACCCCCTTCAACTACTACTCTCTATGTCCTGTTGCTCAACCAGTTTTTTATCCACCTAGCTAGAATACCCTGCACAACATGTGACTTCACTTTCTCTATTGGTCTACCATGGAGAACCTTATCAAACTGCTTACTAATGTCCATGTATATGATATCAACAGCTCTTCCTTCATCTATCAATTTGGTCACTTCCTCAAAGAACCCGATTAAGTTGGTAAGGCACGATCTCCCCCACATAAAACCATGTTGCCTATCACTGATAAGCCCATTCTTTTCTAAATATAAATATATCCTATCCTTCAGTACCCTCTCCAGCAACTTTCCCACCAGATGTCAGGCTAACTGGTCTGTAGTTACCCGGAATATCCCTCCTACCTTTCTTGTACAGGAAGACAACATGAGCAACCTTCCAGTCTTCCGGCACCTCACCTGTATTTAAGGATGCCACAAAGATATATGTCAGGGCCCCAGCTATTTTCCCTCTCGCCTCCCTCAGCATCCTGGGATAAATCCCATCCGGTCCTGGGGATTTGTCCACCTTAATAACTTCTAGCCTACCCAACACATCTTCCCTACTTATGTCAACATGATCCAGACTAATCAAACTTCTATCTGTAATCTCAAGATTCATCATGACTCTATGTTCCTCTCCTCAGTAAACACTGATGCAATCTAATCATTCAGAATCTCACCCATTCACTCAGATTCGACACACAGCCTTCCTTCATTACCCTTTAGTGGACCAATTCTTTCTCTAGTTACCCGCTTGCTTCTTATATAAGAATAAAATGCTTTGTGATACTCCTTAATTCTGCTTGTTAAAGCTATTTCACGACCCCTTTTAGCCTGCTTGGTTCCTTGTTTAGGACTTGTCCTATTCCTCCAGAGCTCGTTCTGTTCTTAGCTGCCTTGACCTTACGTACGCTTCCCTTTTCCTCTTGGCTAGTTGTACAATTTCTCCTGTCATCCACGGTTCACGAATCTTGCCCTTCCTATCCTTTGCCTTCAATGGGACTTGCCTATCCTACACTGCCGTTAACCTACCTTTGAAAGCCTCCCACATCTCAAATGTGGACTTTCCTTCAAATAGCTGTGTCCAATCCATATTTCCCAGCTCCTGCCTAATTTTGATATAATTGGCCCAGTTTAGTACTCTTCCCTTAGGACCACTCTCATCTTTATCTCAGAGTATTCTAAAACTTACAGAATTGTGGTCATTGTTCCCAAAGAAATCCCCCACTGCAACTTCTACCACCTGTCCTGGCTCGTTCCCCAGTACCTGGTCCCAATATGGCCCCTTCCCTCATCGGACTATTGACATACTGCTCTAGAAAACTCTCCTGGAAGCTTCTTACAAATTCTACCCCATCCAGACCTCTGACTCTAAGTGTATCCTAGTCAATGTTGGGAAAATTAAAATCTTCCATCGCACTACTCTCTTTCCATAATCTGTTTAATTATTTGTTCTTCTACCTCACGCTCACTGTTGGGAGGTCTGTAATACAGCCCCAACAATGTAACTGCACCCATCTTATTTCTCAGCTCCACCCATCATGCCTCACCACCCAAGACCTCCACAGTGTCCTCCTTTAGCACAGCCGTGATATCATCCCTGACCAGCAATGCAACTCCACCCCCCCCCTTTTTACTTCTATGCATAAAGTATATTTTTGAAATTAAAAAATTCAAACCAGCTGTCCAGCCAACTAAACTAACCAACACTCCCCTCTTCTGCTGGCCATTGAATTATCCAGCTATAGATTACCTTATAACTGGTCTCTGTTAACTGACCAGGCAGCATCTGTGGACAGAAATCCATTAATCAGAAGGGTGACTGGACCTTAAGAGTCATAAAGATGTACAGCATGGAAACAGACCCTTCGGTCCAACTCATCCATGCCGACCAGATATTCCAACCCAATCTAGTCCTGCCTGCCAGCACCGGCCCATATCCCTCCAAACCCTTCCTATTCATATACCCATCCAAATGCCTTTTAAATGTTGTAATTATACCAGCTTCCACCACTTCCTCTGGTAGCTCATTCCATACACGTACCAGCCTCTGCGTGAAAAAGTTGCCCCTTAGGTCTCTTTTATCTCTTTTGCCTCTCACCCTAAACCTATGGCCTCTAGTTCTGGACTCCCCCACATCAGGGAAAATACTTTGTCTATTTACCCTATCCATGCCCCTCGTGATTTTATAAACCTCTAAATTTTCACCCCTCAGCCTCCAATGCTCCAAGGAAAACAGCCCCAGCTTATTCAACCTCTCCCTATAGCTCACATCCTCCAACCCTGGCAACATCCTTGTAAATCTTTTCTGAACCCTTTCAAGTTTCACATCATCTTTCCAATAGGAATGAGGAGTCTACATCAGTAGAGAATGCCACGTTGAGATTTGGTGGACATATTTACAGCTATAAATGGTTTGAAAAGAGTAAATAGGGAGAAATTGTTTCTAGTGGGGAAAGCTTGGCTATCCAGATGACTTACACCTAAATAAAAGCACAATACTGCAGTTGCTGAAAGTGTGAAACAAACAAAGAGAAACTGCTGAAGAAACTCAGCAGATCTGACAGCATGTGTGGAGAGAGAAACTAAATCAAGGCCAGTTCGATTCTTCTTCGGAACTAAAGAAGAGTGCGGAAGAAGAATCAGACCTGGATTTGAAATGTCAACTCAGCCTCTGCCTCCACAGATACTGCCAGACTTGCTGATTTTCTCCAGCAATTTCTCTTTCCTTGACTCAAATTTAAGGTGAATGGCAAAAGAACTAGAAGTAACATGAGCAAATATTACTTGTTACACAAAAATAGAAATTGCTGGAGAAACGCAAGAGGTCTGGCTGCATCTCTGAACGGTAAAGTGTTAATATTTCATGTCCAGTGACATTTCTTCAGAACTCAACAGAACTGGTTCCTTGCACAGTGGAAGTGACTTCCATGAAGGGGAAGACATCCTCAAAATAAATGATTTGGAAATGCCAGTGTTGGACTGGAGTGTACAAAGTTAAAAATCACACAACACTAGGTTATAGTCCAACAGGTGTAACTGGAAGCACTAGCTTTCGGAGCGCCACTCCTTCATCAATTGGTTGTGGAGGACACAATTGCAGGATACAGAATTCATAGCAAAAATTTACAGTGTGATGTAACTGAAATTATATATTGAAAAATACCTTGATTGTCTGTTGAGTCTTTCATCTGTTCTAATTGCATGATAGTTTCACTTCTTTCATGTGTAAATCACAAAACTTTTTTTTAAAGTTGCATTCTCAGGTTAACTGTAACAATTGGTGTTAGCTGGAATTCATGCAGTACTTTGAGTGACTGTGAGAGAGTGTAATATGTGTGTGCGTGAGTGTAAAGTGTCTGAGTCTCTGAGAGGATGCATGTGTGAGTGTATGTGTCTGTAAGGGTGTGTGTGAGTGTCTGTGTATATGTGTGTATATAGGAGTGCCTATGTGTGTGTAAAGTGCAATAGTGGTCACCTGTAGTGTGACATGAACCCAAGGTCCCGGTTGAGTCCCTCCCGATGGGTACAGAACTTAGCTATCAGCCTCTGCTTGGCCATTTTTCGCTGCTGCCTGTCCCGGAGTCCGCCTTGGAGGATGGTCACCCAAAGGTCCGAGGTCGAAAGTCCTGGTCCACTGAATTCATGTAAAACTCTGTAATCTCACTTTTTAGATTAGAATTAATCTAAACGTCATGGCATAGACAGAGAACACAGGGGACTAACACTCTCAACATATTGGATTAGTGGTGCTGGAAGAGCACAGCAGTTCAGGCAGCATCCAACGAGCAGCGAAATCAACGTTTCGGGCAAAAGCCCGTTTCCTGATGAAGGGCTTTTGCCCGAAACGTTGATTTCGCTGCTCGTTGGATGCTGCCTGAACTGCTGTGCTCTTCCAGCACCACTAATCCAGTATTTGATTTTCAGCATCTGCAGTCATTGTTTTTACCTTACTCTCAACATATTATCTAGCTAACATCAATTGTTACAGTTAACCTAAGAATGCAACATGAAAGAAGTGAAACTATCATGGCATTAGAACAGATGAAAGACTCAACAAACAATCAAGGTATTTTTCAATGTATACTTTTAGTTACATCAGCCGTAAACTTTTGCTATAAATTCTGTGTCTTACAATTGTGTCCTCCACTGTCACCTGATGAAGGAGCAGCGCTGCGAAAGCTATTGCTTCCAAATAAACCTGTTGGACTATAACCTGGTGTTGTGTGATTTTAACTCAAAAGAAATGAACATTCTATCAGCTATAGAAATAGCCAAAAGCGTTAATTTTGATTTCTCTCCACAGGTGCTGCCAGAGCTGCTGATCTTTTCGAGCAATTTCTATTTGTGTTCCAATATTCGGACGGTGGCACAGTGGTTAGCACTGCTGCCTCACAGCGCAAGAGACCCGGGTTCAATTCCCGCCTCAGGCGACTGACTGTGTGGAGTTTGCACATTCTCCCTGTGTCTGCGTGGGTTTCCTCCGGGTGCTCCGGTTTCCTCCCACAGTCCAAAGATGTGCAGGTCAGGTGAATTGGCCATGCTAAATTGCCCGTAGTGTTAGGTAAGGGGTAAATGTAGATGTAGGGGTATGGGTGGGTTGCGCTTCAGTGGGTCGGTGTGGACTTGTTGGGCTGAAGGGCCTGTTTCCACACTGTAAGTAATCTAATCTAATCTAGATACCTTCCTGTAGCCCAGGTACCCGCCAGCTCTGGTAGACTTGGACAGTGGCATGATCTGCGCAAACTCAGTGAAGGCTCAATGCTGTGGCTCTGGAGGGAGACACGGCCGCGTGCACGCAGCTCACTCCCGGGTCATGAACCCGCGGCTCGGGGCCGCGTATGGCTACAATTGACGGGAGGAGCGGGCGCTGCTCGTCTCGCGAAATGTCCTATGGCACTGTCCGTCCAGCTGCTGTAGCCTTCCGCCCTGCCTCAACACTCGGTTTTGCGGACTCTTTCTCGGGCGGTGATGAGGGCGGGAGCGAAGTGATTTGTGACCGTGGGGGCGGGGGAATGTAGTTCCGGTGGCGGCCATCTTGTGGCGAGGAGCCGCTAGACGTAGCGGATCGCTGGACGTGGGATCCCGAGCCGGGGGCCCAGCCGCCGGGACAGAGCCGGACAACAGCAACAAACCGCCATCTGCTCACAGTCTCCCGCCTTACCAACCTTCCCATCCCAGCGGCTGAGGCCGGACAGCCCGCCCGCCCGCGGGATGGCGTTGAAGCGGATTAACAAGGTAACGGAGGGACGTAGGGCCTCTCCCGGCTTTAGCTGGTTCTTGCGTCTGGTCTGGAAACGGGCGAGAGATGAGAGAGGAGCCCAGGCGCGGAACCGGTCTCCCACCCCTCACCCACCCACCCCTCACCCACCCCTCACTCACCCACCCACCCCCTCACCCACCCCCTCACTCACCCACCCTCCCCTCCCCTCCCCCACCCCTCACCCTCCCCCTCCCCCACCCCCCACCCACCCCCCCTCCCCTCCCCCACCCCTCACCCTCCCCCCCTCCCCTCCCCCACCCCTCACCCTCCCCTCCCCCACCCCTCACCCACCCACCCCTCACCCACCCACCCCTCACCCACCCCTCACTCACCCACCCCTCACTCACCCACCCCTCACTCACCCACCCCTCACTCACCCACCCCTCACTCACCCACCCCTCACTCACCCACCCCTCACTCACCCACCCTCCCCTCACCCTCCCCCCACCCACCCCTCACCCACCCTCCCCTCCCCCTCCCCCACCCCTCCCCCACCCACCCCTCACCCACCCCCCTCCCCCACCCCCCTCCCCCACCCCCCTCCCCCACCCCCCTCCCCCACCCCCCTCCCCCTCCCCCTCACCCTCACCCTCACCCTCACCCTCACCCTCCCCGAGTGTAACCGGAGACAGACCTCAGTTGGGGTGGGATCGAGAGACTGGACTCTCCACCCAGTCCCATGCACACCCCCATTCCGCTTTCCCCCACCCCACCCCACTTCCCCTCCCCCCCCCCCCCCATTCCCCTCCCCCCCCCCCATTCCCCTCCCCTCTTCCCCCCCCATTCCCCTCTTCCCCCCCCATTCCCCTCCCTCCCCCCCCCATTCCCCTCCCTCCCCCCCCATTGAAAACAAAAAGTCACCACTGAAGGAATTTAGTTTTTAAATGAAATTCCAAGTAGGTATCAATTAAAAAGTGACCAAGAAGTTGGATATTTACAAACGGTGTCTTATGTGCACATATTTGCATTGCTCAATAGTCCCTAGTTTGCGGAGCATATATTGTTGGAAATGGTGTGATGGGCAAATGTCATTCTAAATGGCCACTCTTTGATTCACAACTGTGACTTGGTTTTCATTTCTTAAATCCAGGAACTCGCTGACTTGGCTCGTGATCCTCCAGCACAGTGTTCTGCAGGGCCAGTTGGAGATGACAGTGAGTGTTTTAAATGAAATGGTAAAATCAAAAGTGTTTCTTAATATAATATGGGTGTTTTTTGAGTTCCATATAAAGTGGAACCTGGGTTTCTATCAACTGAGAGAAAACATCAAAGAGACTTAAGAGCTTTGGCATGATTGGATCAGGTGTTCTTCACTGACTGTTTAAATATTTTATAATCTGTTCAAGGTGTTATTACACACCTCTTTGGTAGGTGGGCCTTGAACTCAGATGTAGGGACTTACCACTGTGCCACAAGAGCCCTATCACTGACCATTTATAAATGACCTCATGGTCAATGCTTGTCCTGTCACTGTCAGCTGCGGTCTTGTTTGAATGCAGCCACTAAAGAATAGCGTTTTTTGTTAAAGATTGGCCAAAGATTTAGAAGCTTTTTAATAATCTTGGCTATTTAGCCTACATAGTCACTTTGCTGTGAAAACTTTGGTTTGACCTTGGCATCAGTCAGTGTCAGATTCTTTTTTAAAACAAAAACCATATGCCTGGGCAATGTGGACTGGATTTTGTCCCCATGGCATTGGCTGATTCCATTTCTGGATATATTGCACCCCACCTTTCATGTTTGGATGAACTTTATGCCAAATTTATCCAGACCAAATAGTTTACTGCATACTGTTGTATACCCAGTGCTCACTATCTCTCTACAAATTGGTAGATAAATAATATCAGAAATAACTCTATATACATGAAAAGAATTTAACTGGGATGTTCACATTTTACTTTTGCAACTTCGCAATTTGTTCCCTTCAGTGAAAATTATATTTACAAGAGTTAGTGAAATATTTCAACAAGCAGGTTTATTGCATATATTTGTCAGACTAAAGTAGACAGTATCCCAAAGTAGAAGCTACTTTGGTAGCTAAATACAGTGGTATGAACAAAGTCAAAATCTATGTTGTTACGAGGAATGACTAAAAGGAAGTGTTAGCATTGTGTAGCACCAAAGAGCTTCATGTCTGAGGAATTAATTGAATATGTGGGAACATAACTATTGGTACAAGGGTAAATTAGGCACTTCTATATTTAAATTGTTTTCTTTAGAGAGTGAGTCATCGAAATGAAACAGCACAGAAAAGGAGCATTCAGGCTATCACGTCCATGCTGACCCAGATTTCCTTTCTAATCCCATTTTCCTGCTGATGGGCCATGGTACTGCAGCTTTCAGCACTTAATGTGCAGATCTAGGTACTAGTTTTAAGAATTTAGGGACTCTGCTTCCACCAGCAACTCAGGCAGTGAATTCCAGACACCCATTAACCTCTGCAATAAAAGTTTTTACTCATAAAACCCTCTACTCTTTCTGTCACTTTGCTTGAAACTATGACCCCTAGTTTTTGAACTCTGCCAAGGAAGTAGGTTTCTCTTATCTATCTCTACTGCTAAGTTTTGTATACCTCAGTCATGTCATATCATCCCTCAGCTTTGTCTATTCCAAGGAATATAATTGCAAACTCTCCAGTCTCTCTGCATGCCCATACGTTTCCAGTCATGATAATGTTCTAATATCCTGTAACGTCGGTGACCAGAACTGTATGCAATACTGCATTTGAGGCCTCACCAGTGTCTTATACAGTTTCGTCATTCTATCCCTACATTTGTATTATATTCCCGTACCAATGAAGGAGAACATTCCATATGCTGCCTTTACAACCTTATGTGCTTGTGCTACTACGTTTAGAGACTTGCACGCTAAGATCTCACCCTTCAATGCTCTGAACCATCTGACAATAAAGTGAAGTGATGGTATTAGTGTCAGTGGAGCAATATTTGTTTCGAGTAGTTTGATCACACTAGTTTGTTTTTGTTTCCTATTTCAACACTACAGTCTCAGGCAGCACTTAGGCTTTTCTCTAGTGATTATCACTTCACTCTTCTCAAAATGTAATTGAAAGAATTCATAGGAGGGCTGCATGTCTTCATATGGATTGTTGACAGGCTTCAAGGCAATTACTGTTTAGAATTAAAATTTGATTCTGAGCCACACATTTGGAGATCAAGATAATACGACTGGTGACCAAAGGTTTGAGTGCTAACTTTCTAGGTGTATCTAAAACAGGACTTTAGGAAGAAAATTCCAAAGATAAGGGCATAATTATAAGCAAAGCCAAACTGTTTATATTTAACTGCATATGCCAGCACATGAAGTCCAGATTTCGATTAGCTTTGATTAGTAAAGATGGACAGAAATCTGATCCAGCCATTCTACCATGATTGATTTCCAACTCATCATCTTGTCAAAGATCTGTAATTGGCAAAATAAGTGTTAGCAATTTTTTGTTTTGATTAAAAGGAAAAGTAATTCTTCTGATGTTCCTGGTTCAAGGGATCAATTTCACTTTTTTTTTTCACCAGTAGATCTGCCAATGTACGAGGGTGGGATTGGTTTGTGAAACCTGTAGAATTACATAGGATTCACATTGCAATTTTTAAAAATAATAAAGTCCTTGGGATTTGTAAAATAGAAGTTTGTTTTTAAAAAAGAACTATTTCTGCTCCCTTTCATTTATACATGTATTTCTCATTTGCTGTTAAGGTAAATTGCTCTTAAGTCTCATTGGAAAAAATATATATTGTTAGAATAAATCAGTAAGGTTTTATGAAAGGAAAACATTTGACAAATCTTAGTTTTAGAGATGTAACTGGTAGGCTAAGAACCAGTAGATACTTGGATTTTCAAGAAGCATGTGCTAAGGTGCTACACAAAGGGTTAATACACAGCATTTGGAGATTTTTTATTGAACTAGACTTTGTTAAAGGGACAAATGGGACATATTCAAGTGGCACTCCATTAGTCAGTCTGCCAACAAGGATCTGTGCTGGAGTCTGATGATTGCAAACTATATTGATGAATTGGCCAAAGAACAACATACTTAAATATACTCATAGAACTCTAGGTGGGAATGTAAGCTGTGAGGAATACACAAGGTTACAGCAGTATCAAGATATAAGGGAGTGGACAGCGTTGCAGAGTGAGTATAATGTAGTGATGTGGAGTTATTCACTTTGGTTATAAGAATAGAAATTTTTTAAAAATGATATTTGTAAATGTTGAAGGAAAATTGTGTATTTGTAGATGGAACACACAAATTAGAGTGCAGATAGAGCAAGCAATTGCAGTGCACGACATGCTCATCTTTATTGCAACAAGAATGAATCTTGTCACAGTTGTATCAGTTTTGGGATGATCATGCCTGGAATATTATGCACAGTATTAATTTCATCTTTTAAGGAAAGATGTACTTGCATTGCAAGCAATAGTTTTCCAAAAATCCTTAGATTTTTGGCGAAGTACTTGAGGATTGGAAAACTGTTAGTAAGACAACCGTATTCAAAAGAGAAGGATGCAAAAAGCAAGTTAACTGTAGGTCAATTAGCCAAACATTTATTGGAAAAGTGTTGGAATCAAATATTAAGGAAGTAATAGCAGATTATTTGGAAATCCTGATTTAGTCAAGCAGACTCAGCATGGCGTCAAGAGTTTTGCAGCACAGAGACGGGCTTTTTGGCCTAAACTGGTCCATGCCAAACAAAATGTCCATCCACTCTAACTCCGTTTCCCTGCACTTAGCTCATAGCCTTGCAAACCTTCCCTATCCATGTATTTGTACAAATGCCTTTAAATGTTGCCAATGGACCCACCTCAACTACCTCTTTTGCCAACTTATTCCATATGCATAACACCCTCTATGTTTAAAAAAAAGTTACCCCTCAGACTCCGTTTTATTCTTCCCCCTCTAAACTTAAACGGGCACCCTCTAGTCCTCGATTCCCCAACCCTGGGGGGCAAAGAATGAGTGCAGTCACTCTATCGCTGCCTCTCATCTTACGCACTTCTATAAGATACCCCCTCGGTCTCCTATGCTGTAAAGAAAAAAGTCCTAGGTTGTCCAACCTCTCCTTATAACTCATCATTCAGTCCTGGCAGCATCCTTGTAAATTTTTCCTGTACCCTTTCCAGCTTAATAACATCCTTCCTATATCAAGGCGACCAAAACTGAACACAACACTCCAAGTGTGGCCTCACCAACTGCAACACAGTTTCTCTTTGAATAAAAAGTTGGGAAATTGTCTGATTGATTTATTTGTGTTCTTCAAGGAAGGCTCCACCAGAATGGAGAGAGGGGACCCAGTAGATGTGTTGTATTCATATTTCCAGAAGGTGTTTGACAAGGTACCTCACAAACAGATATGTCATTAGGAAGGAGGACACATATGTCAAGTATAGACAGTTGGGATTGCTGGAATCCCTAGAGGAGGCAAGGACAGGAGTATACTCAAGGTAAATTGGGAGAGGGCATGAGATAATTCTGGCAACTCGTGTTAAGGAGAACCCAAAGAAATTCTACAAATACATTAAGTACAAAAGAGTAACTAGGGAGTGAATATGGACCCTTGCAGATCAATAGGGCTGTCTGTATGGAACTGCAGGAGATGGGTGAGATACTAAATAAGTATATTGCAAAAGGTTTTACTGTGGAAAAAGATTTGGAAGGTAGAGAACTTGGCGAAATAAATAGTGATATCTTGAAAAGTGTCCAAATTACAGAGGCGCAGTTGGTGGATATCTTAAAATGTATAAAAGTGAATTAATCCCTGGGACCTAATCAGGTGTATCTTTGAATTTCATGGGAAGCTAGAGAAGTGATTGTTGGCCACTTGCGGAGATACTTGTTTTATTGATAGCCACAGGTGAGCAGCTGGAGACTGGAGGTTGGCTGATGTGCCAACATTTAAGAAGGATGGTAAGGAAAAGCCAGGGAGCTACAGACTGGTGAGCCTGATGTCAGTGGTGGGCAAGTTGTTGGGAGGGGATTCTGAAGAATAGGTTTTACATGTATTTGGAAAGGCAGAGAATGATTAGAGATAGTTAACATGGCTTTGTGTGTGGGGAATTGTCTCACTAACTTGAGTTTTTTGAGGAAATGACAAAGAAGATTGAAGGCAGAGCGATGAAAGTTGTCCATGTGAACTTCAAGGCATTCTACAAGATTTTGCATTGGAAACTGGTTGCCAAGGTTAGATCATACGGAATATGCTCCCCTAGCCAAACTGTTTTAGTATAGTTGCAACACTGGTGTCTACCTGACAATGTGGAAAATTACCCAAGGACATTCTATATCTACAAAGCAGGACAAATCCAACCTATCCAATTACTGCCCCATCAGTTTATTCTCAATCATCAGTGATGGAAGGTGTCATCAACAGTGCTATCAAACAGCACCTGCTCAGTGATGCCCAGTTTGGGTTCCACCCGGGCCACTCAGCTCCAGACCTCATTCCAGCCCTGGTCCAAACATGGACAAAAGAGCTAAATTCCAGAGGTGAGGTGAGAGTGACAACCCTTAGCATCAAAGCTGCATTCAACAGAGTGTGGCATCAAGGGACCCTAGCAGAATTGGAAGCAGTGGGTATCAGGGAGAAAACTCCAGAGGTTGGAATTATTCCTTTCTTATTGGAAGATGTTTGTGGTTGTTGGAGGTCAATCATCTTGTCTCCAGGACATCTCTGCAGGAGTTCCTATGGGTGGTGTCCCTGGCCCAACCGTCTTCAGCTACTTCATCAATGACCTTTCCTCGATCATAAGTTCAGAAGTGGGGGTGATCACCATTCATGACTCCTCGGATACTGAAACAGTGCCATCTTTGAATGCAACAAGATAGGGACAATATACAGGCTTGGGCTGACAATTTGAAAGTACAATTTGTGCCACACAAGTCCCAGGCTATGACCACAAATAAGAGACAATCTAGCGACCACCCCTCGGCATTCAGCAGTGTTACTATCACTGAATCGCCAACATCATTAGGCGTTACTGTTGACCATCAAACTGAACTGGGTTCATCACATAAACACAGTGGCCATGAGAACAGGTCAGAAATTAGGAGTACTGCGACACATAACTCACTTGACCCCACAAAGCCTGTCTATTATCTCCAAGCCGCAAGCATGGAGTGGGATGGAATGCTCCTCACTTGAGTGCAGCCCTCACAACACACAAACGTGACACTATCCAGGCAAAGCAGTTCACTTGATTGACACAACATCTACAAGCATCCACTCCCTCCACCACTAAATGCTTAGTGGCATCAGTGTGTACTGTCTACAAAATGCATTGCAGATATTCACCAAAGATCCTCAGATAGCACCTTCCAAACCTACGACCTCTTCATCGTGAAGGGTAAGGGTAGTAGATGTATGGGAACACCTCCACCTTCAAGTTCCACTCCAAGCCACTCACCATCCTGACTTTGGAATAGATCATCGTTCCTGGGTCAAAATCCTGGAATTCCCTCCCTAATGGCACTATAGGTCAACCCACAGCATGTGGGTTGCAGTGGTTGAAAAAGGCACCTCACTAGGTGCCTTCCCTTTATTAGTCAGTGAATTGAATATCAGAGTTGGGAGGTCATGTTGCAGCTGTACAGGACGTTGGTGAGGCCACTTTTGGAATACTGCATTTAATTCTAGTCACCCTATCATAGGAAAGATGTTGTGACACTTGAAAGGGTTGTACAAGATTTACAAGGATGTTGTCAGGGTTGGAGGATTTAAACTATCAAGAGAGGGTGAATAGGCTCGGGTTGTTTTCACTGGGGTGTTGGAGGCAGTGAACGTCCTAGAGGTTTGTAAAATTGAGGGGTGTGGATAGGGTGACTAACCAAGGCCTTTTTCCTAAGAGTCCAAAACTAGAAGGCATAGGCTTAAGATGAGAAGGGAAAGATTTAAATGGAACATGAGGTGCAACTTTTTCTCAGGGGTGTATGGATGGAATGAGGTGTCAGAGAAAGTGGTGAAGGTGGGTACAGTTAGAAAAATTAAGTCATCTGGATGGGTACATGAATGGGAAGGGTTGAGAGGCATATGGACCAAATACTGGCAAGTGGAACTAGATTAATTTAAGGTATCTAATTGGCACCGAAGAGTCTGTTTCCGTGCTGTACATATGTATGATTCTAAGAGCTCACAGTGTTGGAGGTCGTCTGCATTAACAAATTGGCTAATGGGCAAGAAAAAGCAATTGGGATTAAGGGGTTCTTTTTCAGTTTGTGACCTGTGACCTGTAGGGTTCCACAGGGATCAATGTTAGGATCACAACTGTTTACATTGGAGGATGCAGTAAATGTATTCGAGCCAAATTTGCTGACGACACAAAAATTAAATGGGAAGGAAGGTTGAAAGAAGGATGCAGTTTTACAGAGAGATGTTGACAAGTTAATTAAGTAGGCAAGCAGTTGGTAAATGGATTATAATGTGGAAAAATAAGATGTTTTTTGAAGGGAGAACGAGAAAATTAAATATCATTTAAATGGAGAAAAAACTGCAGCAAGTTGCAGCATCAAGGGACTTTGCTATACTTGTGCACAAACCAAAAAGCTAGCACACAGTGAACACTTAATCCACGAGGAAAGATCACATTATTCGGAAGGAACCTCATAGGTGTACGCTGTAGAAGGTTCATTTCTATCCTCTTTTAAAAGTTTTCATGCTCTGGGTAGAATATTGGCTTTCAAAAAATAGCAATCTGGTGCTGAATGGCTTGCATGCCTCCACAAAATCGCGCATTGATATGCTCACTTAATTTGTGCCATAAAAATGGTTTAGCTTTGCTCATTTTGTAAATATATAATTTTAAGCAAGATTTCCTGGTGTTGTTTTGGCACTGAGGCAAGGCATACTTAGTCTCTAATTTTAAACGAAGGAGTATCATCATTACTTCAGTAAGCACTTTCTCATACATAGATATGCGTAACACAATTATGAAAAGGATCTTGGCAGCGGTATTAGATTTTTTTTTGCTGCTTTGATTGGCTACTTTTTTTTTGTGGAATTTATAGAATGAGGAAATGACATCCTTATTCAGTATCATTTCTGTTCATAGTCATGCTGCAGATGGAGAGAAAACAGAAATTGACAGGTCGCATCTATTTTCCTCAAGCACCTTTCAATTTCCTTTGGAAAATTATAATTTTGAACTTCCTGAGCAAATATTTCTAGATTATTAAGACTGATTAAAACAAAATTTTTCCTCAAGTTCCAACTGTGTCTCTTGTCCCAACCCTTAATCTGCTTCCCCTCGTCTTTCTGACATTAACTTCACCTATCTTTGTCTAAACCTGTCATAATCTAGTAGACCTTTATGAAATCTTCCCTTAATCTCCTTTGGTGCAAGGTGAACAACTCCCAGTTGCTCCAAACTAACTTTTGTAGCTACAAAATATTCCTTGTCCTTTCCAATAAATGTCTGCATCCTCTCAAGGTAGTTGTCTTTTCGAAAGTGTGGTTACCAGATTTGGCCAATACTCTAGTTGTGGCCAAATCTGGTATCTTTAGAAGATTAGTTGGAGCATTTGAAAATAGATGTTGGGGGTTATTATTTTGTGGTTTTGTTCTAGCATATCCAAAGCTTTCTATATTTGTGCTGATTATACTTAATTCTGACTGGTCAGTTTGATCCACTTTTGGGAGTGTAGAGTAATCATGTCCTGCTTACTAGTGAGTTTGGCTGGTTGGGCTTTAGAGTGTTTTTTAAGGTTTCGTTCTTGAACAAATAACTGTTTCCATTCTGAATGGATTCACAATCTCAATAGCAACATATAATGGATATTGCTGCGAAAACTATTTGCTAATACCTATTTCGTTGGCTGATGAGAAATGATGTTTCTTTTGGGTACATGACTGGCTACCATTTAGAAAACGTGCAAAGGTTCGATTTAATGTATACTGACATCCCAAGTAATGGTACATTTCAGTAATGTGTGGTGTGCATTTTATTATCCAATCTTTAAACTAAACATTGAATGACTGTACAAAGCTATTGTTTCCCTTCAACCCTCTGTATTGGCTAATGGAGCATGCATCAATCCAAATGATTTACATTTCATACTAATGGCCAGTATTTCTTTCTTCTTAGTGTTTCACTGGCAAGCCACAATCATGGGACCTGTAAGTATTTATTCAAAGTTTGGTACACAGATGTTTATTATTAAAGGATTGTAAAATTAATTTTCATTTCTTTCTCAACAGAATGATAGTCCATATCAGGGTGGAGTCTTTTTCTTGACAATTCACTTTCCTACAGACTATCCTTTCAAACCACCCAAGGCAAGTATAGCTGTTAAGTGGTGATGTTTAAAATGTGGACAATCTGACAACATTGTGTATAAGTCAAAGCATTGGAGTAAGGAGGGATAACGAAAAAGTTGGGTTGATGTGAAACATGTTAAATTTCCAAAATAGCTGGATGGATAATAGACCAATTATGGTTCTTGCAGTTAATCTGTATATTAATGGGTTGCTCCATTTCCTGACTGTCATGGTTCGTATCCTCTGAGTTCCTGATTTAAATTCTTATCCTGTGTTTCTACACTCTTTAAGAAACTGAGTTATAGAATTGGTTTTCAAGATTTATAATGTATCAAATTTCATCGCGCTTCTGTTATTGCTGATGTTTCATTAGACATGCAGTCCCTATCAAGATGACCAATATTAACGTTTGATGTTGGATGGCATCACAGCTGGAGGGACTTCTACTTGGTCTTTCCAGTAGTTGTCTTACTATAAGGAGCTTTTCAATTTAGGATTGCAGCGCTTAAGTTGTCAGCTGAATGGGATCAGCTGACTAGTAAAAATCATTCCAATGTGTGTGGCGTGATGCTCCAGTGAATTTTATCTTTCGTCCAATAGGTCAATTATGGAACCTTTCTGACTTCATTAATAAACGTTACCACACGATTGAAAAATCAGCAAGTGACCCACTGTGCGGCGATCATTTTATAGTTTTTTTTCTGGTTGGAGGAACTGGGAGGGTTTAAATTAACTTAGCAGAGTGTGGGGAACCAGGAGCGAATATTGGAAAGTAACACCATGATGCACCATGAGACAATGCTAAAATTGAAAAAAAATATGCTAATAGGTTGAATAGAATAAGTCAGAATGCATCAAATTCTCAATCATTTATAGTGTGTGTAGATGAACGTGCTTGTTTTTGCAGGTACAGATTGGCATGTAAGATTATGATGACGTGGTGATAATGGAGACCCAGCTTTTGGGAAAGTGGGTGTTCTGTATGTTATATATAGTTGGTTATGAGATTTTTGCTTGGAAGAAAGCCAACAAGGAGGTGGTGTTTTTGTTTAAGTAGGACATTACAGATTGGAGGAAGATTCTGTTCAAAAGTAGATTCGTGTTGGCACGTGCTAAGTTTAAGGGTGTTAAGTACATTGCTTGATGCAGTCTCCAGGTCTCAACCCTTAGGAAGAATTATGAGGCACAAATCTGCAACAAAGTTACAGAGTTGTCATAGTGGTTGTGGGAGACGTTAGTTACCACTCTATGTAGTAGGAGAGTTTAGTGGGACAAGCATTCCTGGATTGCTAGACCTTGAAAATGTGATGGGCCAAGTAGATCACTTGACAGTGGGGAATATTTAGGGGTCCGTGATCATTGTATCCAAAGGTTTAGGATGACAATTGACAAGCAAAGAACTGACCTCGGTTGGTGGGGGGAGGGAAGAGAATGGAATTGGAACTAAAACTTGATGCGGAGAAAAGCTATTGATAATAGCATATATTCAAGGTAGTTTCCCAAAGGGAAGGGTAAGAGTTCCCTGCATTATAAATGAGATTGAAGTTAAGTTACCAAAGGAAATCAGGTAGTAAACAATTGAGAACCAACCTGAGTATAGAAAGTTCAGATGGAGGTGAAGAAGCAAAAAGGGATTATGCTAAAAGACTGGCAGCTAACATCAAAAGCGATTCCAAAGTTTATGTAAATGCATCAATAGTAAAATGGTTGTAAAGGTGTATGGCATAGATTTAAAGTGATGAGTGGAAAAACTTGTTCAATTTGTAGTTAGGGTCCGGAATGCAATGCCTGGAAATGTGGTGGAGGCAGTTCATTTGAGGCATTTGAGTGCATTGGGTGATTATTTGAACAGAATTGGTGTTCAAAGATATGGGGAAAAGGCAGGGAATTTGCACTAGGTAATAGAACTGGTGCAACCTTCTGCTCAGTTTTAAGATTTTTTTGACTGATTAGTAACCAGAAAAAGGAGTTAAACACATAAGAGGCATGGCAGAGGTATTAAATGAATACTTCACATTTGTGTTATTCAATCAGGTACATATTGCCTAGTGTAAACTCTGTCACTGGAAGGGTTTAAAATTGATGATCAGGTATTGCATAAGCTGTCAGTAGTTCAGGTTGAGAAGACAGAGTCTGTGAGATGCATAGCAAGGAGTTCAAGAAAGTGGAAGTGAAACTTTTCAGAGGCGATTTCAATAATCTTTCAATCTTCTCTGAACATGGAGATGGTGCTGGGGAATTGCAGACACTTTTTTTTTAGAAAAGATCACCCCAAGAATTGCATGTCGGTTGGTTTATTAACATCGGTGGTGAGAAGCTCAGAATCAATTTATTGGGATAAAATTTGTAGTCATGCAAAAATATCAGTTGATTTGGAAGAGACAGTACGGATTTATTAAGGGAAAACTATGTCCAATGAATTGGCTGAAGTTTTGAGTTGGAGGACAACTTTTGTATGTGGGATTTCAAAATGTGTTTGATGTGGTGGAACAGACTTAAAGGGACAGTAGCAGCATGGCAAAAAGATGGTTAAGCAGTAGGGAGCAGCGAATGTTTTTCAGGTTGAAAGCTTAGTGGAGTTCCCTCTTTTGGTTATGGGACCCTTTCAGAAATAGTGGCTAATTATCCTTTAAATATGGATGCTGGTGTGATGATGGGTGAGGAAGAGGGGGACCCTATTTCTGTTGTGGGAGGGAAGAGAGGGGATGTGAGCCAAAATGAGGGAGATGGGTCAGATGCAACTGAGGCCACTGTCGACCATGGTGGGGGGAATCTTTGGTTGGGGAAGAAGTGGGACCCTTTGGAGGCTGCCTTGTCGATGCTTGTATTGTTAGAACAGATGAGATGGAGGAACTGGAAGAATGGAATAGTTCAGGTTGTAAGTTTGCTCACTGAGCTGGAAGGCTTGTTTTCAGGCTTTTAGTCACTCTGCTAGGTAACATAGTCAGTGAGCCTCCAGTGAAGTGCTGGTTTTATGTCCCGCTTTCTATTTGTGTCTTAGTCTCTTAAGGGAGGTGAGATACTTCTGGTTCTTTTTCTCAGGTTGGTAAATGGGTTCCAAATTGGCATGTTTATTGATGGAGTTCTGGTTTGAATGCCTGGCCTCTAGGAATTCCCATGCGTGTCTCTGTTTAGCCTGTCCCAGGATGGATGTGTTGTCCCAGTCAAAGTGGTGACCTCCTTCGTCTGTATATAAGGATACTAATGATAGTGGGTCATGTCTTTTGGTGGCAAGTCGGTGTTCATGTATCCCGGTTTTCTGCCTGTCTTTCCGATGTAGTGTTTGTTACAGTCCTTGTATGGTATTTTGTAAATGACATTCGTTTTACTGGTTGTTGGTATAGAGTCCTTTAGGTTCAGCTGCCGCTGTTTGTGTGTTAGTAGGTTTGTGGGCTACCATGATGCCTAGGGGTCGGAGTAGTCTGGCAGTCATTTCAGAGATGTCTTTTTATTGTAATGTGGCTAGAGTTTCTGGGCACATTTTCTGCTTGTTTGCTTTTGTTGTTTAGGAATCGGTGGATTATGTCTTTTGGGTACCCATTCTTGAAGAGAAATACCTATACGGCATATTCAGGAAGAACAGATACCCAATAAACATAATCTACCAATTCATAAACAACAAACCCATACAAGCAGACACAATGTGCCCAGAAACTCTAGCCACATTACCATATATCAAAGACGTCTCTGAAATGACTACTAAATCACTCTGACCCCTTGGCATCATGGTTGCTCAGAGATGTGGCAGTGAGTTAAACAGAACTGCAGATGTTGGAAATCAGAACAAAATCATAAGTCAACTAGAAAAACTGAGCAGGTCTGGTAGCATCTGTGGGGGGAAAGGGTTAACATTTCAGATTCAGTGACCCATCTCCACTGATAGCAGCAGCAGTGTGTACAATCTATATGATGCACTGCAGAAATTTGCCAATAATCCTTCTTACAGCACCTTTCCAGCCCATGACTGCTTCAATCACAAGCACAAGGATAGCCTGCAAGTTCCACTTCAAGCCACCTGAAATTGTCACTTGGACGTGAAACATCATTCCTTGAATGTGATTGAGTGAAAATCTTGGAATTTGCTTCCTAGTGACATTGTGGGTCTACCTACTCCACCTGGACTGCAGCAGTTCAAGGAACCAGTTCATTACCACCATCTCAAAGGCAACTACAAATGAGCCCAGCCAGCAACACCAATGCTTCACCCATGAACAAAATAAAGGAACACAAGACCTGTGAATCTATATGTAAAAGTCATGTAAGGTGGTGGAACAGGTAGAGAACTGTTAATAAAGAGTGCAGTCAGAGGTCCACAGCACAGAAAAAGGCACACTCAAGTCTGCCAGTCAAAAATAAGCAGCTTATTATTCTGATCCCATTTTCCAGCTCTTGGCTTGCATGTCTTTGAATGTGCACATCTAAATACTGCATAAATGATATGAGAGTTTCTCCCTCATTGTGTTCCAGCTTCTCACCACCCTAAAGGAAGAAAGCATTCCTCTTAAGACCTGTAAAATTCCTGTCAGTTACCTTAAGTTTATACCTCTTTGAGATTAACCCTTTCACAAAGGGGACAAGTTCCTTCCTGTCTATGCCACTTATAATTTTCTACATCTCAGTTGTGTCCTGCCTCAGTCTCCACTGTTCCAAGGAAAACCCTAGTCTATCCATCTGTGGGGCACAAAACTGCTCTCCATATTCCAAATGCAATCTTCAGCCATTCATTCCTGGTGAAGGGCTTTTTCCAGAAACGTTGATTCTCCTGCTCCTCAGATGCTGCCTGACCTACTGTGCTTTTCCAGCACCACTCTAATCTTGTCCAACATCTTCAGTACCACTTTTGCCTAACTGCTTTTGGTTTCCTGTTTTCTGCCTCCTCTTCTTAAAAGGGGTGTTGCATTTGCTGTTTTCCAGTCTGCTGGGACCCTCCCTAACTCCAGTGGTTCCTGAAAGATCACTGCCATTGCCTCTACAATCTCTTCAGCTATCTCCTTCAGAACACTTGAGGTGTAGCCCATGTGGTCTGGTGTTTATCCACCTTCAGATATTTGTTTCCCTAGCACCACTTCCTTAGTGATGCCCACTATACTCATCTCTGCCCTCTGATTCGCGAGAAGCTCTATCTTCCACAGTGAAGACTGCAAAATATCTGTTTGGTTCCTTTCATTTATGTTCCTCATTACTAATTCTCCAGCCTTATTAGATTGCTGGGAAACATTTATTCCTACTTCTCTCTAACCTTTTAGACATCTAAAAAAATTCTGTGGCAATTGTATTTTATATTTCTAGCTTACTCTCATATTTCATCTCCTGTTTATTGCTTTCATTATCTTCTGAATTTTCTTTTAAAAGGCTTCCCGGTACTCTTCACCACATTGTATGTTCCTCTTTTTTTGCTTTTATGCTGTCCCTGACTTCCATTGTCAGCCATGGTTGCCTCGCATGTCAGTATGTTTTTTTTTCCTTGGGATGAATTTCTGCTGTGCCACCTGAAATACCCCATGAAACATTTGGATGGGTATAGGAATAGGAAGGGTTTGGAGAGATATGGGCTGGGTGCTGGTAGGTGAGACTAGACTGGGTTGGGCTATCTGGTTGGCGTGGACAGGTTGGACCGAAAGGTCTGTATCCATGCTGTACATCTGTGATTCTCTTGCATGCACACAAGTCTGTGGGGTGAAATTGTATTTGCAGATACATTCAATTTTGCTGAAACAAAATGCACAATCTGCAGGCAGTCCAACCCTTAGGTCTCTCTCATATCTTTCCCCCCCTCACACTAAACTTATGCTCTCTAGTTCTGGACTCCCCCACCCCAGGGAAAAGACTTTGTCTATTTATCCTATCCATGCCCCTCATAATTTTATCAACCTCTATTAGGTCACCCCTCAGCCTCTGATGCTCCAGGGAAAACAGCCCCAGCTTGTTCAGCCTCTTCCTATAGCTCAAATCCTCCAACCCTGGCAACATCCTTGTAAATCTTTTCAGAACCCTTTCAGGTTTCACAACATCTTTCCGATAGGAAGGACACCAGAATTGCATGGTCCAACTTGTCCATGCTGACCAGATATCCCAACCCAAGTCTTTTCCGTGGGGTCGGGGAGTCCAGAACTAGAGGGCATTGGTTTAGGGTGAGAGGGGAAAGATATAAAAAGAGACCTAAGGGGCAACTTTTTCACACAGGGTGGTATGTGATTGAATGAGCTCCAGAGGAAGTGGTGGAGGCTAGTACAATAGCAACAGTATGGACAAGTTGGACCGAAGGGTCTGTTTCCATGCTGTACATCTCTCTGACTCTGACCAGCTCTTTGCTCATCTTTCCTTTACCCAACTATAATTTTACAACTAATTCCAGCTTTACCTTCTCAAACTCTAGGGTGAGCTCGATTTATATAGGGGATCCTTCACTTTAAGCTCCCTAATGAAGTCAGTCTTATTAAACGTCACCACATGCAGAATTATCTGTCCCCTGGTGTGTTCAAATGTAAGCTCCTCCAAAAAATCAAGTAGACGTTACGCAAATTATTTTCCTCAAAATCCGCTATCAACCGGGATTACCCAGTCCACCTACATATTGAAGTTCTCCAATTATTGTAATAATGCCTTTCTCATGTGCCTATTCTATCTCCTGATTTATTTTCTTTCCCACATCCTAACTACAGCAAAGAGGCCTGTACACATCTCCCAGAAAGGGTCTTTATTTCCTTTGCAGTTCATCTCTACCCAGACAGATCTGCACTTTCCAACTCTATATCACTACTTGCTATTGATTTAATTTCATTTTTTAGCTGCAAGAGGATCAGGTTTGCCTGTTTCCTAAGACTGAGGTACCCACAATATCATACCTGGCAATTTCAATCTCTAAATCCAGCTCATTTGCATTTTTGTATATTGTATGTATTTAAGTACAACATCCTTAGTCCTGCATTAACTGCCCTACTTCTCATTGTTGTCTGCTCATCAGCTTATTCCATAATTTTCCTAACAACAGAATCCACGCCTGCACTGTTTAGTTTGAAGCTTTATTTACAGCCTTTATAATGTGATTCACCTGGACTCTGTTCCATTGGAACAGCTCCTTCATTTCTCAGCACCGGTGCCAGTATCCCATGCATTTGATCCTTTCTCTCCCATTCCAATTTTTGAGCCACACCTACCTTTTTAAACTTGTTGACCATGTGCCAATTGCCTCATGGCTCAGGTAATATTTCAGAGATTATTACTTTTTTGTTTCTGCTTTATAATCTAGCCCCTAGCTGCTCATATTCTGTCAGCATAATCTCTTTCCACTTGTTGATACTTAAATGAACCATGACAACTGGATCTCTCCCCTTACTCTCCAAGTTCCTCTGCAGCACACATATGTTGTCCTGAACCTGGGTACCAGATAGACAACACAGACTTTGGGACTTGTGACCCTGGCCACAAGAGAAGTATGTTTATTCCTCTGATTACCCATTCCTATAACTAACAACTATTTTTCTTTTCAACTCTTCCACCCCAAACACGCACACGGGCGCACCCCAATTCTCTCTCTTGCATGCACCCAGATTTTCCTTCTGCAGCCCTCATTCTCCTCCACATATCAATATTCTCAAACCTGTTAGACGAGCTCAAGACTGAGGCTCCTTCAGTACTACCTTTTGGATTTCTCTGCCTGCCTTGCTCATAGTCACATCCTCCTGTCCCAGACCACTGACTGAATTTGAGGTTGTTAATCTAATCCTTAATGCTCCCTTTGTCCTACTGTTCATGAAGTGTATATATATATAATATATATCTTACGATATATGCTATTCTAGTCTTCGTTAATAGCCTCCCTGTCTGTTCTTATATGTTGTCTATGATGAACTTTTATAGGATGCTAATCTGACCACAGCTAGAGTGCAATTCCTAGTCTGACGTAATAGGAAAGATGTGAACGCCTTTGTTATCCTGTTTCCCTATCCCCGTATCAGTTGAAGCAACAACTCAGACACAGTATGGCTTTACTTTCATCATATTTATTCCGGGCCCTAGAGGGGGAGAGAACGATCGTCCATGTTAGTAGAGACTTGCGTTATTGGTCTTCTCTTGAAATGCAGATTCTTAATGGATGAAATAGTCGCTTACAGGGCATGGCCTTGAAATAAATAGCTTTACATAAGGAATGCTTTTTCACCTCGTCAACCCACTTCCCTTGCCTCCAGTACCTCATTGTTTACTGCAAGCTCTTATCTGATCCAAGTCATGCTAGTTGAGCCTTTGTCCCACACAACCCAAAACCTGACTCTTTCCCTACCTGCTCATACCTTATACACTTTCTCACCTTGGAGGGAGTGCCAAGGTTTTATGAGAATGGTGTCAAGGATGAACCACTTAGGTTAGGAAGAAAGATTGAAGATGTTGGGACAGTTTTCCTTGGAAAAATCTGAGGAGATTTGATAGAAGTTTTCAAAACTGCATCATCTGGACAAAGTAGGTAGGCAGAAATGCTCGCAAGGACATTGAGAATAAAAGAGCACAATTTGAAAGTGTTTTGTAAAAGAAGCAAAGATGAAGTGAGAAGACTTTTCACCACAAGCAGTTAGGATCTGGATTGAACTGTCTGGAAATGTGGAGGCAGGTTCAATTGAGGCTTTCAGGAGAGCATTTGATGACCATTTAAGTAGTACCTATCTCAGCCTTTTCCCTTTAACCTTGCACATTTTTTCTAAGTTCAAATGTTCCGTTTGTGTAGACGTGAAGGCATGAATGGCCTCTTGTTTGTTTGAATCAGAATAATTGTGATTTCTGACTACAGGTGTCAATGGATTTCTCTATTTCCATTCTATTTAAAATATGGAATAAACTTGCATTCACTCAGTCTCTCAGCTACTTACAATCTCACAGCTATTAAAGTATTTCCGAAGTGTTGTTTCTGTTTTCTGTCGGCAGACCGTAGCCAGTCACCCATAAACAGTGAACTCATTGGCTGATTGTTATAATTGAATATGTACTCTATACAAATAAAGTTTGAACTTGAATTCCACTTTGTTTACTGTTGCATCCAAAAGACCAAATCTGTTGAGCTTCCTTGGTGTTGTGTTCAAGCCTCTGAAGTAGGACTTGAAACCACAAATATCTGAGATAGAGATGCTGTCACCTCTTCAAGTTGATATTTGAGAACACAATTGAAGTTGCTCAGGGATTATAGACAACTAGAAACTAGAATTTAATCTAAACTTTGCAAACTAAATCACAATTAAAGGGTAGAGTCCTTTATATGGATCTTCTAGTTGCTAGGGATCTAGAGAAGATATGTGTTTCAATATAAACTAACTTGCTCTTAAGCAAAGGAGGTTACCTCAGAGTACAACAGGATCTTGATCAAATGGGCCAATGGGCTGAGGAGTGGCAGATGGAGTTTAATTTAGATAAATGTGAGGTGCTTCATTTTGGGAAGGCAAATCTTAGCAGGACTTATACACTTAATGGTAAGGTCCTCGGGTGTGCTGCTGAACAAAGAGACCTTTGAGTGCAGGTTCTTAGCTCCTTGAAAGTGGAGTGAAGATGGATAGTGAAGAAGACATTTGGTGTGTTTTTCTTTTATTGGTCAAAGCATTTAGTATTGGAGTTGGGGAGGGTGGGGGTCATGTTGTGGCTGTACATGACATTGGTTAGGCCACTGTTGGAATATTGTATGCAATTCTAGTCTCCTTCCCATTGGAAGGATGTTGTGAAACTTGAAAGGGTTCAGAAAAGATTTTCAAGGATGTTGCCAAGGTTGGAGGATTTGGGCTATAAGGAGAGGCTGAACAGACTGGGGCTATTTTCCCTGCAGAGTTGGAGGCTGAGGGGTGACCTTAGAGATTTATAAAATCATGAGGGCATGAATAGGGTAAATAGACAAGATCTTTTCTTTGGGGTGGGGGAGTCCAGAACTAGAGGGCATAGGTTTAGGGTGAGGGGGAAAGATATAAAAGAGACCTAAAGGGCAACTTTTTCACACAGAGGGTGGTACATGTATGGAATGAGCTGCCAGAGGAAGTGGTGGAGGCTGGTACAAGTGCAACATTTAAAAGGCATTTGGATGGGTATATGAATAAAAAGGGTTTAGAGGGATGTGGGCCAGGTGCTGGCAAATGGGACTAGATTAAGTTGGGATATCTGGTCAACATGGACGAGTTGGACCAAAGGGTCTGTTTCCATGCTGTATGTGTCTTTGACTCTGATGTTATTTGGGTGCTTTTTCATCAGAATATTGATTCCATTTGTGCACAATTTTGAGTGGGCTAAGACCTGGATGCGCTAAGTGTTTCCTAGTTAAGGTTACTATTCTAACTTCTCTACCAAGGATCATTCTTAGTTGGGGTTAATTGCAGATTTTTCTCCTTTTTCAGTTCTTCTGATTTATCTACCATTCAATGACTAACATTTTTAGCTTGCTGCATTGTGCTTTTTATCATGGGTTGCAGCAACTCTTTACTTATGAAGAGGCAACCAAGTGTTCATGAGCTTTTTTAATTTTCACGATTGCGTAATGTTTTGGCATTGATTAATTGTTTTTATCAAATTAATAACAGACTAAATTTTGTGAATGTGCTATTGTCTCTGGTGCAGGTTGAATAAAGCTTTTTTTCTTGCAGGTTGCGTTTACTACAAGAATTTATCATCCAAATATTAACAGTAATGGCAGCATCTGTCTTGATATTCTAAGATCACAGTGGTCCCCTGCTTTAACTATTTCTAAAGGTACAGTGAAACTAATTATTTGTTACTTTTTGAAGAACACAATCTATAGCATAGCAGTTCTCTGGGAAAAGTGCTAAGAGTCCCGCAACAATTGCTTGTAGGTTTTTGAGCTTTGCCTGCCGATTTCTAGTTGTAAAAAGAAAGTAAACAGGTAATGAAGGAAATTATTTGAATTGCTGGAATCAGATTCTTGGCCATTTTTCTGCATTGGCAGTATTTTTAAATGCACATTGGAGAAAGTAAGTGTTGGGGCAACATAACTATATTTCGGAACTATGTTAATAACAAAGCTGGAAGATATCAAATTGTTTGGACACTTTGGTTTAAGCAGGGTTCACCAAGGAATGAGGTCAATTATTTCATGTCTATAAGTTTCCTGCTGATTCCAAAAAGTCAAATAACCTTGGGAAAACATCCATGCAAGGCTTTTATGATATGAGATAAATTGAGTTTATTGGCTTTAATTGTTTGAAATTAAAGGGGGGGGGGGGAGAGAGGGGAAGAGAGAAGAGAATTCCAAACACTCCCAGGAATATCTTCATCTCCATATCAACTAGGAGAGTCCTGATTTTGATTTTGAAATTGTGTTCAATAGCTCAGTTTTCTCCTCAAGGTGAAGCTTTCCCTCACCTCTGTCAAGCCTCCAAATCTAGAGAGAGATCATCTCTCCCCTAAACTCCAGAACATGAACCAAATGGCCTACTCCTGTACCTTTGTTCCAGTACTTCAATGAGTACAGGCCCAATCTGCTTTACCTGTCCTCTAGGTTCAGTCTCACCTGTGCTTTCCAAATCCTTGATTCAACCTTTGGATTTTAATTTTCCTCCATTCTAAGTAAACATTATCTAAAGCTAATAATCCAGCTGCCCTTAAACAATACCCAGCTCCCTCAAACATGCACTGTATCACAATTATTTACTTCTTGAACACTAAAGCCACCTTCCCATTCAGACAGTTAAACCTGCACATTGCAATGAGCAGTACATGAAAGATGTTCCAACAGTAATGGTTTAAACATTGTGGTGTTCTGTCAATGTGTAATGCTGAAACCAGAGGATGTGGTGCATTTGGATTTTCAAAAAAATCATTTCATATTATGAAACATGAGATTATTATGTAGTGCTCGTGGGACAGGTAATGTATGAACATGAATTAAAAATTGATTAATGAACAAAACAAAGGAGGACTGCTATTAACTAGAGGGTGCACTGCAAGGAATAGTATGTGGATTTTTACTTACAATTTATAACAATAAAGATCTAGCATTACGTATGCATCTTCAATTGCTGATAGTACAAAGTTAAGTTGGAAGATAAGCTGTGAGGACATCACAAAGACTAAAAGGATTTTGACATTCTACATGAAGTAGCATGGCATAAGGATTATAATTGGAACAAAGAATAGTACAGCACAGGAGCAGACACTTCACCCCAACATGCCTGCACTGATGCGTTATGCTTTTCTAAATAAAGAAAACCTTTTGACTCGACACTGTCCATACCCCTCTATTCCCTGCTTTTCGTATCTGTCAGGCTGCCTCTTAAACATTGCTATTATATTTGCACAGATTAAATTCCATCTGCCACTTCTCTGCATAACTTTCCAGGCTGTCTATATCCGGCTGTATCCTCTGGCAATTCTCCTCCGTATCCACAGCTCCCCCAACTTCTGTTTTCTACAAACTTACTAATCAAACCACTACGTTATCTTCCAAATCATTAAACAAAGAAATAACATTGGCTAGTCTCTAGTCCTCTGGGACTTCACCTGTGACTGAAGAGGGTGCAAAGATGTCTTACTAGGTCCCAGCAATTTCCTTCCTCCCCTCCATCAATATTCTGGGATTGATCCTGTCAGATCTTGGGGACTTGTTTATGGTAGTGATTTTCAAAACACCCAACAACTTTTTATATACCAACATTCCTTAGAATATCAAGATACCCCTCTCTGGACTCACCATTTACCAAGTGCTCTTCCTTTATGAATACCAATGCGAAGTATCTAAGGACCTCACCCACTTTCACTGGCTCCATGCATAAATTCTCACCTTTATCCTTGAGTGGACCAACCCTTTCCCTAGCTAACCTCTTGCTCCTTAAATACTTATGAAAGCCTTGAGATTTTCTTTAATCCTGTTTGTCACTTCATGGCTCCTCGTATTTTCACAATTCTAAAACAAGCTAAAAATCAGAACTATGGTGAAAGCACATTCCAGTTTACAACCAAAAGATTAATTTCATGATAGGCAGTTGAAGGGATAACCACATTGCATTGGGTACTTCTGTGAGTTTTAATTAGATTTGTGCAAAGTTAGGTGGTCACCTGATACTTTACATTTTAGAACTACTTATGGTATCTTAAATATAGAAATGCAAAAAGATGTGAAGCTAAAGAAGACATGAGATGTATAATATGTAGATGATTCATTCAGAGCCGTGTTTTGGTGGAACCTGGTGCAAAGTTGTATTGGGCTGTGAACTTTCATGGCTATAAGCATCTTGGCACAGATAATTTCAAGTTGCAATTTTATCGCAAAAGAAGCTTTAGGAAAATCATATCCAGTACATGGACAGTAGAATTTATCCTTTTAGGACAGTTTAATTGAGTAATTGCACATGGTGAATGCTTACTAGTGAAATCTGTGGTATCTTATCTTCATGTGTTTTATTACTTTGAAAGCAAAAACCTTCAAAAGAATGTTGAGTAGTATTAATTCAAATTTCAGTTTTCTAATTTTTCCAAGTATAATTTCTCCAAGTACCGATATGGTAAATGTTAACCTTTGACAAACTGAAGACTGAGAATATTCAAAGTTATTATGCATCTTGTCTCATTCAGAGGCAGGTGACTTCAAACTAGAGTAGAGTAAAGTAATTGTGTGTGTTTCAGAAGGGTGAAAGTTTATAGAAAAAAAAACTTGAATTGCTGATTTTTATTTTGCAGTACTATTGTCCATTTGTTCACTGTTATGTGATCCAAATCCTGAGGACCCGCTAGTGCCAGAGATTGCACGTATATACAAAACAGATAGGGAAAAGTGAGTATTCTTGCAAGTTGCATTTTCAGTGTCAAACTTTGATTTAGCATTTTAAATGTGCAGTTTTCCAATATTTATTTGCAATCCTAAATGGGTATTTTGCTCAAAATTCAATTTTTGGAATAGTAAAATATTTTAATGCACTTAATGTATTCTTCAGGAATACTAACTCCTTCATTGCTATCAGTCATCACTTTCATGCTGAAAGCTGTTGTGGATTACTGTTATGTATGCATGATCTCAAATTAAAATGAGAGAAAAGTATGTTCTCAACAGTCTACTTAAGATCTAAAATGCAATAAAAGTTTTCTAAGTTTTGTTTAATTGTCAGTGTGCCAAGTAACAATTCCTAGATTAAGGTTCCTAAACTGTTCATATGGTATGTTCTGATTGCAGCCATTTCCAGTTAACCTATTCAAGTGATCGTTGTTAAAGTGCGATCTCTGTTAATTGTACAACCTTTTCTAAATGCTCACCCTCTTAACCAACTTGGACATTTTTGTGGCTCTACGCTGTACGTCAAGGATGGTCAAAATATATTTGAGGTTTTTTGGTGTGTCTACAAGTACTGGTAGGCAATTGTTGAAGACTACTAATGCCACTCTGCAGCTATCTTCAAAAGACCTTGCTGCCTGGAACAAATCTTCCAGTGGAATTATTGAAGACTGGCAATGCTCTGTGCTTGTTGTATACCATTTATAGTACTCAGATAAGCAGTGTAAAGTTCTATTTATGATTATCGGTTGTTATACTAGGAAAGGCTTCCCAACCTTGTGATGTTGTCTAAACTAAACAAAATCCAAAGACTTTGAAAGCCTTGGTGCTCAACTAACCATCAGTGCATTAATGTTCTGCATGAATTTCGAAGTAGAGACTGCTGCTATGGTCAAAGGACTGAAAAAGAGGATGCATGGTCTGATTTTGAGAATGCTGTAGAAGAGATACGAATTGTGATGCCATAGGTTTTGAGTGTTTTATTCATTTTAAAATTCCAAGAAGAATAGAAACAGGTCATGGAAGTCACCTGACTGATTTGCTCATCCAAAACCGTGAAATAAGATTCACAAAGCCCATGACAGCAGTTTTCTCTGAAGGTGAGCCTTTATTGAAAGCAAGAACTGCCTCAGAAGGTCCTGAAGAAGCTAGCTTGTACATATGCTAGAACTGGATATTCTGGGAATCTGATGTTTTGCTGAAATTGAACAAAGTCAGGATTGCTATTTTAACACATTTGATTTATGTGATTGATATGGAATTGTAAGGAGGATCAATTCGCTCACCAACTTGCTTCAAGGTATTCCTATTGGGATCAGGTTCTATTAGCCTCATTGCTTTAATGCTATCTGCTGTCCAAAGCTTCCCAAACTGTATGACGTGCTCCAGTAGCAAGTGCAAAAAAAAAGTGCTTTCAAAGGACCACCCTTTACCATTTTAATGTCCAGATGTTAGTCAGCACTTTCATGCAGGCATTTATTTGGATATTGGTACAAAATAGGAGCTAATACTAATTGATAGTGTCTGACATGGATATTAACTGGAATCGACATATCAAATCCTTTTAGTGCTGTGCTTTAGATTAACCTAAAGACAGGTGGTAACCCTGAGGATGACCAGTGATTGTCTACATGGAGTCTAGTCAGTGTTCTTAGATAATGGATGCTGTGGTTTCTGGTGGTGTCAACTGGATTGTGTAGGATGGTGGGTTATACTGGAGTAGACATCTTGTCAAATTCTTTAAAATTTTAAGTCTGTTAAGTAAATGCAAAACTTATGGGTACAGGAAATCTGATATAAAAAAGTGTTGGAGAAACCCAGCAAATCTGGCAACACCCATGGAGAGTGAAACACTTAACATGTAAAGTCTCATGACACTTCTTTAGAACCAATTCTGAAGAAATGGTGTCATGGGACTTGAAACATTAACTATTCTTCTCAATCTGGGTGCAACCTGACCTAAATTTTTCCAGCACCCTCTGTCTTCTATTTTAAATGTTGGTTAGATTTTATTGATGTTAATTCAAACTTTTTGACCCTATTTGTGGCCATTATTACAGATTTAATGTGATAATCCAAAAAAATGATTATTTTTATATTTTTAAGTACGACACTGTTAAAATCAAGGGCCAATCAAATTGCTAGCGTTACGTTTAGGTCATATTTAAATATAATCGGTTTCACTTCGTAAAGGACATGAGTGAAACATGTATTTTTATTCTGGTAGTGCTTTGATCACTATACAAACTTTTTCAGATTTAGGGTTCCCAGTTCCTTCAGTGGGAGTTGAACTCTTATTTCTGATCATTAGTCCAGGATGCTTGATTACTTGACAGTTATATAACTTATGATACTGTTGCTTGGTTTACTGCTGAATACATAATGATTTGCTTGCAGTATTTTAAGATCACATACCTAATTTTTGCCAGTCTTCAAGGGAAAGGAGATCAAATTTGAAGTTGGGAAGAGTAGAAGAGGATTTGGTTATCTCTTTGTAATCAGCACCCTCCACTAGAAGTGTGTCTTGATTTGCCTGTAATTGCAGCTATCCTGTTCAACAAGTTGGCTTGTAAAATAATGAGAAAGTGAGGACTGCAGATTTTGGAGATCAGACTCAAAAAGTGTGATGCTGGAAAGACAGCCGGTCAGGCAATATCCGAGGAGCAGGAGAGTCGATATTTCAGGCATAAGCTGTTCATCAGGAATGTCATTAATGTACCCCTTTATTCACTGTTCTATATGGAAGCAGAATTTGAATATCATGGATGCTGGAAATTGAAATAAAACAAAATATAAATAAAGCATTTGGCAAGTACGGCAGTATCTGTGGAGAAGTAGTATTTCAGACCAGTTCTTAAAGCAGTGTGATACTGTTATATTGCCCTAGTTGTTGAAAGCATGTTTAAGTTGTAAGACAGTTGCTGATTATGTTGAAGCTATCCATATTCCCATGTGAATGAATAGGAGAAAAATCTATGGTTCTCAAACCTTGTAATTTGTAGGTCTGACATTTGTGCTTGTTAACCTTAATAGATATAACAGACTAGCAAGGGAGTGGACAGAAAAGTATGCTGTGCTCTAGGGTAAGGTATTTGCAAATTCTGAAGTCTGATGTGCGTGCACGGCAAGATTCTCTTACACTAAATATTTCTGCATGCTGTTTTATGGGGTGATCAAGTATGAACTAACTCAGCAGGCTAAATCTTTGTTTGGCAGGTGGAAAGAGAAGCAGGAATTGACCAACCTTTTTTCAATTGGTGCATAATTAAATGATTGCTTGTTAAGTATTAGGATGCTTTGGAGGTTTTGCTGGAGTACATGGACTACAAAAGTTCCAGAATACAGCTCACCAACACATTCTTGAGCAACTAGGTATGGGCAATGAATGCTGACCCAGACAGCCATGCCCATGTCCCACAAGTGAATAAAATTCAAAAGTGCTTGATGCTTTAGGCACTGCTGGAAATGGGACTAGATTAATTTAGAATATCTAGTTGGCAAGGGTGAGTTGGACCAAAGGGTCTCTTTCTGAGGTGTATAACTTTGGTACTCTTTCACACTGGTGCTAGAGTGCAAAAGTACTGGGGCCTTGTATTTCTAAATCACCAGTGAACACAACTGGATATTTTAATAGCTGGTTTTAAGTTCTCACTATCAAAAGCACCCAAGTTCAGCTTTAAGGTTACTGATACAGCCTCTGTAGCACTGGTGTTTTTGCTAGTGCATATTGTTTTGCATCATTAGTACTGTGGAAATATAGTGCAAGTTACTTGTTGGATAATTAAGAATGTGTCACTTGGACTACTATTGGCTAACCTTATTCTCTAATCTAAATTAAGAAATAGTTTAAAACATTAGAAACAGAGATAAACAGGCTAATCAAGCTACTAGTTATGAGAAGATTCTTGGAATTCATAATTGAAGATCACCCTTCAAGATGATCAATCCACTAAGATATTTAAAATTGAGCAATGCTTGACAGTTTGGGTTTTTTTTAAAAAAAGCTCTTAAGTTAGACACTATTTCCCTTTTATGAAGCCGTGCTGACCAAATATTCTGCTGTTATTTCCTTCACAATTGATTTCAATACTGTTCCAATAGATGTTAGACTAAGTACCCTATGGTTATCTTCTTCTTGCCCCTCTCTTTTTGAATAGTGGTGTCATATTAGCAGTTTTCTAATCCTCTGGTACTTCTCCAGCAAATAAAACTTTTGAAAAATTACAACCAATGCATCCACTGTAGGCCCCTCTTTTAGGATCCTAGGATGCAAACAAACAAAGCCAGAAGACTTGTGTACCTTTTAGTTCCATTAATGTGTTTAATTGTACTTCTCAGTGATAGTACTTAATTCCTCCCCCGTAATCTTTCGTACTACAATACGATATCTGCTGCTGCTTTAGGATATTCATGAAATGCAGGTGCACTTTTTCCAGTATTGTGCAAAGTATAGAGTTGAGTGGAATGGATGCTCGATTTTAATTGCCCCTGAAGTATACTATAGAAAGCTTAAGGGTTTTCTTTGATTCTATCTGCCAAAGATTTCTCATGTCCCCTCCTGGCTCCTCTTAATTCTCTCTTCAGGTCCTTCCTGGCTAATTTGTAACTCTCAAGTGCCCTAACTGAGCCTTCACACCTCACCTTTACATAAATCTCTTGACAAGACATTCAACTTATTTTGTAAACCACGGTTCCCTCGCTTGACAACTTCCACCCTGCCTGAGAGGTGCATACTTATCAAGGAGACACAGTAGTTGTTCCTTGAACAAGCTCCACATTACAATTGTGCCCATCCTCTGTGGTTTCCTACCCCATCCTATGCATCCCAAATCTTGCCTAATCCCATCATAATTGTCTTTTCCCCCCAGATATAACTCTTGCCCTGCGGTATATACTTATCCCATTCCATCATCTAGGTAAACATAACTGAATTGTGGGCACTAGCACCAAAGTGCTTACCTACCTCCAAATCTAACACCTGACCAAGTTCATTACCCATTACCAAATCCAATATGGCCTCACTACTTGTTGGCTTGTCTACATACTGTCAAGTGTGTGGTGCTGGAAAATCACAGGAGGTCAGGTAGCATCCTAGGCGCAGGAGAGTTAACGTTTCAGGCAAAAGCTCTTCATCCCGATGAAGGACTTTTGCCCAAAACATCAACTCTCCTCGGCTGCTGCCTGACTCTGCTTTTCTTGCACTCCATGCGTGACTCTAATCTCCAGTATTTGCAGTCCTCACTTTCGCCTATCTACATACTGTGTCAGGAAACCCTCCTGCATATATTGGACAAAAGCGGACCCATCTAAAGTACTTGAACAATAGTGTTTTCAGTTAATATTTTTGAAAGTTAAAGCCCCCCATAACAGCTATGCTGTTACTTTCGCTCTTATCCAGAATCATCTTTGCAATCCTTTCCTCTACACCTCTGGAAATTTTCAGAGGTCTACAGAAGACTCCCATCAGGGTGACCTCTCCTTACCTGAGTAGATGAGTCCTCATCAAACATCCTTTCTGCCACCGTAATACTGTCCTTGACTAACAATGCCACACGTCCCCCTCTTTTACACCTTCCCTGAAACATCTAAATCCCAAACCTCAAACAACCTTTCCGTCCCTGCTGTATCCATGCCTCTGAAATGGCCACAGCATCGAAATCCCAGGTACCGATCCATGCTCTAAGTTCACCCACCTTATTCCAGATGCTCCTAGTGTTGAAGTGGACACCGCCTGCTGGTATACTCGTGTGACCTTGAAACCTTATTTATGACCTCACTACTCTCAACCACCTGTACTCTGGAGCTATAATTCAGGTTCTTTTTCCCATGCTGAATTAGTGTAAACCTTCCCAAAGTTCAATAACTTTGTGTAAGCCTGCAGTTATGAGGGCTGTTGTGACACAGTAATGGTGTCTCTACCTCTCCTCCAAGAGGTCAGAGTTCAAGCCCCATCTGCTCCTCATGAGTCATAACATTTCTGATCAGGTTGATTAGAAAATATCTAAATTTGCAGCTATCGGCTTATTCTTTCTCCATCTGTATGCAACCTACATCACCACTCTCCAAATCCTCGCCATGGTCATCTGACATCTTGGCAATTCTGCCTCCTGTTCTGTTCTTACCTAATATTGGTTGGAGAATTGCCTACTATTCCTGCTGCTACACAATTACTTCTAGCGTTTCCTAAGGATCAACCCTTGACCCTGACCTATTTAAAACTTGTTTGCACTTCAGAGACATCAGATCACAAAGTCTTGGAGCAGAATTAGGCTATTCAGTCCATCAAGTATGCTCCATCATTTGGTCGTGGCTGATATGTTTCCCAACTCCATTCTCTTGCATTCTCCCTGTAACCCTTGATCCATTTACCAATCAAGAACTTATCAACCTCTGTCTTAAATAATTTGACATCCACAGCCCTCTGTGGCAATGAGTTCCACAAATTAACCACTGAAGGAATTCCTCCTCATCTCTGTTCTTAAGGATGATCCCTTCAGTCTGAGCCTGTGCCCTCGGGTCCTAGTTTCTCTTACGAGGCCTCTTAGCATTGCATAACCTTCAATGAGATCCCCCCCCCCCAACATCCCCAAAGTCGTCACCTGCTTCTCATATGACAGGCCTTTCATCTCCAGGATTATTCTTGTACCACCTCTCGACCCATTCTTAATGCCAGCATATCCTTCCTAAGAAGCAGAGGCCTAAATTGCTCTCAATATTCCAAATGCAGTTTTACCAGAGCCATATACAATGCTGCTCTTATTTTTTAACTTCTCAGTGAATGTCAACATTGCATTTGCCTTTCTAAACGCCAACTGAGCCTGTATATTGACCTTAAGAGAATCCTGAACTAGGACTCTCAAGTCCCTTTATGCTTCAGATTTCTGAAGCCTTTCCCCATTTAGAAAATAATGTATGCCTGTATTCTACCTACTGAATTACTTTGCCACATTCTATTCCATCTGCCAAAACTTTGCCCACTCTCCTAACCTGTCAGTCTTTCTGCAGCTTCTTGCTTTTTCAACCTATCTTTGTGTCATCTACAAACCTAACAACAGTGTCCTCAGTTCCTATATCCTGAACCTGAAGCAAAAAGATTTCTATGAACTGACATCTGACTTTGCACCACCAGCTTATTCTACTCCTTCACAGTTTGATAAGGAGTTTGATAATTTATTAATATCTGGTAATAGATGAGAAATTTCCAACACTTGGGGAGACCAAAGCTGTTGCTTTCTGTTCATTTGTTACAAATTCTTATTCCTCTTAACAATTTGGAGACTAAACCAGCCTGTTGAAGCCTTGCTGTCATATTTGGCCCATGGTGAGCTTCTGGTCATATTTGCATTATTGCTGTGAACTTCCCTAGCTCTGGACTTGACTCTTCTCAGGCCCTTCTGAAAGATATCTCCCATCTACCCTCTGTAAAATTTGAGGTGATTGAAATTATGCCCTCAAATTAATTCCTGTTCCTTTATCACCCTTGTGCTCCTGATCAACTTTGCTGGAAAAGCACCACACTCTCTACTCCTGACCTCCAGCATCTGCAGTCCTCACTTTCTCCTAGCCCTCCAGATGTGCTTAACTAAGGCCACTTGAGCATGCTGAAATTAAATCTTAGCCTTCAGCTCTGGAATCCCCCTCTCTACGCTGACTAACTTTCTACCATTCTTGCTTCCTTAAAACCTACTTATTTGACCAAGGTTTTTAAATCATCTGGCCCAATATTTCCTTATATCTAATTTTGCTCCATAATATTCCAGTGCTTGAGAGGATAATTTAACATTAAAGTTTTATCGTTTTGGCAACAAGGTGGCAATATTGTAACTTGTATGCTTGTTCCTTTTCCTAAGAGGAAATGTTGCATTTACGTGAAGTTACTGTTTAGTCACTTGACTAAAGGGTAATTATCATGATATACAGGGTACAATCACAGACTTAAAAGTACCAGTGAAATAACATTTTAGGTATAGCTGGGTCTGCAGATTCAGAGATGCATAGTTTCCAAATGGATGCATGTGTATAAAAGAAATTGCAGCAATATCTTGACTTTACTATTAGGAGAAATGCGCAGAGGGTTCTACATTTTATACTCTAGGGTACACTGAAATTTCAAGAACTACAATATCTTAGTTCGAAACATGGAGACAGATATCCAGGGATGGAGAATTGTATGGCCTTTTTTGTATTTATTTTGAAAACCATGTTGGAATTAAACGGGGTAAATTTTATTGAATTAAGTAAAGGAGAAATGGGAGCTTGAAAATGTAATCCTGCTAGAGGAAGATTAGCAATGGAGCAATTTTTGTGTTTTGATTAAGAGAAATTAATTTCTGGATAGCCTTACGTAATCTGATTTGAAGCATGAGGTGCAGAGTGAGCTGCTGGCTAAAGTGCAGCTTTGTCGCTTCTGTTTGTAAATGGCTTTGGTATCTGTTGCACTGAAGTGTAATTACCTTCTCAGTTTGCAATTCTAGGCTCCCATTAAACCCATGTTGGGATGGGTGGGGTGCAGACATAGATTAGATTTAGATTAGATTACTTACAGTGTGGAAACAGGCCCTTCGGCCCAACAAGTCCACACCGCCCCGCCGAAGCGTAACCCACCCATACCCCTACATCTACATTTACCCCTTACCTAACACTATGGACAATTTAGCATGGCCAATTCACCTGACCTGCACATCTTTGGACTGTGGGAGGAAACCGGAGCACCCGGAGGGTGCTCAAGCAGACACGGGGAGAACGTGCAAACAGTCAGTCGCCTGAGGCGGGAATTGAACCCGGATCTCAGGTGCTGTGAGGCAGCAGTGCTAACCACTGTACCACCGTGCCGCCCATGGTACTATCACATCCCTCTTTTCTCTTTCTGTCAGAAGTGTAACCTATAGTGGAGGGAAAATGTATTTTGACTGACAATCTTCTGCTTCCAAGTGTCTACATGGCTGACCATTGAATCTCTGCTCAATTGTGCTTAACATTGAAGATTAAATTTGTTATTTTGACCAATATGCTTGTGTCCACATCTAAAACCAGCAAAGGTTTAGTGTGTACTGCAAATTTATTGCATAGGAGTTTAACATCTTTTTTTTTCTCTTTCTCCATTGGCAGGTATAACAAACTAGCCCGGGAATGGACTCAGAAATATGCAATGTGATACCTTGGAATTCAAATATCTTACGTTATAGCTGGAATAAACTTTAAATTACTGATTTTTGGTTTTCTATTTGGCTGCCCCCTTATAAGATCACATCTTTCATCCCCCATCCACATGCTCTTGAAGGCAATTTAGTACTTCTGCTTCGACAAGACCAGCACTCTGAATTTTTAATGTAGTTTCATCATTCATCTGAAACTCTGACCTCCCTTATAAATGGAGCATGTGTTAAGTGGCCAATACTTTCACAATAACTTGGTTATGAGACTAAAAGCATTCCTCATTGCTGTAACAGTGGTGATTTTTAATCTGAAATTGAACAAGTCAGCAATTAAACTCCACTCTTAAAGGATTGCTGCTTCGTCGGAAAACATTTTTCATTTTCCCCAGATAAAATTACCTATTTACTTTATGCTCATAACTTTGTTATCAATGGTGGATTGGTACAGGATGTCATAGTGTCAGCATTAATTAAAATATTGGCTGTATTTTATGCATGTTAATAAAAGGAATGACTTGAGGTTTTTGTTGGTTTTGCGCAGAATGAAAATGGAAGTTACTGTCTCTCTACCTTACCAAATGGATTAGCTCAGATCATTTTTGTAAATTTCATTTATAGTACTGCTTTTAAAAACAAAATTACAGCTATTAGTTAATCTGTTATCCAGAACACACTTATATGGCACTGAATTATGATTCAAATCTTTTGGTTGACTGATCAACTAATAGCTCATATTCATTCGGTTTTTCTTTTTAATAAAGTTGCATAAACCAATTTTTGAGCAGCCTGAATGAATGCAGTACAACTTGCTTTCTTAGCTTGTGTATCTTTAGTGTGGAGCATTTGAGATTTGTAAACATGGAGTGGAGCCTCACTGATTGTAAGAGTGCAATTTGAAATATTTTGCCAAGCAATTCCAACTAGTGGTGTGAAATTCCTTAATCCTGTATTATGGCTCTTGTTCTAGATTAAGGTCATGCTTAATGTGTGGTAACATTGATCTTTACGTTTGCCAAAAAAAGTAGTTAGAAACTAATGGGCAGATGTATGCTTACATGATTGCAGTGTGTACTGTTTAAATGATATGTCGCACGTGCTGCTAAGAATAATGTTTTTATATAGCTATTCAAAACTACATTATGGGATTATCTCTAGTTTCAATAGTATGCTGCCCTTTCTTGAGAGACTAACTCTTATCTGCTGAATGATGACTTGGTTAATGGAAGTTAGGAGCTGGAACCTGAAATTCAAACTTCCCCACAGTCTTCCCCACCCACCTACCACTTGGCATTTGAGTTTTTATAGTCTGAAGTCTCATTTTCATTGGATAAAGGAGGATTACTTACTGTTTAATTGTAAACTTTGAAAAAATTTAAAAGGACATTTGTTTAGATTCAGGAATTTGTAACCTCTTAAAGTCACAAACCTATACAATTTTGAAGGTGTAGTAATTGAAATACCACTAAAATGAAAATTCAGCAAGGGTTTCAAAACTGTATTAACAATTGATTTTTGACTTAAATTTGGCATGTTTTATGCGTCTGACTTTAAAATGGAAACTATAACCTGCTAATTTTGGCCGTGGCATTTTTATATAGTTTATGCTTTAATGTAAACTTTGTCAATAATACTTGTTCCAAACTAGATAATGATCTGTGATTGTAGGATACCGAAGAATAATCTGAGCACTTAATTTGGAAAAGATGTGAATAATTTAATGGTTTGTAACATAACTAAACAATTCAATTAATGCTGTGCAAAATTCCACACCAAATCCTATTTACTTCTCAAATTTTGCATAGCATCCCAGAAATTGAATTTTCTCAGCAACACATCATTTAACACAATAAATCACTTTCCCTTACCTTGACTTTCTATAATAAATGGTAGTGATCTTGATGTTCCAAGATTTCATTTATTTTAAATGTGATCTTCCTGTACATTCTTAGTATTAGAATGGGTTTCTCTTGATAACAATTTACTGTTTGATTATATTCCTTGAAGTCCTAGTTTAATCCTACTTTCCCAATTCCAAACCAACAATGCTGTAGTTAACTTAGCAGTGATAGACTTTTTGGTGTTTGCAAACACTGTTGAATTCTTTCATACATTTTGTTTGCAAGTCCGCTGCTATTTGCATTCCATGTTTGTTTTTCCCTCACTCTTATGTAGCAAGAAGAACTTCAAATTTATCCTAGTTGAAGAATTGGAGAGTAGCGCAAATTTTCTTTTAAAATTGTTTCAGATTAGAAGTGTTTAGTGCGCTGCGGCCATGTACATTTCACTTGGTACTGCCCCGAAATACAAATCCTACAGAATTGAGGTCATGCATTGTTCAAAAATAGGGCAATGATTTTGTGTTCTACTCTTCGTACTTGACTGACACACTGCTCTTTCAGTTTATCTACACACATGCATAAACACCTACCTCAGATCATTTCTGCACTTCACCTGTTTTTGCATACTCTTCATACCTGTGTCTGGGGACTATATTTAAGTCAGTGAGTTATATTGTCAGGCAGACTTTGGTTGTCATGAATCCATAGATTTTGATGAGAAATTGGGTGAACTGGGTCTATATTCACTGGTGTTGAGGAAAGAGAACGGATCTGATTAAAGTGTATGAAAGTCAAAAAGGACTAGATAATTTAGGTGCAAGGAGGATGTTTTCCCCCTCTATTGAGTCAATTACCAAGAGTCACAGTCTCAAAAAACTGGATAGGTTATTTAGGACTGATGAAATATTTCTTTACTCAAAAGATTGTCAACCAATGTTGGGCCACTTTTGGAATATTGTATGCTGTTCTGGTCTCCCTTCTGTCAGAAGGATGTGAAACTTGAATGGGTTCAAAAGAGATTTACAAGAATGTTGCCAAGTTTGGAGCTATAGGAAGCGGCTAAATATGCTGGGGCTGTTTTCCCTGGAGCCTTGGACGCTGAGGGGGGTGACTTTATGGAGATTTATAAAATCATGAAGGGCATGGATAGGTCTTTTCGTCTGGGTGGGGGAGACCAGAACTAGACGGCGTAAGTTTAGGGTGAGAGGGGAAATGTATAAAAGGGACTTGAAGGGCAACTTTTTCATGCAGGGGGTGGAGCGTGTATGGAATGAGCTGCCAGAGGAAGTGGAGGAGGCTGGTACGATTACAACATTTAAAAGGCATCGAGATGGGTATATGAATAGAAAGGGTTTAGAGAGAGAGAGGCCGTTGAATTGAGTTTATTGTCACATATACTGAGGCACATTGAAAAGCTTTGTCTTGCGAGCAATACAGGTAGATCATTTAATTAAGTAGCATAAATAAATAAATAAATTGTAGGTAAACAGTGGCAAAAACAAAAATACAGGTACAGGCAAATGTTAAGAGTTTGTGTCCATTCAGTATTCTAACAACAGTAGGGTAGAAACTGTAACAAAACTGGCTGATGTGTGTATGTGTGTGTGTTCAGGCTTTTGTACCTTCTCCCTGATGGTAGAGGTTGTGGAAAAGCATTGTCAGGGTGTGATGGATCTTTGAGAATGCTGGCTACCTTTCCTTGATAGCAGGCCTGGTTAGATGGATTATTTAGATGGGAGATTGGCTTTTGTGATTGTCCGGGTTGAGTAACTATAACTGATCTTGAATGGTACAGTTGCCATACCGGGTAGTGATACATCCAGACAGAATGCTGTGGATGGCATACTTAAAGTTGACAAGGGTACTCGCCGTCATGCCAAAATTCCTTAGCTGCCTGAGGAAGAAGAGACATTGTAGGGCCTTTATAACCAGTGTGTCCATATGAAGAGTCCAAGAAAGCTTGTTGTAGATGACCACTCCCAGGAGCCTGACACTCCACTCATTCCACTGGCAAATAGACTAGATTAAGTTAGGATATCTGATCAGCTTGGATGAGTTGGACCAAAGGGTCTATTTCCGTGCTCTACATCTCTGACTATTAAAGTAGGCCTGAGGAGGTGGCCATTTAAAATCGTGATTGTTAGCTCTTTGGAAAAGCTACAAATAGCATTCTCCCTCTATCTATACCACATGAGCTTGCAAATTCTTTCTTTTATTGCTATTTATTCAATTTTAATTTCAGGCTTGCTGTTGAACCAACTGCTGCTACCCATTCTAAGGAGTGCATTCTTGATCATCATGCAGTAGGGCGTAAAATAAAGTGTCCCCCTATGGTCCATTTTTCAAATGTTTTCAAAACTTAATTTTGAAGTTTTCAATTTCAAGCTGTCTTTTGCAAAGCAAATAACTTGTGAAAAATTATTTCTGAACTATCAAAAATGTGTCAGTTTGTGTGAAGTGGGAAACTTACTCTGCCAGGTTTCTTTGTAGTGCAGAGGTAAGGTAGTCAGGAAATGGCCTGTTAATTTAGATGCTACTAAAATTGACTATCTTGAAGTATAGGTAGGTTGTTATTGACTGCGTTTTCAAAATATCTGAATAAAGTAATGAACAGTAAGTTGATGAATCAGCAGTTTAGTGGTGTGGGTTTGTTCCCATTACCCTTAACCACATTTTAATACTGGTATCCTGATACAAATTTATGAAGTCAGCCCTTATGTAGAATTTGATGTTCAATATTTCTGAATAACTTTTATTTTAAGGCAGTAGTAGGATGTGCCAAAGGACTTTCAGTCCATTAACTACTGTTCTCACCAATGTCTTGCTTAACCATGTAATTTCAGATCTCATGCCAGCAATGCCTTTTTGCAAGATGTCAAACCAAGGTCTTGATTTTCTCTTCAGCTGGCTGTAACCTTTTGTCCTATGCTGCAACTCCCACCGCCCAAAACCCTGCACTGGGTACTCTCACCATCTGTTCCACTAATTTTGTTTCTCTCCACAGCTGGTCTGAGACCTGCTGAATTTCCCCATTTTGTATTTTGCTTTTACTTTGCTTTGACAAGATACCAGGGCAACGTCCCTCAACAGGACCTAAAATAAATTTATGTTGCTATTTGTAAGAGATTATTCTCTACACCTTTGCTGAATTGTGGCAGTGACTATACCTTTAATGATAAAAATGTGGCATTTATTGTTAGTTAGTAATCATCACCCACCACCACCATGCATGTTTTAGCCTGACAAATCATTTAGCTTACCATTTCAGAAGTCGAAACACTTTTTATATAAAAAGTTTGAAATCCAACGTAGGAGGCAATTGGGAGTGAGGACACAGATTTGTTAGAAGGACTAGATTTTCAAAAGTCAAACTGGGTAACATTTGAATGAGTGACCCACAGCAGTTTTTGGGGAGGGCAGCTGTTGTAAGGTGGTGATACCTTCTGGTTTATGCCCAGCCAATTTGCCAATGCTACTGTCCACTTTATAAAGTGTTGAAAGTTTGTGACCCATTTAAGTTGGGGAGATTCCACTCTAAAGACATTGGGGGAGGAATGTTACCTTGTTCTGGCAAAGATGAACCAAAATTTCCAGAATGTACACAATACACCTGTACAGTGATGATCATCATACTCTAGGAAGGATGCATTTGTGCTCGAAAGGGTGTAGAAAAGGTTTATCGGGCTGGAGTAATTCAGCTATGAAGAGGGATTACATAGGCTGAGGCAGTTATCTTTGAGCAAAGGAAGAGGGAACTTGACTGATGTACAAAATTATGGAAAGTACAGATAGGGTTGTTCCTAACAATTAGACCCATACATTAAAGGTTATTTAAGGAAGATTTTTTTTCCAGTAGGTATCTGAATCTCAGTACCTGAAAGCATATATATCTACCTCACAATTGGAGAAATGTTTACATGAACGACCTAAATATCAAATGCTGGAAAATGGGCCTAGAACAGATGGAGCAAGACCAGTGTGCTGGAGAAACTCAGCAGGTGCTTGGAGGGTCACTGAGAGCTAAGTGCTGCACTGACTAGGTGGGTCATAATTAAACCTCGACCCCGGGGGGTCAGAGGTGACTGCAAGGTCAGGGGTCACCGAGCCGTTTTCTCGGGGCCGAAGGCGATGGCGGCGGTTCGGGTTTCTCTTCGGGCCGTCTCCCCCTCCCTGGCCCCGGCCCGGTTCCTCCTCCCCCTGTGGCTGGTAGCGGCCGCGGCCTGTGATCGGACCGCGCTCCGGCCGCAAATTCACAGTTTGGCGGGAAGCAGCTGGAAAATCCGCAATGCGAACGGCAGCGTCCGGCTGTCGGGGGCCACGGTCCCCGGGAATGTGCACAGCGCCCTGCTGTCCCGGGGCGTCATTGAGGTAAGACCGAGGACTCGGGGCCTACCCTGAGCACAGCACCTTAAAGGGATGGGCGGGGCCAGGGAGGTGGTTAGCACTGACTCTGGGGAAACACTGGCGTTGGGTGGTTAGCACTGACACTGGGGGAAACACTGGCCTTGGGTGGTTAGCACTGACACTGGGGGAAACACTGGCCTTGGGTGGTTAGCACTGACACTGGGGGAAACACTGACACTGGGTGGTTAGCACTGACACTGGGGGAAACACTGGCCTTGGGTGGTTAGCACTGACACTGGGGGAAACACTGGCCTTGGGTGGTTAGCACTGACTCTGGGGAAACACTGGCCTTGGGTGGTTAGCACTGACACTGGGGGAAACACTGGCCTTGGGGGGATAGCATTGACTCTGGGGGAAACACTGACCTTGGGTGGTTAGCACTGACACTGGGGGAAACACTGACCTTGGGTGGTTAGCACTGACACTGGGGGAAACACTGACACTGGGTGGTTAGCACTGACACTGGGGGAAACACTGGCACTGGGTGGTTAGCACTGACACTGGGGGAAACACTGACCTTGGGTGGTTAGCACTGACACTGGGGGAAACACTGACCTTGGGTGGTTAGCACTGACACTGGGGGAAACACTGGCGTTGGGTGGTTAGCACTGACACTGGGGGAAACACTGGCACTGGGTGGTTAGCACTGACACTGGGGGAAACACTGGCCTTGGGTGGTTAGCACTGACACTGGGGAAACACTGACCTTGGGTGGTTAGCACTGACACTGGGGGAAACACTGGCACTGGGTGGTTAGCACCGACACTGGGGGAAACACTGGTGTTGGGTGGTTAGCACCGACACTGGGGGAAACACTGGCACTGGGTGGTTAGCACTGACACTGGGGGAAACACTGGCGTTGGGTGGTTAGCACTGACACTGGGGGAAACACTGGCGTTGGGTGGTTAGCACTGACAGTGTGGGAAACACTGGCGTTGGGTGGTTAGCACTGACACTGGGGGAAACACTGGCACTGGGTGGTTAGCACTGACACTGGGGGAAACACTGGCGTTGGGTGGTTAGCACTGACAGTGTGGGAAACACTGGCGTTGTGTGGTTAGCATTGACACTGGGGGAAACACTGGCGATGGGTGGTTAGCACTGACACTGGGGGAAACACTGGCGATGGGTGGTTAGCACTGACACTGGGGGAAACACTGGCCTTGGGGGGATAGCACTGACACTGGGGGAAACACTGGCGTTGGGTGGTTAGCACTGACAGTGGGGGAAACACTGGCACTGGGTGGTTAGCACTGACACTGGGGGAAACACTGGCGTTGGGTGGTTAGCACTGACAGTGGGGGAAACACTGACCTTGGGTGGTTAGCACTGACAGTGGGGGAAACACTGGCCTTGGGTGGTTAGCACTGACACTGGGGGAAACACTGGCCTTGGGTGGTTAGCACTGACACTGGGGGAAACACTGGCCTTGGGTGGTTAGCACTGACACTGGGGGAAACACTGGTGATGGGTGGTTAGCACTGACACTGGGGGAAACAGTGGCGATGGGTGGTTAGCACTGACACTGGGGGAAACACTGGCCTTGGGGGGATAGCACTGACACTGGGGGAAACACTGGCGTTGGGTGGTTAGCACTGACAGTGGGGGAAACACTGGCGTTGGGTGGTTAGCACTGACACTGGGGGAAACACTGGCACTGGGTTGTTAGCACTGACTCTGGGGGAAACACTGGCACTGGGTGGTTAGCACTGACACTGGGGGAAACGCTGGCCTTGGGTGGTTAGCACTGACAGTGGGGGAAACACTGACCTTGGGTGGTTAGCACTGACAGTGGGGGAAACACTGGCCTTGGGTGGTTAGCACTGACACTGGGGGAAACACTGGCCTTGGGTGGTTAGCACTGACACTGGGGGAAACACTGGCGATGGGTGGTTAGCACTGACAGTGGGGGAAACACTGGCGTTGGGTGGTTAGCACTGACACTGGGGGAAACACTGGCACTGGGTGGTTAGCACTGACACTGGGGGAAACACTGGCGTTGGGTGGTTAGCACTGACACTGGGGGAAACACTGGCCTTGGGTGGTTAGCACTGACTCTGGGGAAACACTGGCCTTGGGTGGTTAGCACTGACACTGGGGGAAACACTGGCCTTGGGGGGATAGCACTGACACTGGGGGAAACACTGGCGATGGGTGGTTAGCACTGACACTGGGGGAAACACTGGCCTTGGGTGGTTATCACTGACACTGGGGGAAACACTGGCCTTGGGGGGATAGCACTGACACTGGGGGAAACACTGGCGTTGGGTGGTTAGCACTGACACTGGGGGAAACACTGGCGTTGGGTGGTTAGCACTGACACTGGGGGAAACACTGGCGTTGGGTGGTTAGCACTGACACTGGGGAAACACTGGCGATGGGTGGTTAGCACTGACACTGGGGGAAACACTGGCCTTGGGGGGATAGCACTGACACTGGGGGAAACACCGGCCTTGGGGGGATAGCACTGACACTGGGGGAAACACTGGCGTTGGGTGGTTAGCACTGACAGTGGGGGAAACACTGGCCTTGGGTGGTTAGCACTGACACTGGGGGAAACACTGGCGATGGGTGGTTAGCACTGACAGTGGGGGAAACACTGGCGTTGGGTGGTTAGCACTGACACTGGGGGAAACACTGGCGTTGGGTGGTTAGCACTGACACTGGGGGAAACACTGGCCTTGGGGGGATAGCACTGACACTGGGGGAAACACTGGCGTTGGGTGGTTAGCACTGACACTGGGGGAAACACTGGCGTTGGGTGGTTAGCACTGACACTGGGGGAAACACTGGCGTTGGGTGGTTAGCACTGACACTGGGGAAACACTGGCGATGGGTGGTTAGCACTGACACTGGGGGAAACACTGGCCTTGGGGGGATAGCACTGACACTGGGGGAAACACCGGCCTTGGGGGGATAGCACTGACACTGGGGGAAACACCGGCGTTGGGTGGTTAGCACTGACAGTGGGGGAAACACTGGCGTTGGGTGGTTAGCACTGACACTGGGGGAAACACTGGCACTGGGTTGTTAGCACTGACACTGGGGGAAACACTGGCACTGGGTGGTTAGCACTGACACTGGGGGAAACACTGGCATTGGGTGGTTAGCACTGACAGTGGGTGAAACACTGGTGTTGGGTGGTTAGCACTGACACTGGGGGAAACGCTGGCACTGGGTGGTTAGCACTGACACTGGGGGAAACACTGGCACTGGGTGGTTAGCACTGACACTGGGGGAAACACTGGCGTTGGGTGGTTAGCACTGACAGTGGGGGAAACACTGGCCTTGGGTGGTTAGCACTGACACTGGGGGAAACACTGGCCTTGGGTGGTTAGCACTGACACTGGGGGAAACACTGGCCTTGGGTGGTTAGCACTGACACTGGGGGAAACACTGGCCTTGGTTGGTCAGCACTGACACTGGGGGAAACACTGGCCTTGGGTGGTTAGCACTGACAGTGGGGGAAACACTGGCACTGGGTGGTTAGCACTGACACTGGGGGAAACACTGGCGATGGGTGGTTAGCACTGACACTGGGGGAAACACTGACCTTGGGTGGTTAGCACTGACACTGGGGGAAACACTGGCCTTGGGTGGTTAGCACTGACAGTGGGGGAAACACTGGCACTGGGTGGTTAGCACTGACACTGGGGGAAACACTGACCTTGGGTGGTTAGCACTGACAGTGGGGGAAACACTGGCCTTGGGGGGTTAGCACTGACACGGGGAAACACTGGCCTTGGGTGGTTAGCACTGACACTGGGGGAAACACTGGCCTTGGGTGGTTAGCACTGACAGTGGGGGAAACACTGGCACTGGGTGGTTAGCACTGACACTGGGGGAAACACAGGCCTTGGGTGGTTAGCACTGACACTGGGGGAAACACTGGCGTTGGGTGGTTAGCACTGACACTGGGGGGAAAAAAAGGCCTTGGGTGGTTAGCACTGACACTGGGGGAAACACTGGCCTTGGGTGGTTAGCACTGACACTGGGGGAAATACTGGCCTTGGGTGGTTAGCACTGACACTGGGGGAAACACTGGCCTTGGGTGGTTAGCACTGACACTGGGGGAAACACTGGCGTTGGGGGGTTAGCACTGACACTGGGGGAAAAAAAAGGCCTTGGATGGTTAGCACTGACACTGGGGGAAACACTGGCTTTGGGTGGTTATCACTGACACTGGGGGAAACACTGGCGTTAGGTGGTTAGCACTGACTGGGGGGGAAACACGGGCCTTGGGTGGTTAGCACTGACAGTGGGGGAAACACTGGCGTTGGTGGTTAGCGCTGACACTGGGTGGTTAGCACTGACAGTGGGGGAAACACTGACCTTGGGTGGTTAGCACTGACACTGGGTGGTTAGCACTGACACTGGGGGAAACACTGACCTTGAGTGGTTAGCACTGACAGTGGGGGAAACACTGGCCTTGGGTGGTTAGCACTGACAGTGGGGGAAACACTGGCACTGGGTGGTTAGCACTGACACTGGGGGAAACACTGGCGTTGGGTGGTTAGCACTGACAGTGGGGGAAACACTGGCCTTGGGGGGATAGCACTGACACTGGGGGAAACACTGGCGATGGGTGGTTAGCACTGACACTGGGGGAAACACTGGCCTTGGGTGGTTATCACTGACACTGGGGGAAACACTGGCCTTGGGGGGATAGCACTGACACTGGGGGAAACACTGGCGTTGGGTGGTTAGCACTGACACTGGGGGAAACACTGGCGTTGGGTGGTTAGCACTGACACTGGGGGAAACACTGGCGTTGGGTGGTTAGCACTGACACTGGGGAAACACTGGCGATGGGTGGTTAGCACTGACACTGGGGGAAACACTGGCCTTGGGGGGATAGCACTGACACTGGGGGAAACACCGGCCTTGGGGGGATAGCACTGACACTGGGGGAAACACTGGCGTTGGGTGGTTAGCACTGACAGTGGGGGAAACACTGGCCTTGGGTGGTTAGCACTGACACTGGGGGAAACACTGGCGATGGGTGGTTAGCACTGACAGTGGGGGAAACACTGGCGTTGGGTGGTTAGCACTGACACTGGGGGAAACACTGGCGTTGGGTGGTTAGCACTGACACTGGGGGAAACACTGGCCTTGGGGGGATAGCACTGACACTGGGGGAAACACTGGCGTTGGGTGGTTAGCACTGACACTGGGGGAAACACTGGCGTTGGGTGGTTAGCACTGACACTGGGGGAAACACTGGCGTTGGGTGGTTAGCACTGACACTGGGGAAACACTGGCGATGGGTGGTTAGCACTGACACTGGGGGAAACACTGGCCTTGGGGGGATAGCACTGACACTGGGGGAAACACCGGCCTTGGGGGGATAGCACTGACACTGGGGGAAACACTGGCGTTGGGTGGTTAGCACTGACAGTGGGGGAAACACTGGCGTTGGGTGGTTAGCACTGACACTGGGGGAAACACTGGCACTGGGTTGTTAGCACTGACACTGGGGGAAACACTGGCACTGGGTGGTTAGCACTGACACTGGGGGAAACACTGGCATTGGGTGGTTAGCACTGACAGTGGGTGAAACACTGGTGTTGGGTGGTTAGCACTGACACTGGGGGAAACGCTGGCACTGGGTGGTTAGCACTGACACTGGGGGAAACACTGGCACTGGGTGGTTAGCACTGACACTGGGGGAAACACTGGCGTTGGGTGGTTAGCACTGACAGTGGGGGAAACACTGGCCTTGGGTGGTTAGCACTGACACTGGGGGAAACACTGGCCTTGGGTGGTTAGCACTGACACTGGGGGAAACACTGGCCTTGGGTGGTTAGCACTGACACTGGGGGAAACACTGGCCTTGGTTGGTCAGCACTGACACTGGGGGAAACACTGGCCTTGGGTGGTTAGCACTGACAGTGGGGGAAACACTGGCACTGGGTGGTTAGCACTGACACTGGGGGAAACACTGGCGATGGGTGGTTAGCACTGACACTGGGGGAAACACTGACCTTGGGTGGTTAGCACTGACACTGGGGGAAACACTGGCCTTGGGTGGTTAGCACTGACAGTGGGGGAAACACTGGCACTGGGTGGTTAGCACTGACACTGGGGGAAACACTGACCTTGGGTGGTTAGCACTGACAGTGGGGGAAACACTGGCCTTGGGGGGTTAGCACTGACACGGGGAAACACTGGCCTTGGGTGGTTAGCACTGACACTGGGGGAAACACTGGCCTTGGGTGGTTAGCACTGACAGTGGGGGAAACACTGGCACTGGGTGGTTAGCACTGACACTGGGGGAAACACAGGCCTTGGGTGGTTAGCACTGACACTGGGGGAAACACTGGCGTTGGGTGGTTAGCACTGACACTGGGGGGAAAAAAAGGCCTTGGGTGGTTAGCACTGACACTGGGGGAAACACTGGCCTTGGGTGGTTAGCACTGACACTGGGGGAAATACTGGCCTTGGGTGGTTAGCACTGACACTGGGGGAAACACTGGCCTTGGGTGGTTAGCACTGACACTGGGGGAAACACTGGCGTTGGGGGGTTAGCACTGACACTGGGGGGAAAAAAAGGCCTTGGATGGTTAGCACTGACACTGGGGGAAACACTGGCTTTGGGTGGTTATCACTGACACTGGGGGAAACACTGGCGTTAGGTGGTTAGCACTGACTGGGGGGGAAACACGGGCCTTGGGTGGTTAGCACTGACAGTGGGGGAAACACTGGCGTTGGTGGTTAGCGCTGACACTGGGTGGTTAGCACTGACAGTGGGGGAAACACTGACCTTGGGTGGTTAGCACTGACACTGGGTGGTTAGCACTGACACTGGGGGAAACACTGACCTTGAGTGGTTAGCACTGACAGTGGGGGAAACACTGGCCTTGGGTGGTTAGCACTGACAGTGGGGGAAACACTGGCGTTGGGTGGTTAGCACTGACAGTGGGGGAAACACTGGCCTTGGGTGGTTAGCACTGACACTGGGGGAAACACTGGCCTTGGGTGGTTAGCACTGACACTGGGGGAAACACTGACACTGGGTGGTTAGCACTGACACTGGGGGAAACACTGGCCTTGGGTGGTTAGCACTGACACTGGGGGAAACACTGGCGATGGGTGGTTAGCACTGACACTGGGGGAAACACTGGCCTTGGGTGGTTAGCACTGACACTGGGGGAAACACTGGCGTTGGGTGGTTAGCACTGACACTGGGGGAAACACTGACACTGGGTGGTTAGCACTGACACTGGGGGAAACACTGACCTTGGGTGGTTAGCACTGACACTGGGGGAAACACTGACCTTGAGTGGTTAGCACTGACAGTGGGGGAAACACTGACCTTGAGTGGTTAGCACTGACACTGGGGGAAACACTGGGGTTGGGTGGTTAGCACTGACACTGGGGGAAACACTGGCCTTGGTTGGTTAGCACTGACACTGGGGGAAACACTGGCCTTGGATGGTTAGCGCTGACACTGGGGGAAACACTAGCCTTGGATGGTTAGCGCTGACACTGGGGGAAACACTGGCCTTGGGTGGTTAGCGCTGACACTGGGGGAAACACTGGCGTTGGGTGGTTAGCGCTGACACTGGGGGAAACACTGACCTTTGGTGGTTAGCACTGACACTGGGGGAAACACTGGCGTTGGGTGGTTAGTACTGACACTGGGGGAAACACTGGCCTTGGGTGGTAGGCACTGACACTGGGGTAAACACTGGCGTTGGGTGGTTAGCAATGACTGGGGGGAAACACTGGCCTTGGGTGGTTACCATTGACAGTGTGGGAAACACTGGCCTTGGGTGGTTAGCACTGACACTGGGGGAAACACTGGCTTTGGGTGGTTAGCACTGACACTGTGGGAAACACTGGCGTTAGGTGGTTAGCACTGACACTGGGGGAAGCATTGGCGTTGGGTGGTTAGCACTGACACTGGGGGAAACACTGGCCTTGGGTGGTTAGCACTGACAGTGAGGGAAAACATTGACACTAGAGAAGGTCAGAACCGATACTAGAGAGGACAGCTTGCATGGGGGGTGGGGGGAGGCCCTGGCACAATTTAACCAATGTTATCAATTTTTAAAAATTGTCAGTCCTTAAAATAAAATCCAGAGGATGTTATCTCAAATCTTAGAGGAATATCAAAAGAAAACTTGCAAAAGTGTAAATCTAACTCCTGTGTATTTACTTGCAGGATCCTTACTATAGGTTTAACGATGATGCCTATAGATGGATTGTGTTGGATAATTGGACATATAGTCGGATATTTATGTTACCGCCTGATGTCAGGTGAGCTTTGCAGTTGCTGAGAGTATGAACTGTGGAACTGAGAAAATCAGTGGTTGCTGGGACTGGTAACTCCAGTAGCATATATCTATAACCTAGTGATCTGTTTATTTAGAATTAGATTCTTGCACATTGACATTTGGGGTAGGTTTGACAAGCGAGACTTGTATCTTCTGGAGCAACAGAAATTGCTGGAAAAACTCAACGGTTCTGGCAGCATCTGTGGAGGGAAACCGAGTTAGTGTTTGAATTCAGTGACCTTTCTTCAGAACAAGAGTCTCTGGTGTTTGGTAGACTAAGTGGGTATTTTCATTAAAGTGGCGATCTTGAAGGAATCTTGACAAAGTGGATTTGGAGAGGGGATTGCTGGTTTGGAAAACAAATCAAACAGTGACATCACAGGGAAGTCATGTGTGGATTGATTTTGGATTTTAAAAAATTCACAGGCACAGCTTCATTTATACAGCACAGATAAGACCCTTCGACCCATGAATTTGGCACCAACATAACTATCACTAAAAGTGCATTAATCCCAATTTCCTGCACTTATATTTTTATTTGGAGGAAGGGATTAACTGAGAAACAACTGGACTAAATGAAAGTCAGGGCCAATGTTATAAAGTAACAAACAAAGGATGATAAGCGTTTGGAACTCTCTTCCACAAATGGCAGTGGATGCTGTGTCAGAGTTAGATAAATTTAGTATAGGTGTAGGGATATGGACTAAAAACCATGGAGCCACGATCACCCATGATCTCATTGAATGGTGAAACAGGCTCAAGGGTTGAATGACCAAATCCTGTTCCTTTTTCCTGATGTAAGTCAAACAATGTAGGGTAAGGGAAGTAAGTCAATTGTATTCTTACATAAGCATAATTGCTTTTTTTCTAATGAAAGGGGGTAATTGAGGATCTTAAGTGAAGTCATGGCGGAGAGCTTACAACTGTGAAATGCTCCTTTTGCGCTGTGTGGCAAATCATGGAAACCTCAGTTGTCCCTGATGACCACGTGTACAGGAAGTGTCTCCAGCTGCAAGTGAAGCTCATTTTGGAGCTGGAGCTGCGAGTGACCTCACTGTGTAGTGTCTGCAATACTGAGCAAGACATGGGTAGCAGGTTCAGTGAGGTGGTCAGACTGCAGCTGCAGACTGAGGAGGCAGAAAGGGCATGGGTGACACCCAAGCAACGTAGAGGAAGGCAGGTATTAGAGGTGTCTCCTTTGGCCATCTTCCTGTCTAACATGCATACTATTTTGGATACTGTTTGGGGAGATGACTGCAGGGGAAGGTGGTTGAAGTCAAATTAAAAGTATCCTTTATTGTCAGGTGTACTCAAGTACGGAAGTACAGGGGTACAGTCAAAAGTTTACAATGACGCCCCAAATGGCACCATCTTAGGTACAAAGTACCTAGTTATATATCTCAGATACAAAACATAGAAATAAAGGGAAAACAAGCTACATTACTTATAGTTCATTGTATATGTTAGAAAAATGAGAATAAAGTTAAAAAGATGAGCATTACATTCAGATCAGCACAGGGGGCTTTCACCCTGGTCTGCCCAGGCTCTCAAGCCACTGACTGCCTGCACCAGTTCCCAATCAACTATCCAGTCTGCTTGGTCCTCCAGCCACTGGCTGCCCCTGCTCTGCTTGGACACCCTAGCACCATGGATGTTTCTGCTGCACAAGAAGGGAGGAAGAAGAATGACAGGGCTATAGTGGCAATTGTAAAAGGACTAGATAGGCATTTTTCACATCCATCAAAGTTTTACCTGCGCATCCACTAATGTCATTTATTGTATCCGTTGCTCCCGATGCGGTCTCCTCTACATTGGGGAGACTGGGCGCCTCCTAGCAGAGCGCTTTAGGGAACATCTCCGAGACACCCACACCAATCAACCACAGCGCCCTGTGGCCCAACATTTCAACTCCCCTTCCCACTCTGCCAAGGACATGGAGGTCCTGGGCCTCCTTCACAGCCGCTCCCTCACCACCAGACGCCTAGAGAAAGAACGCCTCATCTTCCTACTCGGAACACTTCAACCCCTAGGCATCAATGTGGACTTCAACAGTTTCCTCATTTCCCCTTCCCCCACCTCACCCTAGCTCCAAACTTCCAGCTCAGCACTGTCCCCATGACTTGTCCTACCTGCCTATCTTCTTTTCGACCTATCCACTCCACACTCCCTCTGCCCCCGACCTATCACCTTCATCCCCTCCCCCACTCACCTATTGTACTCTATGCTACTTTCTCCCCACCCCCACCAGCTTATCTCTCCCACGCTTCAGGCTCTCTGCCTTTATCCCTGATGAAGGGCTTTTGCCCGAAACGTCGATTTTACTGCTCCTCGGATGCTGCCTGAACTGCTGTGCTCTTCCAGCACCACTAATCCAGAACCTAGATAGGCATTTCTGAAGCCACAAAAAGAAGAGTCCAGGATGGTGTGTTGCCTCCTGGTCAGGGACATCACTGGCTACAGAGCATGGTGAAGGTGGAGTGCACACAGACATACATCATGGTATATATTGGTACCAATGACATAGATATAAAAAACGATGAGGTCCTAAAGACAGGATTTAGGGAGATAAGAGGGCTGATCAAGTATATTCCAGGGCATTGTGGAAAGCTAGGGAAGAAATTGCAGGCCCCTGGCAGAGATATTTGTGTCGTGGTTCTGTTCGCTGAGCTGGGAATTGGTGTTGCAGACATTTCATCCCCTGTCTAGGTGACATCCTCAGTGCTTGGGAGCCTCCTGGGAAGCACTCTGTGATCTTTCCTCCGGTATTTGTAGTGGTTTGAATCTGCCGCTTCCGGTTGTCAGTTCCAGCTGACAACCGGAAGCGGCAGATTCAAACCACTATAAATGTCGGAGGAAACATCACAGAAGTGCTTCCCAGGAGGCTCCCAAGCACTGAGGATGTCACCTAGACAGGGGATGAAATGTCTGCAACACAAAATTCCCAGCTCGGCGAACAGAACCACAACAACGAGCACCCGAGCTACAAATCTTCTCACAGACTTTGAAGAGATATTTGTGTCATCTACAGCCACAGGTGAGGTGCCAAAAGACTGGAGGCTGGCTAATGTTGTGCCTTTATTTAAGAAAGGCTGCAAGGAGAAGCCTGGGAACTATAGACAGGTGAGTTTGATGTCAGCAGTGGGTAAGTGGTTATATGGAATGAGCTGCCAGCAGAAGTGGTTGAGGCAGGTGCACTAACAATGTTTAAAAGGCATTTGGACGAATACATGGATAGGAAAGGTTTCAAAGGAAATGGGCCAAGTGTTGGGAAATGGGATTAGTGTAGATGGGCATTTTGGTGTGCATGGGCCAAAGGACCTCTTTCTGTGCTGGAAGGAATTCCGAGAGATTGGATTTACATGCATTTGGAAAGGCAAAGTCTAATTAGGATAGTCAGCATGGCTTTGTGCGTTGGAAATCATATCTCACAAGCTTAATTGTGTTTTTTGAAGTGGTGACAAAGAAAATTGATGAGGGCAGAGCAGTAGACATTGTCTAAATGGACGTCAGTAAGGCTTTTATTAATGTTCTCATGGTAGACTGGTTAGTAAAATTCAGTCAGATAGGATCCAGAGAGAGCATGGCTATTGGATACAAAATTAGTTTGATGGTAGGAGACAGAGGATGTGTAAAGGGTTATTTTCAGACAGGAGGCTTGTGACTAGTGGTGTTCCACAGTGATAGGTGCTGGTTCCATTGTTGTTTGATACTTGTATAAACAATTTGGATGAGAATATAAGAAACATGGTTCTTAAGTTTGTGGATGACACCAAAATTGGTGATATAATGGACAGTGAAGAAGGTTGTGTAAGAGTTCAGAGATCTTGATCAATTAAAATAAGCGGTATCGTGGACAGTGAGGAAGTTTATCAGAAATTGCAGCAGGACCTTGATCAGCTGGGGAAGTTGGTTGAGAAGTGGCAAATGGAGTTTAATACAGTTAAGTGTGAGTTCTTACATTTTGGAAAGTCAAATCAAGGTAGGAGCTTCACGATGAATGGTAGGGCCTTACAGAGTGTCGTGAAATAGAGGAACCTTGGAGCTCAGGTGCAAGGTTCTCTGAAAGTGGAGTCACAGGTAGACAGGGCAGTGACAGGACAGGCTTTTGGCACATTGGCCTTCATTAGTCAGGGCATCAGGCATAGAAGTTGGGAAGTTATGTTGTAGTTGTACAGGATGTTGGTGAGGCCGCACTTGGGATATTGTGTTCAGTTTTGGTCACCTTGCTATAGGAAAGAAGTTATTAAACTGGGAAAGAGTACAAAAGGAAGTTACAGGATGTTTCCAGGACTCAATGGTCTGAGTGAGAGGGAGAGGTTGGACAACTGAGGACTTTTTCTTCAGAGCATAGGAGATGAGAGGGGATCTGAAAGAAGTATAAAAGATCATGGATAGGGTGAATGCACTCAGTCTTTCTCCCAGGTTTGGGGAATCAATGACTAGAGGGCATCAGTTTAAGGTTAGAGGGTAAAGAATAAAAGGGAATCTGAGGGGCAACCTTTTTTACAGAGGGTGGTACGTTTACGGAATGAGCTGCCAGCAGAAATGGTTGAGGCGGGTGCATTAACAACATTAAAAGGCATTTGGACAAATACATAGATAGGAAATGATTAGAAGGATATGGGCCAAGTGCAGGGAAATAGGATTGGTATGGATAGGCATTTTGGTGGGCATGGACCAGTTTGGGCCAAAAGGCCAATCACTATGCTGTAGGACTCTATGACTCTAATTGGGCCAATGGACCGAGGAATGGCAGATGGAGTTTAATCTGGTGTTACATTGTGGTAAAATGAACAAGGGCAGGACTTGCACAGCTAATCATAGTTCCCTGGTTAGTGTTGTTGAACAGAGACACTTAGCGGTTCAGATGCATTGTTCCTTGAAAGTTGCATCAAAGGTGGATAGAGTGGTAAAGAAGGCATTTGGCATGCATTGCTCAAACTATTGAGTATAGGATATTGATGAGGCCACTTTTGGAATACTGTATACAGTTCTGGTCTTCTTGATGTAGGAAGGATATAATTGAGTTGGAAAAGATGCAGAAAAGATTTACAAGGTTGTTGCTGGGAGTGGAGGTTTTGAGTTATGACAAGAGGCTGGATAGGCTAGAACTTCTTTCACTGCAGCGTAGGAGGTTGAGGGGTTACCTTATAAACATTTATAAGATAATGAGCGGCATAGATAAGGTGAACAACAAAGGTCTTTTCTCTAGGGTGGGGGAGTTCAAAATTGGAGGTCATAGTTGTAAGGTGAGAGGACAAAGATTTAAAAGGGACCTGAGGAGCAACTTTCTCACATAGATGCAGGTTTGTCTATGGAATGAACTGCCAGAGGAAGTAGTAGATGCAGGTACAGTTACTGCATTTAAAAGACATTTGGACAGGCAGTGAATAGGAAAGGTTTTGAAGGATATGAGCCAAGTGCAGGCAAATGGGACTAGTTTAGTTTTGGGAAACCTGGTCAACATGGTTGAGATGGTCCGAAGGGTCTCTTTCCGTATGTATGACTCCATAATATATAGTAATCTCTGGATTATTTCCAGTGCCACATACTACCGAGTTTGGGATATGGGTGACACGGTGGCATAGTGGTTAGCATTGCTGCCTCACAGTGCCAGAGACCTGGGTCCAATTCCCGCCTCGGGCTATTTTCTGTGTGGAGTTTGCACATTCTCCCCGTATCTGCGTGAGTTTTCTCCAGGTACTCCGGTTTCCTCCCTCAATCCAAAGATGTGCAGGTTAGGTGAATTGGCCATAGTAAATTGCCCATAGTGTTAGGCGAAGGGGTAAATGTAGGGGAATGGGTGTGGGTGGGTTGCTCTTTAGAGGGTCGGTGTGGACTTGTTGGGCCGAAGGGCCTGTTTCCACACTGTAAGATATGGTGCAGGAGGGAGGGCTTGAGATTTCTGGGACATTGGAATTGTTTTTGGGGGCTGGGGGCTGCAGAACTATACAAGGTGGATGGGTTGCACCTGGACCAGAATAGGACCAGCATCCTTTGGAGAGGTGTGCTACTGGTGTTGGAGGGTGTTTTAAGTTAACTTGGATGGAGGGAACAGGGACAGGCAGCAGAGGAATGTGGCCAAGCAGAGACTGATAGCTAAGTTCGGTACCCATAGGGAGGGCCTCAACCGGGACCTTAGGTTCATGTCACATTACAGGTGATCACCATTGCACTACACACACACACACACACACACACACACACACACAGATATTCCTATACACATGGACACACAGATGCGCACACAGACACCCACACACACCCTTATAGACACACACACTCCCACACTCACACATGCACCCCCTCACAGACTTAAGACACTCTGCACTCACTACACACACGCACACACTTTCTCACACTCACAACCCCCACCCCAGACAGACAAAGACCCACATGCACACATATATTTTGTGGGGTGAATTTGTACTTGCAGAGTTACATTGCACTTTGCTCAAAAACTGCATACATTCATGTAGAACTCTGAGCTCAAAAACTGCATAAATTTATGTAAAACTCTGTTATCTCACTTTTTAGGTTAGAATCAATCTAAACATCAGGTTATAGACAGAGAACACAGGGGGCTAACACCTTCAACGTATTGTCTAGCTATCACCATTGTTAACAGCTAATCCTAGAAAGCAACTTAAAAAAAAGGGTTTTGTGATTTACACATAGAACATAGAACATAGAAGAATACAGCGCAGTACAGGCCCTTCGGCCCTCGATGTTGCGCCGATCAAAGCCCACCTAACCTACACTAACCCACTATCCTCCATATACCTATCCAATGCCTGCTTAAATACCCATAAAGAGGGAGAGTCCACTACTGCTACTGGCAGGGCATTCCATGAACTTATGACTCGCTGAGTGAAGAACCTACCCCTAACATCAGTCCTATATCTACCCCCCCTTAATTTAAAGCTATGCCCCCTTGTAATAGCTGACTCCATACGTGGAAAAAGGTTCTCACTGTCAACCCTATCTAACCCCCTAATCATCTTGTACACCTCTATCAAATCACCCCTAAACCTTCTTTTCTCCAATGAAAACAACCCCAAGTGCCTCAGCCTTTCCTCATAGGATCTTCCTACCATACCAGGCAACATCCTGGTAAACTTCCTCTGCACCCGTTCCAGTGCCTCCACATCCTTCCTATAGTATGGCGACCAAAACTGCACACAATATTCCAGATGCGGCCGCACCAGAGTCTTATACAACTGCAGCATGACCTCAGGACTCCGGAACTCAATTCCTCTACCAATAAAAGCCAGTACGCCATATGCCTTCTTCACTGCACTATTTACCTGGGTGGCAACTTTCAGAGATCTGTGTACATGGACACCAAGATCCCTCTGCTCTTCCACACTACCAAGTAGTCTACCATTAGCCCAGTAATCCATCTTTTTATTACTCTTACCAAAGTGAATCACTTCACACTTAGCTACATTGAACTCCATTTGCCACCTTTCTGCCCAGCTCTGCAGCTTCTCTATATCCCGCTGTAACCTGCCATATCCTTCCTCACTGTCTACAACTCCTCCGACTTTCGTATCATCCGCAAACTTGCTCACCCAACCTTCTAACCCTTCCTCCAGGTCATTTATAAAAATGACAAACAGCAATGGTCCCAAAACAGATCCTTGCGGAACACCGCTAGTAACGGCACTTCAAGATGAACCTTTGCCATCAACTACTACCCTCTGTCTTCTTCCAGAGAGCCAATTCCTAATCCAAACCTCCAACTCACCCTCAATGCCATATCTCTGTATTTTCTGCAGTAGTCTACCATGGGGGACCTTATCAAACGCCTTACTAAAATCCATATATACCACATCTACCGCTTTCCCCTCATCTACCTCCTTAGTCACCTTCTCAAAGAATTCAATAAGGTTTGTGAGGCATGACCTGCCCTTCACAAAACCATGCTGACTATCCTTGATCACATCATTCTTATCCAGATGTGCATAAATCCTATCCCTTACAATTCTCTCTAAGACTTTGCCCACAACAGAAGTGAGACTCACTGGCCTATAGTTACTAGGATTATCCCTACTCCCCTTCTTGAACAAGGGAACCACGTTTGCTAGCCTCCAGTCCTCTGGCACTACTCCTGTCGACAAAGAGGACACAAAAATCAAGGCCAATGGCTCTGCAATCTCCTCCCTTGCTTCCCAGAGAATCCTAGGATAAATGCCATCAGGCCCAGGGGACTTATCTATTTTCACCCTTGCCAGAATTTCCAACACCTCTTCTCTACATATCTCAAAGCCATCCATTCTACTTATTCGTGCCTCAGTATTCATATCGACAACAATGTCCTGTTCCTGAGTGAATACTGACGAAAAGTATTCATTCAGCGCCTCCCCAATCTCTTCAGCCTCCACACGCAACTTCCCATTACTATCCTTGATTGGACCTATTCCTTCCCTAGTCATTCTTTTATTCCTAACATACCTATAGAAAGCCTTAGGGTTTTCCCTAATCCTACCAACTAAGGACCTTTCATGTCCCCTCCTTGCTGCTCTTAGCTCTCTCTTCAGGTCCTTCCGGGCTACCTTATAACTCTCAATCGCCCCTATTGAACCTTCACGCCTCATCTTTACAAAGGCCGCCCTCTTCCATTTAACAAGGGATTCCAACTCTTTATTAAACCACGGCTCCCTCACACGACCCTTTCCTCCCTGCCTGATAGGTACGTACTTATCAAGGACACTCAATAGTTGCTCCTTGAACAAGTTCCACATATCAATTACGCTCTTGCCTTGGAATCTACTTTTCCAATCCACACATCCTAAGTCATGCCTCAACGCATCATAATTTTCCTGCCCCCAGCTATAACTCTTGCCCTGTAGTACACACTTATCCCTCTCCATCACTAGAGTAAAAATCACCGAATTGTGGTCACTGTCCCCAAAGTGCTCACCTACCTCTAGTTCTAATACCTGGCCTGGTTCGTTACCCAGAACCAAATCCAGTATGGCCTCACCTCTTGTTGGCTTATCTACATATTGTGTCAGGAAACTCTCCTGCACACATTGCACAAACACTGACCCATCTAACGAACTTGAGCTATAGCTTTCCCAATCAATATCAGGAAAGTTAAAGTCTCCCATGAAAGAAGTGAAACTATCACTGTATTTGAACAGATAAAAGGCTTAACAGACAATCAGTTTTTCAATGTATAATTTCAGTTACATCACACTGCAAATTTTTGCTATAAATTCTGTTACGATCAAGCCCTCCACAATCACCTGATGAAGGAGCGTCGCTCCGAAAGCTAGTGTGCTTCTAATTAAACCTGTTGGACTATAACCTGGTGTTGTGTGATTTTTAACTTTGTACACCCCAGTCCAACACCGGCATCTCCAAATCATGGATGGGGGGATAGTGAGGAGGAGGGGCTGGTGGCTGGTGTTGGTGTTAGCGGGATCTAGAGAGAACAGTCAGTCGGTGGAAATGAATGGCCAAACTTAGAACTGACAACAAAGGAGTCAAGAAGGCACACAAGTTATGGACAAAATGAGGCAGAAGGGAGTTTTGCAAGGTTCGATGGTAATTATTTTAATGCAAGGTGTCTGATTAAACAAGGTAGTCGAGTTAAGGGCACATGATGGGAAGATGATATCATTGCTATAATGGAGCCATGGTGAGTGAGTGGCAGGATTGACAGCTCAACATTGCAGAATAAAGGGATGAGATAGGGAAGGAGATAGAAGAGGAAGGGATTTCACTATTGATCAGGAACATTTTTGGATATTTTTACGATGGGCCGATGAATTCTTGTTAAACAGTGGACTGAAAAGGTTATTGGAGATGGTTGAGAGTGTGATATAATCATGACTTGAATGGCAGAGTAGTCTCGAGGGACTGAGTGACCTGTTCCTACTTCTAACCCTTATGTTTGTAAACAATATCTGCAGTGTGTTACACCTCGAAATTTTGCATGGAGTGTCACAATCAGGACATTAAGCTTCAAAAATCTCTGCACCATGGCTCTCGGGTGTCCATTCGGCTCCCTTATCTCCTCATTCCTGCCATTCACTTCCTTTGCTTTGTCAGATGATCTGATTGATGTCCAATTTTGGGTGATTCCAAATGTCTCCAGTTAAACACTGGGGAGGGCGAAGATTTTGTCCTAATTGACCTGAACACAAATTGTGTTTCCCAACCCCAAGTCCATTGACTGCATCACACAGCATTTCAGTCTGATGCACACTGTTTGGAACTTTGGAGGCTTATTTGATTCTGAGCTAAATTGTTTAAAGTAGATATAATAATGATTTTACATTTACATTTTTAAAAATTCTAGAGTGTGGAATCCATTTTTGCTGTCTCTTCCTTCAGAGAATTTTAAGAGACAGATAATTATACAGCAACTTTCATATTTTGGCAGGAAGAGCAAAAGAGGCAATATAAAATATGGAACTACGTTCTCGGAGGAAACATAGTCTTTGGCTATTTGAGGTGGGCTGAAATGTGGAGTTGAAGCTCCAATCAAATCAGCCATGTTCTTATCAAACGGCTTGGCAGGTTCAAAGGGCAGAATGTCCTCCTCCAGCTACTGGTTTTACGAGTTGTATATAGAATCATTGAAATGAAACCATGTGAAAAAGCCATTTGCTATTTGTATTTTTGGGGTATAGTACTGGTTTTCTTTCTGCTGTGATTGCTTTTAATTTAATTTTCCCCGCTGCTGTTCAGATTTAGCATGGAATGCAGGTGCGTGATTGGACTTTGATTTGCTAAGCTAACTTTAAAACATGGGGGAACTGTTTAAGTTTGAAACCTGGTTCAAGAGGGGCAACAGGGACCTTACTGTAATAAGACAAAATAAGATTTTTTCAAACTAATACATGCATCATTTTGTTATAACAGTAAATGGAAGAGAATAAATCTAGTTTGTGATGGACTCGATACTGTTGCAACTGTCCTTATCAACAATATCACAGTTGGGACATCAAACAACATGTTTAGTCGATATGTGAGTTAAACTTTACAAAACTCATTTAACGCTCGAACTTTAGCTTAATTTAAAAATTAATTTTAAAGTATTTCTCTTCCACTTTTTTTGGATTTTTAAATTTTATTCAAGGAATGTGTCACTGATTGGGTCAGCATTTATTGCTCTTCCCTAATTACCCATACCTATCTGTGTTTGCTGGTTGTGTTTACTTGTCATTTTTAAGTTTATTCCAATTATGTATATATATCTGGCAATCTGAGAATAGCTTTAATTCAACAATAGTTCCAAAACACCAAAAAAAACACACTTCTCAATGTTTTGTGTAGATTATTGGCAGAATGGCATTGACAACTCTATCATTTTATTCTAACCCCCCACCCTCCCCCTTGGATTGTACAGTTCTCCAGCTGGTGTGGGAGTTCTTATAATCACCTAACTCTCAATGAAGGGAAGCAGCTGCAGTTTGTTCATCCTTAAATTTAATTCCCCCTTCCCCGTCCAGTGGAAAATAATTTAATTTTGCCCTAATTCTTTTTTGAAAAGACACTAAATGTTAAGCACAAGATGAAAATGAATGCTTTTACATTGATTTAGCTATCTCTTTTACCAGAGTTTTTGAAAAAATAGATTTTTATTTATTCAAAATTCAAAAATGTTACTAGGAAGAGCAGGAGAGACAATGTAAGATAAATTATGCAATTCTAAAGGGGCTGTAGGAGCAGAGGGAGTCTGTCTTCTGGGTATATGTGCACAACTCATTGAAGACAGCTTGAGAAAGTAGTTGAGGCATAATGGATCCTGTACTTTACAAATAGAGGCATAAATTACAAAATCAAAGATGTTACTACAAACCTACATAAATCATTGTTCAGCTACAGTTAGAACATAGAACAATACAGCACAGAACAGGCCCTTCGGTCCACGATGTTGTGCCGAACATTTGTCCTAGCTTAAGCACCTATCCATGTACCTATCCAATTGCCACTTAAAGGTCACCAATGATTCTGACTCTGCCACTCCCACAGGCAGCGCATTCCATGCCCCCACCACTCTCTGGGTAAAGAACCAACCCCCGACATCTCCCCTATACCTTCCACCCTTCACCTTAAATTTATGTCCCCTTGTAACACTCTGTTGTACCCGGGGAAAAAGTCTCTGACTGCCTACTCTATCTATTCCTCTGACCATCTTATAAACCTCTATCAAGTCACCCCTCATCCTTCACCGTTCCAATGAGAAAAGGCCTAGCACTCTCAACCTATCCTCGTACGACCTATTCTCCATTCCAGGCAACATCCTGGTAAATCTCCTCTGCACCCTCTCCAAAGCTTCCACATCTTTCCTAAAGTGAGGCGACCAGAACTGCACACAGTACTCCAAATGTGGCCTTACCAAGGTACTGTACAGCTGCAACATCACCTCACGACTCTTGAATTCAATCCCTCTGCTAATGAACGCTAATATGCCATAGGCCTTCTTACAAGCTCTATCCACCTGAGTGGCAACTTTTAAAGATCTATGAACATAGACCCCAAGATCCCTCTCCTCCTCCACCTTACTAAGAACCCTACCGTTAACCCTGTATTCAGCATTCTTATTTGTCCTTCCAAAATGGACAACCTCACACTTGACAGGGTTGAACTCCATCTGCCACTCCTCAGCCCAGCTCTGCATCATATCTAAGTCCCTTTGCAGCCGACAACAGCCCTCCTCACTATCCACAACTCCACCAATCTTCGTATCATCTGCAAATTTACCGACCCACCCTTCGACTCCCTCTTCCAAGTCATTAATGAAAATTACAAACAGCAGAGGACCCAGAACTGATCCCTGCGGAACTCCACTTAACTGAATATTTACCATCTACCACCACTCTCTGACTTTGACCAGTTAGCCAGTTTTCTATCCAACTGGCCAAACCTCCCACTATCCCATGCCTCCTGACTTTCCGCATAAGCCTACCATGGGGAACCTTATCAAATGCCTTACTAAAATCCATGTACAACACATTCACTGCTCTACCCTCATCCACATGTTTGGTCACCTCCTCAAAGAATTCAATAAGACTTGTAAGGCAAGACCTACCCCTCACAAATCCGTGCTGGCTGTCCCTAATCAAGCAGTGTCTTTCCAGATACTCATAAATCCTATCCCTCAATACACTTTCCATTACTTTGCCTACCACCGAAGTAAGACTAACTGGCCTGTAATTCCTGGGGTTATCTCTATTCCTTTTTTTGAACAGGGGCACAACATTCGCCACTCTCCAGTCCCCTGGCACCACCCCCGTTGACAGTGAAGATGAAAAGATCATTGCCAACGGTACTGCAATTTCCTCTCTTGCTTCCCACATAATCCTAGGATGTATCCCGTCAGGCCCGGGGGACTTGTCTATTCTCAAGTTTTTCAAAATGTCCAACACATCTTCCTTCCTAACAAGCATCTCCTCTAGCTTATCAGTCCGTTTCACACTCTCTTCTTCAACAATACGGTCCCTCTCGTTCGTAAATACTGAAGAAAAGTACTCATTCAAGACCTCTCCTATCTCTTCCGACTCAATACACAGTCTCCCACTACTGTCCTTGATCGGACCTACCCTTGTTCTCGTCATTCTCATGTTTCTCACATATGCATAAAAGGTCTTGGGGTTATCCTTGATCCTACCCGCCAAGATTTTTCATGCCCTTTCTTAGCTCTCCTAATCCCTTTCTTCAGCTCCCTCCTAGCTATCCTGTATCCCTCCAATTCTCTGTCTGAACCTTGTTTCCTCAACCTTATGTAAGCCTCCTTCTTCCTCCTTACAAGACATTTAACCTCCCTCGTCAACCAAGGTTCCCTCATACGACCATCTCTTTCCTGCCTGACAGGTACATACATATCAAGGACACATCGTATCTGTACCTTGAAAAAGTTCCACATTTCCACGACATCCTTCCCTGACAGCCTATGCTCCCAACTTATGCTCCTCAGATCCTGTCTTACAGCATCGTATTTACCCTTCCCCCAGTTGTAAAACCTACCCTGTTGCATGCGCATATCTCTCTCCATAACCAAGGTCAAAGTCACAGAATTGTGATCACCATCACCAAAATGTACACCCACTAACAAGCCCATCACTTGTCCCGTTTCGTTACCAAGTACCAAATCCAATATGGCCTCCCCTCTGGTCGGGCAATCTACATACTGAGTTAGAAAAGCTTCCTGGACACACTGTACAAACATAGCCCCATCCAATCTACTTGATCTAAAGAGCTTCCATTCAACATTTGGGAAGTTGAAATCGCCCATGACTACGACCCTGTGGCTTCTGCACCTTTCCAAAATCTGTTTCCCAATCTGTTTCTCCACATCTCTGCTGCTATTGGGGGGCCTATAGTAAACACCCAACAAGGTGACTGCTCCTTTCCTATTTCTGACTTCAGCCCATACTACCTCCAAAGGCAGATCCCCCTCGAACTGCCTTTCTGCAGCCGTTATACCATTTCTAATTAGCAACGCCATCCCCTGCCTCCTTTTTTACCACCCCCCCCAATCTTACTGAAACATCTGTAACCAGGAACCTCCAACAGCCATTCCTGTCCCTCTTCTATCCATGTTTCCGTGATGGCCATAACATCGTAGTCCCAAGTACCGATCCGTGCTTTAAGTTCACCCACCTTATTTCTGATACTCCTTGCGTTGAAGTATACACACTTGAGCCCATCTCTGTGTCCGCAAGTATTCCCTGTCAGTGCTACCTTCTCCACAGCCTCCCTACATTCTTGGACATCCTGAAAAACAGCTAACCTACTTGCTGGACTACAAGTTCAGATCCTATCCCCCTGCCAAATTACTTTAAACCCCCCCCGAAGAGTGCTAGCAAACCTACCTCCCAGGATATTGGTGCCCTTCTGGTTCAGGTGCAAACCGTCCTGTTTGTACAGGTCCCACCTTCCCCAGAATGCAGTCCAATTGTCCAAATACCTGAAGCCCTCCCTCCTACACCATCCTTGCAGCCACGTGTTCAACTGCACTCTCTCCCTATTCCTTGCCTCACTGTCACGTGGCACCGGCAACAACCCAGAGATGACGACTCTGTCCGTCCTAGCTTTTAGCTTCCAGCCTAACTCCCTGAGCTCCTGAATGACCTCCCCACCCCTCTTCCTACCTATGTCATTGGTGCGAATGTGCACCATGACTTCTGGCTGCACACCCTCCCCCTTAAGGATTCTGAAGACACGGTCCGAGATGTTTCGGACCCTGGCACCCAGGAGGCAACAAACCATCTGAGAGTCTCGCCCATGTCCACAGAACCGTATGTATGTTGGAGTATTGTGCCTGTTTTGGGATCACATACTTAGGAAGGATATGAAAGCATTGGAGAGTGTGTGAAAAAGATTTACCCAAGTGGTTCCAGTGTTTTTCATGACCCCTGTTCGATCTCCTAATTTCTTTTTTGAGCAATACCCTTCACTTTCTGTATTCCTCTCGGACATCTGGTGTTTTGAGCCTTTGGGTATCTGCAGTAGCTTCCTTATTTTTAACCAATCTTGAACATTCTTTAATATCTAGGGCTGTCTTCACCTTTACATAAGCATATAGTCCTGCACCTTCACCCTGATAGAGGTGCATAAAATTGAGGGGCATGGACAGGGTGTATATTGAATCATAGAAGCCCTACAGTGCAGTTAGAGGCCATTCGGCCCATCAAGTCTGCACTGACCTTGCAAGGAGCATCTCATCCCCCTCCCCAAATCCCGATGACCCATGGGTGCACGAAAAAGGCTTGGCAGGAAGGATTAGGGAGAACCCAAAGGTATTTTAACTCATATGTGAGGAATAAGAGAATGATCAGGGAGAAGGTAGGGCTGGTCAGGGATAGCATAGGGAACTTGTGCGTGGCGCCTGAGCGGATAGGGTAAGCCCTAAATGAGTTTTTTGCTATGACTTTCACTAAGGATAGGGACCTTGTTGTGAATGAGAACTTTGAGGAGCTGGGAGACAGGCTTGAACAAATCAAGGTTGATGAAGTTGATGTGCTGGAAGGTTTGGCAAGCATTAAGATTGATAAGTCCCCAGAGCCAGACCAGCTTTATTTGAGATTCCTCCGGGAAGGGAAAAAAGAGGTTGCTAAGCCGCTGGCGAAAATCTTTGCTTCCTCACTCTCCACAGGAGTCGTACCTGAGGATTGGAGGGAAGCAAATGTTGTTCCTCTTTTCAAGAAGGGGAATAGGGACATCCCTGACAGTTACAGAGCAGTCAGTCTTACGTCTGTGGTCAGCAAGGTTCTGGAAAGAATTCTGAGGGATAAGATTTACTTGGAAAAGCATAGCAGGATTAAAGGCAGCATGGCTTTATGAAGGCAGGTCATGCCTCTCAAATCTTATTGAGTTCTTTGAGGAGGTGACAAGACAGGTCGATGTTGGACGAGCAATGGATGTGGTATATGTGGACTTCAGCAAGGCATTTGGATAAGGTGCCCCATGGTAGGCTCATTCATAAAGTCAGGAGGTACAGGATACAGGGAAATTTGGCTATCTGGATTCAGAATTGGTTGGCTGGCAGAAGGCAGAGAGTGGTTATAGATGGAAAGTATTCTGCCTGAAGGTCAGTGGTGAATTGTGCCCCGCAGGGCTCTGTTCTTGGGCCTCTGCTCTTTGTAGTTTTGATAAATTACTTGGATGAGAAGGTTGAGGGGTGGGTTAGTAAATTTGCCGATGACACAAAGGTTGGAGGTACCGTTGATAGTATCGAGGGCTATTACAGGCTGCAGCGCGACATAGACAGGATGCAGAGCTGGGCTGAGAAATAGCAGAAGGAGTTCAACTGGATAAAAGCGAAGTGATGCATTTTGGAAGGTTGAACTCGAATGTTGAATATAGGATTAAAGACTGGATTCTAGGAAGTGTGGAAGAACAGAGGGATCTTGGTGTTCAAGTGCATAGGTCCCTCAAAGTTGCCACCCAAGTGGATAGGGTTGTTCAGAAAACATATGGTGTTTTGGCTTTCATTAATGGGGATCGAGTTTAAGAGCTGCAAGGTTTTGCTGCAGCTCTACAAGTCCCTGGTGAGACCACACTTGGAATATTGCCCAGTTCTTGTCGCCCTTTATATAGGTAAGATACAGAGGCTTTAGAGAGGGTGCAAAGAAGGTTTACCCGGATGCTGCCTGGACTGGAGGGCTTGTCTTATGAAGAGAGGTTGACTAAGCTTGGAATTTTCTCTCTGGAGAGGAGGAGGAAGAGAGGAGACTTGATCAAGGTATACAAGATAATGAGAAACATGGATAGAGTCAGTAGCCAGAGACTTTTTCCCCTTGGCAAGATTGACTGGCACAATGGGTCATAGTTTTAAGATATTAGGAGGAAGGTATAGAGGAGATGTCAGAGGTAGGTTCTTTACGCAGAGAGTTGTGAATGCATGGAATGCATTGCCAGAGGAGGTGGTGGTGGAAGCAGAGTCAGTAGGGACATTTAAGCGACTGCTGGACATGCACATGGACAGCAGTGAATTGAGGAGTGCGTAGGTTAGGTTATTTTATTTTAGATTAGGAATAATCCTCGGCTCAACGCCGTGGGCTGAAGTGCCTGTTCTGTGCTGTACTTTTCCCATTCTATTACCCGATGTTTACCATGACAATTCTATCTAATCTGTGGGAGGAAGCCAGAGCACCTGGAGAAAACTAAGGCAGACACAGGGAGAATATGCAAACGCCACACAGACAGTTATACGAGGCTGCAATTGAACCCAGGTCCTTGGTGCATTGAGGCAGCAGTGCTAGCCACAGTGCCGCCACATATAAACAAACCCTTAGTTGAAGGATCAGTAACAAGGGGGCACACTTAAGGTGAAAGGTAGAAGGTCTAGAGGAGACTTGAGGAAAGACTCTTTCACGGAGAGGGTGGTAGGGGTCTGGAATTCATTGCCTGGCAGAATAGTTAAGACAGGAAATCTCACAACCTTTAAAAAGTACTTGGGTGAGCATATGTAGTGTCATAATATTCAAAGCTATGAATTGAGTGGAATGGAGGGCTCATGAAGATTTGATGTACATTTGGATGGGCCAAAGGGCGGTTTCTGTGCTGTACAATTCTATATCATCCCACCTTTCTATAGTAATTGACTCCTTGATCTATATTGCTACACAGCCTCCTATTGACACATCACCAACCTTCTCTTGCTTCCAGATACTATACACTGGAATATTGAGCTGACAATCCTGTTTTTTCTCGCTCAATTATGACTCTGTAAGAGCAATAATATCTCATTTCCATGCATGAATAGGCTTGGGCTGTTTTCCCTGGGCCGTCAGAGGCTGAGGGGTGATCTTTTAGAGGATTATAAAATCATGAGGGGCATGGATAGGCTAAATAGACAAAGTATTTTCTCTGGGTTGGGGGAATCCAGAACTAGAGGGCATAGGTTTAGGGTGAGAGGGGAAAGATATAAAAGACACCTTCCCTTACTAAATCCATTCTGACTTGTTCTAATCCGACCCTGCACTTCCAAGAATTGAGAAATCACATCCTTAAGGATGGATTCTAGATAATGTCAACAACCAAGGTTAGGCTAATCGGCCTGTAATTTTCCATCTTTTGTCTTGATCCTTTCTTGAACAAGGGGGTTACAACAGCAATTTTCCAATCATCTAGCACTTTCCCTGACTCCAATGACTTTTGAAAGATTCCAACCAAAGCCTCCAGTATTTCCTCAGCCACCTCCCTCAGAACTCTAGAATGTAGCCCATTGGGGCCTGGAGGTTAATCTGTTTTTAGACCTTTTAGCTCTTTTAGCACTTTCTCTTTTGTAATAGCTACCATACTCAACTCTGTCCCCTGACTCTCCATAATTGTTGGGATATTACTCATGTCTTCCACTGTGAAGGCTGATGCAAAGTACCTATTAAGTTCTTCAGCTATTTCCTTATCTCCCATCACTAGCCTTCCAGCATCAGTTTGGATCACCCAATGCCTACTTTTACCTCTCGTTTGTTTCTTATGTATTGAAAGAAACTTTTACTATCATTTCTTATGTTACTGGCTAGCCTACGTTCATATTTGACTCTCTCCTTCCTATTTCTCTCTTTGTTATCCTCTGTTTGTTTTTGTAGCCTTCCCAATCTTCTGATTTCCCAGTGCTCTTGGCCACTTTATAGGCTGTCTCTTTTTCTTTGATACATTTCCTGACTTCCTTTGTCAGACATGGCTGTCTAATTACACCCCACCCCCAAAACAAAACCCAGATAATCTTTTTTTTCTTTGGAATGAACCTCTGTATTGTGTCCTCAATTACACCCAGAAACTCCTGCCATTGTTGCTCTACTGTCTTCCCCACCTGGCTCTGCTTCCAGTTGATTTTTATCAGTTCCTCTCTCATGCCCCTGTAATTACTTTTATTTAACTGCAACACCATTGCATCCGATTTTGCCTTCTCTCTTTCAAACTGCAGACTGAACTCTACCATATTATGATCACTGTCTCCTAAGTGTTCCCTTACTTTAAGATCTTTTATAAAGTCTGGGTCCTTACATAGCACTAAGTCCAGAATAGCCCCTCCCTTGTGGCTCCATCATAAGCTGCTCCAAAAAGCCATCCTATTAGCATTCCATGAATTCCCTTACTTTGGATCCACTGGCAACGTTATTCACCCAGTCCACCTGCATATTGAAGTCCCCCACGATCACCATGACCTTGCCTTTCTGACATGATACATCTCTTTCCCAGTACATCTTGCGCCCTTGGTCCTGCCCACTGTTAGTAAGTCTGTAGATAACTCCCATTATGGTTTTATTGCCTTTGTGGTTCCTCAACTCCACCCACACACACTCTATACCATCTGACCCTATGTCATTCAGTGCCATAGATTTAATTTCATTCTTAACTAACAGGTCAGCCACGCCCCCTCTGCCCACCTCCCTGTCTTTTCGATAAATTGTAAATCCTTGGATATTTATCTGCCAGTCCTGAACCCCCTGCAACCATGTCTCTGTAATGCCAGCCACATCATAATCATTCACAATGATTTGTGCCGTTAATTTATCTACTTTGTTATGAATACCACGAGCATTCAGGTAAAGTGCCTTAATGCTAGCTTTCTTATCATTATTAGAGATATTGAAAATCATAAGATGTCCTAAGTTCTCCTTCCTTTTTGCTGCATTCCTGGTCTGTCTCGAGCTTAAACCCACCTGCACACATGCTATCCTGCTGCCTCTCTTTCCATCTAACTCCATACTCCCTGTTGCTTTCCCTTTTCCTCCCCCCAACTCAGAAGTTTAAAGTCCTACTAACCACCCTATTTTACCTTTTCACTAGAACACTGGTTCCGGATCTGTTCAGATAGAGACCGTCCCAAAGGTACAGATCTCTCTGGTTCCGAAACTGATGCCAATGTCCCATGAAATGGGGTCCCTCTTTCCCACACCAATCCCTTAGCCACGTGTTTACTTCCCTAACTTTCTTATCTCTATGCCAGTTAGCACATGGCTCAGGCAGTAATCCGGAGAATATGACCCTTGAGGACCTGTGCTTAATTTCCTTCCTAGTGCTTGATAATCAGCAAACAACCCAAGTGCTGGCAAATAGGACTATATTAGTTTAGGCAAATAATGATTGCTCAGATGAGTATTTGTGTAATCTAAAGGCTTTCTTTGGCTCAAAGCTTGAAGTTCATTATTGACATTAGTGTAATTAAAATGAGAGGATTTGTTGCTACAAAATACATTTATCATTATTCCTAAATTTCTGTGTAAAATGACTAATCAGCAGTCCAACCATGCATTACCTGTCAGATTAAGGGACAGGCATGCTTATAAGGTGGTCTCTCATTCACCCAGAAGAGTACTGTATGGAAGTGATGTGATATGTATGAAGGGAAAGTTGATGGGAATGTGAACTCAATTGTCCAATGTGCCTTGGTGAAAGCATTACATAGAACATATAGTGTAGAAACAGGCCATTCAGCCCAACTAGTCTCTGCTTTACATGAGCCTCTTTCTACCCGACATCATCTCGCCCTATGTGCACAACTTTATATTCTTTTGCATCCTTATGCCTTTATCTAGCTCTTCTGTTGAAGCATCTTCACTATTCTTAACCAGATTTTAAAAAAAATCTTAGAAAGCACCTTCTAGCCCATGACCACTACCACTTAGAGGGGCAAGGGCAGCAGGTGGAAACATGGGAACACACTATGTGCACATTCTTTGAACCATACATTGTCCAGTCTTGTGATACATCAATTTTCCTTTTGTGTCACTGGGTCAAAATCCTGCTATTTCCTTCCTGATGGTAGTGTGGGTCAACCTACAGCATTTGGACTGCAGTGGTTCATGAGCTCAGCTCACCACCATCCATTCAAAGGGCAACTAGGGACGGGCAATAAATTCTGGCCCAGCCAGGAACACTTATATCCCATGAGTGATTTAAAAAAACACAAGTTTCTACTGTATTCCCTTTTGGATTTATTAGGATTATCTTAAATTTATGATCTCTAATTTTTGTTTGCTCCAAATCCAAAGATGTGCAAGTTAGGTGAATTGGCCATGCTAAATTGCCCATAGTGTTCAAGGATTGGAGAAAGGCTAATTTTGACAGTTTTAGGCAAGAGCTTTCAAAAGCTGATTGGAGGCAGATGTTCACAGGTAAAGGGACGGCTGGAAAATGGGAAGCCTTCAGAAATGAAATAACAAGAATCCAGAGAAAGTATATTCCTGTCAGGGTGAAAGAGAAGGCTGGTAGGTATAGGGAGTGCTGGATGACTAAAGAAATTGAGGGCTTAGTTAAGAAAAAGAAGGAAGCATATGTCAGGTATAGGCAGGATAGATTGAGTGAATCCTTAGAAGAGTATAAAGGAAGTAGGAGTATACTTAAGAGGGAAATCAGGAGGGCAAAAAGGGGACATTAGGTAGCTTTGACAAATAGAATTAAGGAGAATCCAAAGAGATTTTACAAATATATTAAGGACAATAGGGTAACTAGGAAGAGAATAAGGCCCCTCAAAGATCAGCAAGGCGGCCTTTGTGTGGAGCCACAGAAAATGGGGGAGATACTAAATTAATATTTTGCATCAGTATTTACTGTGGAAAAGGATATGGAAGATATAGACTGTAGGGAAATAGATGGTGACATCTTGCAAAATGTCCATATTGCAGAGGAGGAAGTGCTGGATGTCTTGAAGCGGTTAAAGGTGGATAAATCCCCAGGACCTGATCAGGTGTACCCAAGAACTCTGTGGGAAGCTAGAGAAGTGATTGCTGGGCCTCTTGCTGAGAAATTTGTATCATCAATAGTCACAGGTGAAGTGCCGGTAGACTGGAGGTTGGCTAACGTGGTGCCACTGTTTAAGAAGGGTGGTAAAGACAAGCCAGGGAACTAAAGACCGGTGAGCCTGACCTCGGTGGTGGGTAAGTTGTAGGGAATCCTGAGGGGCAGGATGTACGTGTATTTGGAAAGGCAAGGACTGTTTCGGGATAGTCAACATGGCTTTATGCGTGGGAAGTCATGTCTCACAAACTTGATTGAGTTTTTTGAAGAAGTAACAAAGAAGATTGATGAGGGCAGAGCAGTAGATGTGATCTAAATGGACTTTAGTAAGGCATTCATCAAGGTTCCCCATGGGAGACTGATTAGCAAGGTTAGATCTCATGGAATACATGCAGAACTAGCATTTGGATACAGAACTGGTTCAAAGGTAGAAGACAGAGGGTGGTGGTGGAGGGTTGTTTTTCATACTGGAGGCCTGTGACCAGTGGAGTGCCACAAGGATCTGTTCTGGGTCCTCGACTTTTTGTCATTTACATATATGATTTGGATGTGAGCATAAGAGGTACAGTAGTGGACAGTGAAGAGGGTTACCTCAGATTACAACAGGCTCTGGACCAGATGGGCCAATGGACTGAGAAGTGGCAGATGGAGTTTAATTCAGATAAATGCGAGGTGCTGCATTTTGGGAAAGCAAATCTTAGCAGGACTTATACACTTAATAGTAAGGTCCTAGGGAGTGTTGCTGAACAAAGGGACCTTGGAGTGCAGGTTCATAGCTCCTTGAAAGTGGAGTCGCAGGTAGATAGGATAGTGAAGAAGGTGTTTGGTATGCTTTCCTTTACTGGTCAGATTATTGAGTACAGGAGTTGGGAGGTCATGTTGCGGCTGTACAGGACATTGGTTAGGCCACTGTTGGAATATTGCGTGCAGTTCTGGTCTCCTTCCTATCGGAAAGATGTTGTGAAACTTGAAAGGGTTCCGAGAAGATTTAGAAGGATTTTGCCAGGGTTGGAGGATTTGAGCTATAGGGAGAGGCTGAACAGGCTGGGGCTGTTTTCCCTGGAGTGTCGGAGGCTGAGGGGTGACCTTATAGAGGTTTACGAAATTATGAGGGGCATGGATAGGATAAATAGGCAAAGTCTTTTCCCTGGAGTCGGGGAGTCTAGAACTAGAGGGCATAGGTTTAGGGTGAGAGGGGAAAGATATAAAAGAGACCTCAGGGGCAACTTTTTCATGCAGAGGGTGGTGCGTGTATGGAATGAGCTGCTAGAGGAAGTGGTGGAGGCTGGTACAATTGCAACATTTAAGAGGCATTTGGATTGTTATATGAATAGGAAGGGTTTGGAGGGATATGGGCCGGGTGCTGGCAGGTGGGACTAGATTGAGTTGGGATATCTGTACAGCATGGACGGGCTGGACCGAAGGGTCTGTATCCATGCTGTACATCTCTATGACTCTATGTGTAGATAAGGTGCATTAGTCAGGGATAAATGTAGAGTGATAGGGTAGGGGAATGGGTCTGGGTGGATTACTCTTCGGAGGGTCGGTGTGGACGTGTTGAGCCAAAAGGCCTGTTTCCATACTGTAGAGATTCTATGATTCTATTATTCTATGATATCTGGTCGGCATGGACAAGTTGGACTGAAAGACCTGTTTCCATGCTGTACATCTCTACCACTCTGTGACTCTAAGTGAATAAAAATAAATGAGACCCTTGATCAGCCATTTTTGAGGGAAGTTGGGGAACCACATTGCTGTTAGTCTGGTGCTATAAATATGCCAGACTGGGTTAGGATGGCAGATTTTCTTCCCTCAAGGACTGAAGTGAACCAAATGGGTTTTTCCAATAATGCAATGACTTCACGGTCATCAATAGAATCATACAGCATGGAAACAGAGCCTTAATAATTAGTGGTTTTTATTCTTCCAGATTTATGTAATCAATTGAATTTAAGTTCCCCAGCTATTGTGGCAGGATATGAGCCTGTGTCTATGAATTATTAGTCCAGGCAATAAAGCCATTTAATGGAGGTGATTTTAAAAATCAGCCAGGCTGATATTTAATGACCTTCTCCTTCACATTTGCAAATGTGTGTCTGATGAAGATGTTGAGTTTGTTTGCGACTTCATTCCGGATCAATGCGAGTGTTCAAGCCCACTTAAGACAATCACTTGGGTAGGGCATTATAAACCTACTGCTCTATGTGGATCCAACACAATTGATTGCTGCTTCCTGGGTTCCTCTTCACTGAACCTGGTACCAAGTGAAATCTCCCATATCATTTTTTATGTTGTTCAAGTGGTTTATTTTCAGTACTTTAAAGTGAATAAATAAGTTTGCATTTATTATCGACAAAGATATCTGCCTGCTTTAAAATAAAGATTGTAAAGGCCAATCTGTTTCTGAAATGTGAGCCTAACATTTTCACAAGTCTTTGATTTTCCTCTTTTTCTTAATTACTTCAGACTTTTGATTCTACTGGTGTGATCAGAGAAAGAAACTTCATCGAGGTCCACTTTTTATCTGCAGTCTCTTATGCAGCACAGCAGAGTTCACAACATAACAAATACCCAGTGCCTCCAGAATGTCCTCCTTTACAGCAAAGAGGAGAATGTCATGTCAACTTTATCAGAAAGGTATGACCCAAGAAAACTCGATTGAGAACATTTTAATTTTTAACTGAACTTTATGGTAATCATGATGGTGAAGCTGTCAGGAATACTCATTGTTAGTCTTTTGAGTCCACACATGCACCTTTAGAGAGATCAGAAGTTGCTTCCACAGCATGTGCTGGTGAAATCTGTCCTGGACTGCAATTATTTCAAAATCATGAACTGAAGAGATTTTGCACTGTTGTGCTTATTTCTAATGATGGATCACAAGAATCTCACGTACAGGTTCACAATTGTTTATTCATATGAACACTAAGATAACCTGGACAGACTAACTCGCACAGTTAAGATAACTCACCTGCAGCCCAACAACCCTGCTGGAGGCATTTGGGGATAGTCAATAAATGCTGGCTTAGCTTGTAATCACATGAAAAATAAATAATTTAATGTTATTGTTTTGGAAGAATTGCAGAGAAATTGTACCTCTGGCATGAAATGTTATATAGAAATTTTAGGGAAGAACTTAGGACAGGTTGAGAGTATAGTTGTGGCACCCTGGGCATTATCAACAGGGGTATAGACTACAGAGGAGCAAGGATGTTGTGATAAACCTGTATTTAAAAACAAAAAAAATCATTCAGCCAGTAAGGTAATTGATGAAAAATGCAATGGTGACATGAGGAAAACTCTTTTTGTGCAGTAAGTGGTTAGGGTGTGAAAGTGTATTTTTGTTAATCCATGGGATGTGGATGTCACTGGTTGCCCTTGCAAGGTGGTGGTGAGCTGCTTTCATGAACCACTGCAGTTTGTTTGGTTTTGGTCAACCCACAGTGCAATTATAGAGTCATAGAGATGTACGGCATGGAAACAGATCCTTCAGTCCAACTCATCCATGCCAACCAGATATCCTAAACTAATCTCGTCCCATATACCAGCACTTGGCCCATATCCTTATAAGCCCTTCCTATTCATATACCCATCAAGATGTCTTTTAAATGTTATAATTGTACCAGACTCCAGCAATAGCTCTGGCAGCTCATTCCATACTTGTACCACCCTCTGCGTGAAAAAGTTACCCCTCAGGTTCCTTTTAAATCTTTCCTCTCTCCCTGAAACCTATGCCCTCTAGTTCTGGACTCTCTCACCCCAGGGAAAAGACCTTGTCTGTTTACCCTAGCCATGCCCCTCATGATTTTATAAACCTCTAATTTAGAGAGGGACTTCCAGGATTTTGGCCCTGCAATATTGATTGAGCACTAGGGATGCCCTCAGAGTGCCTGCTGCAGATAGTTATGGTATTCAAAGGGAACTGGCTTATTATCTGAAAAGGGGAATGTACTTTGGAGTGTCTCTGCATAAAGCTTAACCTTCTGAGACCCAACACAGACATTAACGGCCAATGGCCTCCCCCTGTGTTGCAATCATTCTATGACTCTTTAAAAGTAAAGTGTTGTTTAAATCCAAGCTGTAGGCTAGACTGATAGTATCAAATTATCCAATAAGCCATCTTGAGAACAGCTTCTGAATGTTAAGGTTAGAACTTCCTTTGCAAGTAAATGGCTGTTAACATTCGTTTGTGCACCTGCTTGATCAGATATAATTAGTTTTGCAAAGATACTTACCACATCAATTAATTCTTGATACAACTTTGTGATGTTGGAATGCATCAAATGTATAATATGCACCTCTTGGAAATGTAGCATTTTATTTTCTGATTTCACTTTTTCTCTTCTGCTTGTTGACATTGTCATGATCTCCAAAAGATTCAGTAATTTACTGAAGAATATAACAGCAAGATTCTGTGGTTTAAAACAAATTAATTTTGCTGTAGAGGAATCAAATTAACCAACCACTACTAAATTTAAAAAATGGTCTTATCTAATTACTTTTAAGTAGTTTTCTATGTAAAGTGCTACAAAACATAACCATAGATATTCCAGACTAAAATCCCCTTCCTCTTTCCACTATGACTCTCCTACGAAGTCCCGGATACTTTGTCAATTTGTTAAAAGTTATTTGGTTTCTTGTGGTTAGCTCCAAACTTTGCCACACCTGCTTTGTAAGGTCTGGAACTTTAAAGGTCAATCCTGAACTTCAGTCTGAATTTCTGCATGTCGTAACTTCAGTTCGCGATCTCGTATCAAAATAATGAACGTTGCTAAATGTTTTGAAACATATCGGGTAACAGTAACTTAAATAACTTGGGCTGAGGGTATTATATGTCCTGTGAAGTTTAGAAGAATATAAGATGATCACATTGAGATGTATAAAATCTTAAGTGACTTCAAATGGTAGGTGCTGAATAGCTGTTTCTCTTGGCTGGTGTATCTAGAATTGGGTGTCTCAGTCTCAGTGTAAGGGTTTGCATTAGCACTGGGATGAGCAGTTTCTTCACTCAGAGGCTTGTGAATCTATTGCATTTTATGTATTAAAAACTGTGGATGCTCAGACATAGAGTACATTCAAGATTTAATTGATAACTGTGGAAAGTTGTAGCTGGGGTAGAGGATTAGCTATGGCATTGAGTGGCTATATAGTGTGCTCCTATTTCTTGTGCTTGTATGTGATAGTGTTCTTCATTTTGTACAGAACATAGAACTACGTAGGAAGCAGGAACTGGAATCCTTTAAGTGTTGTGCAGAATTAATAATTACACCTCATCTCATGCACCTCATGTTTCTGAATGATCTTTGCCCATTGATACTTAAGAGACGAAGAGGGAAGGGCTGATTATTCCAGACTTGCTTATAGAAGTACAACTGGAAGTGCTTGTAAGGGCCTTGATTTCTTTTAAAGATACATATAGGAGCTCTAACCTTCTTGGAAAGTTCCTTTAGTATTTATACGAGGAAAGCAATCTGATCCCTAATATGCAAAAGTACAGCAACTGTGAATTGGTTTTCATTCCCTGTCGCAAGTTTAACATTTTGAAACTAACTGCTCCTACATAGAATATTGAACAGTACAGTACAGGCCCTTCAGCCCGCCATTTATGCGCTAACCTTGATACTATTTTAAACGAATCCCATCTGTCTGGACGTGATCATGTCCCTCTGTTGTAGTAATGTTTATAAAACTCAAATTTAGAAGCAAGTCGATCAAATGTAGAAGCAAATCAATCAAATTTATTAAGTCAAAAGGTTTTGGGAGGGACAGTGTGATTCTGACCCTAATTGCAGGACTTGACCATGCCATCTCTCCCTGAACAACAGGTACAGCAGTTTTTATAGTCTAGATGACATGTACAACAAAAGCCCACGAAAGACGGTTTCTTGTGTTCTGTGCGTGTGCACACAGAGATCACTAGTTTGACCCACCTGGTGAATTGGTCAATAATCACAAGGCAATATGTCTTCCCATAGGATTGGGAAAGCAGTCCTGTAAAATCTATCTGAACATGCTCCCAGGACCCCTTTGAGCATGGCTGGGACCCCATTGTAGTTTTAATGGGCCTGCCTCTGTTGTGCTGGGCACACGTCACACAGCAATGACAGAATCAAGCTATATCTCTGCCCATGCCCTTCCACCACCATTCCTTCCCGATGCTGGTTATCATAGCATCATGCCCCACATGGGAAATGCCATGGTGTAATTGCATAAGAGTATGTTGGATGCACGCTGGGGGCAGGACCTTGTCATTCAATCTCCAGATACCTTCCTCGTCTGGCATGGCCCCCTGCACCTTACACTTGGCGCATTCACCCTCGGGGGTATCACCGTGCAGTTGGGTAATGTTTATAGTGGGGTCATTCTCAGCAAAGCATGGATGTCTTCCGTCTCTAGAGCTGATTAAAAATGTGCCACTCAGGATTCTGTTTATCTGGTTCCTTCTGATGGGCCTTGACCTTCAACACTGTAGCCTCCGATGGGAACTCGTTGGTCTCCCGTAAGGTCTTTATTATCTGCCCATGCTTGACAGGGGTGCCCCCTGTGGTGACAAATCCTCATCTTCCCCAAACTGTCATGTAATCATGGGCAATCCCAAGCACGTATCTACTATCAATGTAAATGTTAATATTCTTCCCTGTCACCTCCGTGAAGGCCTGGGTGATGGCCACTAACTCCGCCAACTGGGCTGACAGACCTCTTTGCATTCACCCAGCTCAGATAACTTGTAGTTCGTTGTTCACTACTGCCCATCCCATTCGTGGCAAACCGTTTACATATTTCCGCGAGCCATCCACGAACAGGATCTTGTCTGGTACCTCCATGGGGTACATCCTTTATCCCACTTTCCTCTACTTTTTCATCCACATTCCCACACACGTGGTTTGCCATTGCCTAACATCCCTTCTGCTGGGTTTTCCCGGATATCTCGTACAATGTTAACAGACTTGGTTGGTGGCAAAAGAACAGCCTCCCATTTTGCCCATCTCCTGTTAGAGACCGTGCGTAATTTCCCTGTATTTAACATTTCTACAAGGGTGTGTTTGGTATGCAAAACTATATACCCTCACTTCCCACGTAGCACAGTCTAAAGCAGCTATATATCTGGGCAAGCCATTCACTTTGGGACCCTCAGCACTAGAGTAGTACCCTATAGATAGCTGTTTATCACCGTGGAGCTGGGTTACTACTGCTGAGTAAAAACCTCCCTCTTCATTGCAGTAAATGTGAAAGTCTTAACTAGCGTCTAACCCAGGAAACCACTTTTGGATCCTCTCCAAATCCTTAACATCCTTCCTATAGTGTGGCAACCAGAACTATATACGATACTTAAGATGTGGCCTAACTAAAATTTTGTAGAGCAGCAACATGACTTACCAAATTTTATACTCTGTGTCCCAATCAGTGAAGGTATGCATGCCATATGCCTTCTTTACCATCTTACCTACTTGTTTTGCCATTTTTGGGAGCTGTTGACCTGCACACCAAGATCCATCTGTATATCACTGCTCCTAAAGGTCCTGCCATTTACTGTGTATGTTCCTCTTGCATTCAACCTCCCAAAATGCATCAACTTGCACTTGCCTGGATTAAACTCCATCTGCTATTTCTCCACCCCCAATTTTCCATTGTTCCCTACCCTGCTGTATTTTTGACTAACTTTCTCACTATCCATAACTCCTCCAATTTCCATGTGCTCTGCAATCCTACTAATCAGACCAGCTAAATCATTTACATGTAGAGGTTCCAGTCCTGATCTTTCAGAACACCACTGGTCACTGATTTCTAAACAGGAAAACACCCCTCTACAACTAACCTCTGTCTTCTATGACCAAGCCAATTTTGTATTAATCTTCTGGGCCAGCCTACCATGAGGTCAAATGCTTTAGTAAAGTTCATGTCGTCAACATCCACTGCCTTACCCTCATCAACCATCTTGGTCACTTACTCAACAAACTCAAAGGGGAATTTGATAGGATGCTATTGAGACAAGACCTACCCCACACAAAGCCATGGTGACTATCCCAAATAGATCAATTCTTTTCCAAATGCAATTAAATCCCATACCTAACAATTTTTTTCAATAGCTTCCTACCACTGATGTAAAGTTCACCAGCCTCGAATTTCCTGAATTTTTCCTGTTGCCCTTCTTAAGTAAAGGAACAACATTCTCCAGTCTTCTGAAACCTCGCTTGTGGCTGAACAGATCCCTTCAAGACCCTAATAATCTCCTTCTTTGCCTCCCTCAGTATCCTGAGATAGATCCCATCAGGCCAAGGGAACATAACTCCGTTCATGTTTTCCAAGACATCCAACCCCACCGTTCCCCCCCCCCCCCTTAATATCAACATACATCCTCTGATCTTAACGTTCACCATATCTTTCTTCGTGAGTGCATATGCAACATACTTCCTCTGGCTCCATGCATGATTTCCCTCTTTTATCCTTGAATGGACCGTACCCCTTCCCTAGCTTCTAATAGAATGCCTTGGGACTCTCCTTAATTCTATTTGTCAAGGACATTTCATTGTCCATTTGATTGTAAGGAGAGGCTATATAGGCTGAAACTATTTTCCCTGGACTGTAGGAGATTAAGGGTTGCGTTTATAGAAGTTTATTAAATCATGAGGGGCATAGATAAGGTGAATAGCCAAGATCTTTTCCCTACAGTAGGGGAGTCCAAAACTAGAGTGTATAGATTAATAACCTTAACCTATACCCTCTAGTTTTGGACTCCTCTACCGTGGGGGAAAGATTTATAAGGGTCCTGAGGGCCAAAGTTTTATGCAGAGTGATGTGTGCATGGAATCAGCTGCCAGCGGAAGTGGTGGTGGCAGGTACAATAGCAACATGGGCGGCACGGTGGCACAGTGGTTAGCACTGCTGCCTCACAGCGCCTGAGACCCGGGTTCAATTCCCGCCTCAGGCGACTGACTGTGTGGAGTTTGCACGTTCTCCCCGTGTCTGCATGGGTTTCCTCCGGGTGCTCCGGTTTCCTCCCACAGTCCAAAGATGTGCAGGCCAGGTGAATTGGCCATGCTAAATTGCCCATAGTGTTAGGTAAGGGGTAGATGTAGGGGTATGGGTGGGTTACGCTTCGGCGGGGCGGTGTGGACTTGTTGGGCCGAAGGGCCTGTTTCCACACTGTAAGTAATCTAATCTAATCTAATCTAATCTAAAAACATCTAAAGTACATTTGGACAGGTACATGGACAGGAAAGCTTTAGAGCAAAATGGGCCAAACATAGGCAATTAAGACTAGTTTAGGAAACCTGATCAGCATGGGTGAGTTCAACTGAAGGGACTGTTTCTGTGCTATCTACCTCTACGACTCGATGTATGTGAAAGAATGTGCATTTATTTAGCATCCTATCAAATTCCACAGAATCATCCTAAAGACTTCACTGTAGTCTTTTGGTTTAAGGTGGAGGCACGTGTTATGTAGGTGAAACTGAGTTGCTATTTTGTGAATTTCAAATTTGGTGATGGAAGAAAGGATATCAGCCAATGTAATGTGGTCTCCCTGCACTATCCATGAGAACACATAGAAATTACATAACATTTCAATCAAAAGCCAAGACCTCTGACAAGCTTATAAAAGCCATATTGTCCCAGCTTGTCTGGGTGAGTTGCTGACATTACTTTACATTCTCCTTTTCAATCATGATCTTGTGCATGTGTGGAGTATAGAGGTTTAGAATGATGGTTCTACATTCACTGTTTCCTTGAGAATGATCCCCAGATAGCTCATTTCTTCCTATTCTCACCAGAAAAGGGCGGCACGGTGGCTTAGTGGTTAGCACTGCTGCCTCACAGTGCCAGGGACCTGGGTTCAATTCCTGCCTTGAGCAACTGTGTGGAGTTTGCACATTCTCCCCGTGTCTGCGTGGTTTTTCTCTGGGTGCTGTGGTTTCCTCCCACAATCCAAAGATGTGCAGGTTAGGTGAATTGGCCCATAGTGTTAGGTGCATTAGTAAAGGGTAAATATAAGGTACAGGAATGGGTCTGGATGGTTTACTCTTCGCAGGGTCAGTGTTGACTTGTTGGGCCGAAGGACCTGTTTCCTAACTGTAGGGAATCTCATCTAATCTAATAAACATCCCATTCTGTGGTTTCAGCATTATCCGATGGAAATTACAGACTAGCTCCAAGTATGGTTACAGTGAAATCATTTTAACTGGAAACACTAATTTTAGAAGAAAATGCCTCTCAGACAATATCTGTGAATAGACCCACTTATGACAATTTTTTTAAAAAAGCACCCTCACTTTTATCTTGCCATTCTATTAGTATTTAGGCAAACGTTCAAATAGCCTGTTCCTGCTCTAATTCATATGCACTGAACTAACAGGTTCCTGAGATCACAGTTAACAAATGCAGTAAAATGAATACTTTTGATTTATTTAACACCTTTGTGCATTAACTTTTAGGAGCAATGCTCTTTCAGTTGGGACTGGGGGCCATCGTTTCCTACACAGGGAATCTGGAAAGATATAAGGATTGAGATGTACAACATCTGCCACCTGACATATCTCACAGCAACTGCTATTTATGGTATGAGGTTTACTCATTTTGTCATGAAGTGTGACGATCTTTTATTTAGTTGTATTTAATGTCATTTAAAGAACCAGTTTTCAGAGCTGTAAAAGAGTCAGGTACTGAAAGGAGAGCAAGGAAAATATAATTTCAAACAATAGTCTGTAATTTTCAATTATTTTGTGATTCAGAATGGCTGTGCATTTTCCACTCCCTCTCAACATGAAAGGAGACATGAGATAGAATTGGAATTTTTTTCAACCTTAGATGACAAAAGTATGTAAAAGCTATGGAATAATTTTTTAAAAACTTGAGCAAATGTAGCAACGCTGCTACCAGTGCTGGTGAAAGAGTGCTGCAACCCTGATCTCAGTGAGGAGCAGAGAAGCCAGACTGTGGAAATGTTGCAGATCTTGAAGACACATTTGAACTTTAAGGTATTTATAAATGATTTGTGTTCAACATCAGAGCTAAGGAGGAGAAGGACAATAATACTAAAACTCAGATATAATAATATTATAAAGGTAAAGTTTCTATACTCTTGCCAGACCATAGGGCTGCTGTCGCATTAGACAGAGATAGCTGGTGGTTATTTACCCTGAGCATCACCATGCCCTTGGGTGATTGGAGAGATTGGAAAGCAGAGTCCTTCATGATGACCCTAGCTGGTGCAGGGAAATTGAACCTACGCATGGTGGTGTCACTATGCATGACAACCAGCCATCCAGCTAAACAGACCTCATGATAATGAACATACAACCACACTGATACAACTAGCTGGATCCTGAAAGCATGAACAACTGAGAGCTGTTCTCATCTGAGATAGGATTGGACATAAGAGATTATGTCTGAGAGAGGAGAAGCGTACCTTGAAGAATCCTATTGATGTATGCAGTAGCTCTAGGATTGTGAGGAATCAGCCAGAGAATATTAATGGGTGAACAGATGAAGAACTACATTCCAAATTGAATGAGAACAACCAACTGGACAAAAGGAGCACATAATTTGCAGCCCAACCAGCAGAAATATTAAGGCCAATGGGCAGGATGTAAGTATTGTGAGTAAATCACATAAAAGAGAAGGCAGCATGTGGAAATCAATGCTCTAACTTCAAAAAACTGAGTCACTTTGTAGTCAAGTAATTCACCAGAAAGAAGCAAAGCAAGCCTATAAAGATAGCTGGTGGCAAGATTTCAACCGATGATTCTGACAGATCCCTCTTTACTAAACAACAGATTGTCATCATCATCAGGTCTGAAGCTATTGAGTGGTTTTTGACTGTTTTACTGATGATTGCAGAAGGAGAACAGCAAGTGAATGTGAACTTGCCAATGTAAATGGAGCAAATCAGTGGAGGCCCTAGAGGTGTATAGAAGTACAGAGTGAGAACTTAAGAAAGCAATTAAAAAAGCAAAGAGGGGGCATGAGAAAAACACTCGTTTCGTCGGTGTGAATTGACTAACGCGATTGACAAATTGTAGACGTTGTTTGGATAAACACGAATTTCCTACTGAATGGTATAACAAGTTTTTATAGCTATCTTCTACAGCACGATTACCATTGGCATTTTCCATAGTGTGATTTTCTATAGTGCGATGTTGCAGAGGAACACAATTGTCGTGTTATACCAGAATGCACTGAAAAGTTTACAACTTGCCACATACAGCACCATCTTAGGAGTAAGGTACCTAGGTACAGATTCTTCATTACAAATTCATAGGAAAAAAAATTAGAAAACCAAAGAAATAAAAAGTCCAGAATTACAGATTGTAGGAATACATTAGAAAATAGAGAAATAAGAAGTTCAGAATAATAGTCTTTCAATTCAGTCCACGATGGCACCTAGCCTCCAGTCCATGTTGGGTCTTGATTCCAGACTGTGCTGGGCTTCACCATGAGACTGGATGACTGCTCTGGAATCGCCTTGAGGCTAGAAGTCCATGCTGAGGCTACGTGGGGCCGAGGGGATGACTTGCTGAGTCCGCGCTGAGGATAGGAGTTCACAACATCAGTGAGAAGGAAGAAGACAGAAAAAAAGCACAAAAGGAGAGAAAATGAGAGAAGAAACAGACAAACGAATGAGCTCCGGCTGAAGCATACTACTCTGCCACCACCTTAGAAAGTCATTAGTATATCAGGAAGAAGAGAATAACCAGGGAAAGAGGAGGGCTCATTAGGTCTGAAGGGAAAATGTGTGCATGTGAAGCTGGAGGATATTGGTAGAGTGTTAAACGAGTACTTCACATATGTCTTCACTCAGGTGAAGGAGGGTGTAAGAACAGAATTTGAGGGGATAATGGCCTGTGAGTTTCTTGAGTAGTTTGATATAGGGAGTGAAGAGGTTTGGAGGTTTTCTTGGGTTTGAAAGTGAAAAATTCCCCAGGTCCTGATGAGTTGTATCCCAAGTAGCTGTTGGAGATCAGGGAGAAAATCACAGAGACCATGACAAAATTTTAAATGCACCTCCAGCCATGGGAGATGTGCCAGAAGACCAGAAGGCAAATAATGTGGTTCAACTTTTCAAGAAAGGTGGTGGAGATAGATCAGTGGATTATAGATCACATCAGCGGTAGGGAAACAAGTGGTGCAAATTCTGAAGGAGAAAATTAATCACCATTTAGAGAGGTAAGATTTGATCAGGGTTAGTTAACATGACTTTGTCAGGGAGATCATGCCTAACATGTCTGATGGAATTTTTCAAGGAGGTGACCTTGTGGTTGGGGGCAGTGCAGTTACTGAAATGTATATGGATATCAGTAAGGCTTTTGAGAAGGTGGGAAACGTAAGAAATTGATAAAGAAGGTAAAATCATATGGCATTCAGGGTAACTTGGCAAGTTGCCACCCAGGTAAATAGTGCAGTGAAGAAGGCATATGGCGTACTGGCTTTTATTGGTAGAGGAATTGAGTTCCGGAGTCCTGAGGTCATGCTGCAGTTGTATAAGACTCTGGTGCGGCCGCATCTGGAATATTGTGTGCAGTTTTGGTCACCATACTATAGGAAGGATGTGGAGGCACTGGAACGGGTGCAGAGGAGGTTTACCAGGATGTTGCCTGGTATGGTAGGAAGATCATATGAGGAAAGGCTGAGGCACTTGGGGTTGTTTTCATTGGAGAAAAGAAGGTTTAGGGGTGACTTGATAGAGGTGTACAAGATGATTAGGGGGTTAGATAGGGTTGACAGTGAGAACCTTTTTCCACGTATGGAGTCAGCTATTACAAGGGGGCATAGCTTTAAATTAAGGGGGGGTAGATATAGGACTGATGTTAGGGGTAGGTTCTTCACTCAGCGAGTCGTAAGTTCATGGAATGCCCTGCCAGTAGCAGTAGTGGACTCTCCCTCTTTATGGGTATTTAAGCGGGCATTGGATAGGTATATGGAGGATAGTGGGTTAGTGTAGATTAGGTGGGCTTTGATCGGCGCAACATCGAGGGCTGAAGGGCCTGTACTGCGCTGTATTCTTCTATGTTCTATGTATGTTCTAAAATTAACAGGAGACTGGGTGGTAATAGAAGACTACTTGTGTTGCTGGAACCTAAGGTTCAGTGGCGTACCACAGGGTCCCTTATTGTTCATAATATATGTAAGCAATCTAGATGAAAACTTGGAAGGAATGACAGACAAGTTTGCGAATGACACAAAGATTGGCTGTAGACAGATTGGTGCGATAGGCGGGACAATGGCAGATGGAATTTAACCGTGATGAGTGGGAAGTGGTGCACTTTGGAAGAAGGAACAAGACAAAGGCATTCTCAATGAATGATGGGACGCTAGGACACTTAGAGGAACAGAGGGATATTGGGGTGCTTGTCCACAGATCCCTGAAGGTGGCAGGGTAGGTCAAAAAGTTCGTTAAGAAGGCATGTGGTACATTTGCCTTTATCAGTTGTAACATAGGTTTTAAGAGCAGGGAGATCATGTTGAAATCGCACAGGACTTTGTTGAGGCCACATTTGGAGTAATGTGTGCAGTTCTAGTCTCCACACCATAGGAAGGGTATGATTGCACTGGAGAGGCTGCAGAGGAGATTTACCAGAATTTAGTGGAGCAGTTTAGGTATGAAGATAGACTGGATAAGTTTGATTTGGAGGCTGATCTAGCTAAGTTTGGTACCCATAGGGAGAGCCTCAACCGGGACCTTGGGTTCATGTCACATTACAGGTGATCACCATTGCACTATGCACACACACAGATACTCCTACGCACACACACAGATACTCCCACACACACACACTCTCTCACACACACACACAGGCACTCCTATATACTCATACACACAGACACAGATGTGCACACAGACACCCACACACACCCTCACAGACACACACTCTCTTACACACACAGGCATTCCTATACCCACACATACACAGACGCGCACACAGACACCCACACACACCCTTACAACACACACACACTCCCACACTCACACATGCACGCCCTCACAGACTTAAGACACTCTACATTCACTACACACACACACATACACTTTCTCACACTCACAACCCCCAACCCAGACAGACAGACACACACACATACAGACAAAGACCCACATGCACACATATACTTTGTGCGGTGAATTTGTATTTGAAGGGTTGCATTGTACTTTGCTCAAAAACTGCATGCATTCATGTAGAGCTCTCCGCTCAAAAACTGCATGAATTTATGTAAAACTCCATTATCTCACTTTTTAGATTAGAATCAATCTAAACATCATGGCATAGACAGAGAACACGGGGCCAACACCTTCAACATATTGTCTAGCTATCACCATTGTTAACAGCTAACCTGAGAATGCAACTTTTTTTAAAAAAAGGTTTTGTGATTTACATATGAAAGAAATGAAACTATCACTGTATTCTAACAGATGAAAGACTTAACATACAATCAGTTTTTCAATGTATAATTTCAGTTACATCACACTAAATTTTTGCTATAAATTCTGTGCGTTAGGATTGAGCCCTCCACTATCGCCTGATGAAGGAGCAGCGCTCCGAAAGCTAGTGTGCTTCCAATTAAACCTGTTGGACTATAACATGGTGTTGTGTGATTTTTAACTGGATAAGTTTGGGTTGTTTTCTTTGGAACAGAGAAGGTTAAGTGGGGATCTAATAGAAATGTATTAGATTATAAGGGGTATGACAGTGTGAATAAAAAGCAACTATACTCTTTAGTTGAAGAGTTGATAACAAAGGGGTAAATATTAAGGTGAAAGACAAGAGGTTGAGAGGGAACTTAAGAATTTTTTTCACCAAGAGAGTAGTGGGGGTCTGGGGAGGGGAGTTGAGGCAGGAAACCTCGCAACCTTTTAAAAGGTACTCAGATGTGCACTTAAAGTGTCATAAGGTATGCCCTAATGCTGGAAGTTGGGGTGAATGCAGATTTAGTGAACTTTAGTGGAAGATCCTAAAGGTCTTTACTCCTTCTGATGCAAACAGTGGTTACTGTCAGATGAAACTGAATTAAAGCAGCAGTTGTCTAACTAAAGTTTTGATGCTATTTGGGAGATCCAGATGGTTGAGCATATCAGTTGGCATTATTTAAAATATCATTCTTGAGTCTTGGGTATCGCTGGCCATGCCAGTGTTCATTGCCTGTCCCTGGTTGCCTTTCCAGTTCTGGAGAAGAATATCAGTACAGACTGCACAAAAAAGTAGTGCTGTTGTGGAAGATCTGCTAGTCAATGGATGTGGAGACATAATGGAAGAGGTCATTGCAGATCAGAACTGAAATTGATAATGAGAAAGATACTGTTGTACTTGACTTCATACATGCTCAAAGAAATAAGTGGGTTGCACGGTGGCACAGTGGTTAGACCTGCTGCCTCACAGCGCCAGAGACCCGGGTTCAATTCCCGCCTCAGGTGACTGACTGTGTGGAGTTTGCATGTTCTCCCCGTGTCTGCATGGGTTTCCTCCGGGTGCCCCGGTTTCCTTCCACAGTCCAAAGATGTGCAGGTCAGGTGAATTGGCCATGCTAAATTGCCCGTAGTGTTAGGTAAGGGGTAAATGTAGGGGTATGGGTGGGTTGCGCTTCGGCGGGTCGGTGTGGACTTGTTGGGCCAAAGGGCCTGTTTCCACACTGTAAGTAATCTAATCTAATCTAATTGAGAGCAAAAAACTTCATCTGGATCTTGATAAGGTGAGAAATGCAGCAACCAACAGATGTGACAGCAGTGCAGTAACTTATTAGATTTTATGACTTATGTAGCAAAGTTCTCACTTATTTTGTCATCCGAATGAAACTCTGAGAGCTCGCTGCTTAGAGTGTTATGGTGGAAAATTTCACAAAAAACTAATGACAACAGCACCTGCACTAATGTACCATTGTGTCAATAATAAAGTCACCTTGCAGTTTAATACCAACAGGGCAGGACTTGGATTTTTATGCAGTGCAGACAGCCAGTTGCATTGTCATTCATGATGTTAACCCAAGCTAAGTGATATGTTCAGATAGATGGCTGACATCTTTGCTTGTGAGCATTTTAGTCAAAACTTGTTTGGCAGAGACCATAAAGCTGTAAGAAATAGTAATAGGAGTAGGCCATTCAGCCTGTCAAGCCTGCTTCACCATTCAGTAGGATCATGACTGATCTAACATTCCTCAGGTGCACTTACCTGCCCTTTCCCCATAACCCTTAATTCCCTCAATGATCAAGAATGTGTCTACCTCAGCCTTAAATAGGACTCTGCCCCAAACGCTCTCAATCCTCTGAGAAAAGAATTTTTTTCTCATGTCAAACTTAAATTGGTGCTTCTTTATTCTGAGACTGTGTGCTCTTATCCTAGATTGTCCCATGAAGGGAAACATCCTCTCAGCACTTACCTGTCAAGCCCCTTAAGAATCCTATGTGCGTCAATGACATGAGCTCTCGTTCTTCTAAATTCCAATGAGTAGAGTCTCACCCTGTTTAATCTTTGATCGTAAAGCAAGTCCTCCATACTGGGGATTATTACAGTAAACCTTCTCTGAAGTGCCTCCAATGAATTAAACTTGTCCTTAAGTAAAGGGACCAGAATTGCTCACAATACTCCATTTGTGCTTGTACAGTTGCAGTCAGATTTCCCTACATTTATACGTGGATCCCTTTAAAATAAGGGCCAACATTCCATTGACCTTTCTGATTTTCTGCTGGCCCTGCGTGCTAGCTGTGTGTTTCATGTACAGATACCCCAAAATCGCCTTTGTATTGCAGCTTTCTGCAGCTTTTCTCCATTGAAATAATACTCTGTTCTTTTGCTGTACCTTCTGAAATGAACAACTTCACATTTTCCCACATTATGCTTGACTTGCAAACCTTTTGTCCACTTAATCTATATCTCTATAAACTGTTCATATCCCTCTTGCAACTTGCCTGTTCACTTATTTTTGTATCAGCTACAAATTTGGATTCAATACATTGTTTCCTTCCACTAGGTCATTAATATATATTATAAATGGTTGCAGTTCCAGCATTGATCCCTGTGAAACCTCATTGGCTCCAGGCCACCAACCTACAAAATAATCTGTTATCCCACCTGCTATTTCCTGCCCATTAGCTAATTCTCTATCCATGTCAATATACTGCCTCCAACACCACAGGCTCCTATCTTATGAGTTAGTGTTCTGTGAGGTGCCTTGTTAAATGCTTTCTAGAAGTCCAAATATAACACATCTACTGGTACCACTCAATCCACTCCGGTTGGGACTACTTTGAAAATCTCTAATAAATTAGTCAGGCACAATTTCACAATTGACAATGGAGTCTGACCATAAGCCACTTCAGGTATTTTCCTTAAACTACTACTATCTGCTGTAAAGTGTCTGCAAAAAATTAAAAATCATACAACACCAGGTTATAGTCCACCAGGTTTATTTGGAAGTAAAAGCTTTCGAAGCACTGCTCCTTTGTCAGGTAGCTGGTGAGGCAGGATCATCGGGCACAGAATTTATAGTAAAAGATCAAATGAATCGAAACCTGCAACCCCATTCTAAGTGATTAAAGATTTAACAACAATCTAGGTTTGTTCAATACATTGCATCAGTTGTATGACACTTTGATCTTTTATCATAAATTCTGCATCTTACAATCCTGCCCCACTAGCTACCTGGTGAAGGAGCAGCGCTCTGAAAGTTTGTACTTCCAAATGAACCTTTTGGACTATAACCTGGTGTTGTGTGATTTTTAACTTTGTTCACCCCAGTCCAACACTGGCATCTCCACATCATGTCTGCAAAACATGGTATTGCATTTGCAGAAATATTACCTGAATGTGACATTCAAACAAGCAGAACAGGTATACTTCGACAACTGCTGATGAAGGAAGTTGAGGATGTTAATGCTAAAATCTTCCAGAGCAACAGCTTGACATACTCTGATTGTCATCAACCCAGCAGAGATTTTGACTCTGAAAAGCAAGTACTTTGCTGAAATCAAGCAATGTAAGGAAAAAAGTACAAATCTCTAACGGCTGCAGGAAGAAGTGATGAAAGGATGACCTTACAAGGGTACGCCTGTCGCTATAACAGAGTATTGGATGTTCGGAGATGAATTGATAGCCTAAGAAGAACATTTTCTACAAAGGAAGCAGTTGTTAACCCTAAGTTGATAAGAAAAGTGATGCTAAAATATATCCAGGCAAGCCATAGAGGAATTGAGCCTAGCCTGAGGAAAGCAAGAGAAGTGCTCTAATGGCCAAGAGCAATGAGGTTAAGGACCACATCGATTCATGCTTTGCTTCAAATGGATACCCAGCTAAGCAAGAAAATGAGCAGTTGATGACACATGACATCCCAGATAGACTAGGGGTAAAGTTTGGAGTACACTACATCGCTCTCTCAGGAACTGATTATCTTTTCACAGTCAACCAGTTGTTGTAACTACCGGGAAGTGGACCAACTGACGTCAACAACTACCAGTGAGATTGTAGAATGCATGAAAGCACATTTCAGTCACTGATATTTCAGACATTGTGATGAGTGACAAAGACCCCCAGTTTATGAGCGACGTATTCAGTGCTTCACAAAGGATTGGGAAATTCAACACCATACGTCATCTGTAGACTGTCCCTGTCAAATGTGGAGATTGAGGTGGTGGTGCAGATTTCCCAAAGGACCATAAAGAAATCAAGAAAACCCAGCAATGATTTGGAAATGCCGGTGTTGGACTGGGGTTAAAAATCACACAACACCAGGTTATAGTCCAGCAGGTTTAATTGGAAGCACTAGTTTTCGGAGTGCCGCTCCTTTGTCAAGTGGTTGTGGAGGACACAATTGTAAGACACAGAATTTATAGCAAAAGTTTACAGTGTGATGTAACTGAAATTAGACATTGAAAAATACCTTGATTGTTGAGTCTTTCATCTGTTCGAATACCATGATAGTTTCACTTCTTTCATATGTAAATCACAAAACTTTTTTAAAAAAGTTGCATTCTCAGGTTAACTGTAACAATTGGTGTTCACACACACACACACACACACACACACACACACACACACACACACACACACACACACACACACACTCTTAAGACACTCTACACTCACATACACACACAAATACACTCTCTCTCACAACCCCCCAACCCAGACAGACAGAGACACACACACACAAAGACCCACATGCACGCATATACATATATTTTGTGGGGTGAATTTGTACTTGCAGAGTTACATTGTACTTTGCTCAACAACTGCATGAATTCATGTAAGACTCTTATCTCACTTTTTAGATTAGAATCAATCTAAATATTCTGGCACAGAGAACACAGGGGGTTAACACCTTCAACATATTGTCTAGCTAACACCAATTGTTACAGTTAACCTGAGAATGCAACTTTTAGAAAAAATGTTTTGTAATTTACACATGAAAGAAGTGAAACTATCATGGTATTCAAACAGATGAAAGACTCAATAAACAATCAAGGTATTTTTCAATGTCTAATTTCAGTTACATCACACTGTAAACTTTTGCTATAAATTCTGTGTCTTACAGTTGTGTCCTCCACAACCACCTGATGAAGGAGTGACGCTCCGAAAACTAGTGGAAGAAATGTGCCTCTGCAGAAGAAGTCTGGAGAGGAATGCAGTGGTGTTTGTCGAGGTTCGTCCCGAGCAGCGCCGTCACGTGGGACTCCGTGCTCTATGGTCTGTTCCCCGGGACGCACACCGAGGCGAACATCAACTGTGCCTGGAGGACCTTAGAAGAACATAGAACGTTACAGAGCAGTACAGGCCCTTCAGCCCTCGATGTTGCGCCGACCTGTGAAATTAATCTGACGCCCATCTAACCTACACCATTCCATTATTATGCACAATTTAAAGACTGTATGCAACGTATTTCTGCATGTGCAGAAATTAATGAAAGTAGAAGCGTCTAAAATTAACGACCGTTTTGTTACTCACGAAGAAAACAATTGTTCATAATGTGCATTGGGCTAACTTCATAATTTATAATTACAAATGATTGTGTATACAATCTTATTGTTGTGAAATGGAGAATGCTTGGAGAAATGTACTGACTGACTTGCCATAAGCATGCGACCATTCTGTCTCAATATAAATACCTTTGTATGGAAATGATAGCAGCCATTCAGTACACATCACTTGTAACAGTATTGGTGTTTACAGCAACAGCAACCTGTATTTATATGACATCTTTAGTATATTAAACCATCCTAAGATGCTTACCAGAGCACTTATCAACAAAGACAAATCACTTTGTAAAAAATTTAATGCCAATGTGCAAGTTTATATTACTTTTAAAGAAGCAAATTACAGAAAAGCAAGTTGCCAAAAATGACAATAAATGCACTTGTAAGTACGAATTTCAATGAATATGCTTTTACCAATGATAAATATTACTGTCTGGGAGGCATCCTGTGAGATTGGGTATTGGGAGATCAGAGGCACAATCCTCTCCATTTCCTAGCGTGTGATTTATACGTGTAAAGCATTCCCTAGTGCTATACCCATGTTTATGCTCACGATACATATGTACTAACAATGTATTGTGCAAACATCAAACATACTGGCAAGTTTGAGAGGAACTGTGCCTGAAAGGATTAATACATAGGCTGACTGTGGTTCAGGCAGAGAAACAGGAGGTTAGTAAAATTCTGTTATTGAAGTGTGGTTTGTGATGTATCAGTACTGGTCTGTTGCTCTTTCATGTGTTGCTCTTGAGTCTGAGGGTGATTGTGTTGAGTAGATCTCTGGAAGGAAGCCCCCCCAGGTTTCCTGGCATTTTCTCACTTTAGTGAAAGTTACTCTTGTATGTTTCCATAATATTATAATAAATCCAGACCACTTTCTAAGAGCATAGTACTTTAATTCTGTAGCTGTGTGCAGTAAGAACTGTCAGTAACACCAGAATATTTCTTAATTATTTCTTCATCAAGTGAGAAAATGAAGTAATTGTGAGTTAAACTAATGGCTTTTTGATGTAACATGTTTCACTCTCAATCTGTATACCCAGAGGACAACATTTAGACATTGAAAGTTCTGTCATATTAACTCTGAATCAAGTACATTTTGTGCGATAGTAAAGATGTTCTAAAGGTGAATTGAGCAAGCAACTTATAATGGAAATTTAAATACAGCTAAATTGTTAGAAAATTGATTGAACTCTTCTTTTTTCATTTGTAGATGAGAAAGAACAAAAGTGGTCTGTGGAAGTGGAAAGTTTTTATGATGTTGTTTTCTCAAAGCCAATTGAAGGTGAGCTGATGGTTAGCATTCCATCTCTACGAACGCAACAAACTTACAAAATAGTTCTTGCAAACAAAGAAGGCAGCAGAAGTAAAGTCAGGTTGGAGATTAATCAGGTGAGAAATCTTTTTACTGGAATTCTCCACTAAGTGAATATTTCTGTTACATATATAACCTGGGCGGCACGGTGGTTCAGTGGTTAGCACTGCTGCCTCACAGCACCAGGGTCCCAAGTTCGATTCCAGCCTCTGGCGACTGTCTGTGTGGAGTTTGCACATTCTCCCCATTCTGTGTGGGTTTCCTCTGCGTACTCCGGTTTCCTCCCACATGCACAAAGATGTGCAGATCAGGTGGATTGGCCATGCTCAATTGCCCATAGTGTTAGGTGCATTAGTCAGAGGGAAATGGGTCTGGGTGGGTTACTCTTCGGAGTGTCAGTGTGGACTTTTTGGACTGAAGGGCCTGTTTCCACACTGTAGGGAATGTAATCTAATCTTCAGTTATAGGAAGGCAGAAGTCAGAAATTACTAAAACAAAACTAAAATGCTGAAGAATCTAAGCAGGTGAGACTGGCAGCATCTGTGGAGAAACAGTTAAAGTAAACATTTCAAATCCAAGATAGTCTCCTCTATGTTGGCTAGACTGGGTAATTGCTGTACAGGGTGCCACCTCTCCGTGCAAGTGAATGAGCCGAACTTTCCTGTGGCTTGCACCATCTCACTCTTATGCTAACATGTCTGTCTTAGACCTGCTGCAGTGGCTCAGTACTCTAGGAACTGGATTTCATTTTCCATTTGAGCGCTTTACAGCCTTCAGCACTCAACATTTATTTTAACAAAAGCAGTGTGCTGGAGAAACTCAGCAGGCCTGGCAACATCTGTAGAGAGAAAATAGATCTAAAGCTTCAAGTCCAAAGAAGGGTCACTGGACTGAAGCATTAGCTCTTGTTTTCCCTCTACAAATGCTGCCAGACCTGCTGAGTTTATCCAGCGATTTCTGTTCTTGTTTGTTTCAAATGTCTGTATCTATCCAGTTACTAAATAAACTTTTATGGTTGACTAATCCTTGATCCAGGATATCTGGTCTTAACTGCAAAACTTATTCAACCTTCTGCTTTTAGTTCAACTTTTAATATTTTCAGACAATGCAGCTATATTTCTTAGCCTCTGGATTAATGATTTCCTTTTAAAGTCTACTACCAGAGACTAACCATTAGTGCATTAAGAATGTCACAGATAGAGGTACTTAGCACCTCCATCGGGGCTATAACACTGCACTTATGGCACTGTTGCCTCCTCTTAATACACAACTTGCAGCTGAGTCCAGTGTTTTCCATTTCTACCTGTTAGTTCAATAGTTAGGTCATGATACTGATGCTTCTGAGCTCACCCTGACAAATGAATGGTCATTTACAGATGTGGAGGCTGGTAATGTGGGCGGCACGGTGGCACAGTGGTTAGCACTGCTGCCTCACAGCGCCAGAGACCTGGGTTCAGTTCCCTGGGTTCAGATTTCGAAACTACTTGGATGCTGCCTGAACTGCTGTGCTTTTCCAGCACCACTAATCCAGAATCTGGTTTCCAGCATCTGCAGTCATTGTTTTTACCTAATTTAACGTGGCCAGTCCACTTAACCTGCACATCTTTGGACTATAGGAGGAAACTGGAGCATGTGGAGGAAACCCATGCAGACACGGAGAATGTGCAAACTCCAGTGGCATGCTGACCACTGAGCCACCATGCCACCCCAGACTTGACACGGCTTCTTCTAACTTGGATCTGTTAAGTTTTGCAGTTATTAAGAAGGGTAACCTGACCAAGCAGGACCTTCTGCAATTGGAGTATTGTAGGGAATAATTTCAAGCTCTGAAACACTCCAAAATCAACAGACATTCACCTGGAAGGTGTGGGAATGAAGGGCGGAGTGTTCTGCTAGACCATTCAAATGTGTCCAGTTTCTGATATTGTACTGATAATGAGGCAACCTTCGATGACAGGATGATGCAACAATTTTTTAGTCTTACTGTTACTTGCATCTCAGTTACTGATTTTCCCTACAGTCATGGATTACTAAGTGTGTGATATCTTTATGTGAAGCTAAGTTTACATCTTCATTACTCCTTCATGATAGGGGCATGTATGCTATGTTCTTCATTCAAAGTTCTAGTTGGATACAAAGAAAGCATTTGCCCTTGCGGGAAGTTCAATGCTAAGGACCATAAATATAAATGAATCACAGCAATCCACTTGGGAATTTAGAAGAAACCTCTTCACCCAAAGAGTGATGTGAATATAGAACTTGCTATCACAGGGAATGGATCGGATGAAAAACATCATTCATTTAAGAAGAAGCTAAGTAAGAACATGACAGGGAAAGGAATAGAAGGCTATGTTAATAGGGTGAGCTAAAGAATGTTGGGAGGAGGCTCCAGTATAACACAATCACAGGCATATACCAGTTGGGTTATGAATCATAGAGGTCTACAGCACAGAAAAAGGCCCTTAGGCCCATTAAGCCTGCACCAGTCAAAAACAGCAATTCTAATCCCATTTTTCCAGTACTTGACCTATAGTCTGCACACTTTGCCTTTAGTATATGCCACTCTGATACAAGTCAGGCTCACAATCTGTCATGTGTTCTTGGCTCATGAAACTTTGTACAAAGAGAGCTTGAGGTAAGCATTTCGTTCATCATTCCATTTGTACATTATTGTTGAAATGTTTGTTTAATTTCAATTATAATAAGTTTTACAATATGTGCATTGACCTTCACACAGGAATGTGTTTAAACATGAGAAAAAACATACTATGTATTGGAACTTTATTTTCCAGGATGTTTCTGTTGATCTTTGGTGGCCTGTTGGTTATGGTAATCAGACTGGTTACAACATGACTGTTACTTTCACAATCAGCAGAGAATACCACATTGAAAAGTCCATTATGGTCAGTCATTCTCAATTATCTGTTTAAATGTTTATTTAAAAATCTGCATTATCAACTGGGTGACAAATTATGGAAGAATGTAAAGTTTTAATTGGCGTAGTTCTTTTTCCCTGTGAAGGATAGGTGAAGCAGTTTTAAAATGCCATATTTTTGGTCAGTAATTTAAAAGAATATCTGTTCTTTTTATTTCTTTGCCTTCAAGAAAGAAAGGAAACAATTCTCATTTGTTGTGACTTAATCTCAATGTCATCGTACTTCAGCCAAGAAGTTTAGAGTCTGAAAATTAAATGAAGCATCTATAATTTGCTTTGGACAGGATATGTTAGCACTAGTCACTTTTACTGGACTAACAATACACAAGTCTGGATTAATAATCCAGAGACTTCTCATCTTTATCATTCCGTTTATCCTAGCGGGGAATCTCATTTTGATTGTTATAATCCTGCTGATGTTATTACCATGCACGTCAAATCCCAGACAGGAACCAACCTTAATAGATCATAATTTTGATTATTTTGGTGTTAACAAAGTGGTCTTTCATTGAAAGAAAAGATGCTGTAGATTGTGCTTTAACAATATAATGGAGGTTTAGTACAAAAAAGATGGAATCATCTACTTGTGATTCAGAGTTTTTGTAAGTGTAACCCTATTAATCTCAAAACTTTCCTTTATAAACTATTTTGTTTATAAATAAACAAAAATCAATTAATAGTGCACAAAATCCATTCACTTTCAAGACTGGTCTGTTTTTAAATACTGTTTTTAAAAGAAATTATCGTGATTACAGAAAATAATATAGTTACATACGAAAAACCCACTGATTATTAACTTTAAAAAAACTAAATCCCTAATTGTCAACAAATAACATGAAAAATTATATATACTAATCCAACAGTTTATATCTCACACACACAATCCAAAATATGTTATTGATAATGACCAGAAAACTATAGGTATTTCTTAAAAATCTAACTGCTTCATTAATGTCTTTTTATCCTTTCCCAGTCTACCTGGCCAGCCTACATATGAGTCCTGACCCACAGTAATTAGCATAACTGCCCTCTGCAATGAACTAGCAAACAACTCAAGTGCAGTCAAAAAGATAGCTCACCATTACCTTCTCAAGGGAAACTAAGGATTGGTAATTAATGATGGCCTTTCCATCGATGTCCTTATCCTGTGATAATGGAGTATTCTTTAATGACTACTTGCAGACAGTTCAAGCATTCTGTCCTCGGTAGTGGTGGTGGGAATCTGCTTCCAGTAGTCCTCTTTGTGAATCGCTGGCATATTAATCATATTGCAGTGATACCTGACTTATTTGAGCTCAAAATATCTGGAAGTTCAGATAATTTAATAAACTAAAAGCCCATGGGCATTGGGTTGCAGGATTGGCAAAATAATAGAAGAGTGCTCTTTGGTTGAGGGAGGCATTTTCAGGATGGCAACCTGTAACTGGTGGAATGCCACAGAGATCAGGGCTTGGGTCACAAATATTTATAATATATATCAATGACTTGGATAAAGGAAGTGAATGTGCTGTAGCCAAATTTGCATCTGACACAAAACTGCTGCAAAGACAATGGTGAGGATGACCGAAAGATAGGTGGAGGGCAAGTGGTGGCAATAGACAGATTAAGTGAGAGGCAGAAATTTGGCAGATGGAAAATAATACGGGAAAATAGAAATTTATGCAGTTTGTCAGGAAGAATAGAGGCGATGAATATTATTTAAATGGAGAAATACTACAGAAAACAGCACAGCAGGATTTGTGCGTCCTTGTGCATAAATCACAAAAACATAGCATCCATGTTCAGCAGGCAATAGGAAAGGCAATGAAATATTGGCTCTTATTTCAAAGAGAATGAAGATAGGGATGTCTTGTTAACATTATACAAAGCATTAATCAGACTACACATGTAATAAATGTATCTTTTTAGTCCCCTTACCTAAGGAAAGGTATATACTGCTATTGGAAGTAGTCCAGAGAAGGTTCAATAAGTTGTCCCTGGGTATGGAGGGATAGTTTGGAGGAGAGGGTGAGTAGGTTGGGACTGTACTCATTAAAGTTTAGAAGACTGAGAAGTGACTTAATTGAAACTACAAAATTCTTAGAGAGATTGATAGAATTGATGCAGCCAAGTCATTTCCCCTTGCATTTGAGTTTAGAAACAGAGGGTGTGATCTCAGATTAAGGGATTGTCCATTTTAGGCAGAGATGAGGAGGAATTTCTTCTCTGAGGATTGTGAATCTATGAAGTTATTTACTGCAGCGGGCTATTGTGACTGGGTCATTAGGTATATTCAAGATGTGGATGTGTCAGTGTTGGTCTGGAGTGGACAACGTTAAAAATCTCTCAATACCAAGTTATAGTCCAACAGGTTTATTTGAAAGTACTAGTTTTAAGAGCGCTACTCCTTCTTCAGGTAGTTGATGAAGGAGCAGTGATCTGAAAGCCAGTACTTCCAAATAAACCTGTTGGATTATAACCTGGTGTTGTGTGATTTTTAAGTATATTCAAGGTTTTTAAGTATATTTAAGTATATTCAAGATAGATTTTTAATCAGGAACGGAATCAAGGGTTATGGAGGAAAGACAGGAAAGGACTATCAGATCAACTATGATCGCATTGAAGGACTGAGCAAATTTGATAGACTGATTAAGCTTACTTTGGCTCCTGTGTCTTATGGTCTTATTGGCAGATAAACATTAATTTTGAAATCACTATTCATAAAAAAGCTCTGGTAATTTTATTCTACTTTCCTGCCAGTTTAAGTATTTTTTAATCTCATGTTTTCCATAGGTCTATTTCAGAACAGTGGAGTTGGTACAAGAATCAGTACCAGGGTCTCCTGGACTAAGCTTTTATTTTCGGATAAATGGGCTCCCAGTATTTCTCAAGGGCTCAAACTGGATTCCTGCAGATGCCTTTCTGGACAGAGTGACATTTGATGTGTAAGTTTTAAACGTTTTATGATTAACTATCGCAATTGACTAATTTGTATTCATATATTAGTGCATAAATAATTAAATCTGGTAGATAAAGGCCATAATATAAACTTCATTTACCATATGTTGAATTAGAGTTATGAAAGTTATTTTTCTACCTGAAATAGACTGCTTTGCTGTGGTTTGATTTACTTAGTCTCAGTCCTACAAGCTACCATGATTTTATTCATTGAAATGACAGAACTTTGCATGTTTTAGCTTTCCCACTATGGAAAGGAAGATAAAGCTTTGGATGGCGTACAGTACTGCTTGCTAGGATCATGCAATAGTTTGCAATCACCCATTAGAAAAGATTTGAGATTGAAAATCAGAGCTTTAATGGAATGCTGTCCTGTCAATGTGTTTCAGTGATGGAGGGAGTGAGTGTTAAAGATGTGAGGTAGGGTGACAATCAAGTGAGCTGCTGTGCCCTAGATGGTGTCAAACTTCTTGAATGTTCAGTAACTTAATCCTGACATATGCCTTCTAGCTGGCAGTCAGCCTGAGGGGTCAGGAGGTGAGTTACTAACTGCAGGTCTCTCAGCATCTGACGTGCTGTTAAAGTTACGATAGTTAAGTGGCTCATCCAGTTCAATTTCTCAACAATGATAACCCTTTGGATGTTAATAGTAAATAATTTGGCACTAATCATGCCATTGAATGTCAACAGCGATGGATGGATTCTGTCTCTTTGGAAATGAGCATTGACTAGCACTTGTGTGGTGCAAATATAACTGTCATTGATTAGCCCAATTCGGGATATTGTCCAGAGCTTGCTATATATGGACATAGACTACTTTACGGACAGCTTTCCTGAACTGCACAGTCCATGTTTGGCTGTTGATTATACTATGGGCATTATCCCATGTAAAAAGTGGGATACTATTTTTAAATATAACAAGAAAAGATTTGAACTCACAGTCTGACAAGTTATTTGAATCTGTGCTGAATAAAGTATTAAATTTTATAACTCTTGAGTACTGAAAATGAGGCATTTACTCCTTTAATAGTTCAGCAAGAAATTTGATTAAAATTGGGCATGATCTAGTGACGTTAACACATCAATGCTCAAGGTGTTAACCAAATATAGTTCTCAAGTTCCTCTCCTTATCTGCTGTGTATATTGACGTGCTGTCAGTGACATTCGACAATTTTTGCCACAGATGAGAGACCTTGTTGTCACCAGTTCCAGAAAATTCTACTGTTTGAGCATTACTATGATTGATGTTAAAACTTTAAAACTAGGTAGTAACATTTGATCATGTGAAAATCTGAATTTGCGGAGCTATTTCAGTTGGATTTGCACCATCATTTATGGCATATTGCTTACCACTTACTAATATTTTCTTCTTGTATAATTTACAGATTGGAAAACTTATTGCAGTCAGCTGTTGATGCTAATATGAATTCACTAAGAGTCTGGGGAGGAGGAGTGTATGAACAAGATGAATTTTATAATTTGTGTAATAAATTGGGCATCATGGTAAGAAATTTCAAAACAGAAAGCTGATGGATTTTATTTACATATGAGAAAGCTCCAAATCTTTAAAATCTTTGTCAAAATCTCCATGCAGCTACTCACAAAAATCATACAGTGCAGCAGGAAGTAATTCAGATCATCATTCCTATGTTAGCTTTTCTGAAAGAGCTATCAAGTTAATCTCAGTGCCCTGTTCTTCTTCCAATGTTGTGCAAATATTCCCTTTTTGAAAACTGATCCAGTTCTCTTTGTGAAAGTCCCTATACAATCTGCTTCCACTTCCCATTCAGGTGTTCTGAATTATAAGAACTGCTTAAAGGGAAAAATAAAATCTCCGCATCTCAGCCACTGAGGTCTTTCCAACAACTTAAAATCCGCAGTTCTTGATATGCGTAGGTGTTTTGAGAATGTTATGGTGAAAACTGTCACTCCACCATAACACTGACAGCATCCGATTTTGAATGAAATATGATCTATAAGACAATGGTGTGAATTAATCCTGTCACTTTTTGATGAGTAATGTAAAGGAATTGCATCATTGTTTGTGTTTGTCCTCCACACAGACAGATGTAGCAATCCCAGTGGCTGCCCATTTCTCAAATCCTTTAACCCCCCCCAGAGCTCCCTTGAATTTTTTCAATTGTCAATTCAATCTTAAATACAGACCCAATCTTGCTTCACAATTTTCCCAACACTCATTCTAACAATGTATCTGTTTTCATTTTTTTTTGGAAACAAAGTTCTCCTTATTTCTGTCTTGAATGTCTTACATTTTAACTTGTTCTAAATCCTTCAATCACTGGAGGTAATCTTGTTCTGTCTGCTCTCTGCCATCTTCATAACTTGTCAAATTGTTTGTTACCTCCAAAACTCTAACAAAAACATCTCACTTTTGCCAGTCTTCCTTCATAGTTGTATTGTCTCAGTCTATTTGCTATTTGTAATTCTTTATAGATTCACGGTTAGATCTTTTATATTCCATACTTTGTTCCATAGAGCTCAATATTCCACTTGCTTTAAGTATTCGTTTTCATGTCTTGTGAATCAGAACCCCTCTGAGCCATTCCCATAAAGCATCATTGTTACTTTTATTTTATTAAAATGTATCCATTCAGATTTAATTTGCCATTTTTTTGCCCATTCCACCAACTTGTCACTATTCCTACACAGTTCACCTTTGGTTCTCAGAATGATTTGCTTCTGTTTTAAAAGAGATTGCTGATTCTTCAGCATGGTTGGTACAAGCAACCCAATATAAGAGGGGAGAATGTAAGAGAGCATTCCATTCCATCAATCATTATGATCTTGGCTGATCTTCTACCTCAATTCCACTTCCTTGCACAATCCTAGATCCTCGATTCTCTTAGTATCAAACATTTTATCAATTTGTCTTGAACATACTCGTTGCTCAACCATGCCTCTTTGGGTTCAAAAGTTCAGAAGCTTTGGGGTAGAGATGTTTCACTTTAATTTTAAATGGCTAGCTGCTTATTCAACTATTATCCCAAGTTCTGAATTGTCCAGTCAAATAAAACAGCAGTTCAGCAACTGTCCTGGCAAACACTCGTAAAAATTTTGTTTCAGTGAGACAATGTTTAATAAGCCTAAGTCAGTTGTTTAACAAATTGAGAGTTCTGGTGAATGTGAGAAATATAATGGGAATGATACACCATCAAAAGCCTTTAATAATCAATGAGAATGTATAACATTAGGATAAGATCACTATCATAGGGTTATTTTATTCGCAGAAGATTGTTGTTCCAGCAGCAGGAGGTGTGGGAGCATTGAGCAGGAGGCTGTCGCAGAGGTCACGAGTTACATATTTGGGCGGTTGCTTTTCCCAAAACACTACTCGGGTAGTGTCTCCCACCCATCCTCTTCCCCTAACCAAAAGAAAGTTCTGTGTGTCAGTTAGTAAGGTGGCAAATGTTTCCTTTCATGTTTTATTTTTTCAGTGGTTTATTTGTGAATTTAGAAAGTGGGAATGGAGGTTAGGACAGTTGAGTGTTCCTCCTGCAGTATGAGAGAGATAAGGGTCACCTCTAGTGTCTTTGTTGACTTCATTTGTGGGAAGTGCACCGAACTCCAGCTCCTCAAGAACGCGTTAGGGAACTGGAGATGGAGCTGGATGAACTTTGGATCGTTCGGGAGGTGGAGGGAGGAGAGGAGTTACAGGTAGGTAGTTACTCCACAGCCACCTGAAGAAGGTAGATGGGCTACAGTCAGGAGTAGGAAAGGGAATAGCAGGCAGTGCAGGGATCTCCTGTGGTGGTCCCCTCAACAACAAGTATACCGTTTTGGAGGCTGTTGGGGGCAACTGCTTACCAAGGGTAAGCAGTGGGACACAGGTCTCTGGCACATAGTCTTTCCCTGCTGCTCAGAGGGGAAGGGGAAGAGGAACAAAGCTTTAGTCATTGGGGACTCCATAGTTAGGGGGAACACATAGGAGGTTTTGTGGGAACGAGAGAGACTCATGGTTGGTTTGTTGCCTCCCAGGTGCCAGGGTTCGCGATGTCTCTGATCGTGTTTTCGGGATCCTTGAGCTGGAAGGGGAGCAACCCCAAGTGGTGGTCCACGTAGGCACCAACGACATAGGTAGGAATAGAGATGGGGATGTCAGGCAGAAATTCAGAGAGCTAGGGTGGAAGTTTAGAACTAGAACAAACAGAGTTGTTATCTCTGGTTTGTTGCCCGTGCCACGTGCTAGTGAAGCAAGGAACAGGGAGAGAGCGGAGCTGAACACGTGGCTGCAGGGATGGTGCAGGAGGGAGGGTTATGGATTCTTGGATATTTAGAGCTCTTTCTGGGGAAGATGGGACCTCTACAAACAGGATGAACTGGGGGGGGGTGCCAATATGTTGGGGGACATTTGCTAATGCTGTTCGGTTGGAGGGGGGAGGTTTAAACTAATGTAGAACGGATGGGAACCTGTATTGTAGTTCCAGTGTACAGGAGATTGAGGGTAGTGAGATCAGGGGTAGATTTACAAGGTCGGAGGGCACCAGCACCAGAATGTTGGTTTGAAATGTGTGTACTTCAATGCCAGGAGGATCTGGAATAAGGTGGGTGAACTTGCAGCATGGGTTGGTACCTTGGATTTTGATGTTGTAGCCATTTCAGAGACAGGAATGGTTGCTGCAGATTCAAGTCATAGATGTTTCAGCTATAACAGATATGATGGTAAGAGTAGGGTGTGTGGCATTGTTAATCAGGGGTAGTATTACAGCAGCTGAGAGAATGTTTGAGGACTCATCCACTGAGATAGTTTGGGCTGAGGTTAGAAACAGGAAAGGAGAGGTCACCCTGTTGGGAGTTTTCTATAAGCCTTCAAATTGTTCCAGGGATATAGAGGAAAGGATAGCAAAGGTGATTCTCAATAAGAGTGAGAGTAACAGGGTAGTTGTTATGGGGAGAAAGTGAGGACTGCAGATGCTGGTGGTCAGAGCTGAAAAATGTGTTGCTGGAAAAGCGCAGCAGGTCAGGCAGCATCCAAGGAGCAGGAGAATCGACGTTTCAGGCATAAGCCCTTCTTCAGGAAATAGGAAAGTGTGTCCAGCAGGCTAAGATAAAAGTTAGGGAGGAGGGACTTGGGAATGTGATAGGTGGAAGGAGGTCATGGTGAGGGTGATAGGCCAGAGTGGGGTTGGGGGCAGAGAGGTCAGGAAGAAGATTGTAGGTTAGGAAGGCGGTGCTGAGTTCGAGGGATTTGACTGAGACAAGGTGGGGGGAGGGAAAATGAGGAAACTGGAGAAATCTGAATTCATCCCCTGTGGTTGGAGGGTTCCTAGGTGGAAGATGAGGTGCTCTTCCTCCAACCGTCGTGTTGCTATGGTCTGGCGATGGAGGAGTCCAAGGACTTGCATGTCCTTGGTGGAGTGGGAGGGGGAGTTGAAGTATTGAGCCCACGGGGTGGTTGGGTGTGTTGGTCCGGCTGTCCCAGAGGTGTTTTCTGAAACGTTCTGCAAGTAGGTGGCCTGTCTCCCCAATATAGAGGAGGCCGCAGCGGAGAGCCATGGTTAACTAAAGAAGTTGAAGGTCCTGTCAAGAGGAAGAAGGCGACTTATGTGCGGATGAGGCGTGAAGGCTTAGATAGGGAGATTGAGAGTTATAAGTTAGCCAGAAAAGGTCTAAAGAGTGAGCTAAGAAGAGACAGGAGGGGACATAAAAGGTTGTTGGCGGATAGGATCAAGGAAAACCCTAAGGCCTTCTATAGGTATACCAGGAATAAAAGAATGGCGAGAGTAAGGTTAGGGCCAATCAAGCATAGTAGTGGGAAGTTGTGTGTGGAATCTGAGGACATAGGGGAAGCGCTTAATGAATACTTTTCGTCAATATTCACATTGGAAAAGGGCAATGTTAGTGAAAATACGCAGATACAGGCTACAAGATTAGGTGGGTTTGCGGTTGACAAAGAGGAGGTTTTAGCAATTTTGGAAGTTCTGAAAATAGATAAAACTCCCAGCTAGATGGGATTTATCCTTGGACTCTTGGGGAAGCCAGGGAGGAGATTGCAGAGCCTTTGGCTTCAATCTACATGTCATTGTCAACAGGAGTAATGCTAGAAGACTGGAGGATTGCAAATGTTTGTTTAAGAAAGGGGAGTTGGGACAGCACTGGTAATTATAGGCCAGTCAGCCTGACTTCAGTTGTGGGTAAGGTGCTGGAAAAGTTTATAAGAGATAGGATTTATAATCATCGGGAAAGAAACAGGGATAGTCAACATGGTTTTGAAAAGGATAGGTTGTGCCTCACAAGACCTTTATTGAGTTCTTCGAGAAGGTGATAAAACCAGGTGGATGAAGGTAAAGTGGTTGATGCGGTTTATATGGACTTACGTACGGCATTTGATAAGGTACCACGTGGTAGCTATTGGACAAAATACGGAGTTGTGGGATTGAAGGTGATTTAGCGGTTTGGATCAGAAATTGGCTTGCTGAAAGAAGTCAGGGTGGTGGTTGATGGGAAATGTTCATCCTGGAGCTCAGTTACCAGTAGTGTGCCGCAAGGATCTGTTTTGGGGTCTCTGCTGTTTGTCATTTTTATAAATGATCTGGATGTGGGCGTAGAAGGATAGGTTAGTCAATTTGCAGATGACACTAAGGTAGGCTGAGTTGTGGATAGTGCCAAAGGATGTTGTGGTTTACAGAGGCACATAGATAAGATGCAGAGCTGGGCTGAGAAGTGGCAAATGGAGTTTAATGCAGAAAAGTGTGAGGTAATTTATTTTGGAAGAAATAACAGGAATGCAGAGTACTGCGCTAATGGTAAAATTCTTGGCAGTGTAGATGAACAGAGATCTCGGTGTCCAGGTGCGTAAATCCCTGAAAGTTGGCACCCAGATTGATAGGGTTGTTAAGAAGGCATATGGTGTGTTGGCATTTATTGGGAGGGGGATTAAATTTCGGAGCCACGAGGTCATGCTTCAGCTGTACAAGATACTGGTAAGGCCACACCTGGAGTATTGTGTGCAGTTCTGGTCACTGCATGAAAGGAAGGATGTGGAAGCTTTGGAAAGAGTTCAGAGGGGATATTGCCTGACATGGAAGGATGTTCTTATGAGGAAAGTTTGAGGGAACTGAGGCTGTTTTCGTTGGAAAAAAGAAGGTTGAGAGGTTACTTAATCAAGTCATATAAGATAATCAAGAGGGTTAGATCGGTTGGACAGTGAGAGCTTTTTTCTGTGGGATGATGAAGGCTAGCACGAGGGGATGTAACTTTAAATTGAGGGGTGAAAGATTTAGGACAAATATTAGGGGTAGTTTCTTTACTCAGAGGCATGGAAAGGCCCGCCTGCAACAGTAGTAGACTCGCCGATGTTAAGGGCATTTAAATGGGCATTGGACATACATATAGATAATAATGGAATGGTGTAGGTTAGACGGACAGCAGATTATTTTCACAGTTCGGCGCAACATCAAGGACAAAAGGGCCTGTACTGCGCTGTAACGTTCTATGTTCTGTAAGATAAAAAAATTGACAACTGAGAGGAAGCAAGGGGAGAGAAGGAGTTAAAGCAGTTTCTGAAGATGTTTGAAAATGGTACTGGTGCCCCAGGAAGCTCTGCTCTGGGAGGAATACAATTCACTATTTACAATTATAGTTTGGAATCATAGTGCCCAAATTTTCAAGTTGTACTAAAATAACTGCGCTCGCGAACACCAAGCACATGAGTGTTAGTAGTGATGTTTCTCAAATATATTAAAATTGCATTCTCCCCTCATATTTCTTATGCCTTCCTGTATATCTTGTGCCAACCATGCTGATGTGTCAGGTTCTTCCTTGGTGACCATAGATTGTTAGTTTAGGCTCCAATTCAAGACTTGAGCACTGTGCCTAGGCTGGCAAGCCAGTGTCATAGCTAGAGAGCACTGAATCTCAGACTTGTTCTCTTCAAATCTGGGCGGCACGGTGGCACAGTGGTTAGCACTGCTGCTTCACAGCGCCTGAGACCCGGGTTCAATTCCCGCCTCAGGCGACGGACTGTGTGGAGTTTGCACGTTCTCCCCGTGTCTGCGTGGGTTTCCTCCGGGTGCTCCGGTTTCCTCCCACAGTCCAAAGATGTGCAGGCCAGGTGAATTGGCCATGCTAAATTGTCCATAGTGTTAGGTAAGGGGTAAATGTAGATGTAGATGTAGGGGTATGGGTGGGTTATGCTTCGGCGGGGCGGTGTGGACTTGTTGGGCCGAAGGGCCTGTTTCCACACTGTAAGTAATCTAATCTAATCTAATCAAATGAGGTTCAGTCTGGAACTTTAGTATTAAAAGATCCCTGACCATTTCAAAGAGCCAGAATAGATCTGAGGGGTTGAATGTCCTCCTGTGCAGTAAGTTCTGTCTTTGAACTATGATGGCTAAGCAGATAAGGAATGCTGATTTAATTGCCTTAGATTTGTAGCTTTTCCTCAATTTTTAATTGAAGCTTCTGATCTACAAATTGATTTCATGTCCTCCTTCCCACAAAATCTAATTTTTCTGAAATGTTTTGAACTAAAAAGGAATATTAATAATAGTCTCTAGTGTATCATTCAAAGATGTGTTCAACTTGCTCATTGCCTATTGCTTCATAATGCTCCCAGTGCAATCCTCTGCAAAGTGACAAGGAAATTGCTGATTCAATAACTGTATTTACTGGAGCTATGCTTTATTCCAAGAAATACTGCCAGTTAACTGTACCAGCTTTTTATTCTTTCAATACCTTCTTTAATGTCTTTGTTCTTCAGATTTGGCAAGATTTTATGTTTGCCTGTGCACTTTACCCAACAGACCAAAGTTTTGTTAATTCAGTGAAGGCAGAAATTACTCATCAGGTATGTAAATTAAAAATCCATTCCTGTCCTATTTTAACAAGCCATTGAAAACATGCAATGATATTAAAGCTTTCTTAGACTTTACTACAATGCATAGAGTTCAGAGATAATGAGATGAAAGCAGCCTTATCCTGCTCCTAATACAGTGGTGGAAGAAACCCCGGATCACTGAAAACAAAGTAATTTGAGAGAATTGTAAAGTCTAAGCAAGCATTATCTGAACTCTGAAATCAATAGTTTTCAACCTTTTTAAACTCACGATCACATTTTAAATTTAAGTGCAACCCAGGAATTGCCCAGAACAAAACATAGAATAAGCAGTTTATTTTTCAATGTGCTATTCACACAAATCTTAGATCACAGGATGTATCCATGCGGCTCTTTTTGGATTTGGTTAATGTAGTTCAGAGAAGACTCAACAACAATGTTTGCTTTAATATGAACACTTATTAAGTAATAATAGAAAAATGGAAAAGGGGGAAAAAAGACTCCACTATGACCAACTATTAAGTAATAAAGAAAAGATGAAAAAGGGAGGAAATGAAAGCAATGAGCCTCCTGTCCTCTTCTTGTCAGAGACCCCTCAATCAATTGCTGGTCTGGAGGCCTAGGTTTGTTTCTAACGCTGTTTCTGATCCCAGTTCAAGGTGAAATCCAAAAACTCAGAACAGAGCTCTCTGTATTGTACGGTGTGACAGCAAGTACAGGAAAGTAATTTTGATTATGCCATCTGCAGCCCGTACAGGAATGTTCACAGGACTCATTCAAGGTCATGCAGTGTCGAGTTTCAACAAGTTCAGCTCTTCATCCCGTCCTGTACAACCAATGATGGTTACCCACTGCATGTGCACTTTCTTCAAAAGTTCTACTTTGTTTAACATTTTATGATTTTTGTCCAATGCACGATTTCATTAAAAATGTATAATTAATTGGTATTTGGCACGCTTCTGCGTTAATATATTTGAAAAATATTGCTGCTAATGCACATGCTCCTTAGTGTCTATTAATTAATTAGAACTATTAATTCTAAAGCAAAAGTGTATATAATTATTAGAATCATAGAACGCCTACAGTGTGGAAACAGGCCATTTGGCCCAACATGTCCACACTGATCATCTGAAGAGTATCCCACCCAGACTCATTCCCCTTCCCTATTACTCTACATTTTCCCTCACTAATGTACCTAACCTACACATCCCTGAAGACTATGGGCAATTTAACATGGCCAATTCACCTAACCTGCACATCTTTGGATGATGGGAGGAAACTGGACCACCGGAGGAAATCCATGCAGAAGCTCCGTACAGACAGTCGCCCGAGGCTGGAATCGAAACTGGATCCCTGGCACTGTGAGGCAGCAGTGCTAACCACTGAGCAACCGTGCCACCGCATTTGTCCTTTATTGATTAAGTCACAGTGTGACATGTGACTGCACATTTTCTGCGAGTGCCTTGAAGTCTGGGTTGTAGTTTGAGCTTGCTAGTTGAGTACAGCACAAAAATGAGTATCTGTCAGTTGGGAATGATGCCTGGAGTTGATCATCTTCGTCAGGGAGAACGCTATCTCACAGAGATATGTGGAGCAAAAGTAAGCTTTCACTTTAACAGAAGCAGTAGATAAAGGCAAGTAGTTTTCTTTATTTGAAGTCTCCAAAAATCACTGTCCCTTGATCTTTAGCTCAACATCAGTTTGCAATTAACACCATATCAACTCCACTACTCTGTAAATCAAGCACCTGATGGCATCTGATACCCATCCCACCAATGTCTGTTTGAAGGAACAAGCGATAGGTACCATTATGTAAAATTACTGAAATCACTTATTGAACTTCTTACTAACTTCCTCAGATGTGCGCAGATGTTTTCTGGATGGAATCACTTTTATTTGTCTTTGACTTTTTCTCATATTTGGACAGTGTTTTAATGCAATGAGTCTGACAAACAAGATGAGTTGAGGGCACATATTAAAACATGGGGATATGATGTAATTGCTATCATAGAGACATTGTTGAGAGAGGGGCAGGATCAGCAGCTCAATGTTCCAGGATATTTGGTCCCCAGACAAAACAAGGAAAGATTGTCGTAATATTGAGCAGTGAATCAATTACAGCAGAAGGAGGGATAGTACCTTAGAAGAATTCTCAAATAAAGCCATGTGAATAACAATGAAAAAGTATAAAAGGAGTGATCGTATTGCTGGAAATGCACTCCCTGATAATCTGAGAGAAATAGAAGAGCATAGATGTAGGCAAGTTTCAAAGAAATGTCAAAGTAACAGCGAATGATAGGGGATTTCAACTTCTGCAACGTTAACTAGGTAGGGATTATGTGAAAGGTTTAGAGGGAGTAGAATTCTTAAAAAGGAGAGAGTTTTTTAAAATCAATATGTCAAAGGCTTAAAGTGAGAGGACTTAATTGTAGGTAAATGAAACTGGGCAAGTGGCTGAAGTATCAGTGGGGGGGGGGGATCACTATGCAGACAGTGTTTATAACTCATTTAGATTCAAGATGGTTATGGAGAGGACAAGAATGGACATTGTGACATCTTTGGAGCAGGTGAAACTTGAACCTGGGCCTCCCGGCTCAGTGGCAGGTATGCTCCATCTGTACCGTAAGAGCCCATTAGTCACTTATTTGTGTCAGCTAGATTTCCAGCCCTGTGTTTTTTTGCAGGCATTGGTCTGCACAGATTTCTTTAGCTAAATGGGTTTAAGGAAGTAGTTTGCTTATTTTTCTTTTCAGATCCGTCGACTAAAGTCCCATCCATCCATTATAATCTGGAGTGGAAATAATGAAAATGAGGCTGCACTTGCATCAAATTGGTTCCATATTCCATCAGCAAACATCACCCTGTACTTGAATGACTATGTAAATCTCTATGTTAATAATATTCGAGAAATTGTGCTTGAGGTAAGGACCATTTAAGTCACTAATTTCCAACATGCTCAAATTGTTTGGAAATAACAACCAAAATTACTGGAAAATCTCAGCAGGTGTGAAGAAGTGCCACTGGACCCAAAATGTTATTCCTTTTTCTTTCTACAAATGCTACCAGATGTACTGAGTTTTTCCAACAAATCTTATTTTAGTTGCTGATTTCCAGCATCCGCAGTTCTTTGGTTTTTTTTTGTTTATTGCTTGGAAAATTGTGCCAATTTTATAAAAATTAAGGAAAGTTGTGGATCCATTATTACATTGAATTTACAGCATGGACTCAAGCCATTCAGTCTAATAAGGTCATGCTGCTATTTGCACTTAACTACTGCGTCTCACCATACTGCCATATCATTTTATTCCTTTCTCCCTTATGTGTTTATCAAAATTTCCTGTTAGATACAAGTTAATATATCTGTAAAACACCTTTCTGAAGAGCTGAAAATATAAGGTTTGTTGGTGAACATGTAATATTTGCAATTTAAGAAAGTAGATTGTCTTCTGGATAGGAAGTTTGGAACATCTTAGGTAAAGACATGAGGGGTAAATGTTATTAAATTGCACTGTTGCTGGAGCTTGAACCTTATGTAAGTCGGTCCTGATGAGGGGTCATTGACCTGAATGTTAATTCTGCTTCTCTCTACGCAGGTGCTGCCACACTTGCTGAGTATTTTCAGTACTTTATTGCTTTTTTAAAGATCTATCAGATAGTGTTTACCTTTTTAATTTTTTTTAGTATAATAATCTCTATTGTGTTCCTTGTTTAATTAAACTCAGTCAAGTGTGTAAGTTATATTTAAACACATTCTAAATAAGGGTCACTGGACCCAAAACATTGACTCTGCTTTCTGTCTGTTTGTGTTGCCAGACCTGCTGATTTTCTGCAGCAATTTCTATTCTTGTTATGATTGGCAATATTGAAGTCATGAAATAGAATGTACAAGAAGCCTGAATTTGGAAAATGTTGAGATTTCAGAGAGTTATAGGACTGGAGGAGGTTACAATAATAATATTCTGAGGTGCATGTCTTGAGATGAGACATGGTATTCTACATATGCAGAGGTTGTTTGTTGAGGTTCTTTGCCTTTCTTCTGCATTTTTCTGCTTCCAACTAATTTCCTCACCAGGTGTTCATTTTTTTTTTACTAACACTGTTTACTTCTGAACTAGCTGTCAAATATCTCTCTTCACCTCCTATTAATGGCATACTGTTACACACATATTTACTGTCTCATTTTGTACTCGTCTCTGCATCTGACCAGAAGGGAGCAATGCAAACAATCGGCTGATTAGCCTGATCTCACTCGTTGATAAGATTTTGGAGTCCATTGTGAAAGATGAGATTTCTGAATGCTTGGAAGAGCATGGTAAAATGTTGTTGTGGTTCTGTTCGCCGAGCTGGGAATTGGTGTTGCAGACATTTCGTCCCCTGTCTAGGTGACATCCTCAGTGCTTGGGACCCTCCTGTGAAGCGCTTCTGTGATCTTTGCTCCGGCATTTGTAGTGGTTGGAATCTGCCGCTTCCAGTTGTCAGTTCCAGCTGTCCATTGCAGTGGTCGGTATATTGGGTCCAGGTCGATGTGCTTATTGATTGAATCTGTGGATGAGTGCCATGCCTCGAGGAATTCCCTGGCTGTTCTCTGTTTGGCTTGTCCTATAATAGTAGTGTTGTCCCAGTCAAATTCAAGTTGCTTGTCATCTGTGTGTGTGGACAAAGGGACTTGAGAGCCCTAGTCTAAGTTTCTGTCAAGGTAAACTTGCAGGTTGAATGGATAGTTAGGAAGGCGAATAAAATGTTGTAATTCATGTCGAGAATATTAGAATATAAAAGCAGGATGTATTTCTGAGGCTCTAGGCTCTATAAGGCTCTGGTCAGACCACATCTAGAATATTGTGAGCAGTTTTGGGCACCGTACCTCAGGAAGACTGTATTGGCCCTGGAGTGGGTCCAGAGGAGGTTCACAGCAATGGTCCCAGGAATGAAAGGCTTTAAGTATGAGGAACCTTTGAGGACTCTGGGACTGTACTCGATGGAGTTTAGAAGGATGAGGGGGGTTCTGATTGAAACATGCAGAATACTGAACGGCCTGGACAGAGTGGACATTGAGAAGATGTTTGCATTGGCAGGAGAGATGAGGACCTGAAGGCACAGCCTTCGAATAAAGGGAAGACCCCTTAGAATGGAGATAAGGAGAAACTTCTTCAGCCAGAGAATGCTGAAACTGTGGAATTCATTGCCATAGAAGGCTGTAGAGGCCAGGTTATTGAGTGTATTTAAAGCAGAGATTGATAAGTTCTTGAGTATCAAGGAGATCAAAGATTACAGGTAGAAAACTGGAAAATGGAGTTGAAAAACCTAACAGCTATGATTGGATGGTGAAGCAGACTAGATGGGCTGAATGGCCTAACTTCTGCTGCTATGTCTTATGGTCTAATGATGTAATTATAACTACAAGAAACTTCTGTTTTTCAAATATTATGCACCTACAAGTCAGCAAGGATTGACCAAGGAGCAGTAACTCAGGTTGAGGACTATTACATGTTTACTCCCATTAAGAACACTGCCAATTTCAATATAGTCAGCTTGGTTTTTGATGAATTACTGCAAGGTGCAGAAGTTGCAAAGATTGAGAAATCAAAAGTAGGACCTAATTTTGTGCTATTGCTGAAGAATCCACTAATCAGTGTAATCCCAGCTGCTGTTGTGAATGGGCAGGTTAGATCCCAGAATAAAATCTACTTTAAAAGATTTTTAAAAAATTAATCTAAAGTGGTGGTCTTTAAGCACACCAGTTGCAGATTTGATTTTTAACAATAAAGCAGAAGTTTATTGCGCAAGAGAAACAAAAATTAACAAACTCATCCAAGCTATCTAAATATAACACAACTTGTAGGATTCAAAACACATGGAAAAACAGAATCCCACCCACTCCCCAACACTATCACTTTACAGTTACTCAAGATCCAGAGACATTCCCCTTGCCTATCAGTGCACCAGTCAGACCACAGCTGGAACAATGTGAACAGTTTTGGGACCCTTAACCAAGAAACGATAAACTGACATTGAAGGCAGGTCCAGAGAAAGTTCACTTGACCGATAGAGTGTGGTGCTGGAAAAGCACAGCAGCTACTGAGGAGGAGGAGAGTCGACCTTTCAAGCATAAGCTCTTCATCAGGAATTTATTTCTTGTCCATTAAGCAATCTGAAATCCATGCAAATATATTCTCCAATAGCTTTCATAAGCCTTCTCCCAGATGCAGAGAGATTGTTCTGAGACCAGATGGTGTTATCTCAGAATAAGGGTCAACTCTTTAAGATAGATATTACGAGGAATTTCTTCTCTCAGAAGATTGTGAACTTGTGAAACTCTTTACTGCGGAGGGCTGTTATTGATGTTGGGCAGGCCACGGTACAGTGATAATAGGTTCAAATCATATCCTGGCAGATGGTAGAATTTGAATTCCATAAAAATCTGTGATTAAAAAGTTAGTTTGATGGCAAGCATGATACCATTGCCAGTTGTTGTAAAACCTTATTGGGTTCACTAATGCCGTTTCGGGAAGGAAACTGCCATCCTTACCTGGTCTGGTCTACTTGTGACTCCAGACCCACAACAATGTGGTTGGCTCTTAACTGCCCAGTGGGCAATAAATGCTGACCTAGCCAGCGATGCCTATGGCCTGTACACAAATTTTTTAAAATGTACTTGCATTTGGAAAATAATGGATTTATTAGGGATAGTCACCATGGCTTTATACAGCAGAGATCTTGTTTCACAAATTTGATTGAGTATTTTGAGTAAGAGACAAAGATAATTAATGAGGGTAGGGCAGTGTATGTTGTCTATATGGACTTTACTAAAGCATTTGACAAGGTCCCTGCCTGGTAGGCTAATCCAGAAGATTAAGTCACATGGGATTCACAGTGAGTTAGTAAATCGGATGCAAAATTAGCTTTGTCATAGAAGACAGAGGGTAGGCAAGGAGTGGTGTTTTCTCGCTGGAGGTCTGTGACCAGTGATATAGGCTGAATGGCTTGTTTCCATGCTGTAAATTCAATGTAGTAATGGGACCTCTGTTGTTTGTAATAAATATATGATTTGGATGAAAATATAGGTGATCTGATTGGTAAATTTGCAGATGTCATGAGAGTTGGAGGAGTTATGGATAGTGAGGAAAGTTGTCAAATGATAAAGCAGAATACATAGCAGCTGGAAAATTGGGTGGAGAAATGGCAGATGTAGTGTGAGGTGATACATTTGGGGAGGTCGAAAGTATACTGAAATTGACAGAATCCTTGGGAGCATTGATATGCAGAAAGGTGCAAGTCCATTGCTCCCTGAAAGTGGCAACATAAGTAGATAAGGTGGTAAAGATGGCATCTGCATATTTGCTTTCATTGATCAGGGCATTGAGTATAAAAGTTGGCAAGTCATGTTATAGCTGTATAAAACTTTTTAGTTTCACCACATTTAGAGTATTGTATGCAGTTGTGGTCACTACTGTTTAGGAAGGATGTGGATGCTTTGGAAAGGGTGCAAACGATGTTTACCAGGATATTGCCTGGTGGAGTGTATTAGCTGTAAGGAGAGGTTGGACCAGCTTGGATTAATTTCATTGGAGTGTCAGAGGCTGAAGTGTAACCTGATAGAAGTGTAAAAAATTATGAGAGGTTTGGAAAGGGTGGATAGAAAGAGCATTTCCCAGGATGGAAATGTCAAATACTAGAGGGCATAGGTTATAAGTGACAGGAGGAAAGTTTAAAGGAGATGTGTGAGGTTTTGTTTTAAATGCAGAGGGTGGTAGGTGCTTGGAACATTCTGCCAGATGGTAAAGCAAATACTTCAGCAACATTTATGAGCCATTTAGATAGACTCATGAAGAGGCAGGGAATAGAGCGATATGGTCCATGTGGAGGCAGATGGGATTAATTTAGAAAGGCATCATAGTGGGCAGAAAGACTTGTTCCTGTTTTGTACTCAGTTCAATGTTCATTTCCCAATTGGAAACCAAAAAGTGGAGCTCAATAGAATTAGACCAGCTGAATGCGGAGAGGCCCATTCTGTTGTAAAAATGCTAGTGTAATATTATGTTTCACAGCTGTTGGGTCTGCTTATAAAGAGATGTCTGAATTCCAGCTAACATTTCTTTCTGTTAGCAGTGAGTTTCACAGGAATGAATTGGATGTAGAAGCACTTTCTTATCCATTGCCTGGTTTAATTTTACATTTCAGAATGAAAGGTCTGTCCCTTTCATTATTACTAATGTAGCATGCCAGTTTCTCTGTGTGCAGGTCAGGGGACTCTGGATACGCCCAAATAAGAAGATTATATTAATGCGGTTATCTCTAATATGGGATGGGAGGAGTCTTGTGTGAAGCATAAACAAGATGGGCCAGTGGGCTGTTTCTGTTCGATTCATTCAATGTAATTCTGTTTAATAAATGTAAAATAATGCCATACATTTTAGTAAACCTTGATTACTTTAATTGCAATGTTTGCCAAAACTGTGTTCCTCAAAAGAGAAAGCAGCTTACTGTGGCCAATTTTGGAGTGAATATCATGCTTTTAAACCATATTACAACTTGCTCTGTGCCAAGTGACATTTTGACATAAAAGTCCCTATTGAGGATTGGGAAATAAAAAGTTGCCTTCAGGGAAGCAGGTTGTTTTTTTACCAAGTTAGCTAAATGAATAGATTTGATAAAGATGAGCTTCACTAAACTGCCTTCCTTGTACTGCAATATCTCCACATTGCAGTGGTGTGTTTCGTAGCGGTTTGCAAGTCTACTTGTGCTGACATTAAGAATACCTTTCCATCCTTGAGAGCTAAGAAATGTTCTAAAAATAGACAGTGATTCTATTCTAGTCATGAGCTTTGGGAAAAAAAGCATGACGTAATACTACCCGTGCTTTAGGTGGTCATATCAGATGACTGTATTGATTTATAAATAAAAGTCACTTGAAACTGCTTTTTCAGAAGAAGTCAGTCCACAAATCCAATGCAGTTGTTATCTTCTTGGGAACCAATTATATTTGGAATCTTTACTTATTGACTCAGCAGTTCCCTCTATCAGCCAAAACTTCATCCCCATTGCCTGATTGAATTTATTGGAATTCAGTTCTTGTGAACAGACTTCAGGCAATCCTGACTTTATCATTGAATGATACTGATTGTTCATTGCCCACTGAATATCCTTTTACTATTGTCATTCTGAATACGCAATAGAAATTGGCGTGAAATTTGTTATTTATCTAGTATGTTATAGTATATTAATTAAAAGCACAAGTGGCAAATGAGAACTTACATTCTCTGATCACTGGTTAACTATTGTTTAAGTTAGCATTAAATTTATACAAGATTGCTGTTATAAACATGTGATTGTAAATGTACATTAACATTTATGTCATAAATATTAATGTACATTTTAGTCTAGGTGGGATGCTCTTCGGAGGGTTGATGTAGACTCAATAGGCCAAACAGCTTCTATCTGCACTATAGGGATTCTATGATCTCCATGTTTCAGCACATCCTGTTTTTATTTCAGTATTATTATAATTAGTATAGATTTCATCAGATCAGCTGCTTTATGGTTACTTGAAAACTGTTTCCAGGAGGACAGGAGTCGTCCATATATTGCTTCAAGTCCCACTAATGGAGAGGAATCTATTCGGGAGAATTGGGTTGCTAAGAATCCATATGATGTCCATTATGGTGATGTTCATTATTATAACTACATAGCAGACTGCTGGGACTGGACTCATTTTCCCAAGACACGATTTGCATCTGAATACGGATTCCAGTCTTGGCCATCTTTCTCTACTTTAGAAAAGGTCAGTAAGACTTTGTTTCTTTAAGTACCCCCAAAAAATACTGTTTGGTATTGTTAGACAAGTAAACAAATCACCTGAGTGAATAATGTTGATTCCCTTTTGACCAATTAAAATAATTCCATTATATCATGCAGCATATTCCAGTTCTACATGCATTCACCTGATCTGAATTTGAATCTCTCGCTTTGGAGGATCTGTTAGAGACCTTGTTAAGTCGCGGTTGGTTTGACTGTTGAAATTGTTCCTGTGACTGCTGATTTGGAAATTTACCAGAAGCACTGGTGTTCTGGTTTCAGTTATTTTAGCCGGTCATTAGATATGTAAAATTAACTTTAGTGGTGACAGGAGTAGTAATTTTTGTTTATTTTTTAGCTTGCACTTTTCCCTGTGCAAGGTATTGGTGTAGCAACATAATAAGAACTTTGTGATGTTAATGAGCAGCATCTCTGTACTGCCATCAGGCTTCACGTGTTGAACATTTCTTTCTGCCAGTTGACTATGTTACATCATGGGAGGGTCAACTTGTATCTTCAGCGCTTGTGATGCAGGCATTTTCTAAAGGAACTCTCTCTATTTAGAAATCCAGCAGAACATTTCTGTCCTTGGTACATGAAAATGTAAAGGTTGCATAGAACCATAGAGCCCTGAAGAAAGCTGTTTGACTTGTACCTGTGCATGCTCTTTGAAAGGTCTACCAAATTTATTTCATACTCCCACAAATCTGTTTATTCCTTTTGAAAGTTATATCTGTTTCCATCACCTGTTGAAGCAGCATATTCCATTTAAGCATGAATTGTACTTGGACTGAATGAAATCTGAACTGAGCAACAGGTGAAATAAATTTAAGTAAATTTGCAAAGTACTGCCTCAATGCAGTGTTGCATTTGCTAAGATATTGGCCTTTTTTTATTGAACAGTGAAGGCTGAAAGTTGTTGACTGTGAGAAACATCAATCCTGATCTGAGTTGATGCATGTGCATATTCAAGCTTACACTTAATTTGTATTATTTTGTGTTTGTAAGTAGTAAAGTTTGGGTATTTTTTAGTTAGTGATTCTAACAAACCTAGTCTGTAGTACTGCTAAAGTCAGTTCTACCAAAGTCCTGATTACAGTCAGCTAAAGCAGCACAGATTGAGGACTTGACTTAAGAATTTTCCAATAGCTTTGGTTCATTGAAGGGGATTAAACATCAGACCAATAAGTGACACCAGAGTAATAATTTAACCCTCTAAGGAAGAGTGAACCAAAAATCAGCTGTTTATGATCCATGAGATGTGTGATAAGCTACATTGTTGGAATACATCTCAACAGCTTCATACTTTTCTATTTTATTTGATGAAAGAAAACATGGCTTTGCCCATATAGTATTTGTCGAGCCTACGCTATATCCTCACTTATTGTGGAAAACCAAGTAGTCATGCGACTAATATAAATATTTTAGACAGTGTTGAGGAAAATGAAATAGCTCTAATTCTGTTTGTTTTTAATTAACAAGGTTTCTTCTCCTGAAGACTGGTATTACAATAGCTCTTTCACCAATCATCGACAACATCAGGTTGCAGGCAACAAGAACTTGCTGTATCAAACTCAGATTCACTTTAACCTTTCTCACGCAGAAAAGACACCCCTGCAAAGATTTAAAGATACGCTTTACCTTACTCAGGTAGTGACCAAATCAGTTGTACTGTACCAGAACAATTTAATGTTTATAACTAATGATACTGAAATAGAAACATATTTCTTTTCTCACTTGCAGGTGAATTATTGGTTATGTACATACAAATGTCTTAAATAGCTTAATTGGACATATATAAATAGCTGGAATGCTGGTGTTTAACAATGCCAGTTAGCAACCCTCTTAGCTCCTGGATCGGTGTGTTATACCTTCCTTCAGCTAAGCTAGGTCAACACTGGGCTAATACAGGTGTTTTATGTAACTCCCTATTAATAAAGTGGAATTGTACAAGGTTTTATTGAGCCTTAATAGCCAGGTTATTGCATTCCTACTATGAAAAAGCAGGGTTTCAGAGGAGGAGGAATTGGGTATGTAAATTGTTGATATAGAAATGTTAACAAAAATCTAGTTGAATTTTTAATGGGAAATTACAGACTTTTTGTGGCTATGAAGAAAGTAGGACCAGTTCAGAGATACTTTAAAATTTCCACTTTTTGTTTTGAACCTTTTGTTTTAAATGCCTAAATTTGAGGACAGTGGAGCACTTATAGACAGTGCATAGATTTAGATAATTTCAGGATAGGGTCAAAGTCTTCCTTTTATTTGATTTGGTAAATTGATGATGATGTGCACCCATCATTAGCGTGTGCTCCTTTATGTTCTGTATATAACAAACAGATAATGCAAGCAGAATGTATAAAAGCACAAACTGAATTCTACCGTCGAAGTCAAAGTGAGATCGTTGATGGTCAAGGATTGACGATGGGTGCATTATACTGGCAGCTAAATGACATCTGGCAGGCTCCTTCCTGGGCTTCCATCGGTAAGCATTTACCTAACAAAAAATACCTTTTTTACTTTTTCCCCTCAATTTCTAGCAAAAAACCTTCCTTCTACAAACAAATAATCTTTGACATTAAAAGGTCTGTTGAATGCTTTAATGTCTGCACAAAGTTATGGATGGTCTAAAAACTTTCTCTTTTAAAGAGTTATTACTGGAATATGTTCACTGATACTCTTTTGGTGAGCAAGACTCATGTTTATATAATGCCTTTCACAATATCAGAATGTTACAAAATTGTGTACAGCCAATTAAGTATTTTTTAAAAGTGTAGTCACTGCTGTAATATAGTAAACACAGCAGCTGTAATGACTGGAAAAGCTATCAGAAAACGGTGCCTCCAACAATGCAGTATTTCTGCAATATTGAATTGATGTGTCAACATAGGTTTTGTCTTTAAAGCTTTGGAGACTTGACTGCACACTTCAATGTCAAGAATGTTTGTGGTGAGCCCTACTGAGGCCTTTCCATTGAGCATTCATACCTGAAAATCACAGTTTGATTTGTATTTTATATATGCTGATTTGATTTCCTGTTAACACATACTCAATGTTTGAAGCTACCATCTGAATATAGATTAATAAAAAAGGAAGCAATGTTATGTTACACAATTACGTTCATGCAAAATGGCTTTGGACCGATGCTAACACCTTCAACATATTGTCTAGCTATCACCATTGTTAACAGTCAACCCGAGAATGCAACTTTAAAAAAAAGGGTTTTGTGATTTACACATGAAAGAAGTGAAACTATCACTGTATTCTAACAGATGAAAGGCTTAACAGACAATCAATTTTTCAATGTATAATTTCAGTTACATCACACTGCAAATTTTTGCTATAAATTCTGTGTTACGATCGAGCCCTCCACAATCACCTGATGAAGGAGCGTCGCTCCGAAAGCTACTGTGCTTCCAACTAAACCTGTTGGACCTGGTGTTGTGTGATTTTTAACATTGTATACCCCAGTCCAACACCAGCACCTCCAAGTCATAGTATTTATTGCCCATCTCTAATTGTCCTTGAGGGATTTCTAGGCCTTTTCAGAGGGCATTTAGAGCCATCCACATTGTTTGGAATTGCACGTAGTCCATAATAAGTTTTCCTTCCCTCAAGGATATTTATGAACCAGATGGATTTTATATAACAATTGAAAATTGTAAACTTCATGATAACAGAATCTAGCTTTCAATTCCAGATTAATGATTCAAATTTCAGTAACTGCTACAGTGGGATTTTAAATACATGTCCCCAGAGAATTAACATGTGCTTCTCTATTACAAATCCAGCAACATTACTGCTATGCCACCATCTCCCCTCAAATTACCCATATCAATTATTGCAAATAGGGTGATTGAACACTTGGATTTTCCACTTTTAAAGACTGTTAGCTAAAATTGAAATTCATGGAATACTGTTGATAAGTTCAGGAAATTATCTGAATGACAGGACAAAACAAAGACTGGTATTGTAATTGGCAGGAAATGACTCGAGGTATCCTGTAAGGATCTGTGTTGAGACCTCTACAGTGCACTGTATTTGTTAATTGCTTAAATATTTGCATTTAAAAAACTGCATACAAAAATTACTGATGACATTCAGGCGGCATTGTAAGTATTGTAGACAGAAGCATAAAATAAAAAGGAGACATTGAGAAATTAAAGAATCATGGAATTAAGAGTTTTACAGAATTATTGGAGTGTAGAAAAAGGCTGTTTAGTTCATCGTTCCTGCACAAGTGGGTAGAAAAAACAAACCTGGGATAATCCACTGTGGACCTCAAAAAGGAGAGATCAGGAGACTTCCTAAATGCAGGAATACTAGCAACAATGGAAGTCCAAACACAATTTGAGAGGAGGTATTTGGTACTTTGATCATTAAAGTGTCATAAACAGCTACAGAAAATAATCAAGATTAATCTGAGCCTGTTTTGAAGGGTCACTGGACGCGACACATTAGCGGTTTCTCTCTTAACAGACATTACTCGACCAGTTGAGTTCTTCCAGCAATTCCTGTTTGCATCAGATCTCTATCCTCCACAGTTCCTTGTTTTCTTAGGCATTTCCAAACAGTTGGCAAGAGGGAGCTTTGTGGTAAAACAGCTCACTTTGTAGGTTGGGGAGGTTTGATACACAAATTGCCTTGCGGATTTTCCTTACTTTATCCTTGGTTTCAGTGATGTATGGTGAGAAGCAGCTTTAAAATTATGCTACGACACAGAGTAAACTCTTCTGCTTAATTTAAACTAGCAACACTAAGAAGATTTATCCCATGCAGCAATCTGTGAAAATTCAAAAGGCCAAGAACTATTTAAAGTAAAACTTAACAACTTTATCTCTTAATGTATAACAGAGAGTGATAAACTAACAACTATTTACAACTCCTTCCTCTAATCTATCTTTTACCTTCCCCTTCTACAATACTAGTCAGATAAAACCCTCGATTTACAAAACAAAACTTCTTATCTCAAAACTTTTCTTCTTGGGGATTCTGCTTCATGGGTTATTGATCAATAAAGGTACCTGTAAGAGAGCTATTTTCGGGCAGTCTCTTCATGCTGGCTTGGCAGTTCTCCTCCCAACTGTTCAATTTTCCCTGGTCTTAAGACCCCAAAGCATTGGATTGTGTCATTGGCTTTTAAGATGGTAAATATACTGAATTCAAACTTGATTTGAATTTGGTATTTCCTTTTGGGTAAAATTTAAACTGATTGGCCTAATTCGAACCTGTTTTTGTCTCCAAGCAACCAGCTGCACTAACAGCTGGATCAAAAGGTTACATTTATCTTTTTTCAGAACACTTGGTGATGGTAGTTCAGTTGCTTTTAACTCTCGTAAAGGTACAGTACACCCACATCCTCATAACAATTATTTATGGTTTAGACTTTAACCTTCGTTTGAAGAGTATTGAATATCGCAAACACTTTTCTGTTTGTGAGAGCTTTCTATGTGCATGTTGTCTAGAGTGTTACCTGATTTCCAACATGCCTCCACTTCAGAATGGATTTTGCTATGAAGCACTTTGGGTGTTCTGAAGGATGCTGTAGAAATTCATGTCTTTTTTTATTTAATGAACCACCTCAAGTGCTTTTGCTTTCCAAAAATTTGTTTTTGATTTTGTCACATTATTCCAGAGAAGATGCACTGCACTGCTAATAATTGTACTTAGCAGATTGGCAGTTGTTTAAGTACTTGGGAGGTCTATTCTTCTATTCTATGATAAGTTTTGTAAATTGATGTTCTGGCTAGAAAAGAGAGAGCACTGTTTTATTTGCTTACTACCCCAGCAGTCTCAGTAGTGTTTATTTTCCAGTTACTGGAAGTGTAGAACATATTGTAGGTCATCATTGCTATTGTTAAGTAGACTTCTCCAATCTTACAATTGGTGGAGGAATGGTTGCCACAAAATGAGACAACCTGTGAGATGAAATATCTGTATGGGCTTCAAGCCAGGAAGTATCTACTGGCATTTGAGGTTTGGTCGTTCCAAATTAAAAGATATGTGGAGTGAGTGAAGAAATTGGAGCTAGGACAGAATCATTCATGATCGCATTGAACATTGGAGCAGGCTGGAGAGGTCACCTAGGTTATTCCCTGCTCCCTTTTATGTTCTTATTATTTTTGATAGGTTCTATGTTTGGGTTCCTCATGAAAGATGCCTAGTACACACACGTAATGTAAATGTATAACAGAAAATACCCATCCAAAAATTACCTCTCTGGCTGATGTGATAACCTTCTAAACTTTCGTTGTGGTTCTGTTCGCCGAGCTGGGAATTTGTGTTGCAGACGTTTTGTCCCCTGTCTAGGTGACACCCTCAGTGCTTGGGAGCCTCCTGTGAAGCGCTTCTGTGATCTTTCCTCCGGCATTTATAGTGATTTGTATCTGCCGCTTCCGGTTGTCAGTTCCAGCTGTCCGCTGCAGTCGTTGGTATATTGGGTCCAGGTCGATGTGCTTATTGATTGAATCTGTGGATGAGTGCCATGCCTCGAGGAATTCCCTGGCTGTTCTCTGTTTGGCTTGTCTTATAATAGTAGTGTTGTCCCAGTCGAACTCATGTTGCTTGTCATCTGAGTGTGCGGCTACTAAGGATAGCTGGTCATGTTGTTTCGTGGCTAGTTGGTGTTCATGGATGGGACAACACTACTATTATAGGACAAGCCAAACCGAGAACAGCCAGGGAATTCCTCGAGGCATGGCACTCATCCACAGATTAAATCAATAAGCACATCGACCTGGACCCCATATACCGACCACTGCAGCGGACAGCTGGAATTGACAACCGGAAGCGGCAGATACACATCACTATAAATGCCGGAGGAAAGATCACAGAAGCGCTTCACAGGAGGCTCCCAAGCACTGAGGATGTCACCTAGACAGGGGACAAAACGTCTGCAACACAAATTCCCAGCTCGGCGAACAGAACCACAACAACGAGCACCCGAGCTACAAATCTTCTCCCAAACTTTGAACTTCTAAATTTTCATTTTCCAATTCATATCACATTTGGTGAATTATCTTTTTTCAAGTGAAAATTAAAATGTAAAGTTAAAGCCTCAAAAGAGTTGATTTTTGATAAAAATGCAATAAGTCCCAAATACCTTCTAAGGCCAGAGTAAAGCTGAGGTATTAGATATTAGGGATGCACTGCATTGTGTGTGATGCTGTCATTCAGGTAAGATATCGACTGAGACTCCACCTGCTTTCCCTAGTGGATATAAAAAAAATCCCTTGGCACTATTCTGAAGAAGCAACGGGGAATTCTCCACAATGTTATGACAAATATTTATTCCTGAAGTAATTCATGTTAAAAATACACAGATTAACTGGTTGTAATCAAATTGCTGCTTGTTGGAGTTCTGTGTACAAATTGGCTATGTTGCCTAATGTGCGACAGTGTCTAAAGTAACCCATTGCCTATAAAGTGCTTTAGAATTTTTGGGGTCCTGTTGTGATGCAGTAGTGTCCTATCCCTGGACTGGATGGCCCTGGTTCAAATCCCATCTGCTCCAGAATTGTGTAATAATATCACTGAATATGTTGATTAGAAAAATAGGGGCATTGACATTAGGAAAGGTGCTATATAAATGTATCTTTCTTGTTTTCTTTGTTGCACTGTTGGTCTGGCATGGGAAGACAATTCCAATGAGCTTATCTCTTCCCTCTGTAAGATTGTACTCTGCATTTTAGTTTTAATTTGTTAATGTATTTAGGCTTGCTAAATCTGGATTTATGTTGCTTTCTCCTCATTAATTATTTAAAAGTGTAATACCTATCTTCATGGTTAGAATTTCAAAGCAAGCCAAAGCAAACGTAGATGTATTTTTAGTTACAGTTTTGTAGCGGCTAAAAATATCTCATTCTTTCTCCTTCTCCTAGAATATGGAGGTAAATGGAAGATGCTTCATTATTTTGCACGGAATTTCTTTGCTTCTGTTTTGCCAGTTGCTTTTGAAGAGCATGGAACACTGTTCATCTATGGTGTTTCTGATTTACCTTCAGACCTTAAAGTCATGCTTCAGGTATGCATTAAAATTAAGGTGATTGTACAACCAAGAGATTGTAACTACTAGGAAAGACTGAAGGCTTGGTGCAGTCTTCTGTGGAAAAGAGAAGACCAAAGGCTGACTTGATAGAGGTCTTCAAGTTTCTGAAATTGTTGAGTAGAGTAACAGAAAAAAGATATTTCTATTTGTGGGGAGACCAACATTATACATTTAAGATAATCAAAAAAGAAATCCTATCAGAATTCAAGAAGAAACCTCTTTAACCAGAAACTCGTGAGAATGTGAAACTTGCTAATGTCGGGAATGTTTGAAACAAATAGAATGAATGCATTAAAAGCACATTGGGTTGGGGTTCGAGAGAGGCCAGGAGGTGGATTTTTCTCAAACGTGAGCATTGACGTGGACCCCTTGGGGTGATTAGCCTGTTCGGTGCTGTAAATACTGTAAATCCCTGATGATTGATTCCTGCAGCCTTTTACGTGGGAAGAGTTATATTTTAAACCCATTGGTTAAATGTGAATTAAGTGTCACGTGTGACTGGAACCTGCTTTAGCTAATTGTTTCAACTGCAGGAAAAGCTTGCTCTTGAACTTGAGCTGGTTGATGATTGTAATTTGTGTGAATTCTGTAAACTGCAATAGAGATTTTGAAAGGTTCACAGCGTTCTGTCTATATCCACTTGAATGCTATAAAGTCATGATCAGCCAAACCTAATTAATTTAGATCTTAGAATATGAAGAACCTCTTGAGGAACATTCTCAGAAGCATGAATTCTTTGAACTGAATAGTCTGCTTCTCTGCTGTATATTCTATACAGACAATATTTAACAATTCAAATGTAAACCCAACACATATTTGGAACTCTACTTGATTTACAGTCTGGGCATTATGAAAAGTGCTGGTGTTCATGTAACTATTGTTATTGTTTATTCAATCTCTCTAGCAAACCCAGTTAATCTTTTTAACAACAGCACCACTCACTGTGTATTGGAAGATTCTGTGTTTCTTTTGGAAGATGAGGTGTTACAGAGTTTAATCTTAAACCGATGCTATGGTATAAGCGGGAACTCATTGTATGAGCTTTAGGTTTAATTTTATTCAATTCTTAATATTTTTTACTCTGTGTAGGTTAAGGTATACCAGTGGAATTTGATGGAGCCAGTGTGTGTTTATGCCACTGAGTCATTTATTCTTAAGGCAAGGACTTCAGCCCCTGTTTACAAGGAAATTACTGATAACCTGTTGAGGCGATGTGACTGCAGCAGATATAACTGCGTAGTAACATTTTACCTAGAAGAAAATGGAACACAGCTCGGACCTTCAAACTATTACTTATTATCTTCATTAAAAGATGCCCAGATGCTCAGAAAGCCACAAGTTAATGTAAGTAATAATATTATGCCTTCTTGAGCACCCCTATAAACTATCTAAAAAAATTACAAACCAAAAGAACTGTGGATGCTGTAAACAGAAACAAAAACAGAAATTGCTTGAAAACCTCAGCAAATGATCCATCCTCAGAAAGTTTCTGACGAAGGGTCATTCGACCCCAAAACATTAACTCTGGTTTCTCAAGAAAGACCTGCTGAGCTTTTCAAGCAATTTCTGTTTTTGTTGTATGTGTAATTAAAATAATTACAGTTGTGATTTGAATTGATTAAACCCTGAGCTGCATTGCTCAATATCTCAGATATCTCAAAATCATGGCCATGTTAGCTATGTTTAAGAAAACTTGTGATTTATCGTCATTAGCAAATGTTGTACTGCAGTGGTAGTGTCTTTACCTTTGGGCTATAAGGTCCAGGCTCAAATCCCAACTACCTTGAAGATGTGCCATAACACCGAATCATTAAAAATACTTAGTCTAAGGTATATATCTAACATGCCCTTAAAAAAAATTCTATGGTCATTTCAAGAGTTATAATATGTGCAGACATGCTTGGACTGAATTCCTGTTCCATTTGAACAGTTGCACAGTTTTGAAGTTGTGTCTTAAAAGTATATCATTGTTTCAGCTGGGCATCAGAACAGTTGGATTTGAAGATCTTTCCCAGTGTAAGGAATTTAACTAGAAGTGTTGGAGCACATTTACTTACTGACTTTCTGCAGGAACTTTCTTTTCCTTCCATGCTTGTCACTGTACATATGAACAAAAAATATGAACAGGCCATTTGGTCCTTTGAGCCTCCTGCACCATTCAATATGATCGTGGCCAATCTGATTTTAACCTTAACTCTACATTCCTACATATCTCAGATAATCTCTCATCCCCTTGGTTGTCAAGATTCTATCTACCTCTACCTTAAAAATATTTTTAAAATTCTGCACTCACTGCTTTTTTTAGAAAGGGAATTCCAAAGGCTGTCAACCCTCTGAGGAAACAAAAGTTCCCTCGTCTCTGTCTTAAATGGGTGACCCCTGTTTTAAACTCTGACTCCAATTCCAGATCCTCCCACAAGAGGGAATATCCTTTTCATCCACCCAGTTAAATCCCCTCAAGATCTTGAATGTTTCAATTAAGTAACCTCTAACTCTTCTAAACTTCAGAGGACACTGGCATTTTCTCAAAAGGCAATCTGCTCATTCCAGAGATTAGTCTAGTAATCTCATGTGAACTGCTCTGTAAGTACAGCGACCAGTACTGTACACAGTACTCCAAAGTGCTGCAAATGATGTGAGGCTTACATTGCACCCATCCAACACAATCAGCCTGGGTGCTTATACCATTTTGTAGCCAGGCTGACTTTACTATAATTGACAAATTGCCTGTAAAAGTTACTCAGAGCATGTCTCCACTACCATTCAACTGGCTGGAACTGCACTTACCTGGTTCAATGCTTATTCTGATCAGAGCCAGTGAATCTCTTGCAATGACTTCCCTTGCCTTACTCCTACCTCACTGTTAGCTCTTGTGCCTCAGGATCCATCCTTGGCCCCTTCCTGTTTTTCACCTGCATGTTGTCACTCAACAGCAAATTCATAGTCAGTTTCCACATGAACAATGAATGCCTCACCTTTACATTCTCACTGCTTCTGTCAATCCTCTATCGTTGCTAACCAATCAGGCTGCTTCTCTCACATCCAGTGTGGGATGAGCAGAGACTTCCTCCAGCTCAATATTGGGAAATCCAAGTCATTAACTTTGGACCCTGTTATAAACTCCGTTCCTCAACAACTGAGTCCATCCCTCTTTCTATCAACTGTCTGAAACTGAAACAAACTATTTGCAACTTTAATGTTATATTTGACTTCAAATGAGCTCCCAACCACAAATCCCCTTCATAACTAACACCACCAGTTTCCATCTCAATAACTTCACCTTTTTTTTGGCCTTACTCAGCTCATCTGCTGAAACTCTCTTCCTTGCCCTTGTTATTTCTATAATATTCCTGGCCAGCCGTAAGATACAGGAGCAGAATTAGACCATTCACCCATTGCGTCTGCTCTGACATTCGAGCACGGCTGATATGATTTTCATTACCTTACCAATAAAGAAGTTATCTATCTCTGTCTTGAATACACTCAACGCCTTGGTATTAATCCAGAGATTCCCCACCCTCTGGCTGAAGAAAGTCCTCCTCATCTCAGTTCTGAAGGGTTCGCTCTTCACTCTGAGGCTGTGCCCTCAGATCCTAGTCTCTCCTACTGGTAGAAATATAATCTCCACGTCCACTCTATGCAGGCCTCTCAGGATTCTGTAAGTTTCAATGAGATCCCTCTCATCCTTCTAAACTTCCATCTACTACAGACCCAGAGCTCCTGAACCGCTCCTCATATGACAAGCCCTTTGTCCCCAGGATCATTGTTGTAAAACTCCTCTGGACCCCATCCAATGTCAGCACATTCTTTCTTAGATAAAGGGCCCAAAACTGCTTGCAATATTCCAAATACAGTCTAAGCAGAGCCTTCATAGCCTGAGCAGTATAGTTGTGCTCTTGTATTCTGGCGCTCTTTTGAAATGAATGCTGACATTGCATTTGCCTTCCTGCCAACTGAATCTGAAGATTAACCTGAAGAAAATCCTGAATTAGAACACCTTAGTTCCTTTCTGCTTCAGATTTCCATCTTTCCCCATTTAGAAAATAGACTTTGCCTCTTTTTCCTACTAAAATTCATAACTTCACATTTTCCCACATTGCACTCCAACTGCTCCTTATGATTTAGAGGAGCAGCTGTTGGACGGGGGTGTACAATGTTAAAAATCACACAACACCAGGTCATAGTCCAACAGGTTTATTTGGAAACACTGGCTTTCAGATCGCAGCTCCTTCATCAGGGGGCTGTGGAGTACAAGATCATTAGATACAAAATTTATAGCAAGCATTTACTGTGGGATGTAACTGAAATTATATATTGAAAAAAACCTGGATTGTTTGTTAAGTCTCTCATCTTTTAGAATGGGCATGTTGGTTTCAGTTCTTTCATATGTAAATCGCAGAACATTTTTTAAAAGTTACATTCTCAAGCACACTTTAACAATAGGTGCCATGTCATCTTAGATAATGCATTGAAGGTGTGAGGTGCCCTGTGTGAGGCTGTCTGTGCCCCACTGTTCAGACTGATTGTAATCTAAAAAAAGGATTTACAGAATCTTACATGGATTTGTGCAGTTTTTGAGTAAAATAAAATTTAATTCTGCAAGTCCATCTGCTCCTTTACCCACACGCCTTGCCTGACCAAGTTCTTTTGCAGCCTTCCTAGTTCCACAACACTACCTGTCCCTCCACCTATCTTTATGACATCTGCAAACTTAGCAACAATGTCCTCAGTTCCTTTGTCCAAATTATTAATGTGTAACATGAATAGTTATGGTCCCAACACTGACCATTGTGGAATTCCACTAGTCACTGACTGCCATCCTGAAGAATCCCTTTTCTCTGCCTTGTGCCAATCAGCTAATCCTCTATCCATGCCAGTACCTTGCCCCTAATGCCATGGACTCTTATTTAGCATCTTGTCAAAGGCCTTCAAGAAATCCAAACTTTCAAGTCTCTCAAAGCCTCTCATATTCTTCACTTCATCAACTGAAATCATCCAGACCTCTGCTGTAGTGTCCTAACTTGCACCAAGTTCTGTTCATCTATCATCTGTTTGAATCTCTCTTCTGTGTCTTTTTGTTACATTTTGATAATTCTCCTGTATGCTTTAGGACATTTTACTGTGTTGAATGTCCTATATAAGTGCAAACTTTGTTATTAGTTTATTGGAGGAGTTAAGTGAATCAGCCAAAGCTCTGATTCTGAGAAAAAGGACGAGGGTGCAGGTTTTAGGAACCCAGCCTTTATAATTGGAATTCACAGGCATGCAGGAATTAAGGTGAAATATTTTGTCCAATTCTAGTTACCACCCTTTAGGAAGGATGCCAAGGACTTGAGAGGGTACAGCTTTACAAAACTAGTATCAGTGCTAAGAAATTTCAGTTTTGTGGAGTGACTGCAGAAGTTGGGATGGTTCTCCTTCAAGTCAAAACAGTTACAAAGAGGTGTTCAAAGGCATGAATGGTTTTGCTGAGGTAGGTAAGGCAAAACTGTTCCCAGTGGTGAGGGGACAGGCTCCAGATAAGTGACAAAAGAATCAGAGCTGGCCTTGGTATGTTCTAACAGAGTGAATGATGATCCAGAATACACTGTATGAAATAATAATGGAACTACTTTACATAATAACTTGCAAGTGAAAAAGATTGCAGGACTACACATAAAAGAGAGAAAATAAAACAACTAATTGGATAGTTGAGGCAGGGTGGGATGAATGGCAGCTTCCTGTGCTATATTAATACTTGTAGGTGATTCTATTCAGACAGCAGTCTCAGTTCGTGCAAGGTATGGTTCCCTTCACCAGTTTTAAATTATCCTTACATATCAGTTAAGGTTTGACAGTTTCTGAACACAGCATTCGCGTTTAGAGACCTGTGACAAGCACGTGAGTGGGTACTGTAACGTGATGGCTATGCTATGCTAGTTATCCAGAGGCCTAATTAGAGGAGTGAGTTCAAGAGTGGATTGGGGAATTTAAATAAAATCCACCTGCAATGAAATGCTAGTCTTGATAATTGTGAACATGAAGTCGTTTTTTTAATAGTAATCCAGTAGTTTCATGAATACTCTTAAGGAATGGAAATCTGTTGCCCCTATCTGCCTGTATGTAACTCCAGACCCAATTGGATAAGTCTAACCTGCTTTCTGAAATGGCTCAACAAGCCATTTGATCGTATTGAAGGAGCTGCCTCACCCTCAAGGGCAATTAAGGATGGACAATAAATGTTGCCTCAGCTGCAAGGTTCACTCTTTTGTCTCAATTAAAAGTGATGGCCTCGTGATATTATCACTAGATTATTAATCCAGAGACCCTGGTAAATGTTCTGGGGACCTGAAATCCTGCCATCACATCTGGAAGAATTTGAATTCAGTAAATATCTGGAATTAAGGGTTTAATTGTTAGGTTCTTTTTCTTGAGATTCTTACAGAGTTAATGCAACTGCAATATGCCAACATCTGTGAACAGACAAAATTTATTAAGCAAGTACAAGCTTTTGGAGGAACCCTTAACACACTTTGCAGGGCTTGTGGAGCCATGTCAAGAGATGTCTCTCAACAAGGGAACAGTTCTCCATCATAGAGCATTTTACATCACCATTAATAATACCCACAAGACCACCCCCTGTCACTTCCCCATAGTCACAAACCACTCAAGACACAATGTAGAGATTTGATTGTTTCTGGAAGTAATGTGATTAGATCATTCCTTAACTTCAGGGTGTGTTTAGATTCTTAACTGTAGTGTTCTCATTCTGTCTTAACTGCAGGAGATGGTTATTTAAATTGTTTCTGAATAGCAGGAGATGGCAATGTAAATTTTTACATTCTGCCTGTAAGACAGAAACATACCACCATCCCCTGGGACATGCAATTTCGTAGAGGTCAGCAGAACAAATTAGCCCTTTAACATCTCATAATGATGATCATGAATGCATTGTCGATTGTTGGAAAAACCTGTCTGGTTCACTAATATCTTTTAGGGAGGGAAACTGCCATCTTTGCCTTTGGTCTGGAGTCCCGTGTAGGTAGGCCAGACCAGGTAATGTGATTGACAGTTAATGGTGGATAATAAATGTAGACTTGGCCAGTGAAGCCCACATGCTATGAATGAGAAACAACCTGATCAGTAAATATGCCTTTCTTTCACTCTGCTGTCCTGTGTTCCATTTCTCAGTTGTTGACAATTGTCTTAGCCTCCCATTGCTAGTCTAGTTGTTCAGTTGTCACTGAATTGCAACTTGCAGTATTTGTCCTGTTGCTTTATCGTGTAGGTGATAATGCATGTTTAAAATCAGGAAAATTGTCTGAAGTTGCATTGTTTTTTTTCTGTCTATAGCGTGGCTATCTGTCACTGCGCCAGCATTTCATAGCCATCCCCGAGTGCCCCAGAGAAGGTAGTTGCAAGCTGTCTCTTTGAAGCTTGCAGTCCATGTGGTTTACGCATCGGTGCTGTTCGGAAGGGAAATTTAGGGGCTTAGCAGTGAACACTATGGTGTTCCCAGCATCTGCTGCCCTTCTGCATTGTACTGTTCGTGAGTTTGGGAGGTGCCAGTTGGGTGGGCTACTTTGTCCTGGATGTTATTGAATTTTTTGAGTATTGTTAACAGTGCTCATTCAGGCAGGTGAGAGTATTCCATCACACTCCTCGTGGACAGATTTTGGGGAATCAGGAGGTGATGGATGTAGGTTTGCTCACTGAGCTGAAAGGTTCGTTTTCAAATGTTTTGTTACCATACCAGGTAACATCTTCAGTGAAGCACTGGCTGACACAGCCTGCTTTCTATTTGTGTGTTTGGGTTTCCTTGGTTTGGTGATGTCATTTCCTGTTCTTTTTCTCAGCAGGTGGTAAATGGGATCCTAGTCAATGTCGGAAATGACTGCCAGACTACTCAGACTTCTTGGCATCATGGTAGCCCACAAACCCACCAACACACTAAAACAGCAGCTAATGAACTTGAATGACCTTATACAGACAATAAGCAAAACGAATATCATTTACAAAATACCTTGCAAGAGGCGTACCAAACACTACATTGGACAAACAGGCAGAAAACTATCCACCAGGATACATGAACATCAACTAGCCACACAAAGTCATGATCCTCTCTCACTAGTACCCTTACGTACAGATGAGAAAGGACACCACTTTGACTGGGACAACACATCCATCCTAGGAGAAGCCAAACAGAGACACACACACAAGAATTCCTCGAAGCATGGCATTCCAACCAGAATTCGATCAACAAACATATTGACTTGGATCCCATTTACCACCTCCTGAGAAAAAGAATAGGAAATGACATCACCAACCCAAGGAAACCCAAACACATAAATAGAAAGCAGGCCATACCACCGATGCTTCATCCAGAAGCGCTTTGAGGATGTTACCTCATATGACGACGAAACATCTGAAAATGAACCTTCCAACTCATCGAACAAACCTACGTCCAGAACCTCAGTCTGAGCTACAAATCTTCTCAAAACTCGCTAATCATGAGGCGAGTTATGTGTTGCATTATTCTTAGCCTCTGATCTAATCTTGTAACCACAGTATTTATCCGGTGAATCCAGTTCAGGTTCTGGTCAATGATGTCCACCAGGATATTGATATTTGGGAGTTCAGAGCTGGTAACACCACTGAATGTCAAAAGATTATGGTTAGATTGTATCTTAGTGGAGATGGTCAATGCCTAGCACTTGTGGTGTAAATGTTACTTTCCACTTGTCAGCTGAAACTTGGAGATTGTCCAGGTCTTATTGCATTTGGACATAGACTGCTTTTGTATTTGAGGCGATGTGAACGGTGCAGAATATTGTACAATCGTCCGCAAACATTCTCACTCCTGACCATCTTATGAAGGAAAGGCAACTGAAGATGATTGGATCTCTGACACTACACTGAGGAACTCCAGCAGAGATGTGCTGGGACTAAGATAATTGACTTTCAACAACTGCAACCAGCTTTCTTTGTGTCAGAATGACTCAATTGGCTCCAAATTTGGTGGGGCTCTTTAATGCCACACACTGGCAAGTGCTGAATTGATGTGAAGTTAATCCCTCAACACCAATAGAAATTCCTGGCATTGGCAGACCAGGAAAACCTTCACTTGAAACCTAATGATGTCAGGAAAGTTGTGTTTATGTGGAAGCATCTCCCCTAATTAGGTGTTGAGGTCAGGGATTGGTAGAACATTACAGAAATTGATTATTTTTTTTATCGCCATTTTCTATTCTTAGTTTTTGGTTAAATTGCCCAAATGAAGTTTTGATATTTTGTTAGGAGTTAACTAAAGTTTTATGAATGTTGTCCCCTCTCGGATTTCAGGTTAAGAAATGACAGACACAATTAGTATAATTTCATTTAGCTGCACTTCAGTGCTGGGACAGCCTATTTGTAAAGTTTTATCCTGTTCTGTCATATTAACAACCTTTACTAAATTTATCTTAATAGCTAGGGGAACATGTGCTAGGGAGTCTTCCTGTATGGTTGAAAAAAAGTCTAACAGCAACATCCTGTCTTTTTTTTAAGGCCACCATCAGTCAGCAAGGGGAGACGTACTGGATCACTCTAAAGGCCTCAGGTATTGCTCCTTATGTCTGGCTGGATTTGGGAAATATCCTGGGAAGATTTGGTGATAATGGCTTCCTCATGTTGGAGAATATCAAGCTGGTGACCTTTCACCCTTGGCACCCAACCAACATTTCAGAATTAAGGAAATCTCTACATGTTCACTCACTTCCAGACATTTATTGATAGTGAATAAAGGTAGAGACTGTCTGATTTGCATAATCTAATGCAACTAATTCATCCAAGACAATATAATTTCAGTTCAATTTCTTTTATATTGGCAAAATGATGGAAGTCGTTAATTTTCTGTTATTCTTGTTCAAAATTGGATGTGTTTGAAATCAAAGAAAGATCGGGAAAGGCATTATTTCCTTTTGTTCTGGTATAACACACATTTCATCAACACAAATTGACTATAATATGATTGATGAATTGTGGAGACTGTGTGGATAACATGAACTTTATACTGAAGGGATATAGTGATCTTCGACAGTGTAAGGTTGCAGAGGAATACAACCATCGCATTGTACCAGAATGGCTGTAACTGAAATTCAATTCAGTTAAAGAAAGATGTAAGTTTTCTTAGGAAATGTTTTGAATTGACTTTGTGTTGCACTTTCATCAAGGATACAAAAGATACCAGGTGTAAATCTTTAATTTGCAGTTTAGTATTTGAAATTCCTTCTTAAACAAAATCAGCTTATTTGAAATCACCACCAGGCTGGGGTGAGTGTGGCTCCTCCAAAACTCAGCAATCCACATAGCCCTCAATTTAAAAGCCCGTGGGCTAATTGTCAAAAATACAATGTTTAAATTAAAAGAATGTTTACAAATATTTTAAGATGGCACTGTTTAAATGCAAAGAACAGGACTGTGTTCAGGGTTATTTGTTTTTCAAATAGGTTCAGTCAATTAATGAAGATTTTGTTTACAGACATTTAAAGTGTTAATTCCATGTGTAAAAGCTGTTTGCTTGGAGTTCTTTCCAAAGCGAAAGTAAGTATTGTTAAGCTGAAGCAAGAGAAACAACAGTATTGCGGGGAGACATGGGCTCAAAGCCCACCACAGCAGCCGGTGGAATTCATATTTAATCAGGTTTCTCCTGACCTGGTCTGATCTATGTATGACTCCAGGTCCATGGTAATAGGGTTGACTCTTTATTTCGCTCAGCAATTTCAGGGCAGTTCTCAGTTGACAAGAAAAAAAAAGTGTCACCGGCAAGGCCAGTTTTGTTAAAGTGTGGAAACAGGCCCTTCAGCCCAATAAGTCCACACCGACCCTCTGAAGAGTATCCCATCCAAACCTATTCCCGTTATTCTACATTTACCCTTGAATGATTCACCTAACCTATACATCCATGAACACTAGGAGCAATTTAGCATGGTCAATTTACCTTACTTGCACATCTTTGGATGTGCTGTGTCCTGGTGCCGTGAGGCAGCAGTGCTTAACCAGTGAGCCACTGTGCCCCATGAAAAACATTGATAAGTTCTACTTTTGTAACTCTGTGCAGCTTTACCCAGTGAAAACATTGAAACAGCTTGAAGATAGAGCTGTTTCAGCCATTTGTGTTGATTGATAGTAGATGCCACTGTTCTAACCTGTTTCCGTTAACAGAAGACCTCAATGTTCAAGTCCAGAGCAAGCATTGGAGGCTGTAAGGTGTGTGTGTGTAATAATTGCCAGAGACAGAAACTGGGAATGAGATTGAAAGTAAAAATGCTGAAGATCATGTTTTCAGTGAAGCTTGAAAGACAGCCTCAACTAAGCCATTTACTTACAACTAGCATCAACACTTTGTTCAGAAACTGCTTGAATCTCTGCAGACAGAGTTTTGGTAATGATTTTGCTCTTCATATTGTTTCTCCTGCCTTTAAACCTAAGAACCTTTGTTTTTGGTTCTTTCCTTTTAAACATCTGACATTTTCCTGTAGAGACAAAAGATTACAGTCCTGAAGTGTTAATATTGTTTCTCTCTCTCGTGATGTATTTTGGTCATCTTACTATATCACTGAAAAATGGGAGATGGCATGGGCACAGTAATAGCTTTTTCCCTTTCTGGAAATTTAGGTCACTGCTCAGCATATTCAGTTTCAGTTTCAAAAGGTTTTTGCAAAACATTAGTGCACATAGATTCACACTGACTTCATTTTAGATCTTTGCATCATGACCCTGTATAACTCTGACATTAATTCTCATGAACTCCCCATGTATATAAACTTAGTACAAAACATTTGACATGTTTCAAGAGTGATGGAATAAGGAATTTCTGAATCAGTTTAATGTGGTGATTCTAACTGAATATGAAATCAATGATTCAAGCTGCAGAATAAAACTACCAATTTGTTCAATTTTTAATTGTTTATTAAAAAAGCTCACAAAATTTAAACTACATTTAGCAAGAAATTTTCTAAAAAGACTAATTTAGGCAACCAAAGCTGCTGTGACTATTTACAAATATCCATTTAAGATTGTTGAGAACAAGCTGAGATAAAATGTACAATCAGCTTTTTCTTAAACATGAAAATCACAATTCAGCTTAGAGATTACCAAAGCAAAACTCCATCAATTGTTTTCATTTTCTGCATTTGCAAAAAAAATGAATGGCCATATGTAAAGATCGCAGACAACTCTTGAAAAGCTTCTCTTTGTTAATACTAATCAGTACTAAGAAAGACAGACCTGTATTTCTCTAGCACCTCGCACAGTCTCAGGGTATTCCAAAGCGCTTTGCAGTCAAAGAAGTGCAGTCACTGTAATATGTAGGATACACAGCATAATCCCACAAAGTGTGTGATTACAACCAGAGTCTAGTTGAGGGATAGACATTACCCAGGACACTGGAGGGAAGGTACCCAATTCTCTTTCATAGGAGCATTTATATCCTTCAGTAAGGACAGATGGTACCTGAGTTTAACATCTTGTTCAAGAGACAGCACCTCTGACAATGCAGCACACTCAGTTCTGCACTGGGATTGTCAGGCTTGACGTGTGTGCTTAGGTCTTTACAGGTGAGCTCAAGCATATTGGACTGCTCACTTTGCAAATGATAACTTTTTGGGTCCATGTGTATTTTATAAAATACATACAAATCTGAGGGGAATTGAATAATAGTTATTGAAGTTTGAGAACTTGTCTTTAAATCGAAGAACTGACCTGTGTTAAAATAATGTCTTATGACAATAATCATAGCTGGAACAACGCAGGTCTCACAGATTACAAACTAGGTTGAAATCCATTAATTGCACTTGCTTTGGTTGGTCCTGATTAATCAACTGTACTGATATCCTTGCCGCAAAGTTCACAATTCAAAAGAAGTCTGGTTGTTGCTGTAACATTCTGCTGACATGTGACTTAGTCTCCTAAATGACGTCTCCACTCCACTGTCACACACACTGTCACACTGCTGGGATTTTGTATCAATCTGAACAACTGTTTGAAAAGATTGAGAGGTTTCAGTTCTTTATCATTAAGAAAGAAAGAAATCAAAGTAATGACTTACTTAAAAGCTCAAGAAAACACCTGTGTTTAATTAAGTAATGCTACTTACTCAATTATAACACTTTCCCAAAATAATTTTATTGCTATTTTAATTCCTATGTATTCAAAATACTTAAAATTAGAAAATCTGCAGTGGTGATATAAAGATGAAATGTTTTTAGGCACAAGGAATTAACCACTAAAACTTGATGAGTTAGAAAAGTTGCAATGGTGGATCTGAAGAAATATCATAGTTGGACACAACACTTAGCTATGGCGTTAAAAAAGATAATACTTCACCCATAGTTAATGCACATTTACTGAAGCAAGGGAAAACACATTGAAAAAAATCCGAATATGCTTTCAAAGGATTTATTGCAAATTGAAATTATAAAACATTGAGGGAATAATTTATCACCTTACTGTACAAGTAGAACATTAATAAAATATTAAATGTAAAAGTAACCTTGAGGTTCGTCTTCCCTGAATGACCTTTGAATTTGGAAGGGAAAATATTCACCTATTGTACTTTGAATCCAGTCCAGCCGGAAAAATTAAAAATCCCTTCTCTCAGGCTTATTGTGACATCTTTGTGAAATAAGTTTCAAACCAAATCTTAGAGACCTCTTCATTCAGAAAGATCAACAAGGTAATAGTATGTAGAGATATGGGGAAGAGGCAAGAGACTGACAGTAGATAATAAAGCTGGTGCAGGCACAATAAATTGAATGGCTTGTTTCGGCACTGTAATAATTCTGTGACGTTTGGTGAGAGAGGGGGTCCTTATACAATGTTACAGTTAAAGGTAAAAGGTTTACGCTACATTAGAACACGTGGTAAAAATAGTAAAGCTTTTGAAGAAGCATCAGAGATGGGGTGGTTAGGAAATTTCTTGGAGTCTATGCAGCCTTCAGTAGTTGAATAACTAAATGCCCAGTTCCTGAGCAAGAGGCACCCACTTCAGTGATACTGAACATTGGAGGAATGCAGAAAGTTGAAGACAAGAGATGAAATGAACTTGAGTAGACAATAATTGTTCACATTTTAGCTTCATGTCATCATTGCAGAATTTCGTGTGTATAGGAATTAAAAGTTCAACAATTAATTAGTCCATGTTTCTCAAAATGTAGAAAAATTTAAAATATGATTACTACTTGATACTGATATTCAGTCAAAAGTTTAGCTATTCCTGTAACCCCACAGCCAAATTAATATAAATGGTTTGCTCTTACTGTTGGGTTGTTCAGTGGGTGTTGGTGAGTTACTTGTTCTGTCTGGTTCTGCACTTGCTGAGTTAGCCATTGCTTTGTGAAGAACATCAATTGCTTTGCTGTAGCCCATGGACTTCAGTGTTTCCAGAATCTCCAGGATAGTGCCACCACATACCTGCAACAAAGAAGAATAGAAAAGGTTAGCACAGTGCAAAGGAGAAATCAAAACTGAAAGAGGAACTGACTGTTATGATTATTCTGTTCAGCAATCCTCTGCAGAGGGAGTGGTGTAAACCTGTACTTTCTGCTGCACCCAGATCCTCTGTCCATCACCAAGTTGACTGTCAATATGTAGCCTGCCCATTATTAAAAGTAGTGGATCTTACTGTAATTCCATGAATTTGGGAAAGAGGAGGGAGCACGTAATGAGAGAGGGAGGAAAGGCCCTTAACCATTCAGTGTAAAACTAAAACTAACTACTTTATCAAGTTTGGTTTGTGAAGTACAAAGCCAGAGACCCCATTGCTGCATTTTTATCTCATTGGCTATCCAGCTAATTTATAAAATTACATTGCTATAAGAAAGAGAGGATACATTCAGCTCACCTCATAGTTATCCAGCAGTGTTTTTGCTGGGGAATGGCTGAGTTTAAAGGCATTGATTAAAATTCCAAGACCCAGTTTCTGAGCGAGAGCCATCCAGTTCAGATTGGGTTCAGGTACCTCCAGCAGTTTACACAGCTCCAGCCTTGCTTCTATACTCAACTGACCTAAGTCACCTGGTGTGCACAAACAGAATCTTTCAGTATAAAATATTATACTATCTGGTAGAATACCTGTAAAGAAGGTTAAAGATTCATACTTGATACAGGTGAGGCTTCACGGAAAAACCTAACAAATGTTATTAATACCTATCTCTTTCTCTACTACAGTGATCACTCCTTTTGCGTTGGGCTCCCCCTTTACTAACAGCATAAAACCAGCTCCAAAAAAAAAAGTAATTTCAGACTTGAAACATCATTGATTCTGACTTCACAGACATTGTCAAACCTGATGGGTTTCTCCAGCATCTGTAGTTCTTTGTTTTTATAACAAAAACCTTGTGTGGAAGGAAAGGGATGATGGTTTCACCTCTAACCTTTACAAAGATTGCCATAGTAATCCCCTTTTCATTTACAACCAGTCATGTTCCTTTTTCTGGATTGTCACCCAATATGGACTTTGTTGGCTGGACAAGCATTAATTGTCCCATGAGAAGGTAGCGGTGAACTATCTTCTTGAATCACTGCAGTCCTTGAGGTGTAGACATCTGCAGTTCGATTCTGAAGAAACTTCTGGGATTTTGATGGAATAGTAAGCAACTTTCATGTCAGAATGGTAATGGTTTGGTGAGGCCACATATTGCAATCTGATCAGTGAAGCATTACTGTACATTATAACAGTGAGGGATATTGTGGAAACACACTTTTTTTCTTTGTAAATATTTGTGCTTCATTACTGTGGACGTACTGTGGACTATGACACTTTCTATGTCTTGCAGCATGGTGAAGTGCTGTTGCCATCATTCATTTTTCTATTATTTTCACTCAGTGTTTCTCACTAATATTTCCTGGTCAGTTTCAGAACTGGTCAAAATGCTGCAGCAAATCTTTAACAGTATCACTAGTCTCCTTTGAAGCTGGTTTGTTGTCAAATAAATAATCTCATTTTCACATTTAGTATAATATTCATGCTATTACCTTCTGAATATGAGACTCCAGATTATAGAATTCAGAGGCTGTGCAACAAGTTCTTTGTCATTTTCTAAGTATACTAAAGTATCACAAAATGCTTCTCTAAAGCAGTTGTTAGTTATTACCTTGTGGGAAAGGAGCTACTGGTGCAGGTTTCGGCTGGTATGGTTTACCATTTAGGATATCATAGACCTGGAAAAGCAACGTCCATTAATAAATCAAACTGCTCACAAGCCAATATTTTAGTACCCAGAGTTATAACACATGCAATAAGAGCAGGAACAGGCCACTATCTACTCCATTCAGTCTGGTCTTGGCTGAATCTCTATTTTAAATCCATTTCCCCAAACTATTCCCTAAAAATGTTCTCAACAAGCAGCAGCAGTTCTCCGAAGTACCGAACTTCACAGATTGATAACCTAGCTTAATAAAATGAGATGTCTTCTCCCTCAGTTGCTTTGTAACAAAGGCTAACATGCAATCTGTTTTCCTAACTAATTGCTTTTCCATAAACCTACTGTGATTTATGTACAACCAGGTCCCTCCAAATACTCCAATTTCTCCATCCTTCACTATTCTTGTTACTGTAGTAGATAACCTCATACTTTACCACATTGTATTCCATCCACCACATCCTTAACCCACTCACTCAACCTGTTTATAGATTCCTTTGAAGTCTTCATTCCTCTTTACACTTTATTTTCCTAGCCAACGTTTTACGATTTGGATGCATTTCGCTCATTCTCTTCATCTATGCCATTTTTATACATTGTAACAGCCTGCCAGACTTTGTTTATTTATAATTTATTTCTTGTCCATTAAGCAATCTGAAATCCAGACAAATATATTCCCTAATAAAGGAATTTAAGACAGTTGGAAAGAAAGGCTTGAAAGGGGCAGTGGAAAATTTTTCAAATCATATCAAGTAGTTGTGAACTAGAATATGCTACTTGAAAGGGGCGTGGAAACATGCAATAATTTATTATTACAAGTAATATGAACAAATATGGAGAAGGAATTATTTTCAGGACATCGTGGGGCTGTGATGAGCAATACTGAAATTAATATTTCTCTTTCCTTCAAATATTCAATGAGTTTGTTAGAGGTGGTGCCTTATTTCAGTCTGGTATTAGTATTCTTACCTCTTCTGAGGCTGCCATATCTAACGGTGTGGTACCATGAAAGATTCCTTCATCATCATCATCATTATTATTATGATCATCTTCAACAGATTCATCAGTTTTGTCATTTAGTGGCTCATGATTCTCAATGTGTGGATCTGCACCTGAAAAATTTAGATTCCAGACACCAGATTAACAAATAACCAACACCTTTGTTCTCAGACCTACCATTTATAAAGAAAATCATTTTAAGATGAATTTGTTTACTTCATTGGAATACAAATCATTTAAATTATTTCATGAACAACACATTCTTAATACTGAGCAAGGTATGGCAAAGAACTACTGAACCAAGCAATAACAAATTACTAAGGGGTTCTGAGAGTAAGGAAGGCAACAGTTTCTTCCAATCCCAAAAGACCAGTGACCAGAGGAGACAGATCTAAAGTAATTCAAGACAAAGGGAAAAGAACAGAGGAAGGAAAACAAAACTAAATGTAATAAGTTGTGATCTGCATGGAAGGACCAACAGTGGAAGCAGATTCAACAAGAAATTCCAAAAGGGAATTGGAGAACTAGCTGAAAAGTTTTTAAAAACCTGTAGAGCTATGAGGAAAGAAAAGTTGCACGAATAGTTCCTTCAGACAGACAGCTGGCCAAATGATCTCTACTAAAATCTGGCAGACTGCTTCGTGTGTGAGCTAGTCAGCATGCAATCTCAGTGTGTGCGGGAATGGGTGGAATTTAAGTGTTTCATGAGGAAGTGCTCAGGCTCAGCTCTGGTTTAAAAAAAACTTGCCAGCACTCACTGTAACAAGCCTCTGGTGAACCTGCAGCACAGATGCTAGAGGGTTACTCTCTGACAACATTTCAGTCTAATCATAGGGATGCAGGCTATTTCTCTCACAAGACAACATACTGGGAATTCCTGTGCAAGGTCAGATTCACAGCACTGCTCCAAGTAATGCTTTTAACATCAGCCTTTAACAAACTAGAACTGCTCAATGAAGCATCGCCTCATACACAAAACATTCCAATACATACCTGCTGCTATTAGTAAGGCACAGAGTTTGGTATAGCCTCTTCCTGCTGCTACATGAAGTGCTGTAGACCCATCAAATGTGGTGGCATCAACTTCTGCACTGCCCTGAGGATCCAAACACATCACACATTATTACCACTTAATATGTTTGCTGTAATAGCATTAACAGCCCTCAAAATGGAGTTGCAGGTAGATAGGATAGTGAAGGAAGCGTTTGGTATGTTTTCCTTTATTGGTCAGGAGTTGGGAGGTCATGTTGCGGCTGTACAGGGCATTGGTTAGGCCACTGTTGGAATATTGTGTGCAATTCTGGTCTATCGGAAAGATGTTATGAAATTTGAAAGAGTCCAGAAAAGATTTACAAGGATGTTGCCAGGGTTGGAGGATATGAGCTTTAGGGAGAGGTTGAATAGTTAGGGCTGTTTTCCCTGGAGCGATAAAGGCTGAGGGGTGACCTTATAGAGGTTTATAAAATCATGAGGGACATGGATAAGATAAATAGACAAAGTCTTTTCCCTAGGGTGGGGGAGTCCAGCACTAGACAACATAGGTTTAGAGTGAGCGGGGAAAGATATAAAAGTGACCTAAGAGGCAACTTTTTCACTCAGAGGGTGGCATGTGTATGGAATGAGGTGCCAGAGGAAGTGGTGGAGGCTGGTACAATTGCAACATTTAAAAGGCATCTGGAGGGGTATATGAAAAGGAAGGGTTTGGAAGGATATGGACCGGGTGCTGGCAAATGGGACTAGATTGGGTTGGGATATCTGATCGACATGGACGAGTTGGACCAAAGGGTCTGTTTCCATCCTGTACTCTATAACATCACAGAAAAT